>NC_092872.1:243690007-244315007 GCF_028372415.1 Notamacropus eugenii
ATGACTTGCACTTGACTTTGTTTTGAATGAGGGAGGGCTGTGTAGGTCACCAGCCTCACTTCTCCAGAGCCATCTGAATCCAGAGCGATCTGAATCCAGAGATCTGATATTCCTCAAGATGACTGGAGATGACCCAGGATGCACTGGGAGACCTTGGACCCTTTAGGCCAAGGTCTTTGCAGGCACTCAGTGTAAGGCAACGCTCATTCATTGAATATTGACCTGGAAGACTGAAAAGGTGATGATACCCTAGACAGGAATCAAGAAGTTAGGAGGAGGGGCAGATTTTTTTGATAAAAGACAATGAGCTTTAATTTGGATATGCTGAATTTGAGATGCCTATGGGATATCCAGGTGAAGATTTGGAACTGGGGCTTAGGAGATAAATGCGATACATAGGTTTGGCAATCATTTGCATAGAGTTAGTTGTTGAACTGCATGGGGAATGATGAGACTATAAAGAGAGAAGGAAAGAGAGGCCCTGTCAGAGCCCTGGGGCATGTCCACTCTTAGCGGGTGGGACATGGGTAATGTCCCTCTGCCAAAGAAGAGCCTGAGGAATAGTTAGATACAAAGGAGGGTCACCAAACCTCCTTGGGACAGGGTAAAGGAGGGGTGGGAAGGGAGAGAGAGACAGAGAGAGAAAGAGAAAAAGAGAGGGAGGGAGAGAATTCTGATTTCAGTCCATGTTTAGGTCACAGTGTACCTCAGCGTGTGGGGTACACATAATAATTCTCAAGTAGACTCAGAATTCCCTGAGGTCAGGGATTTTATAATGGTATAGGGGTATAATTAGGTTTAGTTAAGTTTGACATCCAGACTGAAAACAAGGAGCGCATACCTGACTCCTCCTCCTTCCTTCCCCGTGTCAGCCAGTCACTGTCAGTTCTCCATGTAATTAGCACAAAGCCATGACTTGTTGGTTAATCAATAAGCCCAGGTACAACCTCTCCCCCCCACCCCACCCCAGGTCAGTGAAGCACCCAGCCTCCACATTTGATGGTATCGGCTGGGTGTGGTGCTGATAATTGGCTGTTCAGTGATTTTATGTCTGTCTAAGCATTTCTCCTTGTGGGTGGATGTGTTATGTCTGTGTGAATGAGTCTTTCAGAAATGAATACATAACACAGGGGAATGGCTAATAATACATTGTCTTTTACGTCTTTGTCAGGGAGGATGCCCCAGCTCAGGAAGTCATATCCCAGCATCACAGGGAACAGATACAGGGTAGAAACCAGTAGGAAATGAATGAGGCCCCTTGGAGACTTGCTCATTGACCTCCTGCTTGGCAATGAGGAGATGAAGCTCCAGACTCTTCTCAGAGCCTGCTTCATAAAGAAAAAGCAACATCCATCGAGGTGGGCATGTGGCTAGAAGCTTGGACTCCCAGGACTGTAGCTGACTTGCTCTGTGACCTTGGATAGACTCCCTAACCTTTCTGAGACTTGGCTTTCTTTCCCAGCTCTCATGTGTATCAGTCACATTACCATTCCCCTCTGACATCCAGGCTGAAAACATGGAGCACACACCTGACTCCTCCTCCTCTTTCCCTCCCCACGTTCAGCCAGTCACTGTCAGTTCTCCATTCTACCTACTCTGACTCTTTTCATTCCTGTATCTACCACCCATCTCCACCACTTCATTGTTCTTAAGCCATTCTCTGGTGGCTTCACAACTCCCACCCTCCATCCATTCGCAGCACTGCAGACATATTCATCTTTCTAACGTGGGCTTTTCATCATGTCGCTCCTCTCCCTAAGAATTCCCGTATTTATTCCTGCCTTTGGGTCTTTGTTTATACCTTTACTTCTTCCAGGAATGCCACCTTCTTCTCAAGCCATATGGTGGGAAGATCCCTAGATTTGGAGGTCAAGAATCTGGGTTCAAATCTCACATTTTTGTTATGGTTATCTGGGTCATCTTAGGCAAATTGTATTTTGGTTCTGGGCTTTAATTTCCACATCTGTAAAATCAGGGGGTTGGATTAAGTGATTTGCAAGGTCTCTTTTGGCTCTGAATCTATGATTTTCTACTCTTGAAATTGTAACCATCCCTCAAGGCTTGTTCAGGTTTCGCCTACATCCTTCATCATGAAGCCTCTCTTGACGTTTCCAGCAGGTTTCTTTAGCACTTTTGAGTCTGAACTATACAACTTACTCCTTAATTACCATATCAGTACAAATATAGGCTAGCTCTGAATATAGGCCACATTTAGAGCTATAACTAGTACAAGGTGAATGGGGCTTTGCCCTAGGTTGCCAACATGGGGGAGGGTACATTTCGTTCCCACATCAACCCATTCCTGCACATGGCCACATGGCCCTCTAATGGCATATGGTGGGACCACTCCGGAGCTTCTGTTCTTAGGGTCCTTTCCCTGAAAAGCCCCTCTCCTGGGGCCCACTCTCACTTTCTCCAATAGGGTTAGTGGTTTGGCTGCCCCCTCCTGGTTCAACTGCCCCAGATGTGGATTGTCTTTGGTACCATTGCTATATTACTCAGCTATATTGCTACTTCAATTGAATTTACCCTAGGCACAGTCAAGGCTGATTATGGCTCCAGACACATTCCTAAAGTGGAATCTCATACATCATAGATTCAGGGATGAAAGGGAGCCAGGGAAAGGTCAGGTAGCCCACCACATGCCCTCCTTTTACAGATGAGGAAACTGAAGCCAGAGAATTAAAATGACTTGTCTAAGGTTACACTGCTAACATCTGTTTTAAAATGGGGATAGATGATAGATAGATAGATAGATAGATAGATAGATAGATAGATAGATAGATAGATAGAATGATAGACTGAAAATAGTTATATTAAAGAAGAAAACTAGACCTTTGATTTCATTGGTAAAGGGAGTACAGGAGCTGAGACATTTATTCTTACTTTCTAGATGGGGAAACAATTCCATTAATGTTTACTGAAGACCTTCTATGGGACCATTCCTCTGTAGGAAAAAATGGGAGAATTCACCCTCTGCGTGCGTGTGTTTGTCCTTTGCTGTTTTCTCAATTGAGGAGCTTCCCTCTACTAACTCAAGCTATCAATGGATCAGCTACAGAGCATTGTAAAAAGTTGCCTGGGCCACTGAGAGGTTCAGTGATTTGCTCAAAGGTCACACAATCTGTGTGTATCAGTGGCAGAATTTGAACCCAGGTCTTTTTTACCTCAAGACCAGCTCTGGACCTCCTATACTGAACTTCCTCATTATATATGTATATATATGTGTGTGTGTGTATATGTGTATATATATATATATCCATACATATGTATTATGTCCCTCCATACATATGTATTAGGTATGTGTGTGTATATATTATATATATAATATGTATATATACATATATATGTATGTGTATATGTATATATATGTGTGTGTGTATACATATATACATGTATATGTATATATGTATATGCTTTTATTAAGCACCCACTAAGTGCCAGGCACTATATTAGGTATTAAGGATACAAAAACAAAACTGAAAGAATCCGTTCACTCAAGGACATCTGTCAGGGGAAACCACATATATACATATAAGCAGATACAAAATAGACATAAGGTAATTTTGGGGAGAGCGTACATATATAAACATGCTTAAAACTACACTAAGACTTTTGAGATGCCCTGTACAGACATAGATAGACAGACATGCAGACATATTGAGAGACAAGTGATTAATAGATAGAGGGACATGCAGACAGATAGAACTGATCGATAGATGATAGCTAGGCAGTCAGTCAGTCAGACAGACAGATAAACAGACAGCTATGTAAAAAACTGAACAGGTGGGTTTTTGGGGGATGCCTGCCCCAGCTGGGGCTGAAGGGAAGATGGGTCACAGGCCCTGAGATAGCAGTGGTTGCTGCAGGCAGGCATTAGCATCACACGCCATGCTCTGCGCTGTCTCTTCCCCAGGGAGGCCAGAGATAGGCAAACAAAAGCCAATCGGAATGCAAAGGCCACCCTCGGGTTTGAACAAGCCAGATGCTGTAGAAACATGTAGGCTACATTCAGACCAGTGCAGTTTATCCTGCCTCATTATTTGGAAGTGAGGTGGCTTCATTCTCCCATTAGATTATAAACTCTCATTGTTTTTCATTCTGTGATGTTTGTCCCTCTAATCAGACTCTGTCTGTGCTTGACAAGATCAGGGAGGGTGATTTTCCCCTCCCCTATCAGCCCAGTTCTCTGTCCAGGCATGTAGAAGGTCTCCAATAAATATTAATGGACTTGTTACCTTATCTAGAATAAAAAGCTCAAACAAACAGGTGAGATGGTGGGGAGCACCGAGGGGAAAATCAGCTTCAGAACAAATAGGGGAGTAAAATAATAAAAATAATATTTTTGGACTGGTCCTGCATTTCCTTGGTGTAGGAAATTATGGTTCCTACGCTAATGAGAAAATTCCATCTACCAGTGCAGATCAGCAACTGCTCTTTCTCATAAAGTCTTGAGAGTTTCCTGGAGCACCAAGAGGTCAACTGACTTGCCCAAACTACTTGACTAGTTTGTGTCCAAGGTGGGCTCTGAACTCAGGCACTTACTTGGAGCCTGGCTCCCTCTCTACCATGCTCTCCTACCTCTCATATACCTCCTATAACCAGAATAAAATGAAAAACAACAGCTGATAATGCTGTCGTCCTGTCCTTTGAAGTTTACTTGGATGGAGATAGAGAACTGACCTCAGCATCAAGAAGACCTGGGTTTATGTTCCACCCCTGCCACATATTGACTTGGATATGTCCATTAACAACTCAGAGATCCAGGCAAATCTCTAGGAAGGGGTGATCACCTTTGCTGGAGGGAGTATCCTCTTCCAGGAGTTCCCTTTAGGAATGAATTAATCAACTAACACTTACTAAGCACCTACTGTGTGCCAGGCATTGTGTTAACTGCTGGAGATACAAAAAGAGACAAAAGACAGTCCCTGCCCTCAAGGAGTTTATAATCTAATGGGAGAATGAAACCACTGCACTTCCAAAGCGCTTCCCATCCACAATCTCATTGGGTCCCCACACTAACCCAACAGCATAGTATAGTGGAAGGAAAGAGGACATCTGAGCTAGAATGACCTGGGTTCAAGTTCTGGCTCCTACACATATAGGTTGTGAGACCTTGGGCAAGTCATTTTACTTTTCAATGCTCTAGACAACTCTCTAAGGTTATAAAGCTTTGGAAAGATGGTGACCTGCATTGGCGCTCCTGGGCGCTCCTTTTACAGATGGAGCTCAAGTGACTTAGCTGAGTTCACAAAGAGAATAAGCGACTGATCTGGGCATCCGCTGACTGCAAACCTAATATTCTTTCCAGCATACATATGAGTTTGATTCTCATTACTCAGGACTATTGATTAGGACCAATGACACGAGAGAGAGAGAATCTCAAAGCATCTTGATTTTGTAGTTCCTAGCAGGACCCCATGCCAGGACAGGGAGAATTTGAGAGACATTGAAAGGATCTTGTCTGCACTACCTTCTCCTGCCTTCCACTGCAGCGCCCAAGGGAGAAGGAGTGGGGACAGGCACAGGAGGCATCAGGAGTGCTGTCCAAAGTGCTCTCCAAAAAGGTGAATGTTGATTGGGAAGTCAGGATTTTAGTGGAAAGGTTAGAAGGTTAGCTAATCATCCCTTCTGGGGCCCCTGATTGTGCCTTCCCTGGGTGGGATGCCACATCACTTTCTTCCAATTATTGTGAGGGAGGCCTGGACGTACATTTACTTTGCAAATCCTTGATGATGGGTCAATTTAAGTGGACTTCCATGCATAGCAGCATGAGAACATTTGGTTGGCTATAAAGTATTCACTGAATTGCAGAGTCCCTAAATCACAGTCCCTGGAACCAATTTCAAGGTATTTCAGGATGAGAATTCCTCATCCTGAAGATCGTGACTTGTCTGATCCAGAGAGAGGACAGGGACTGAACCTGTTATTTCGTTTATGTAGCTAACAGCCAGAGGAGGATAATTCCTCTACTGAGGTTGGTTGGCACCTTCTTTGCAATTTATATTCTCAGAGAGTTGCCTAGAGCATTGAACAATTAAATGGCTTAGCCAGAGTCACCCAGCCAGTATATGTCAGAGACGGAACTTGAACCAGGAGCTTCCTGATTCTTAGATCAGTTCTCTAGGCAGAGATAATGACAGCTGACATTTATAGAGAGTTTTGAAATTTACAAAGTGCTTATAAAGACATTACCTCAAAGTGGATGTATGACATATGAGCAGATTCAGTCCAAATTCAGTCCACCTGGTCATGGTGTTTTCCAGGCTCTTCTTTCATAATGAATCTCTGAGCAAGGAGCTTATTGATCAGGCTGTAATAAAAAGGCCAGTTAGCCATTTCCTTTTATCATTTTGTATCATATCTCTTTTATCATATCTCTTTGCATCCCCAGAAGTAGGAAACTTTGCCTCCAGTTCTGGCTATTCCTTGTTCCACTGACCCTCCTGTCTCATAAGGCCTAGAGGAAGAATTCTTTACTTGTTGCTTCCTACTGATATTTCCAGATCTTTCTTCTGACTCTTTTCCTCCCTCAACAACCTTTTTATGAAAGTCAAGCCATCCTGGAACTACCTGGGGACATCTTCCTCCTTTGCCTTACCTCTCCTCCTCCCTCCTCCCTGGATGCCTAGGGCCCAGTCAGGCTTCTTGACTGGTCATATGACTTGGACAAAGGGGAAACTGCCAATGCTATTCCTTCCCATGAGATGGAGTTGCCCTGATATTGTCTCATAAGATCATCTGGATAATAAGTATACATACTGTGCCTATACCTCTACATCTCCCCCATCCCATCTTCCACTATATGACCTATTGATGTAACTCAAGGAGCCATGAATCTTGTCATTGGACCTGCTTCTTCATGCTTAGGGCTTCTAGACCTTTCCATCTGTTCTGTAGCTAAATGTTTATGTGTTGTCTCTGTAGATTAGTGTGTCTCACCTCTATATTTATGTCCTCAGCACTTAGCTCTAACAATAAGATTGCATACATTCCACACTTTAAAAGATTTTACTCTTTGGTTTATTGTAGATACTAACAGTAGTAGAAAATAAAAGTGACTCAGACAGTCCAGGGTACCTAGTGCTTGGCACATAGTAAGCCCTTAATAAATGCTTTTTTTCATTAATTCATTCATTTATTCATTCTTTCCTGATCCTTGTGGGGCAATGTGGTAGAAAGCAGAGTCATAGGTGTCAGAGGCCCCAGGTTCAAATTCTGACTTTTTAACTTCCTCTCTGAGTTCTTGGACAAGTCGTATAATGTTTCTGAACCTCATTTTCCTCATCTGGAAAATGGCTTCTGGCTCTAAATCTTTGATTCTACGATCTACCAATCCTGTCACCTTTATTCAGAACATGGGTTATGATCTTCTTGTATTTCTTACCTCTTTCCCCTGCCAGCATTCTCAGATGCTTCAAAATCCTGTTAAGTCACTAACATCTCAGTTCTATGAACTTTTCAGTGACCATGACTTCCATCTTTACTTTAACTTGCCACTGTAGAGCTTATCATTATTTTCAAGATCCTAAAATTCTAAAATAACTCCCTCTGATCACAATTTCTTCTCCTTCTATTCTTCTCACTCCCTTAATAGTTCAGACATGTTCTTTGTCCTCATAATTTACCTTTAGTCTCACAGTTCTTCCCTATTCTCTAATCCATTTAGCCTGTTCTGGCTTCACTAGCTTTTCTATTTAGCAATTTCAGTGATTTATTCTCCTTTAGATTTGAATCCCTTGCCCCTTTAACTTGCAACTATTCTAGCTAACCACAAAACCTTATTAACTCCTACCATCTGCCTCATCTGCTCTCCCAAGTAGTAGAACACCACTTTAAGAAATCCCAAAAGTACTTAAAATAGGTCAATCACAAATTTATGTTCTCTAGCCTCAATTGGACCCTCACTGCTACATGGCAATCCTTCTTCCCCCATTTCTAATTCACTCTATTATATACCTCACAACAATTCTTCCATACACTGTCCTCTTCTCTTAAGACCTCAATTGGTATACTTAGAGAACCCTAGAGCATCAACAAAAAAATTACTTGAAATAATTAACAACTTTAGCAAAGTTGCAGGATATAAGAGAAACCCACATAAATCATCATGACTAATAATCTTACCCACATGACCATAATCAAACCCACATAAATCATCATGACCACCATATGACCAGTAAAGCCCAGCAACGTGAGATACAAAGAGATCCCAACTCTCCACTGTTCCCTCTCGCTTTCCACAGATGACCCCACCTCCTCTTTACTAAGAAGATTGAGACCATCTCAAGTGACCTCTCCTAATCTTCTCCCTCTATGTCTCTAAAACACTCTATTCTCACACTCTTCCATTCTCAGTGAATGAGGTAGCTTTGTTCCCTCCCAAGGCTAATCCCTCCAAGTGTACCCTGTTCATTCCCTCCTAACTTTGATATATAAATTATCCCCACTCTCTCATGCATATCGATCTGTCCTTCTCCATTGCCCGTTCACGTTTGCCCGTACTAAAAAAAACTTTCTTTAATTCAATCCTTGTCTCACACTATTGTCTGATCTTTTTCCCCACATCATTACCGTGCTTATAGAAAGACCTGTATACACTGTCTGCTTTAATGTCAGCCCTCTTGTAATCTGACTTCCATTTCTACCATTCTTGTTTTATTCAAAGTCACCAATGATCTCATGTTGATCACCAAGAATGGTGACCACTTACTATTTTTTTTGAAATGATCTTCATAGAATCTCTGAAATGAAAGGGACCCTCAGAGGCCACCAAGTCCAACCTGTACCTGACAGAAGAAACTCTTCTGTAGGGATTGTTTCATTCTTTGTCCTTGTATTCCCATCACCTAGTAGGATACTTGGCACACAGTAGATGTTTAGTTAATACTTACTGTTTGATAGAAGTCGTCATCCAACCTTTGCTTAAAGGTCTCTTGTGCGGGGGAACTCATTACTTCTCAGAGCAACACATTCCACTTTTGGAGCACTGTCATGGTTAGGAAGCTTTCTTTTCTTTTTTAATCAATATTTGACTTTTCTTCGGCCTTGGTGTTTTGATCTCCTTTTCTTTTTTGACATGTTTTTTTTCTTGGTCTCTATGGTCCCAGAATGCTTGCTGTCCTACCACTCTGACTGCTCCTTTTACTGGCTCTTCAGTGCCTTCTCCTGCCCTGTGAATGTTGGTGCTCTAAAGGCTCTATTACTGGTTATCTCTGACTTTTAAAGGTCATAGGATTTGGAGCCGGAGTAGAACTTAGACGTTAGCAGCCATCTACTGGACCCCCTCATTTTACAGATGAGGAAACTGAGGTTCAGATAGGATGATTTCCCCAAAGTCACACAGCTGGTAAATAGTAGAGGCAAGATTCTAATCCAGGACCTCAGACTCCACATTCAGGGTTCTTTTCACTACCCTACGCTGCTCTGTTCTTTCTCTCCACTCTCAGCTTTGGTGATCTCATTCATTCTCATGCCTTAAATTATCACCTCTATGCAGATGACTTTCAAATTTATGCCTCTCTGCCCAACCTTCTTCACAGAGCTCCAATCTGATGTTTTCTAGTGCCCTCTGGACTTCACCTGGGTGTTTTATTGGCCCCTCATCTCAAACTGAACATCTTACCCCTAAAATTTGCTCTTCTGAATTTCTCTCTCTACCATCCTCCCAGTCACCTGGGGTTCGAAGCTTGTAGTCATCTTTTGAGTCTTCCCTCTTCTTCATTCCCATAAACCATCATTTGCTAAGCCTGTCCATTCGACCTCAATACCTCATGCATGCCCGTCTTTGAAATTCCTACTGCAAGCTTGAACTACTATACCATGAAGTCAAGTCTTCATCCTCTCTTGCCTCGATTACTGTAATAGCCTCCTAGCTGGCCTTCTTGTCTCTAGTAACTTCCTTCTTCAATTCACATCAATAGCCTAGTAATCTTCCTTATGTACTATTGTGTTTACATTCCTTATCTACTCAAAACTCTCACTATCTCCCTATTGCCTACTAGCTTAAGTATCTTTATCTTGGCATTCAAATTCTCCCCCATCTATTTCTAATTTCCTCCATTCTTTCTCATACTCAATATGTACAAAAAGACAGTTCAAACTTATTGTATACAAAAAAAGAATACATCCCCACCCCAACTGCCAAATCCACCCTTCTGCCAAGTTTCTTTATTTCTGGCCAAGGTACCACCATTCTTCTGGACTCCCAGATTCATAACCTGGGTGTTTATCCTAGAATCCTAGACAGTTATCACCTCTTTGAGTGCAGAGACTTTGTTTATATTACATATGTTGAATCAAACGGAGTTGAAAGAAGAATAGGTAGAAACACTATGTGCCCAGTTCAGCAGAACACAACATGAAATCGACCCTCTGTCCTTGGAGGTGGAGGCGCTGTGGTCTAGTTAAGGAGAGAAGACTTGTGTGCAGGACAGCAGCAATAATAATAGCTAACATTTATATGGCACTTTAAAGTTTGCAATGCACTTTTCATGTGTCAAAATAACCGCTCTGTGAGGCATATACTATCATTATGCCCATTTTGCAGGTGGGGAAATTAAGACTGAGGAAGATTAAGTGATTTGCACAGGCTGTCATAGCTGTTAAATCTGAGGCAGGATTCAAATCCAGACCTTCCTGATTCCAAATCTGACATTCTAACCACTAAACCATGATGTCCCTCAATGCCCAACAATATAGAATAAAATAATAACCTTCCTATACTTTGTTCCACACCATTGACCATCCCTGCCAGTCTGGCCCTTTGGGATCCTAACTCCTCTGACTGCTGCTCCAGATCAAAGTCACTTGTAGGAACCATTCCCTGTCTCTGCCCTCCCAGGATAAGAGGCACAGGGCAGATCCTAGGAGAGCCACAGATTGGACATCCAGGGAAGGCTTTACTGCAGGGGAATAAAGAGTACCAAGTGGCTATGGCCATAGGGCCAATAAACAATTCACCCTGTGTACCCAGTGAATTATTAACATCAATTGCTTTCTGTTTACTCCTGAAGCTGTACAAACCCTGGGTGCTGGTTTAGTTCTCCAAGTATAGAAAGCTTTCCTATGACCTACTTTTTGGAATGGGACTTGCTACCATGCCTTAGTACAGGGTGAGGGATGTGACAGAGAAAGGGAGGAAAGGAGGCAGAGACAACAGTCCCTGCTACTGACTCACATGACCTTTTTTTGGTCAGGAAGTTGACTTGTGTGCATTTTTTGTAAGTGATACTTTTGAATTAATTTGAAGGGATGAAAGAACCATGATCTTTGAGGAAGGAGAAGAATGAGAGCCCCTATGAAATTCAACTCAGCAAACATTTAGCATATATCTCCTATGTACCTAGAATGGTACTGGGTGTTAAAAATACAAAGACAAAACCAGATCTTCCCCTGCCCTTAAGAAGTTTACATTCAAATGGTGGGTCCAAGTATGTACAGAGAAGGAAATATAAAGTAGACATGTGGGATTTCAGGAGAAGGAGAGCATTGGTAGCTAGAGAGGTCATGTAGACTATGCCTTAAAGACAGCTATGGAGTCCAAGAGGTGGAAGTAAGAGAGCAGAGAGTGTTGCCAACATGGAGGATCACCTGGGCAAACATAAACAGGGGATCAGAATTTTATAAGGAAAGAGAGAGAGAGAGAGAGAGAGACAGAGACAGAGAGATTGAGAGACAGAGAGACTGAGAGAGACAGAGAGACAGCATGCCCAAAGGCTGGTAAGAAGATGGTCTCACTGAATTATATCAGAAGTAGATATGACCTCAGAGGTGATGGGATCATTGATTTAGGAAAAGGAACATCTTAAAGATCATATAGTCCACCCCCATCCCCATTTTAGAGAAGGATTGTTTTTGGTAGGAATTACATAAGTAGAGATTTGAACCCAGGTCCTCTGACTCCCAATCCAATGATCTTCATGTAGTACAAGCCATACCTGAACAAGAACCCTCTCGTTAAAAACCTTAAGAGGTTATCCAAAAAGCTTGAACACAGTGATAGGTGATTGACTATATCAGAGACAGACCATTACAATTTTGGAAATTTTCCCTCTGTATACCACAAAATGACAAGAGGAAGGGACCTGGGAATTTCTCTAGCCCCACTAATGCCAGTTCAAGAATTTCCCTAACAAAATTCCACCCCTCAATAAGCCCAAATCTGACTTTCTATAACTTTCCACTGTGCCTATTTCTATCCTCTGGGACCAAACTCAGCTCTAATTCTCCTCCCATGTGACAGTACTTCAAAGATATCTCCCATCACTTCTCCAAGTTTTCTTTTTCCAAAGCTAAACAGCCTTAGTTCTTTCAGACAGTTTTCACATGGCCTAGTTTCTGGTCCCCTCACCATCTTTGTCACCTCCTCTGGACAAGCTCTAGTTTGTCAGTGTCCTTCTTAAAATGTGGTGCCTAGAACTGAATATGTGCTCAAGATCTGGGGGAAAGAGAAGGATGAGTATCCCAGGGGGCCATTCTGCCAGAGCCAAAAGGAGGTAACTTGCTTCATAGAATCTTTAAACAGAGTCAAAAGGGATGCCAACCCTGTGCCAACAGGAGCCACATCTATAACATCCCTGAAAAATAGGCAGACTTCCTCAGTAACCCTTGGAGTCCAGAAAGCATCCTTTAGCCTGAGGCTGGAAAAGGAACTAGGGCAATGAGACTATGAATCTAGATATCTCAGGGAGTCTGGGAGGGTTGAGCTGTTAAATCATTTGGTGTCCTAGAAGACAGTGGGAAGACCTAGGATTACATTTCTTTTTGGGGTTAAGTTTTATTGATGTCTTTTGTTTTTATACTCCAATCTAAGCATTTCTACCTCTCCCTCTTCCCACTGAACCCTGTCTCATAGTAACTGTGTCTGACATGATAGATGACCTTTGGTCCAAAGAGGAGGGAAGTGTGCTTCGTCATCTGTTCTCCTGGGCCAAAGTTGCTCATTACAATTAATCAGACATCAGCTATCTTTCAGTCTTGTTTTTGTTTACTTTATTGGGGTCCTTGTGTGTCCTGGGCTTTGATTCTTCTTAGTTCAATCTGTCTGATTTGTAAATGAGCTGCATTTGTAAAGTTCCTCTCCCTACCTTTTCCTAGCAATCTTATAAAATGGACGTAGCTTCTAGAGTCAAATCAAGTCAATAAGCATTTGTTAAGCACCTACTGTGTGCCAAACATTGTACCAAAGACTTCTAGAGAAAGCAAATTATGCATTAGAAATACTAGACTAGACAGAAGGAACATAGCATTTTAGAGGGTCAGTAAGGTCTAGCTTACAAAGCCATGCATCTCCCTTCTTCCACTTGCTTGCTAGGTTTCATCATACCTGGTCACTCTCCCATGCCCAAAACCGTTGACTTTTTAGTACCAAGTTTACTCAGCTCCCAGGGTTGTGATAGAGGCTATCCTCCTCACCTGTAATGTGGTAGGTAGGGAGAAGATGAACAACAGCCTGCCTTCAAAAAGCATTTCCTGTCCCTAAAACCTTCAGTGGCTCCCCATCACCCTCCAAAATCAAGTCCAAGTTCTTTAGCCTGACATTCAAAATCTTTCACAATCTTCATTCATTGTCAGTCAGTTAGTGACTATTAAACACCTGCAAAGAGTAAGGCACTATACCAGGTGCAGCACAGAATGCAAAGTTGTAAAAGACACAAATTCTACTCTCAGGGTGTTAAAACCTAGTCATCTGGACATAACTTACTTCTGCAGCCTTCCAGGGATATACTCAAATGCTCTTCAAATGAACTGCAAGGCACTTTAGAGAATCATCTAACCAAATCCCTTTATTTCACAGATGAAGAAACTGAGATAGAGAACAATGATTTGCCCAAGGTCACATATCACAGGACTGGAATGCAGGTGTCACAGTTCCCACCTTGTGTTCTTACCTGTACATTGTATTCTTAAATGAGCTCTCTGCCCCAGGAGGATCAATATGTCACTGACTTATGAATGAATGGCTCTCATTTTGCACATTCCCACTTTTTATAGCATCCTTCCTGAAATTAGCCCACTTATCTGAATCCAAGGTTGGGGAGGAAAAAAGGGGAGAGGATGGGGCTCTGGTGTGTGTATGTCATATCCATTTTTCAGCTTTTGCTTTTCCAGTGTGCAGTCCCATAGCTTTGGCTTCGGTGGAGTCATATACCTGAGCATCCATGTGATTCTGAATCAGAGTTCTTTACCTGAGTTATAAATAGAACTCCCAATGATTGGCCAGGGAGGTGGGGGTGGGATCAGTGGAGCACTCACATTACTGGAAGGGGGGCCACTCATCAGCTCTGGGATTGGAGGTGACTGCAACTGAAAGGCTGCTGGGGGCTCCTGGTGGAGGATCATTGATTCTGCCATCACTGATGACAGAATGGGTCATTCTGGGGTCACTGGAGGGGAAATAGGGACTGGGATACTGGTGAAGGGGAGGGAGAGATTGGTGATATGATTTTCCCCCCTTTTTTCTACCATAGAATAGTAAAATAGGGCTTTTGCTAAATAGAAATAAAGAGTTTTAAAACTACTCTGTCAACAGACTGGGATGGGAGATAAATGGAAGAAAGCCTTAACCTCTTATCTGCTCCCTCCCCCTGTGACTGACCTTCCCTCCTCCTTCCCATTAGAGCTAGCTTTGACTTTCCTGCTGAATAGGAAGCCCCTGGATTCTCTGGGCTTTCCTCCCAACTCTGAGCTGCATTCAGACATTCACTCTAACAGGCAGCCAGATCCAGGGCTCTGCCCCAGAGACTATGCCCCAGAAAATATCCAATGGAAGGAGGCTGCATGAGCTTGCCACATTCTTCTAGACAGCAGTTTTGGTGATATCAGAATGAGACAGCTAATGCTTGTTTTCATGTATTTTGTTTCTCTGTGCATCCACACAATTCAGTATTTGAAAGTCCTCTCCTTCATGGACTTTTAGCACTGTAGATCTTTAGAAATGGAAGGGACCTTTGAAAGTGTATGGTCCAAATCTCTCATTTGACAGAAGAGCAAACTGAGGCTCAGAAAGTGGAAGGCCCGTGGTCATACAGCTAAAGAGCTCCAGAGTTGAGATTCTAATTCCAGATCTAATACTCTTCCCACAAAAATAGTCACCTACTTCCTTTTATCCCTATCCATCAATGAGGCCATATTATGTAGTCGATAGAGAACAAGCTTTTCTGTCAACAAGACCTCGGTTCAAGTCTTGTCTTCAATGCATATTATCTCTGTGCTCATGATTAATAAATGTTACAGAGCAGTCACTAATCTATGTCAGTGGCAATCCCTATATCAGGGATTGCACCACACAAGTGAAATAAATTGTGGATCTGGACTAAAAACTGTTCATTTAAATCATGTGTTCCTTTATCATCTTCCAACAGCTAAATGGCACAAAGAATAGACCACTGAACCTGGAGTCAAGAAGACCCTAGTTCAAACCCAGCTTCAGATGCTTGTGAGCTGTGTGACCATGGGCAAGTCACTTAGCCTCTGTCTGCCTCAGTTTCCTCATCTAGAAAGTGAGAACGATAATAGTATCTATCTCCTAGGGTTGCTGGGAGCATCAAATGAGATGCCTTTTATAAAGTTTCTTGACAATCTTAACACTGTATAAATACTATTATTGCTTTTTATTATTGTTGAAGTCCTTAAACTTACCTTTTCTCTCCTTGACTTCTCAAACCAACTCTACTCATCTCCAGTCATCCCAATCACCCCAACACACTCCAGATTTTTGTTTATAAGTTCACTCAAAAATTCAATTCAAAGAGTATTTATTAGGCACGTAATATGTTCAAAGACTGATGTTAGGAGCTAGAGGTACAAAGAAAAACACAAAACCATTTCTTTCTTCAAGCTTAAATTCTGCAGAGTGAATGCTACATAGACATAGATTGGGAAATCCGTAAATTGACAATTAAGCACCTGCTGTGTGCCAGAAAAACAGCGATGTGCCAGGTGTTTTAGGTGTTAAAGATACAAAGACAAAAGGAAATAAGCTTGCATTTCATCATGGAAAGCAATGTACATATATAGGTCTCCACAAAAGAAGTACAAAGCAAATACAAGGTTACCTTGCACTGGCAGGAAGGTAATAGTAGTTGTAGGAGCAGGATCAGGAAATGCTTCATGTAGATGGTGGAGACTTGAAGAAGGAAAGATGATTCTAAGAAGTAGAAGTGAGGACAGAGGGCATGAGCACAGTATTGCAAAGGCATGGAATCAGGAGATGGAGAATGTGGGAAGAACATCCAGAAGACCAGTTAGATTGAACCATACAGGAAACTTGCCAGGCTTTGAAGGTTTAAATGCTAAACCAAGGCATTGATATTTAATCCTAGAGAAAATAGGGAACCACTGGTGTGTTTTTCTAGTAGGATATTGCAGTGGTTATCAACCTTTTTGGTCTTAGCACCCATTAATTATTGATGATCTCAAAGAGTTTTTGTTTATGTGGGTTATATGTACTGACAGTTGCCACATTAGAAATAGAAATGTCTTAGTATTATTATGAAAATAGTTTTGACCACACAGACTCCCTAAAAGGGGCTCAAGTTCCCCCAGAGGTCTCCATACCACCCTTTGAGAATCTGGTGTAGTGACATGATCAGACTTGCACTTAAGGAAAATCATTTTGTTAACCATGTGGAAGATAGATTTTAGTGAGAAAAGACTTGAAGAAGGACCATCAAGTGGGAGATCATTGCAATAATCCAGGTAATAGGTGATGACTATATGAAGAGTGGGAAAGAGACAAATATCAAGGATATCATGGAATTAGAAATGCCAAGATTTAGCAACTGATTGGTTACTTGGAGTGACTAAAGGTACAGAGTCAAGGATAATGCTGAGGAGAGAAACTAGAAGTATTGATCTGGGAGTTGTCTGCATAGAGATGATCATTAAACCCATGAAAGCTAATGAGACTACCAAGGAAGAAAGTATAGAGAAAGGAGAGAAGAGGGTCCAGGACAGAGCCCTGGAGCACAGCTTCCATTAAATGACACAATGTGGATGATGAACCAACAAATAAGACTGAAAATTATCCATCAGAAAGGTAGGAGAACCTGAAGACAACAGTGTCACAAAAATCCAGGGAGGAGGATAGTGAAAATTCTGAATGTTGCAGAGAGGTCAAGTAGGATGAGGAATGAGGAAAGACTTATCAGTTCTGACAATTAAGAACACTGGATACTTTAGAGAGGACAGTTTCAGTTGAATGAGGAGGTCCGGAGCCAAACTGAAAAGGTTGAAGAAGAAAGTGGAAGGAGATGAAATGAAGGCAGTGATTGTAAATGGCCTTCTCAAGGCATCTATCCATAAAAGGGAGGAAGTTATGAGATGATAGCTTAGAACCTAGTAAGATGGTAGATTTTTTTTGAAGGTTCAGAGTTAAACCACTTAGGGTCACACAGCTAGTAAATGTCTGTGGATTTGAATGCAGGTCCTCTTGACTCGAGGGCCAGTACTCTATCCACTGTGCTACCTAGCTACCCCAAGTAAAGCTGTTTTAAGAATAGGGGACACTTGCACAGGTTCATAAGTATCAGGGAAGGAACCATGAGCCAGGAAAAGATTAAAGTTTAGAAAGAGTGGATGACTGAGGTGTTAACTTGCTAGAAAAAGTGGGCAAAGATGGGACCAAGAGTACACATAGAGGAATTGGCCATAGCAATGAGAACAGTATCCTCATTATCAGAGACTACTGTAAGAAAAGACAGCAGAGGACAAGGTTTTGAGATGAAAAAAATGGGAAAAGAGAATGCTTATGGCTTCAGGAGGGAAATCCTGAAGAGGAAAATCACTCTTGGGTCAGCAAAGGTCAAGTGATGAGGGTTTTTTGTATAGAAACTTGAGAGCACACTATGACTTGAGTAACAGTGGGAGTAGGTACACTCTGCCTTTGTGAAGAATAAGGCCGCTCCAATGTGGGCATAGTACAGGGTCATGCTTATGGTGGCACAATCCCTTTCTTGTCAAGGTTAATGTGTCCACTCCCGTGAGAATGTATCATGTCTATGTCTTATCTACCTTATCAGACATGGAACTCCCTAATATTGGGATCCACATCTCCCCCATACAACCTGGGGCTCATGCACATTGGGACTGTGTTCTTTCTCTTGATCTTTCCCTGAGGAGCTATTAAAAGGAATCTGATGGTAATAAGGGGTTGAAATCCTGCTTGGGACTTGATTAAAGTGAAATTGATCATAGGAATTAGAGCTTGAAAGAATCGCTAAGAGATCTTCTAGCCCAACACTTCCATTTTACAGAAGAGGAAACTGAGGCCAGAGAAGGGAAATTACTGACCCAAGGTAGGATTCAAATCCAGGTCCCCAGACTTTGTATATAGTGGTCTTTCCACTGTACTACATTCCTTCTACAGCAGCTAAACAAACATTTAATGTCATCTCCAAATACAAGGTGGTATATAATTAAGTACTAAATTGGGTGGTTCAGACAATAAGTACTGTAGGAGGCCAATGATGAAATAAAATAAATAGCTTTATTGAGGTGCCAAGCCCTAACCCATCCCCCTAATCAGAGACACCAGAATCTCTACATCTTCCTTCTCTTTCTCCTCAGAAGCACAGATTCTCAGTTGAGTTGAGAGTGAATCCATTTAAGGCCAAACCACACTGAAACCACAGATCTGCTTTATTGTAGGGAAATAGGAAAAGACACAGTTCTTGTCCCTGAGGAGCTCCTGGTCTAACTAGAGAGATGCGGTTCACACACATGAAGCAGACGTTGGACACTGTAACAGTAATAATCACTGACATTTATGTAATACTGTGAGGTTTACCCTGCAATTTACATACATTACCTCATTTGATCTTCATAAGAGGTATCCCTATGTCTGTTATGTTATATAACAGAGGAGACCTTTTCATGGGCACACAGCCATTAAGTGACAAAGATGAGTTTTGAACTCAGGGCTTTTCTATTTCCAGTGCTCTCGCCTTAGTCCCCTGCTACCTCATTTCTTTATAAAGTTCGTTTAGGGGACAGCACTGATACAATAACAATATTTACATAATGTCTTTTAGGGTACAAAATGCTTTCTTCATAGCAATTATCATGACATAGCAGGAAAAACAATGGATTTGGAGATGGGGACCTGTGTTTGAATCCTGCTTTGCTGCATATTAATTGTGTGACCTTGGGCAAGTAACTTTCCCTTTCTGAGCCTCAGTTTCCTGATCTGTAAAATGAGAAAGTTGGACTAGATGATTGCTAAGGTTGCTCAATTGATAATTGCTAAATCCTATGAAACCTGTGAGGAAGGTAATGTAAATATTACCATTATCCTCATTTTATAGATGGAGAAACTGAAGCCCAGAGTCTCATACCTAGCAAATGGTAGATCTCTGAATGAAAAGCAAAACAAAAAACCTCCTGAGTTCCACTTGAATGTGAAATTCCCTTGTGTCAGATCAGTCTTTTTTTACCCAATGGAGTTACTGTATCTCAAGGGCATATATGAGTTGAATATAAGATTCACATCTGAATTATGTAAGAATTATTTTATTCTAACTATTCTAGGAGCAATGGATTTGAGCCTTTCACTCATTAAGTTCAACCAACTTTATATGGATTTTGTAACCCTTAGTGAGCCTGGAGGCAAAGATGTGGCTCTGGATCACACAACTGACTAAACTAAGGCCCACAGCTCTTGACCTAACAAAGTCAAGGTAATAGTCACAGTGCAACTCAGAACTTTGCTTCCTCAGCCTTCCCTGTGGCCTCTCTCCCTCAATGTCCAAGGTTTGTTAAGCTCTTGGTGGGTGGGCAGGGGAGGAGAGAAGTGGTCCTGTGGATCAATAATGAATAGGTCACAATTAGAATGTGAGCTCCTTGCAAACTACAATTGCTTCATTCTTTGTACTTGTATCCCCAGTGCCTACCATAGTCACTAATGCTTAATAAATACTGATTCATTGATAGAATTTATAACATTATAGATTTGGACCTTAGAGGGTAACTAATTCCATCCCTTCACTTTATAGTTGAGGAAATTGAGGATCAAAGGGTAACCTGGCCAAGGTCATGCAAGTATTAAGTGGCAAAGGTAGGTTGTGAACCAAATTCCCTGATTCCAATCTCTTGCTTTCCCTCATGCATCTATTCTCCTTACCTGGGACCATTGTGTCTAGTGGTTGTCTACTCCTCTGCATTGCCTACGGTCTTCACTTGCAATATTCTTCTTATCCTGCCCTTCTTTTATCCATCTGTTTTCAGTGACTATTTGAATAAAGCATGTGAAAAAGAGAAGTTTATAGTCTGCACAGAACATCAGTCTCAGCCTATGAATGAGAGATTTGCATTTAGAGCTGAAAGAAAAGTTCTATTTCATTCACCTTATTTTATAGATGAGGCAGTTTAAGTATCTTGTTTAAGGTCACACAGGTAGGAAGAGGCAATCAGGATTTGAACTCAGTCCTCTGATAGTGTTAGTTTCCCCCCTACACACACACACACACACACACACACACACACACACACACACACACACACACACACACACACACACCCCACTCTGCCATGTTTAGCAAGCAGAGAGCTTAGTTTGGGCAGACATTCATAAAAATCTCTCAGTGCCTAACACCTCACAGATTTTCCTCCCACCCAGGATTTCCCTTAATTATCATGTATATTTACTAGTGTGTGTCTATGTGCAATGGAGTGCTGGTATTTATATATGAGTATGTGGAAGTATGTATTCAATTTTCTTTTATCTAGTGGAAAGTACGATGGATTTGGAATCAGGGCACTTGGGTAGGAGAGCCAGTTCTCCTCTTTACTACCCATTTTACGCAAGACATGAGCACTCAAGACCCTAGGTTCCTAATCTGCTCAAAGAGGGGACCAGACAAGAAGATTTCTAAGGACCCTTTCACCTCTAAATCTGTGCTTCTATGAACTTTTAGTTAACAGATTCTTCTCTCTTTCCTTTTCAAGATTCCTTTTAACTTTGACACATTTTTGAGTCCATGTGTGTGTGTGTATGTGTGTGTGTGTGTTGTGAATGTATGTGGGTTATGAGAGTGAGTGAGCTGAAGAAGGTTGTATCTGAATTTCTCAGCCTCTTTCTTCGACTTTCTCTCTTCCCAAAGTTGTCATTATTTGCATCTTCTCCAGGATGTTTCTGGAAGGAGTGGGAGTTTGGTCTTAATTAATAACTTCAGATGTGACCTGCAAGTCTCTGAGTGAGGCTAGAAGCTTCCTCTTTTTTCTTGTTCCTCCAAAGCCCAAGGACCTTTCACTTTAGTCAGACCCAAAAATGTTTGGACTCTTAGATGAAAATGTCACTCCTTTATTTTTGTCTACTCAGTACCTCCTCCCATCTCCGTCTCTTCATAACTGGTCTCCAAGCCTGTGTCCTCCCTGCTGGGCCCTGGGCATGTGGGGACTGAGACAGGCCACCTGCCGACCAGCCTGCATGAAAGAGAATTGCTTGTCTTGGGCTCAGGGTTGGCACCAGGAGCCTAGATCTCTACAGCCCAGCTGGTGTCTCATGCTGTTTCAGGCACCATGATGAGGAAAGATGGTGACCTCTCAGCTCTATCTTTTCCTCCCACAGAAAGTCAGAAAGCACATTCTGACCTGAATACCCACAGTGGGGGTTAGGGGTTCTCTGACGCTGATATGAAAACACCCCAGCCTCAGAACCATGTTTATGGTGGAATCAACTTAAATGGACCCATCCATGTATCCAGGCCCTTTTTTGTCAAGATCAGTTGTGCTTACTTCTTTCACTTTCCAGGGAAGGATCCAAAGGAAATAGGCATTCAAAGAATTGTGGAGACCTAACCCTCAATAGTTATGAAAGCAGAGTGAGGAGGCAGAGGGAAAAGGAGAAAAATTTGACTAGGCATCCTGCTTTCTGCACATAGATTTTCCCATATTCCATGAAACCATGGGAAAGTACCTTCCCCCATGGGCCTTAATTTCCTCATATGTATAATAGGGAGTCATTGTACTTGGTTAATTTCAAAACATCTGAAGATTAGATTTGGGTACTGCTAACTGCAGAAAATGCTACTCCTTTCATCCTTGGAGGTGACTTTATATATTGGCAAGTAGAGAAAGATCTGCTTTCCTGGGATCTCTCAGTTTTCTTTTCTCCACCTTCCTCTTCTAAGAAAGGCTAGCTTTTGTGCATAAGCAGAATAGGTGGGTGCTTGTTTGGTATAATTTAAGAGGGACCCTATCACATAACCTCAATCTCTCTCCTCTCTGTCTGTCTGTCTCTCTCTGTCTCTGTCTCTGTCTCTCTCTCTCTCTCACACACACACACACGCACACACACACACAAACACACACATCTCTGTCCTGTTGCCTGAATCATCATTGTTAAAAAGTAATTCCTTTGGGTCTTGAAGGCTCTCCAGCCTCCAAGAGTCCCTTACCAGAAAGCAGATGCACTTAGAAGGAAGCACACCTTAAACCTATCATCCATTGGTGCTTTAGGGCATTACTTGATAGTCAGATGAATATGTTGGGTTGTATGGAAGCAGGCAGCAAAATGAAATAAGAAAACTATGCAATAGGAATGAGGTAAAGATCAAGATCTTTTATTTCATTGATCTAGGGAACTCTCAGGTGAGGGGACTCCCTCTACCAATTTAACTCGGCACCTTCTCTGTAATTTGCAGTTTTAGAAAGTTGCCTAGAACACAGAGAGGTTAAAGTCACTTGTCCAGGGTCACACACCTAGCGTGTGTCAGAGAGAATTCTTGAAGCTAGGTTTCTCAGGTTTGAAGGCAGCTCTTTCTCCACTGTGGTACTCTCCCTCACATAAGTTTATAATGCTTTAAGGTTTACAAATTGTTTATGTGCATTACCTGGTTCAGCCTTCATAATAGCCTTATGAGGTATGTAACAGAAGGTTTTTTTATCCCAATTTTATATGTAAGGAAACTAAATTCAGTGACTTACCTATGGTTTTACAGCTAAAGTTTGTCAAGCTGAGATTCTGACTCCAAATTCAGTGCTTTTTCTAATAAAGCACAAGTTGTGGACAGGGTACCAGAAAATAAACGACCCCCCACCTCCTCAGGGGGGAGGTGAAAGAAAAACTTGATGTCCTTGATTTCCCAGCACTGACCCTGAGAGTCAGAACGATTACATGTGCTGAGCATTGTGTGCTGTCCACGGTGCTGAAACACTGTTTGGTTAGCAGCTTCCTGAGCAAGCCTGCCTCATCCAGGGAATGCTGTATTTGTTGAGGGGAAAGGATATGTGACGTTCACAGGGACTGACAGAAACTCACTAAGCCTTGATTTGTTCATCCCTGTGCTAAGGTTTCTTAACAGCTACTGAATGCTTTTAGATTAAGTCAGGAAACCATGCTGACTGGATCTACTTCAAATTCATACTGTCTAACCTGAACTGGACCCTTACTACTGTGCAGTAAGCCCTTTTACTCATTATCAACTGACTTGCCATCACACTCCCCACTGTGACTTCCTAGTCCTACCTCTCAGGTCCCTGAATCCACCCCACTGCTTTCTCACTTTCAGCAGATAACTTTGCCTCTTACTTTACTAAGAAGACAGAGGTTGTCTATCGTAAGCAACCTCATTTCACATTCATACATCTGGATCTCTCAACGTTTTCACTCATCCTTTCCTCTTTTACTCTGTTCTCAGAGGATGAAGTGACTCTCATTGCCAACTCTAATGCATCTACTTGCACCCTTGATTCTGCTTGCTCCTGTCTATTCTGGAAGTGTCTCCCATTGATCATTACTCTTCACCCATCTTCAGTTTCTCCTTGTATACTCAGTCCTTCCCTGCTGCCTATAAATATGGCCAGATCTGCTCTAAGCTTAAAGACAAATCCTTGACCTTGTCATCCCCTCCAGCAATTGTCTTTTATCTCTTGTATCTTTCACTGTCAATCTCTTAGAAGAGTTACTTTAAATTGCTGCCTCTACTTCTGTACAACTCATTCATGTCTCATTCTGTTGTACTTTTTGAACCCACCACTGTATTGAATCTGCTCTCTCCAAGGTTTCCTCTTTGATGTTAAAAACAATGGACTCTTCTCTGTCCTTCCCCTCCTTGACCTTTTTGCAGTGCTTGACCATCCTTTCTTCTGGATACTTTCTCTTATCTCAGCTTCCTTTACTCTTGGTTCTCCTTCTACATCCCTGACCTCTCTGATCGTATTTTTTTTCATTTATTTTTCATCATCCTCCTAGCCCTTAATTGTGAGAGCTCGCTATAAGTCATTCTTCAGCTCTCTTTTCTTCTCTTTTTTTACTCTTTTCCT
The DNA here is from genome assembly GCF_028372415.1 of Notamacropus eugenii. Taxonomy (NCBI): domain Eukaryota; kingdom Metazoa; phylum Chordata; class Mammalia; order Diprotodontia; family Macropodidae; genus Notamacropus; species Notamacropus eugenii. The sequence goes on from NC_092872.1 coordinate 243,714,272, forward strand.
TGATAATCTCATCTGTTCTCTCTGAGTTCAGTTGCTACCTCTATACAAATGGCTTTCAAGTCTAGATAATCCAGTCCAGTTTTTTCCTCTGAATTCTAATCTTCATCTATAGCTGACTACTGGACATCTCCACGTGAGTGAATTGCTTCATTGTTAAATTCAGCATTTCACAACTTAAACTCCTCACCCTTCTGAAAACTCCCATCTGCAGTCACTATCAAAATCTTTCCCTCTTTTTTTTTACTTAAATTGTCACCATTCTAGAACTAAGCCTTCATCATTTGTAGCTTGGATTGTTGTATGAACCTTCCTGTGCTGTCCCAGGCTCCAGTCTCTCCCCAGGTTGTTCTTCTCAGAAGAACCAGATTATTCTTCACAAAGGCTGCTGAAATAGTGTGACCATGCCTTTCTCTTGCTCAAATACTTAATGTAGCTCCATATTACCTACATTAATACAGATTCCTTAGTTTACCATTTGATGTGCTTTACAACCTGGATCATGTTTATCTTTCTAGCCTTAATTCATGTTCCCTACCTTAATAATACTTTCTAGACACATAAGACAGTTACTGGATGTTGGTTAATAAAAACAGATAACACTTAGATAGAGCTTACTATGTGATAGGCACTGTGCTAAGTGCTTTATAATTATGATTGTAAACACAACAACCCTATGAGGTTCTTTACATCCTCAGCATCTACTGTGGTACCTTCTAGGTATAGTAGAAGTTGTTGGATTGAATTGAAAATGATCATAGGCTAGAGTCCCCCCGAAAGGTTTCTTGGAGTCCACACTACTCAGCCTCTCTCTCACATTCTGTTTCCCACTTCTTCCCTCCACAATTCCTCTTCTCTGGTTTGATATCTCAAGTGTCGCCTGGACCTCATATGCTTGTCCTTTACCTTCAAGTCTTTGTTTATTCTGCCTCCTCTCTCTAGAATGTTTGCTTCTCTATCCTCCTCTATATCAACCTATCCAAATTCTTCCTGTTCTGTAAGATCCAGCTGAATCACACACTTCCGTTACCTTCCAGATTACATAATGATCTTTCCCTCCCATGAGTTCCAGCACTTTGTATCTTTAGACTCATCTGGAAATTGATCACCTCCTGCTTCATTACAATTCTTATATTCTTGCCTTCTTTTGTTATTTCATTTTTTCAGATGTGTTAATATTATCTTCTTAACTGAATTACAAGTCCCATAGGAGCAGGGGCCATATCCCCTTCAGTTTTGTATTCAAAACAGGGTCTTACATGTAGTAGTTAAGCAATAAATATTGATTTGTTGATCAGTTTGGAGAAATGGTAGGTGATTGTTTTTTCTCTCTCCCTCAAAAACCAGTGCATGAGACCCTTGGGGAAGACCCACAGCTCTGCTCAGCAGTTGTGGCTCCACCTCCACCCCCAGTCTTTTTTATCTATCCTTTAAAAATGCTATACTCAGCAACAGCCGCGACAGCAGTAATACAAGTACGCTCACCCCGTGCAAAGCATATAAATTGTTACTTGGTGACCTGACTTGAATAGGTTTGAATAGAGCTATCCCATTTAGGAGTCTCTAATAATTTCTGTGAGGTGCACGGAGCATTTGTATGGTCCTGCCTGTGTGGTGACTCATGGACTGTGCGGGAATCCTGACAGACATCCTCTGGGAGGGTAATGGTACCAGTGCATCAGCGTGCTAACCACGTTGTTTGTAAACCATCACAGGCACCCCAGCTGGGGCTAAAAATAACCCCGTGGGCATTTGAGCCTCCTCATCAAAAACATTATGTGCGATGGTAGAAAATGGGTATTTTTGCATCATGTAATTTGGTTTTATGAAGACCACGAAATGCAAACATTCTCCTATTAATTACTGTATCGACTTCACTCTGTAATTGAAGGATCTGAAGCTTGGGAAAACAGAGAAACAGGATGGCGTAGTGGCCCTGCCAAATCCTGCCTTCTCTTCCTTTTTCTCTCCTTCTCTCTCCCTCCCATCCTCGCCCTTTCTCTCTCCCCCTTCCTCCCTCTCCCTTCTACATTGCCTTCTCTTTCTTCTTCTTTTTCTTGTCCTTTCTTTCTCTTTCATGTTAATTTTAGAAGGTACCTTAGTACTTTTTCTGTACCAGAGTTACGTAGATATCACAAGGCATATGTGTGGTGGCCTCACTGAAACCTGCATTGTGTCATTGATTCCGCCTGGGATAATATTGAAGACAATTTCTCTCCATTTCTCTTTCTCTCCATATATAATATATATGTGTGTATGTATATATTTATATACAAATGTGTATATTTGCCTTCATGTTTATGGATTCCTTATGTGTACATGTGCAGATATATATATGTGTGTGTGTGTTCTTATTGGTATATATATGTGATCATGTTTCTTTTTGCATATGTGTATGCATGTATTTGTCTTTATGTTTGTACTTTTTGTATATGTGTGTTTTTGTATATGTATTTGTATATGTGTGTTTGTATGTATATTTGTATGCAATCATGTCTATGTTCCTGTTTGCGTGCATCATTATATGTATTTGGAGTCTTGTATGTTTGTGATTGTCTTTATATGTGTATAAATGTATGTGTACATCTGCACATGCCTGTGTGTGTGTGTGTGTGTGTGCGTGGTGTTAGAGGGTCTCTTGTAGGTTGAGAATATTCCGTTAAGGTTTGCATCTCACTGACAAGAGAAATGAGCTGTGATCTCTGAAGGGAGCAGAGGGAAAGTTGAGGAGAGAGCATTGTGGTGAAGTGAAAATATCACTTGACTGAACAGGTCAGGGGACCTGGCCGCTATTCACAGAAGGACAGAATTTAGAATTAGAATGGACTTTGTTTTACTTTCTTTTTTTTCATTGTGAGGGGAATAGAAAATAGATTTTTGTTAACTGAAAAAAAAATAAATTTGAAAAAATTTTGGAAAATGTCAGAGCCATCTTAATGAATTTTTAAAAGAACTAAAAGGGACCTCGGAAGCCACTTAGTCTAATCCATCTCTGAAGAAGAATATCACCTACATCTTGACCCTGCCAATAACTTAGTGCAAGAGCACTGTGCTTTGAGATAGAAGACCTGGATTCTACAGTCCACCTCTGATGTTTTCTTCCTGCCTGTGTGACCTTGTCTAAGTTATTTACTCTCCCTGGACCTCAGTTTCCTCAACTATCAAATGAGATCTTTGGACTGTATGACCTTAAGACCTTATTGAGCTCTGATCTCAGATCCTGTGAATTCTCTTCTCTCTGGATTACCTAAATTAGGATGAGAAACAATGTGGTATCACAAGACAGAACTGTGGGTTTGGAGGCAGGCCCTATGACTTAATACCTGTGAGACCTTAGGCAAGTCACTGAATTCCCTAATCCTCAGGTTCTTCATTTGCAAAATGAGGTAGGAGATAAGATAGTTCTGAAATTTTGGCTTTGGAAGTCAGTAGTCAGAAACAAGCATCTATTAACAAGTACTTAGTATATGCAAGACATTATGCTAAGTGCCAGGGATACAAAGAAAGACAAAAACATGGTCTCAAGGAACTTACATTATAATGGTGGAGAAAACTTACAAATAACAATACACATCCAAGATATATGCAGACTGGAAGGTAATTTCAGAGGGAAAGATGCCACAAGGATGGGGCTGGAGAATGACAAAGAGGGGCATCTTCCAGAAGGTGAAATTGAACTAAATCTTGAAGAAATCTAGGGAAGCCAAGAGACAGAGGTGAAGAAGGCTGTCATTCTAGACATGAGAAGTATGAAGGCATGGACTAGAGAGATGGAATGTCTTGTGGGAGCAACAGCAAATAGGCAAGCATAGTTGAATCATAGACTATGTGGAGGGGAGTAAGGTACAACAAGAGTAGAAAGATAGAAAGAAACCAGGTCATAAAGAGATTTAAATGTCAAACAGAGGGTTTTATATTTAATAGTAGAGATAATCTGGAGACACTGGAATCATTGAGTTACGGAAGAAGGAGATGATATGGTCAGACTTACTTTGGCAGCTGAGTGGAGGGTAGATTAGAGTAGGAAGAGACAGGAGGCAAGGAGGCCAACCAGAAGGCTATTACAATAGTCCAGGTATGAGAAGAAGAAGGACTGATTTTGGAAGGAGTCATATTATGTGCCCTCTCTGTTCCTCATTTCCTCCTCCTCCTATTGTAAGAAGAATTGGTATAGAAAACCAAACACTAGAAGACAGGGTTTTGCCCAACTTTGATTATGGTAGAGTGGGGTAATGGGAGGACCTTGTGTGTAGCCAGTTCTTTTCAGAGTCAGTGGGAAAGACTCCTTGCTAGTTCTTCTCCAAAGTTCCTTTTTTATTTCTTCCCTGCAACAAGGAGATTAATGATGACCAAAAGATTATTTTTTTACTGAGGAACGACATATTAATTTCTCCCAGGCATAGTACCTTTATATGCTGTTGTGTAACTGTCCAAATTAATAGCATGAGGAAAATGCACCATCATTTCATGCCCTTCTCACTGGGGTCCTGGCCCAGAGCCACTTAGCCCTGGCAGGATTTCTGGGGCATGGTTGGGCAAGCCAAGATGCACATGGTTAGAAGTCAGTGCTCTGCCTCTCAGGGACCCTGTCTTCACCATTGGTGCCTGGGAAGCATATGTCCATTTCTGTTGGACCCATTAACTTGCACTTCAGGCCATAGACAAGATAAAGACAGAAATATTCAGGATATGGACAGGAAGCCAAGACCTATGTCTACTTCGCCAGATTGCTGTGTGACTTCCATTAAACCATTTAATCTCTGTGCTCCTCCTACAACATGGAGCTAATAATCCATGACAAAAGTCATGGCTTTGGGGTATTGTAAGACAAATTAATAGAAGATGGACCCTTTCAGTGTTTTGAACTTTTAGGAGACAATGTGTTTTTAATGGAGAAGCAATGTGGTACAATGGAAAGAGCCATATCCTTGGAATCTGAAAATCCAGATTCAAATCTGGGCTCTTCCATTTATTAACTGTGTGACTGTGGGTAAGTCCTCGATCCTTTACGGAGGATATATCAAAATATAGTTGGTTATTCACAATATGAAATCAGCTCTGCAACAGAAGATTATAGAGTTCTTTACATTGAGATCTGACTGAGAGTATCTCCTCTACTGAATCCCCAAATTTTACCATAGGTGTTTCATAGTTCAAAGAATAGTAGGATCCTCTGACTCATAGCCTCACTATGCAGCATCTTTGAGAGGTTATCACCTAGCCTCTGCTTGAACACTTTAGAGTACCAGGGAGCTCATTATCTCATGAGGAAGCTTGTTGGAGAGTTCTGTTGTGAAGTCACAGAATCTCAGAACTAGAAGGAACCTAGGATAATAGATTTAGAGTTGAAGTTATCTAACACAACTCTCTATTTCATAGATGAGTAAACTGAGGTTCGGAGAGGTTTAAGTGATACAGGTGATTAAGTGCAACAGCTGGGATTTGAACCATGTCTTGTGACTCCAAATATAGCATTCTTTTTATTAGCATGCAGAATTAGAAGTCACTTAATCTGACCCATACTTGAACCAAGAGGTTCCATCTACAATATCCCTCAATAATCATTCAGTCATCACTAGAAGACTCCTGGTGATGCAGTTTCTTCAGAGTCAGCCCATTCCAACACTTCCAAATATTAAGAAGTTTGTCTTTTTTCTGATATCAAGGCTAAATCTACTTCTCTGTACCTTCTACCTACTGTTCCTAGTTCTTCTCTCTGGGGCCATGTAGTACAAGTCTAAATTTTCTTTCATATCACAGCCTAACACATACTTGATGATGACTATCTTGTCCCCTCTGTGTCTTCTCTTTTTTGGTGCTTTCTTGCTTTGAATCAGAATCTTTGTAGTCAAGATCCCCTCTCTTCTTTAGTACTTTAAGTTTCCTTGCATCGCAGAGCTTCTGAACATGTCAAAGCCTTATATCAGCCTTACTGTTCCTAGAGTCTCATCTCATCTCTACCCAAGCCCTAAATGGACTTTGGAATTCCAGTGTTGGATCTGTCTATCTGTTTTGTTTGTAGTGAGCTCATTGGATTCCCCTCAATGACCCTACCTGTCCTCCTAGTGTGGTCCTGCCTTTTGGGTTATTTTTTTCTGAGATATTGCCCCAACAACCCTACCTACTACCTCAAATTTCCTCTTTTTGGAATTCAACCCTAATAAGATCATTAAGAATCCTAATTCTTTTACCCAACATACTAGCTATTTTGTTCAACTTCATATCATATGCAAATTTGAAAACCATGGTGTATGTATTGTCATCTACATCATGGATAAGAATATTGAACCTGGGCCAAGGACAGAGCCCTGAGACACTCCACTAGAGACTTCCCTCCAAGTTAGCTCTGCTAGCCATCTACTTCAAGGCTGTTCCAAGTCTGTACTGTGTCTTACTTTTCTCTTTTGGTCTTAGACAGGATGACATAGCTCCCAGGACCCTTGCTATCTTCTTCTCCCTCTGCTAAATAGGCATTAGTTTGCCAGCACAACTCTGAAAGTATGATGCCCAGAATAGAGGTGCTCTGCTCGTATACTGCCTCCAGGTTTTTGGCATCCACCTTTCCACAGGCAGCCTAAAATCAAGAAAATCCTAAGTTGTATTTTTCCCCCACAGGAAAAACTGACCAACCAGATCTCCTTAGGGCAGGCATGGTGATGATGCAGTGGAAAGAATGCTGAGCTTAGATCTAGAGCTATTATTTACCTGTGTGACTTTGGACAAATTGCTTAATCTCTCTGGGGTTTTCCCCTACTTTTTAAAATGCAGATGGTCTCTAAGGTAAAGGGGTATAATGATAGATTGCTGAACTTGGATTCTGGATGATCTGGGTTCATAGCCTTACTTACTAGCTCTGTGACTTTATGCATGTCACTTAATCCTTCTGTACCTCCATTTCCTCATGTGTAAAATGAAAAGATTGGACTCAATGGCCTCTAAGGTTTTTCCAGTTCTGAATCAATCATTATCTATTTGTACTTAAGCAGCTGGTTTCTTTGTGGTTCCAACTAATTTTCTATGTGACCTTCACCAAGTTACTTTAGACCTCAGTTTCCTTATCTGTAAAACTGGAGAATCAAGGTAGACAATGGCTAACATTTTTTCCAGATCTAAAATGATTTGATTCTAGAGCAGGTTCCAGGACTATGCCCTGCAATACACCACTAAGCCTGTCTTCAGATTAGATATTGATCATTTAATCAATGCATTCTGGGTATGGACATTCCAACATCCCTGATTCCACCTTGCTATGTTATGATCTAAACTACAGTTTTCCATGTTGTCCACAAGGATATCAGAGCATCATAGAAGGCTAGAGTTGGGACCTCAGTGGCCTTCAGATCCAACCCTTCCTGAAGCATGTATCACCTGAACATCATCTCTACTCAGTGATTTTCCAGCTTTACCTCAAAGACTTCCAGAGCCTACTGAGCCAGAATCTTCTCAATATGGACAACTATCACTGTTAAATTCTTCTTTCTTTATGTTATTAAAATCTACTTCTTTGCATTTTCTACTCCCATCAGCCTTAGTTCTGCCTTCTTATGTCAAGAATAACATCTTGGATCCTCCTCTGTGACCACCTTAAAGAATTTAAAAGCATAGATCATGGGGTCTTTAGCTTTCTTATTTCCAACCTAAAAATTTCAGTTTTCATCAATGAATCCTAACTTAAGATAAAATCCCTTCATTCACTTTCCTCTGAATTTTTTCCATCTTGTCAATGCCCCTCTTAAAATGTGCCATCCAGGACTAAAAACAATGCTATGGCTATGGCTTGACCAAGGCAGAGTACAGGGGGACTCTTACCTCCCTTCTTCTAGACATCAACCTTAGGTTAATGAAACCTAAGATTATATGAGGTTTTTTCTTTGCCACCTCACATGGGTGACTCACTGACATTTTCAGTTCTCTGAAACACTCACATCTTTATCAAATGAACTGCTTTCTAGATATGTCTCTTCCATCTTGTAGTTGTAGAAGTGATTTTCCTTTCACTCAAGTTCAAGACTTTTCATTTCTCTCTATTAAATTTCATCTAAAATCCTCTTCTGATGTTTCATGATAACATACATTCTGAAAGATTAAGTTGTGGACATTCTTATCAAACTAGAAAGAGGCAACTAGATAGGGTAGTGGGCCCAGAGTCAGGAAGACTTGGATTCAAATCCATCCTCAGATTTTACTAGCTGTGTGACACAGGGCAAGTCACTTATTATCTGTTTGCCTCAGTCTCCTCATCTATAAACAAGGAATAATGATAGCATCTGCTTCCCAGGGATGATGTGAGGATCAAATGAGATAATAAATGTAAAGTGCTGTAGAAGTGTTTGTTATTCTTATTTTGGCTGTAATTAATGAGCTCTTCTGAGGATTGGCTTAGCTAAATTCAGAAATGTTAATGACTCAAAGGTAGCCATCAGGTCTTGACTCAAAGGTTGGTCATCAGGTCTTGAACTTTTTTTGGCTATAGCAATTCAAGAAGTCATCCACTAAGGTATGGAGGGGCTGCAGTCTGCATCAGTAAGCAGGACCTATAAGGGTCAAATTGCAGATCTTTTGATGTATTCAATTAAATTTCACCTTTTTGGATTCAAATCATTTTCTAGACTACCAAGATTTTTTAAAGACCCTGATTCTTTCACCCAACATATTTGCAATTTCGTTGAACTTTATTTCATCCACAACTTTGAAAAACTTATCATCTATACCATCAAATCATTGATGAAAATGTTAGACTTGGGCCGAGGACAGAGTCCTGCAGTTTTCCGCCAGAGACCTCTCTATAAGTTGATGCCAGACCATTAATAGCCATTCTTTAGATCCAGTTGTCTTACCAGTTCTGAATTCACTTAACTCTAAAATCACATAGTTCATAATTTTCCATCTTGTTCACAAGAGTACTTGAAAGATTTTTGCCAAATTCTTTGCTGAAATCAGAGTATACGATGTCTGAGACATTCCTCTGACTTACAGAGATGAAGTTAATATGGAATGAGTTGTCACTAGTGAACCTCTGGTGCATTGCAGCGATCATTGCCTCCATTTCTAAAAGCTCACAAATACCCCATTTGTAATCTTGTTCTCCACTTATACCAGGAATTAGCATCCAACACACTGTTCTGTCAATCAGCAAGTATTTATTTAGTGCTTACTATGTGCCAGGCATCGTCCTAGGCCCCTTTGGTTCACAAATCAAGTAAAATGCTTCCTGCCGTCAAGGGATTTTTATTCTACTAGAATATAGAATTTAGAGTACTCTGAAGGACTTTTGAAAAAGGATACTTTTGACTGTCATCAGTCGCTGGAGTGTAGATTTAGAGCAAGAAGGGAATGTAGACATTATCTAGTCCAATCCCATAATTTTACAGGTAGTGAAACTAAGACCAAAAGAAGTTAAATGACTTGCCCAAGGCCACACAGATAGTGATATAACTGAACTAGGCTTCAAATTCATGTCTTCGCACTCTAGGTACAATGTTCATTCTGTTACACTACCTGCTTCCTACCTTTCCCTGTTCCCCCCTACTAATGCCTTCCCTCTGAAATTACCTCTCATTTAGAGTATATGTTTTATGTGTATCTAATTGTTTGCATGTTGTCCCTCCCATTAGACAGTGAGCTTCTTTAGGGCAGGGACTGTGATTGTGCTTTTCTTTATATTCTCAGTGCTTAGCACAGGGCCTGGCACATAGTAAGTGCTTATTAAGTCCTTGTTGACTGACTTCCATGGAACATCTCCTGTGCCACATGATATCCCAGAAATAGTGATTCTGCAAGCTTATCCAAGTTTGTCTGGATCAGGCTCCTTGAGGAAACTACATGTTGTTATCAGTTGCTCACTTACCAGCATTTTAGATGGTCTGTTGACCAGTTTTTGTTACAGCCTTCCCTGTTTGAGAATCATTCATAGGATAGAATGCATCGAAATGGCAGCAGTGATCACTGCAATGCACCAGGGGTTCATTAGTAACATATCTTTCCATATCTTGATCTGGAAAGGACCACAGAGACCAACTAATCCAGCTCCTCATTTCACAGATGAGAAAACCAAGGCCCAGGGAATTGATGGGAATTACCCAAATTCACATAGGTAGTGAGAATAAGACCTGGGATTTAAGCTGAAGGTCTTTGATTGTAGAATCAATACTCTCCACCATATTACTTCAACTTTCTCCTTGACTGTTAAAAGGGTGATTCTGTCAAATGCCGAGACATACAATGTCTGTAGCATTTGCCTAACCTAATAGGCTACTTCATCTATCAACAGAGGAAATAAAATTAATTTGATATGACTTTTTTTTGTGCTTTTTTGTGGTGGCAAAGAACATGACTTCTAATTTAACCCATAGTAGCTCCCATTGATCTCCCTAAGTGCTCACAAACCATCTGTTTAATCATTTCTAGAATCTTGCTTAGGACCAGTGTCAAGCTCAATGATCTATAATTTATGGAATTCCCTTCCCCCCTTTAGAAAATCGAAACATATTCAGTTGGATACCTCCCTTGCTCCTCATAATTCTTCAGAGATTACTAAGGGTGGTTCAGAGTTCACATTTGCAAATGTTTTTGTTTTTTTCTAGGATGCAGTTTCTTTGATTGATTGATAAAAGCTGATTGAACTTTCAGTCCCTCCTTACCTGTCCAACATTTGGATTTTCCTTCAACTTAATTTGCTCTGCCCTTCCTAATCAGAAGAGTCTTCTCCTTGATAAGAGAATATGGGAGTTGGGGATGGGAATGAAAGCTGAGTAGTTTGGCTTTTTCAGCATCACTATTAACATTGCCCTACCCTGAAGTGTGTTGGAGCCAGCTCAAACCAGAGCCAATCATTAGACTTCCAGTGTGAGCACTTATGCCTAAGAAATCAGCAAATTTTACCAATCAAGCCTTGCTTTTTTGCTTTGTTGATTTTCTAGACTTAAGAAAGTGATGGAGAAAATATTAATACTGTATATTCAAAGTATGTCTTGTTGTACACTACTTTTGAGCAGGTTGTTAAATATTTCCCTGCACACTGCTGATTTTATCTGTCTCTGAGCACTGTTGTCTGTTGTTTTACTCCTCCTTTTTAATATTAACTAACTTAGTGTAGCACTATTCTCTCCCAATGATCCTTTGAGGTATAAGGTTCAGGTATTATTATTTCCATTTTACAGATATGGAAACTAAAGCATATAAAGGTTGAGTGACTTGCCTGTGATCACACGGCTGGAAAGCAGCTGGTACTCAGCTCCCTACATTCTGTTGTTAATGTTTCTAGGATTTTTTTGGTACTTCCTGACTCATTCTGTACTTAATTCTTTACATTCTCTTCCTGTTCCATACCACTCTTGACTTCACCCTGGGTTACCTGTGCCTTTTTCCATTTTATGTATATTTCACGTTACATGTAATCTTGGAGAACTCCCTTTGTTGTCACATCTCCATGACTTCCTCCTTTTATTGCTTAACAGGATCATTCCCCATGTGTTGTCATTCTTGTATGATAAGCATTACCCTCTCCCAGTTCCTATTTTAAAATTGTGTCCCCTTAACCACACACACATACATATGCACGCATACATGCATATAAAATCTCCCCCATTTTAGTGGGAAGGAGAGTATTTCACTAGAAGAGCCAATATAGCAATCAGAACCCTGGACAAGGGCGCAACAGAAGCAGTCAAAGCAGGAGAAAAAGCCATGAAAGAGAGAACAGAATCTTGACTATGCACTCAAGGTATCATTCACTGTTGGTTAAGGCAGAATCTACTTCAGATACGTGAGGTGTTAGCTAACAGTCAGACCTGTAGTCATGCCTTAACTGACTTCTTGCAGCAGAAACATGGCAGTATCAACTGGACTGCATAGACTTTACAGGGATAGCCTTCTCCCTTATCCCTTCCACTCTCCCTCTTCTCTGCTCTTTTCCAAGTCTCTACTTATAGATATCCTGCTCTCTTAGCTCTTTCTCTGGGATTGGGGAGTCCTGCACCTTTAAATATCCTGTCCTTTGGCGTGACTTCCTGGCAATAGCCCCAGTCCATTCTGGGGTTAGGGTGCTAGAGACCTTTCTGGTGAAGTGGCCACCCAGCCAGACAGCCAGTTATTCTTCTGCATATGGAAAATGGCCCCAGGAGCAGTGTAGTAGCAAGGTTACCCAAGCACATGGAGGCTGTTTGAGTTAGAAGCTTTGTGATAAAGTAGCAGCAAAGTTCAATAAGGAGAACAACCAGCCTGAGCCATCACCTGTTCATATCATTGTTAGTGTCACTAATACCCACCCTGAGAGTAACTCTCATGGGGAAGAAGGGTCTCTGGAGCCCAGACCTTTTACCTACTTCCCTCAAAATGAATACTACTAACCCTTTCTTCTTTCATCTCCTTGGAGTCAGTGTCCCCATCATCCTTTTCCGTTTGCTCCTTGTTACCACCTCCTTCCCTCATACCCACCCTTTAACTGAATCAGACCTGTTGCCTCCTGACAACCAGCACAATACATGTTTATTCTCATCTCTGAGGGCTTTTTGTCTCTTTTGTCTAGCCTGTCCTCACCTGTCCCTTCTGCCTCTCCATAGATCTATGTCTTTCAAGGGCCAGTTCAAGTGCTACCTTCTCTGATCCTGCTCTCTCAGCCACACTGAACATTGTCCCCTTCAACTTCTGTAGCTCTCAGACTTTAAAGCCCTCATTCTAGTGGTCATTGTTTAATAGGGATGGGGACTGGACTCCCATTTCATAAGAAACTCCCTCTATCAATGTAGGTTACTACTTTCTCTGCAGTTTATAATATTATAGAACATTGAGAGTTTAAGTGATTTTCCCAAGGATGTACAGCCAGAATGTATCAGTGCTGGCTCTTGAATCAGGTGGGTCTTCAATGTATCAAAGGTGGGCCTTCTTAACTCTGAGGACAGCTTCTATCCATTAAGTCATCTATTTAATATAGTCTAATAATTATTTCTTGTCTGCAACTTCCGTTTCCTGGAGGTCAGGAGCTGCCTCTTCTCTTGTCTTCCCAAATGAACCTAGCACAAGACTGGGCACACAGTCCCCAGTCAACATAGATTGGTTGGTGTGGTTGGAATTCATTCTTTCACATATCAGCAGTGTTTCATATTGGACACCCTGCAAATTGTTCAGCAAAGCTGGTCAGGAAGCCTTGGAATCTCCTGGGGGAATTCTGTCCTTAAAGACATTCATGGAGTGAGATGATTTTCCCACATTTCCTGATCTCCCTCCTAGATGTCCCTGTTTGTTTATTTTCACACTGTTTTTCTCTCTGTGGAGAGACAGGCATAACCAGTAAGGGGTCTTGTCAGCATGGGGCTGAGGGAGAAAACTGCCTCTCACTTGTACTTAATTAGGTACCCTGTCTTATCGAAACTTGGAATCTCAACCATCTTAGCAGAGTGCTCTTCTGAGAGTAGGTATTTATTAAATTTTTTTGGCTCTAATCTAATCTAATTGAATAGAAATCGAATTGAATTGAAAGGTCGCCTGGAAAGATAAGATTTTTAAAAATTTCAGAAAATGGTAGAATAGGATTCCTGCACTCAAGGTGAGGGACTCTGTGATTCTCTTCCCCTTTCATTGGCCTTATTGGTGTCTCTGTTTCTATATTTCTCTATGTATCATCCATAGTTCTCTTGGCATCTTTCTTTCTTCTCTGTCTATTTTTGTCCTTTCGGTGGGTGTGTCTTGTTGTATTTTTCTCTCTAGTTGTCTGAACATCTCTCTCAGGGTCTCTCCCTAAGTGACCTGTCTCTCACTCTCTGCACAGGTTTTACTGGGACCTAACCATGCTGCTTCTGATGGTGGGGAACCTGATTATCATCCCTGTGGGCATCACCTTCTTCAAGGATGAGAATACAACACCCTGGATTGTCTTCAATGTGGTCTCAGACACTTTCTTCCTCATTGACCTTGTCCTCAACTTCCGGACAGGCATTGTTGTGGAGGACAATACGGAGATAATACTGGACCCTCAAAGGATCAAAATGAAATACCTGAAGAGTTGGTTTGTGGTGGACTTCATCTCCTCCATCCCTGTGGACTACATCTTCCTCATTGTGGAGACACGCATAGATTCTGAGTTCTATAAGACAGCTCGGGCTTTACGCATTGTCCGATTCACCAAGATCCTGAGCCTCCTTCGCCTATTGCGCCTTTCCCGCCTCATTCGCTACATCCACCAGTGGGAGGAGGTGAGTCAGGGCCCCAGAGGTGCCATCATGTGGCTGTCTCAAACTAACAGAATGAAAGTGTGATAAACAAGGGGAACAGTGGGAAAATGTAGACTATCAGAATGAGACATGTAGGGGTATTTTTTTTTCCTTCCTCCATTGCCTTTGGAGTCAGAGTATATGGGTACCTATGTAATTTTGGGCAAGTAACTTGACCTCACTAGGTTTCAGTCTAGTTTGGAGTGTCTGAGGCCAAGGAACTTCAGCACCTTCCTTTGGATAGCTCCAGCAAGTACCAGAGAGGTAAGAAGAGATAGCACAAGATGTAGGAAAGATGAAGGTGGATCACTGTCCCACAAAAAAAAAAAAAAAAACAACCCAACATCAATATAAGTTTGCCATGTGACCTGGCATACCGATCTTCCTGACTGTGAGGCCAGCTCCTTATTCATTATGTGTATTTCTTCTTTTCACATCTATTATTTCATTTAATTTTTATAACAGATTGTTTTCTCCATTTTTAAACAAGAAGCTGAGGATAGGTGATTTGTCCAAGGTCACACCAGTCTCTGACCAAGGTGTTCTGATTTTTATAGGATCATAGTTTGATAGATTTAGATCTAAAGGGGACCTTAAAGGCCATCTAATTCAATCCCTTCATTTTACAAATCATTCAATTAATAAACAAACATTTATTTAACACTTATTCTGTGCTTTACACTAAATGAGAAATTTGAGACTCAGTGATACCAAGTGACTTGCCCAAAGTTACACAGGTGGTGAAAGAGGTGAGGTCTGAACCCAGGTACTCTGACTTCCAAGCCAATGATCTTTTCACTGTACCAGGTCGTTTTCAGTTAGAAAATATTAATAATTGTACTAGCCAGAATTTATATAACACTTCATGATTTACAAAGCACTTTACAATCATTATCTCATTTGATGCTCACAACAATCCTGAGAGGTGGGGGCTCTTATCCCCATTTTATGGATAAAGAAACTGAAGTTGAAAGAAGCTAAATGATTTGCTCAAAGTCAAATGTCTGAGGTAGGATTTGAACCTTCCTAACTCCAGGTATTGTATCCACTATGTCACGTAGCTGCTTCTTCTAAAAGAAATGATTAGGTAAAGAAAATATATAGATGTCTTCATTCAATCCTTTTCTTGATTTTCCTTGGACCTGACTAATTACTTTTTATCAGTAAACCCTAAGGGTCTGGCATCAGCAGCTCCTTCTTTCCAGTTAAAACCATAAAAATGTTCATGATAATTAAGAATGAGAGAATGTGATACAGGCTGCCCAGGCCTCTGGCTAAATGAGTAAATCAGGAAGAAAGGGGGCAAAGTTTGGAGACATATTTCCTTCACCTTTGAGCCCTCATTGACCATAATGGCTTATTTTCTGCTGTAAAGAAATAGTTACTATCTACCTCTGTGAGAATATGAGATGGTGAAGTATATTCTTGCACTTTCACTGGGTCCCTAAGTCACATAAAGGGAACAGTGGTACCCCCTTGCACTCCTAGTATACACACTTCTTTACCATTGTTACCCCATATTACTCATTCCTATCCTTACCATTATCCTCTGTACCTTCTTCCTCATTCCATTACTTATCTTATACTTTCAGTTCTTTTTTCCTTTCCTAATCCTTTCCCCATCTCTCTAGCTCATTTCCTACTTCTCTCTGTCTCTATCTCTGTCTCTCTGTCTTTGTCTGTCTCTGTCTCTTTCTGTCTCACCATCTCTCTCTCTCTCTTAGACACACACACACACACACACACACACACACACACACACTCCATTCCTTTGGGTTCTCCAAACAGATAAGTAAATAGTTAATATTGGCACTCAAGGAGCCACATTTCATGGGGCCAAGTACCTTCTCCAAGGGTCAAATGTCCAGGGGCTCAGGTTCCAAGTTTTCCCCTATTATACATGGTCAAGGAATCAAAGAATGTTCAAGATGGAAAAAACCATAGAGGTCACACAATCTAATTTCATTTTTAGGTGATAAGATTGAAGCCCAGAGACACTCAGTGATTTGCCCAAATTCACACAGCTGTTAAGTGAAAGATTTGAACCCAGGTCTTCTGACTGCAAATTTAGCAATCTTTCCACTTTATCATGCAGTCCTCTTGCACATCTACACCCTCACTCCACTCATAACTCCTTCCTTTATTGATTAGTCTTACTTGTTTGATAAGGAATATGGTCTGAGGGAATGGAGTACAGTACTGTCAATCAGGGGTTGTGAATTATGTTGCCCTGAATTTAGAGGAAGCTCATGAACCAACTGGCATTAAGAACCAGTAAGTCCTGAGAAAGCTCCCTGACTCCCTCTATCAGCCTCCACCTTCCTCCACATCCCACCTGCTACAGTTTCCACCTTTTATCCTTCTTGTCACTTGCTGACAAGACTTGGGGAATTTGCCTCACAGTAAACTAATAGTGGAGCTGGAACTCAAACCTGTGTCTTGTTTCATATGTGGGGACATTTTGGGGTTGGGTAGAGGGAAACATGTCCAGAGCCCTGTGAGAGCTGAGCCTCAGTGAAGAGATGATCCAGGCTCCTCTGTGATGAGACCAGTTATTGATGTAGAAAAGAAGACATTTGCCCCTGTGAGAAGAGTAATTAATGGATGAATGAAAAAGCAATATATTAAGTATTTACTCTGTGCTAAACACTGAAGAAACTGATAGAAAAGTAAGATGCTTTCTGCTCTCAAAGACTTCATATTCTACTTGGGGGAGATGATACATGTAAGAGACAATGCTTCAGGGAAAATGGAAGACTCCAGTGGTCCAAAGGGTGCAGCTTTAGGGAAGATGGCAAGACTCAGTCATTCTTAGAGTATACTGAAAGGTTGAACATAATGATAAACAGCACTGATGGCAAGGCTCATTGATCCTCTATCTTACCGAAAGGAGCGTAGTTGGTGACTCCCTGCTCAGCCAACTGGTGTTAGTTGCCATATCTGCTCAGCAAGATGGAGAGGAACTTGGCTAGAGGGTCTTAGCTCACTCCTGCTCAGAAAGGGCTATATGTGGACTTGAAGATTGGAGTAGAGCAAGGGTTCCTTCCCACACAGGTGGGGTTGGGGGATGAGTCTCAATGTCCAACCAGGAGAGGAAAAGAAAAAAGGAGCCTTGGAAGGAAGGTTAGGAAGTGAGTACTCCATGGTGAAAGCAACTGTTGGGTCTACTAAATGATGAGGAAGAGAAAACCAATATATATACACATGTACTAACACATATGTGCATGCGTATATATAAATGTAGTATTTGATCATGTGTACATATCTGTGCCATAAGGTCCTATTGTACTGCCCCTTGTGGCTGTCAATGGAGCTGACTTTGTGTTCTTGAAGTCCATACCAGGAAGGGGCCAGTTCTGGCAGGTCTGCCATATTGGAAAACTTTCAAGCACAGGCCAGCGACCGACTATCTGCTATCCCAGGACAAGCCTGGCTAACTATGGAGTGGTTACCTATGGGCTGGTAGCTTGGTGATGGATCCTGTTTCAGGGCAACACATAAAACAAAGGAAAATACAGAATATAATCTCATAGTATCTCAGATATGGAAGGGCCTTAGGAACAAGGTGTTCCAACCCTTACCTCTTTAATGTACCTGACAACGGGTAGCCCAGCTTTGCTTGAAGACTTCCAGAGAAGGGGAGCTCACTACTTCCTGAGGCAGGCCTTTCCACTTCTATGTAATTCTAATTCAGGAGTTCTTCACCTTTTTTGTTTCATTGATGCCTTGAGCAGCCTGGTGTATCCTTCGGTCCCCTTCTCAGAATAATGTTGTTACATGCACAAAATATATATTGATAGAAAGAAAGCCAATAAGGTTGAAATATAGTTATCAAAATATTTTTTAAGTTCACAGAGCCCAGATTAGGGACTCTTGCTTCAATTGTTGGGAAGTTGTTCCTGACCTCAGTCCCCATGTAGTGCCCCTTCTTTTCTGCAATGTCTGTGCCAGGTAGATAAATAAAGGGAAAGAGTTTATTAGAATTTCATGGTTTTTAGACTATCTAAGTATGAGATCCTCATCCAATGGTTAGTGAGGTCACAGACCACAGAAGACCTAAATCCCATCCATGTTGATGTTCTCACCATAAACAGAACCACAGGACAAAATGAGAAGTCGCAGCCAAATGGAAAGATGGCTCCCAGGTTCTCCTTGGAGAGACAAATAAAGAAGTTGATTAAGTTGGCTTTATCTAAAGGCAAAAAAGAAATAAGATTTCCTGGGACATTTGGTCATCTTGCATTTGCAGGGCTCATAACAAGCATTTGCACACACACACACACATGCACACACACACACACGCACACACACACACACACACACACACACACACACACAGAGACCAGCATGAAAATAACTGCAGTTTATGTGCAACCTCTGTTACAGAGATAAGGAGGTAGAGAAGTTCTATGAAGGACTTAATAGAATCCTCCAAATTAAATCACTGCATGTCTTAATACTCAGTGACCACTGCAGAGGTGTCTATAGGGGAGATAGCAGAAAAAATGGGAAATATGGTTTGACAGTAAGAAATAAGAGAGGCCAAGAGATCCAAGATTATTAAATCACCCCGAAGCTTTGTATGATGAATTTCTTTCTTTAAGAAGAGTCAGATTGTCCTGGATTTTGAAAACATCAAAAAAAGAATCATAAAAAATGAAATCGATTCTGTTTTGACAGACAGAAATGACTGGTTACTGACTGATTTTCAAAATAGTTGTCTATGATCACTGAGACCACCAACTCGTTAAAGCAAAGATAAATCAATATGAAAGGAAAAAATAAAAATGTGAGGATATAATGTCAAATTAGAGCAACTACAACTTGACCATCAAGATGTTGGGAAATGGATAAAAGAAAAAACACAAACAGGAATTATCTCCATTCCCTAAGGATATTTATCTGGTATAAATGGTGTAAATGAAGCGAGCCAAAGGTCCTGGAAACCAGCTGAGCCAGTTCACAAAGGAAATCCTTAACAAATGACAGCCAGGAGCAAGAATAGATTGGATTAGAATATAAATTTATTGGTATCATTTCATGGACAGTAATGGTGGAAGATTATCGCTTTATTCAATAGTGAGGAGCAGTTCCCAGGTAGCTCCTAAATTGTTCCCCACACTCCAGCCATCATCTTTATCCTCATCCACCTTTCACCAAACTTGGACCCAGCCCCTGAGACACTGGGCTTTGAGAGGTGACCTTTCACCTCGCCTTGTCTAGTACTCAGCCTCTTGCTTAGCAAACTGCCAACCATACTGCTAGATACTTACTAATCTGTTTTTTATGTGTCTTTTCCCCTTAAAACATATTCTTTTTAAGGGGAGGGGTTGTTTTGCTCAATTGCATTTATATTCCCAGGGCTGAGCACAATACCTGACCCATGATAAGCACTTAATGATATACAGGTAGGTGGCACAGTGGATAGAGTGCTGGGCCTGGAGTCAGGAAGACTTAAGTTCAAATCTGGTCTCAGATACTAACTCTGTAACCCTGGGCAAGTCACTTCACCCTGTTTGCCTCAGTTTCCTCATCTTTGTAAAAGGAGCTCCAGAAGGAAATGGCAAACTACTACACTATTTTTTTGCCAGGAAAACCCCAAAAGAGGTCACAAAGAATCAGACATGACTAAAATGACTGAACAAAGAAGCACCTAATCAATACCTTAGCATTCAAGTTTGCAGAAAACTTGCTGAGAGATCTATCTTGTCAAAATCTTCCTAAAGGCATTTAAACTGGAAAAAGAGCCAACAGACAGAAAATGGAAAAGATCTGTAAGGATCTTTTTCTTCATCAGTAACCGTAGAGCAACCACTTTTGACTCCTGACTCTTCTTTACAGGAAGTAGAGGCAGGAAAGAGGATACTAAAGGCGTAGAACATAGCCTTATCTTTGACCTCATCATTATGATAAAAAATTATGGAGAAAATAACAATAGCTACTTCTCCAAATTTCTACTTCCTAATTGCTGTAAAATTTTTTAGAAAAATCTGCACATGCATCGGGGGTATCCTTAATAAAGAGAAATAAAAGGAGCAGCCTTTCACATATGATAGGACATAAAAGGTGGCAAGATGAAACTATACTCATTATTTGTTGACTATTAAAAAAGCATTTGATTTTGTAGGAAAAAGAGGCCCCTTAGAGGCTCTTCTCCAACAGAGTAGTTCTCATGCATTTCAAAATTATAGAAGATTCCTTGTGAAATGTAAAGGCAGAGATAACATTATTTGACAAGTTTCTGATTATAAATGTCAAACAAGACCTAAAACAAGGGCCATCAACCTTCCAGAGGTTGGTTTGTCCAGAGTCCAAATGGGAGAGAGATTCCCTATTGCTAATGAGGTCTTCCAGATGTCCCAGTTGATTGATCAACTACTATTGCTGGATGATTACATCAAGTTCTGGAACACTGTAAAGTCTCTTAAGTAAGTCAAAAGTAAGTTAGTTTAACTCTTCCTAGAGGAGAAAACTAAGTGGATCTGGAGAAAGCCCATTGTCCAGATAGACAACTCTTAGAGTTATTCTCTATCTGTCTTTGCAACGTTAAACCCTATTGATCACCTTTTCCTCCAGGATGTTTTCTCCTCTCTGCTTTTTTATGGACTCTACTTTGTCTTAGTTTTCTGCTTTTCTGTTTGACTATTCCCTCTCAGTCTCTTTTGCTGGATTTTCATGACATGCCCTTTCATTTCCCCAAAGGTTGACTCTCTTCTGGACTTTCTTCTCATTTCTCATTGTCCTCTCACTTGTTCATCTCATTAGCTCCATGAGTTCAAAGATCATTTCTCTTCAGATGACAGGTGGTTCCCGGATCTACTTCCCACCACACATTCTATAGTCCAATCATATTGGCTTACTAACTGTTCTTCAGTCTATTTCCGATCTCCATGCCTTTACATTTTCTGTCTACCAAGCTTGGGACACTCTCCTTCCTAACCTCCAACTCTTAGAATCCTGGCTTCTTTCAAAACAAAGTTCCAGTGCTTCTTCCTCCAGAAAGTCTTTCCCGTTTCCCCTAGCTGCTATTGCCATACCTCTAATCTTACTTTTCCTCTACTCTCTTTTTCTTGCATGTTCTGATTTATACATAGTCTCCCCCATTAAAAAGGAAGTTTCTTGCAGAGGCAGTGTCTGTTTTTGTTTTTAATTTGTATCCTCATCACTTAGCACAATGCCTAGCATTTAATAAATGCTCTTGATTGACTGGCTGATTGGTTGATAAGGAGGCAGGATGGGGATGGCTCCAAATACAGAACTCTTTCCTCTATACCATTTCCATAACAAGACTAGAACTAGATTCTTCTTTTTCCCTAGGCAAAAGTCCCAGACCATGTATCATTATTAGGCTGAGGACAAAGATAGGAGGTATAATGACTGGATGAGGAGCTCACAGAGCCAGGCAGTCTTGGTAGTGAAGTGCTTGGTTCTATATCCCCTACAGGCCCTTGGGTGCTAGTGAAGCCACTAGAGTCTACTGGGACTGCCCAAGATTGGCAAAACCATTTCCATACTTATTTAACCAAAAGATGCATGTGGTTCCTGTTGCTGTTTCCCAGGGGCTGAAGTTGTTTCCAGTCAACCCCATACTCCTCTCTCTTCCCCTGCTTAGGACCTCAGCATCCCCTGCTGCTAGCAAATATGTCCTCTCAGCCCCCACCACCAGAGCTCAATCAGAGGGGAATCAAAAATTAAAGCATGTTAGAGGTGGGATGAATATTAGACACCCTCTAGTTTCATCTCCTTCCTTTCACACTGGAAGAACAGGAGATAATGTAAGTTGCCCAAGGTCATCCAGGTTGAAAGGGATATGAGCCAGGATTTGAACGTAGTCTAAACTTATGGTTTTGCCCACCATTCTATGGAGTCAGAGGATGGTCTATTTCACTCATACCACTTTTCAGAATTTATTTAAGTTTTCTCCCTGAATGCTTTCTGTTTCTGAGCATCTGGGTCACAGTTCATTTCTGAAATTGTCCCAGTGAGAACTCTGGGACACCTGTGTCATAACTCTTGGGAAATGGGCCCAAATACAACAATAGCTGATGTTTGTATCATAGAGGGATTATAAACATCATTTCACTTGATCCTCATACAATCCTGTGAGGCACAAGGATTATCCAATTGTTACTATCCCCACTTTGCAGATGAGGAAACTGAGGATCCTGGCTATTAAGTGGTGTGCTTATGGTCACACAGTTAGTAGGTTGAAAGGCCAGTACTCACTCTACCCACCATCCTGACCTGCTGTTTGTCCCTTCCCATGCAGATATTTGGTGAGTCTGTGATTCTATGAGGCAGGTGGGGATTCCCCTTGTAGGTATGGAGGGGTATCTGAGCCCCAACAGGCAGGTCAGTTATGTTCTCCCCTTCCTGCTGTGGGCTTAAGCTATCCGTGGAGTTGCTGCTTGCTTTGGAGGCTCTCACGTGGCCAGGAATTGACGGCTCACTGGAGTCCAGGCCGATTACATCTATGGTTTCTCCCTTATCTCCACAGCGTCCAGCCACTCTATCCTTTGCGGAAATTACATTGCCTGAGCGTGGATTGCTCTTCACAGCGTTCCTTGTCACCTCATGCTCTGCTGGGTGATGGCCAATCGATGCCAATGCTTCTACGATTAGTGCTAGCGTCTCGCTGAGTTCTGTGGCTGACCCTCGACCTCCTCTCCCTCACTGCCTGTGAGCACTGGGGCTTCCCATCTCCCCTGACTTCAGCCCTGCAGCGGGCAGGCCCAGCCCACTTTGGGGCTTCTTCCCTCCCCTCCCTGAGCCACCCTCATCTGCAGACTGCCGTTCCCTTTGCCGATAATAACTGCTGACAGTGTGACCTTGGATGAGTCCTGGTTCTCAGTTTCCTTTGCTATACAAGATCTCTAAGGCCTCTTCTAACATTCTGTGACATTTTTAAGCTATGATTTTACTGGTTTATGTAGCTTCCTTAGAGGAAAGTCTCTCCTTCAATGCAGATCAGCACCTTTTCTGTAAACTTTTAGTCTTTGAAAGAAGCCTTGACGTTGAGGAATTAAGTGACTTGCCCAGGGTCACAGGGCCAGTATATGTCCGGGGTAGGAACTGAACCCAGGGATTCTGATTTTGAAGGCAGCTTCCTCTGCAGTACTCTATCCTGCCTCTCAAAATTCTGTAATAATGTATGTAAAAACACTTCAAATATGATATAAATGCAGCCTTTTTTGTGGAGGTAGAGGGAGGGTGAAGACCTGTGGTTTCATGGATGTAGGGAACTCCAGGTGAGAAAACTCTCTTCCCAGATATAATTTTGCAACTTTTCTGCCATGTATTGTCCTAGAGAGTACAGTCAGTTAACAAATATTTATTAAACCCCTACTATGTGCCAGGCACTGTGCTAAGCCCTGGGGATAGAGAGAGACAAAAGGCCATCTTCAGTCTCATGTGGGAGACAAGGAGCGAACAGATCTGGACAATGACCAACTATTGTTTGGTGCTTTTAGTGTAAATAGGAAATAATTGCACTAGGGAGAGCACCAGGATTAAGAGGGGTTGGGAAAGACTTCTTGAAAAAGACAGCTCCTTGAAGGAAGAGGGGGAAGCCAGTAGGTAGGATGAGAAGGGACAGCATCTCAGGAGGGAGGGGCGGCCAGAGAGAGATGCAGTGTCTTGTTTGTGGAAAAGCAGAGAAATCTGTGTCACTGGAGGTGGGGTGTGTGTGTGTGTGTGTGTGTGTGTGTGTGTGTGTGTGTAGTAGGGGGATAATGTGTGTGTAATGTGTGTGTGCAGTGGGGGGTGTGTGTAATGTGTGTCTGTAGTGGGGGGTAGTGTGTGTGTAACGTGTGTGTGTAGCGGGGGGTAATGTATGTCTGCAGTGGGGGGTAGTGTGTGTGTAATGTGTGTGTGCAGTGGGGGGTAGTGTATGTGTAATGTGTGTGTGCAGTGGAGGGTAGAGTGTGTGTAATGTGTGTGTGCAGTGGGGGGTAGTGTGTGTGTAATGTGTGTGTGCAGTGGGGGGTAGTGTATGTGTAATGTGTGTGTGCAGTGGAGGGTAGAGTGTGTGTAATGTGTGTCTGCAGTGGGGGGTAGTGTGTGTGTAATGTGTGTGTGTAGCGGGGGGGTAATGTGTGTTTGCAGTGGGGGTGGGGGTGTAATGTATGTCTGCAGTGGGGGGTAGTGTGTGTGTAATGTGTGTGTGCAGTGGGGGGTAGTGTGTGTGTAATGTGTGTCTGCAGTGGGGGGTAGTGTGTGTGTAATGTGTGTCTGCAGTGGGGGGTAGTGTGTGTGTAATGTGTGTGTAGCATTGTGGGTAGTGGGGGGGTGGTTTGTGTGTGTGTTAAGGTCCAAGAAGACTGGAAAGAGGCTAGCCTAGGTTATGAAGGGCTTTGAATGCCAAGCAGAGGGTGTTGCGTTTGAATCTGCTGTGGTTTAACACGATAGAGCCTGTGCTTTGGGGAGTGACAAGAGGATGGGGCGGGGTGGGGGAGCCTTGTGGCAGGCAGATCCACCAGTGGGCTATTGTAATAGCACAGGAAGATTTGCCTTCTGGGATGTTAATGGCTATTATTATAGGTGAGACTTGTCCCAGGTCACAAAAGATTCTTGGAGACTAAAATTTCTTCAAGAACCAAAGAAATTAATTCCTAATGGTGGAATTTGGGTCCCGCGGTTGTCATTGGGGAGTGAGATTTGGAGGCAGGGAGTCCTTTCTATTGTCCTTCAAGTTCATATCTTGGCACTGGGCATTCCACAGGGACCTTGAGCCTCTGCTTTTTCTAGGGCTTCTTCTCTTGGGCAGAAGGGATTACCTCTTTGGAAATCCCAGGGCCCCTGAGGTAGCCCAGAAATCAGGGTCTCCTGAGTAGCTGGGGAATCATTGAATGCTTCTGAGGCTGTCTCTCTCCCTTTCCCTCTCCTCCTCAGGTGCTGGGCCCTCCCTTCTCCCTCATCTCCCCCCTCCCCCCTGTTTCCCCAGCTCCCTCTGCATTGGCAAGCTCTCCATGCTCAGGAGTCATGTGACATGGGCTGGGAGTGGGAGGATGCTGGAGTCTGGGAGCACTTGCCTCTGTCTTTGTCCTGGAGTGATCTAGGTCAGCTTCTTTCCTTCACTGCCTATCCCTAGCAAAGCTCCATGTCCTCCCTCCAAGGGTGTGAGCTTGTTAGAGGCTATTAATAGAAGCTGCCAATTGTCCCCCTTTGGAAGTTCCTGCCACCCTGCTCCCCCCCCCCCCCAGCAGGTGGCCATTAGACCTTTCCTCTCCCTCTTCCTTGTGGTGTAGTGGAGAGGTCCTTACATGGGAGACCTGAGGCTAGTCCAGGCTCTGCCACTGCCACCGAGGCTTTGGGCCAATCTGATCCCTCATTGCTTCAGTTATCTCCTGGATGTTTTCCATTGCATCTCTAATGTCATGATTTTTATCAATCAAGTAGTGGCCCACTACTGAGTAAGTGGAAAGATCTCATGTGTGATGGGAAGGGAAATTTGCTTTGATGATAATTCCCTCCCTCAGTCCTCTCTCTCAGAACAGCCAGCTGACCCCTGACCAGAAGATCCAATCAATCAATCAACAAACATTTTTGATATGGCTACTATATGCCTGGTCCTGGGGATGGCAAAACTGAAATAGTCCCTTCCCCCCCACCTCTCCCCCAGAACCAGAAGCAAAGATCCATGATTCCAAACAAGACTTTGAGGATTAGGAACTGAATTAGGAATTTCAGGCTCTTTGGGACAAGGCTTCCTGGAGAAGGGTTCCAGGACTTGATAACACACTGTATGAATTCAACAAATGTGTATTACATGTCCATTCTTTGCCAGATGCTATGGATTTTTTTATATCAAACCTGTGATTTTATTTGTGAGGGGAGCTCCCAGTGGGGGATTTCCTCTTTCAGTGCAAGTTGGCATCTTCTTCACAATTACATCTTAGAGAGATGCCAGGGGTTGGGGGTACTGAGAACTTTAAATGTCTTGCCCCCTGGTTCACATAGACAATATATGTTAGAGACAGAGTTTGAATTGGCTGGCTCTCTATTCACCATACCACTCTGCCACTGCTGATACAAATACAAACACAAAAGTGCCTGCCCTCAAGGTGCTCACTGGGTATCTCTAGGAGGCAGAGGTAACAGTGGGAAGGAGGCAAAGTATAATCAGACTCCAGTAGTTGGAAGGAGCATCAACCCTGTATCTGAATAGGAGTCTCTTCTATGGTATTCTTATCAGGTTGTTGTCCAGCCTCTGTTTAAAGACCTTCAGTGATGGGGAATTCTGTACTTATTGAAGTAATCCATTCCACTTTTGGATGATGATCATCTTTACAGTGTTTCCTTTGGCCAAACTGAAATTGGCATCCTTTAACTTTTAACCACTACTCCTCATTCTGCCCTTTGGAGCCAGGCTGCATAAATCTGGTCCTTCTTCCATGTAACAAGTCTTCAGATACTTAGAGGCACCTACCACACCTGCCCTGTTTTCTCCTCTCCTAATTAAACACTACCAGTTGCTTCTGCTGATACACCATGGCCCCCAGTTCCCTCCCTGCCCTGCTTAGCATGTTGTGGCTATAGCCCAGGCTGCCTTCCTCCCCTACCCTCGTCCAGGAGTCAGCACTTGGACAGGTCTCAAAGTAAATTCTGGGACCTAGATGGGACCTGCTGTCTCCAAGCTGCTCTCTTGGATATGGGTTTGCCACTTACTCTGACTCAGTTTTTGAAAGTGCTCTGTTTAATACAGAACTTCAGTTCTAAAAACAATTCCCCTTCCTCATTGTCTTAGCAGTGGGTTATAATAGAAACAAGTCTGGGCCTGGTGTCAAAAAACCTCATGCAATCCTAATTTCAACCCCCTTGGATCAACCTTGGACAAGTCTCTTAATTTTTTGGTGTCTTGGTTTCCTCATCTGTAAAGCAGAGCTAATAACATCCATTCTATCTCATTGGAATTTTGTGAAAAGCACTCTATAAGGTGTGAGCTCTTGTTATTATTGCTTGTCAATTAGGTGAAACTAGGTCCTAGGGAAAAGAAGTTACTATCTCTTGAGAGTTGGCTTAGGACCAGTCCAGGCACCGGGAACCCCAGCCCTGTGTTTGACGTTGGGATTGCAGAGGGAAGGGGAATGAGAATATAACTACATAATGACCTTCAAAAGTGAAACTGGGCTAGAAGAGGGTTCCCTCCACACTACACCTTCCAAGAGGACACATAACCCTTGCTTGAAGACCGCCAAAGAAATGGAACATCTTGTTTCTCTGGGAGTTATTTCTAAACTCTTTGGGATGGATCTCCTTCTTAAGAAGTTTTCCAGATGTCCAGCCTGGAGATGCCTCTTTGAAAAATGACAGAAACAAAATGCTGGAGAGGATGGATATGGCCAGAGGTCCATGTGTCCAACAGAAGAATGGTGTGGATAGTGAGGGGACTGAGGTCCTCCCCTAGAAGTAGTCTTGCTGTGCTGGGCATGAAACTTTGTTTCTAGCCAATCAGAGAGATGTCTCCTATCTTAGCCACCATCATAAAAAGGAGGTTTTAATGAAGTAGAAAGAGCAGGGCAAATATTTGCCAAGTACAGCTGACACACAAGCCTCCTGGTGCCTGGGTCCACAGGGGGCATTGCCTGAGGGTTTGCATCTTCTCCTGGCAACAAGGAGCCATGCACTCAGCAACGGTGCCTGGCATTCTGTTGGGGCATTGCTGTGAGCATCTTCTGGACAACCCTGCCAGACACATGTTCTTCCTAAGCTGACATCATCCCTGTCTTTGTCCTTTCCAGGAAGGCCACATTGATAACCCAAGATTGCTCAGATGAGCAGAAATCTGCCTCACCATGACTCTCAAGCTCACCATCGTCACCCTCACCTTTATCAATGTCAGTATCATCATAATCAATAATTCCCAGCACCTTCATCACTCCTTACGTGTACTTTTTTGTATTTTGTCTACCCCAATAAAAGGTGAGCTCCTTGAGGTCAGGGATTGTGTTTTTGTCTTTCTTTGTCTCTCTGGCCCCTAGCACAGTGTTGCTGGGTACTAGAGTGGTTTGCCCTTTCCGTCCTCCAGATAAGGAAACTGAGGCAAACAGGGTTAAGAGACCTGCCCAGGGTTACACAGCTAGTAAGTGTGTGAAGCTGGATTTGCACTCAGGAAGGTGAGTCTTTCTGATTCCAAGCCCCGTGTGCTACCCACTGCATCACCTACTGCCCTACCTAGCACAATACTGTCACCTTCAACTCATCCGGATACTTGTCCCTTCCATTGTTTTCTCTCATCTGGCTCCTTCTTTAATACCTACAGACATAGTCAGGGGTCCTCCATTCTTAAAAAAAAATTCACTTGCTCATGCTATGCCCTCAAGTTTTCACCTTTTCCTTCTCCCTTTCATAAACTCCTCAAAAACTCCTAGAGGAGTCATCTATGCTTATCAACTCCATCGTCTCACCTCCC
The DNA here is from genome assembly GCF_028372415.1 of Notamacropus eugenii. Taxonomy (NCBI): domain Eukaryota; kingdom Metazoa; phylum Chordata; class Mammalia; order Diprotodontia; family Macropodidae; genus Notamacropus; species Notamacropus eugenii. The sequence goes on from NC_092872.1 coordinate 243,742,886, forward strand.
ACTCACTTCTGAATCCCTTGCAATCTGGCATGTGGCCACTTCACTAAAACTGCTCTCTCCAAGGTTACCAACCACTTAACTGCTAAATCCCATGGATTTTTCTCAGCCCTGATTCTACTTGACTTCTCCACAGCTTTTGATAATATTGATCACGCCTTCCTCTTGGATATTTAACAGGCTCTTGATTTCTGTAACACTGCTTTCTTCTTATACCTGTCTGAATGCTTCTCAGTTGACTATGATGGATCATTATCAATGTCTCAGTCTTTAAGTACCTAACAGCTATGTCCCAGGCCTTCTTCCTTCCCTGTATAAACTCACTCTCAATGATCTCATCAGCTCCCTAAGGCTTAAATATCATCTTTAAGCAGCTCACTCACAAATCAATATCTCTAACCCTCATCCCTTTCCTGAGCATCAGTCCCTCACTGGCATCTGCCTACCCGATACATGTTTCTTGGGCGTTTGAAACTCAACATATCCTTAATAGAATTCTTTATCTTCCCTTTTATATATATATTTTTCTTAAGTTCCCCTATATCTGTTTTTAAAATAAATTGTATTGATATCTTTTGTTTTTACTAAACTTTATTTCCTACTGTCCCTCCTTCTCTCCTTCCCAGAAATCCCTTATTATGCAGAAAAGAAGACAAAATCAGCAAAAATAACCATCATATCAAAAAAGTCTACTCTTATATGCAGTATTCCATACCGAAAAGAGGAGGCAGAAGTTTTTTCCCATATCCCAAGCTTGGTCATTATAATTGTAAAACATTTAAATTGTTGCTGCTACTGTTCTTTCCCCTTACGTTGTTGTAGTTATTGTGTGTAATGTTTTCCTGGTTCTGTATACTTCTCTTCTCATCCATTCATATGTCTTCCTATGCTTCTCTGTATTCATATTTTTTAAAATAAAATTTTTTAGTTATCTTTTGTTCTTACATCATCATGTTTTTTCCCTGTATTCCTCCATTACCCTTTCCCAAAATGCCATTCCATAATATTATTTAGAGGGAGAAAAAAGAAAAAGTGAAAGAAGAGAAAAACCAATCAAAAAAATTGATCAATATGTCAAAAAAATGTATATATACAATATTCCACACCTGTGGACTTCTGTCTTCTCATATCTCTTCTTTGCTATTAACATTCACTTTTGATCATTTTCTAGTGGTTATTCTCTTTATTTATATGGTTGTTAATAATTTGAATTTTTTGACTCTTACTTTACTCTGCATCAGTTCATGTAAGTCTTTCTGTGCTTCTCTCTAGTCATCATATTTATCATATCTTAAAGTACAGTAATATTACATTACATTAACATAATATACTTGGTTAGCCATTTTCTAATCTGTAGGATTATGTTCGTTTTCCAGGTCTTTTTCTACCATGAAGGTGATGCCTTCTTTTTGTCATTTTGGGGGTATATATTTGGCAGTAGAATCTCTGGGTCAGAGTATGGACATTTTAGTCCCTCCTTGTACATGATTTCAAAGTCCTTTCCAGAACGGTGGGAAAAATTCACAGCTCTACCAACAATACATTAGGGTGTTTGGCTTTCTACAACACCTCTCATATTGACTATTTCCATTTTTTTTGCCTATTTTCTGAGTAGGAGGTGAAACCTCAGGGCTGTTTGGATTAGCATTTTTAAATTAGTGATTTGGAGCACTCCATGTAGTTGTTCATAGCGTGCCTTTCTTCTCTTGAGAACTGTACATATCCTCTGACCACTTATCTATTAAAAAATGAATTTTGCTGTATTTCTGTTAGTTGACCATGTATTTTGCATATCAGATCCTAATCAGAGATATATGATACAAAGGTTTCCCTCCCCAGCCCACCCCCAGTGAACTGTTTTCTTCTAGTCCTAGTGGTATTAATTTCATTTATGTAAAAGCTTTTTATTTTTGTGTAATTAAAATTATCTTTTATTTCACATAATTTGATTACAATGTAATTGAAAACTCAACTCTAGATTATCCTACCACATAGCTACTTCACTCCTATTTATATGCTGTCGAATGGATGAGAAGGAAAACCTGAAACTCCTACTGGGCCCACTACAAAGTTGTGTTTGCAATATAAACTGGGCCCTCACTGCTGCAAGAGAAATATTCATTGATATGTTGTTCCAAACTTTCTTGCCTCTTCTCAAGTTTTTCGTGTGGGCACTCCTTGCCCGTACCGTGCCAGCTGAGATCACTGAAAAAAATATTGAGCTTCCTTTCTCTTCTTCTCATCTCATATGCTTTAGATGCCTCCCCCACTCCACTTCACTTCAGTCTTGATAGAGACGGCACTTGTCCTTACCAAAGCCAATATCTTTACATGAACCTTTGATCCTAATCCTCCAGACTTCTCCAGAAAAATTGCACCACCATCATCCTCCCCATTCTCTTTCTTATTTTCAATTATATTATTACCCTTTGTCTCCTTTTCTACTTTCTACAAACATGCCTATATCTCCCTTATCTTTAAGCTTCATTAGGTCAGACTGCCCCCTCCAGCTATTATCCTATCTCATTCCCTTATTTCATTTCTTCAGAAAGCTAGATGTCCACATCCAGTGTCTTCATTTCTTTTCCTTTCACTGGCAAATCTAATGGCCTTTTATCAAACCTGAGTCTTCTTAATCTCTTTGCAATATTTGACATTGTTGACCACTTTTTTCCTCCTGGAAACTCTGTCCTCTTGAGGTTTTTATGAACCTCTTCTATTTTGGTTCACTCACCTATCAGACCACCCTTCAGTGTACTTTGTTGGTTCTTCATCCAGATCATGCCCACTAACTATGGGTGTCCCCCCAGTATTCTGCCCTGGACCCTCTTCTCTTTACTATCTCTGTAAATCTGTACTATCTTTTTTGGGTGTCTCATCAGTTCCAACAGACATAATGATTCCCAGATCTAGAGTTCCAGCCCTAGTCTCTCTCCTGAGTTCCAGTCCCTCATAGTCAACTGCCTTTTGGACACCTCTAATTAGATGTCTCATAGGTGTCTCAAATTTAATGAGTCTATAACAGAATTCATTATCTTTCCCCATAAAACTTTCCCTCTTATAAACTTCCCTATCATTATTCAGGGCACCACAATTCTACCAGTGATCCAGGTTTGAGACATTTTCATAATTGACTCCTTCCTCTCATTAACCTTACAAATCCAGTTACTCCCGAAGCTCCTTCACAACATTTTTTATATTTGTTCCCTTTTTTCTCCATATTCAGCCACCATCTTAGTCCTGGCCCCCATGACCTCTCATGTCAACTGCTGTAATAACCATCCAACTGGTCTCTATGCCTCAAGTCTCTCCATGCTCCTGCCCATCAGCTCCCAGTGGAATTTTTCTAAAGAATATATCTGATCATGTCACCTCCTGACTCAAGGAGCTCTCACGGCTTCCTATTACATCCAAGAGCAAATATAAACTCTTTCATTTGATATTTGAAGCTTTTCAAAATCCAACTTCATCTTATCTTTCCAGTTTTCTCATGCTTTCTTTTCCTTCTCCTAGGCTGTGTCTTGGTCCCTCAGGCTTAAAACCTGGGAACCATCCTAGATTCTTTCTTTCTTTCTTTCTTTCTTTCTTTCTTTCTTTCTTTCTTTCTTTCTTTCTTTCTTTCTTTCTTTCCTTTCTTTCTTTCTTTCTTCCTTCCTTCCTTCCTTCCTTCCTTTCTCTCTCTCTCTCTCTCTCTCTCTCTCTCTCTCTCTCTCTCTCTCTGTCTCTCTCTGTCTCTCTCTCTCTCTCCCCCCCCTCTCTTTCCCTTCCTCTCTCCATATCCTCGACTCCTCACTCTCACTCCAATCTGTTGCCAAAGTTGGCTGATTTCATCTTTGCAATATCTCTTAAACATATCCCTTTCTCTTTTTTGACACTGCTGGACCTTCATTACCTCACACCTAGATTACTTCTGGGGCCTGATGGGGGGTGGGGTTCCTGCCCACCTCAAGTCTCTCCCCACTCCATTCCATTCTCCATTTAGCCAGTAGTGATTCTCCTAAAATGAAGGTCTAATCATGTTATCCCTCTGTTCAATAAACTCCATTGGCTCCCTATTGCCTCCAGGATCAAATACAAAATGCACTGTTTGACCTTTCATAGCCTAACCCCCTCCCACCTTTCCAGTCTTCTTACACCTTACTACCAGCCAGTGACACTGACCTCCTAGCTATTCCACAACGAAGACCCTTCATGTCTCTGCCCTGGGCATTTTCCATGGCTGTTCCCCAGGCCTGGACATTCTCCTTCCTCCTCTCTACCTCCCAACTAAAATCCTATCTTTTATAGGGAGTTTTTCTCAACCCCTCTTAATTCTAGTGCCTTCCCTCCTTTAACTATTTCCTATTTATCCCACATATAACTTTGTATGTATTTGCTTGTCTCCCACATTAAACTGCGAGCTCTTTGAAGACAAGAGATGTGTTTTGCCTTGTTTTTATCCCTAGTGCTTAGTATAATGGCTGACATATTGTGGAAGCTTAATAATTATTTACTGACTGGCTGATCGTTAAGATGTCCTTACACATCCAGTCTTCAAGGTCAGTGTCTTTGACTTGTATGAACATGATGTTTTAATTTCCTTTTTGTTCTCTTCCAGATTTTCCTCCACTTAGTGTTTTTATAATATAAATTTGTTCATCTCTTTTGCATCTGAGAAGAAACTCTATGCTATCAATTCTTCTTTCGCTTGATTTCTAACTGAGGTTTTTTTCCTTTTTGTTTTGAGAATCAAGTTCTGACATATATTTATTCCTAATTTCTTCTCTTATGAACTTCTTTCCATTTTGAACCATTCTGAAATTTCTTGTTTTTTTCATGATCTCCTAGAATTCCACAGGATCCTGTGTTTTTTCAGGCTTTGGTTCAATTTTCCTTTGTTTCATAATATTTGTTACAAAAGCTTTTTGATCTCTTTGAGGATTTAGTACTCATCCTTCTAGCTTTAGGATCTTCTCTGTTGGTTTGTCTGCTTGTGATCTGAATTTTTATTGAATTTTTTTCATCTTGAAATCTTTAGTATTTTAGCTTTTTCCCCTAATATTTCCCAATCACTTCCTTTTTCCCCCTCCCTCCTATGCTGGTTAGTAAATTCTCCCTGCCCCTACACCCACAACTTTCTGCAAAGTTGCCTCATCTTCTTCCTAAGTTATTAGACTTAGGTTTTGCTGACCTCAGTCCTTGCTCTCTATGGGGAGGTGGCACAGTAGATACAGCACTGGACTGGGAGTCAAGGAGACCCGAGTTTAAATCTATTAAATCCATTCTCAGACACTTACTAGAGTGATCCTGGGCAGGTCATTTGTCCTCTCTCTGCTTCATTTTCCTTTGTTGATACATAAAGATTTTTACCCTTTTTTATTCTCTGGATTTGTGGACCTACACCTGGTCCATAAATCTCCTTGGGGAGGGAGGGGCTCAGAATTAATAGGGACCGGGGAACGTGTCCAATTTGCCACCTTTTTGGTCCCATGGCCCTTTTTCACATCCCTTGAGGGCACTGCTAACTTTCCAATCACCCAGATTTGCAACCTTGGCATCCTCCTGAACTTTTCCATCTCACTCAGCCCCTGTCTCCAATCAGTTTCCAAATCTTGTCAATTTTACCACCACATCTCCCTTTTTCTGTCCTCTTCTCTTTACTTACACAGCCACCAGCCACTTCCTATCTGGAACACTGCAATAATCTCTTAATTAAGAAAGGGAACAAGCCTTTCTTAAGCACCTACTATTCACCAGGTACAGTGGTAAGTCATCATAATATCATTCCAATTGATTCTCACAATAACCTTGTGAAATAGGTGCTATATCATTCCCATTTTACAGTTGAGGAAACTGAGATAGAGGTTAAATGACTTACCTAGGGTCACATAGCTAGTAAGTACACGAGACTGAATTTGAACTGAAGTCTCTGCTGACTCCAGGCTTAGTGCCTTAGCTATTCTACCACCTAGCTGTCCCTCTCCCTTTTCTAATCCACACAACTGCCAAAATAGTCTCCCTGGAGCATGAGTGAGAACGTCTCTTTCCTTTGCTTAGGAGCCTTCTGGGGGTCCCTATTGCTCCTAGGTTATACTCCAGGTCCTTCAGGTTGATATTTTAAATCTGGCTTCAGCCTACCTTTCTAGGCCAGGTATATATTATTCCCCTTTCTCACGGTCTTCATTGCAGCCAAACTGGCCTATTTGCTATTCCTTGAACTGAGGACCCCATATTCTGCTACCAGTTTTTGCACAAGCAGTCTCTTCTCTCCCTCACTCCACTTGCCCTTGACTGCAATGAACTCCCTTTGCACCTCTGCATCCTAGAATCCCTGACTTCCTTTTGGGTTCATCTGATGTGCTTCATCCCATTGGAAGCTTTTTTCTGATCCCCTTAGTTGTTATGATCCTTTCCCTTCTCAAATTACCTTGTATTTGGCTATCTGGTTACCTATTATAACCCTCCAGTATAATGTAAACTCCTTGAGCATGGTGACTATTTCATGCCTAGTGCTTACATTTTTTTATAAGTTGCATTTGTTGAATAAGCATCATGATTCTCATTCTCATCATCATTTCTGTCAACAAAGAAACACTAGATTTGGATTCAGAAGCCCTGGGTTCAAATCCTGGCTCAGCCACTTGTCATCTTCATGTCCATAGACCAATCTCTTCTGTCTAAACCTCAGTTTTCCCTTCTAGAAAAAGAAAAGGTTGGGCTGAATGAACTAAAGGTCTCTTTACATCTAGAAAATCTTGCGTTCCTTGTTACGGTCTTCACCACTATTAGCAATACCAGCACCCTGGTATGGGGGAAAGAACCTTGGATTTGGAGTCAGAGATGTGGGTTCAGACTCTAGTTCTATAACTTTTATTTGTATGATCTTGAGAAGGTCCCTTGACCCCTGTGGACTGCAGTTTCCTCCTCTGTAAACAAGGAAATTGGACTTAATGCCCTCTAGTCTCTTCCAGTCCTCAAATCTATGATACTCTGAATGCCTTCATAATCAGTAGTTGTTTTTCATAGTCCTTATTATGTGTTCAGTATTTGGTGTAGTAGATAACAGTGTCAACCTTGGAGTCAAGATGACATGAGTTCAAATCTGGCCTCAGACACTTCCTCACTGTGTGCCTCTTAGCAAGTCACTTAAGTCTGTTTGCCTCAGTTTCCTCATGTGTAAAATGATCTGGAGAAGGGAATGGCAAACCACTCCAGTGTCTTTGTGAAGAAAACCCCAAATGAGGTCACAAAGAGTCATCATGATTGAAATGACTGAGCTATACTCAAAGCTATACTCAGCGCTGGAGTAAATGTAAGAATAATTAGACAAACTTATACATGAAACAGGGAAGAAGTAATCATCAAATTTATGTTTCAGTTTTTCAAGTGAGAACAGTTTGAAGAAGGGGCTGATCAGGGTGGGCTGGAAAAGTTTCTATATGTCGGGGGGCTGGGAGCTGAGTCTTGAATGACCCCGTCAGATCGGCAGAGAGGTATGGGCAAAAGCTCAGGATGTGTCTGATGTGTGGGGGAGGCAGTGGAGATCCCAGTTTGGATAGTCAAGGACAGATTTTGGGTTGAAGGAAAAAAAAGTTTGCAAGGAGAGATGGACCAGATTGTGAGAGAATTGAATGTCAGCCTGAGGATTTTTAAGACTTCAGTACAGTAGGCAAAGGGGAGCCACTGAAGGTCCTTGAGCGAGGAATGAAGATGAGAACTGTATTGGGAGGATTAACGTGGCTGTTGAGTGCAGGATTGATTGGAGAGATGAGACAAGACAGCAGAAAGCCAATCACTTGACTGCTGAATGGAACGGTGAGTGACCAGAATAACTAGCCCCAGTTGCTTCCTTTTCCATCCTCTAGCCTCCGGTTGGGTACATCTGCCTCAGTTTCCTTCTCCTGGGTGCTGGTTGCAGGCTTCCCAAGGGCCACTTTGCCCATTCTCCTCCCTCCCCAAAAGTAAGATTGCCATCTTTCTTTTAAAATTAGATTGTGCAAAGCTTGTGTGTGCTCCATCTTCACGGGGAAGTGGTTTCCCAAAGGAAACATGGTGTCCATCCCCCAGTGCCTCCCCCTTGCATCAGTTTTAGGCTTGTTGGGTGTGGAGAGGTAACAGGGCATTCTGGGAGAGATGGCCAAGAGACAGGTCAGGATCAGTGTCCCATATCAAGGTTGGGGCTGGAGACTTCGACTGGGGAGGAGTCCTTTGGAAAAGGGCTCTTTGGAAAATCATTGCCTTGCCCATTATTCAGCTCCTTTCTTTTCAGGGCCAGGCATTGTGGACCATTCACCAGTAGCACCTGGTGCTTGCCCTGAAAACACTTGTAGGGGACATACAGATGGCTGCATTCTAATGACTGTCTCTCATTGAAGGAGGACAGAAATAGACAAAATGAATTATTTACATTCTCAATAAGTGAGGCCCAGAGCAAAATACCAGCCCCCTCCCCCAAGAACACAATTTGTGTTCAAGTCTCCTCTCTCCAGCCTCCTCTTGCCCATCAGTCACTGGGGTGGGGGGCAAGCTCTCTGTCTTTGCTAGGGTAGGAGTGTGTGTGTGTGTGTGTGTGTGTGTGTGTGTGTGTGTGTGTGTGTGTGTAAGAGAGAGTCTTCTGGGACTGCTATGATATTTAAACTGACAGAGACAACATGATACAATAGAAAAGCACTGATTTGTAGTCTTCATACTCTAGTTCTAATACTAACTCTATGACCATGAACTCGTTATTTCATTCTTCTATGCCTCACCTTCCCCACTTGTAAAATGAGAGGACTAGAGACCACTAAAGTTCCTCCCAGCTCTAAACTCTATATTTATCTGAGCATATCAAGAGCAGTGGCATGAGGGGTGTGTGCAGGGGACCCAGGGGGAAAGTGCTAGTGCATCATGGGACTTGAGCCAGCCAAAACAACAGGGAGTTTAGGGAGAGGGGCAGGAGGTCTGGCCCCTTCCTTCTCCTTCAGTTTCTTTGCCCAGGTCCTCCCAGAGTCTTGTTGAGGTGATAGTGGAGATGAGGGGTTCCTGCTGCGCCAGGAGTCACCAGCCTAGTCAGGAAATGTTAGTCATTAAAATGCTTTCCCACAGTGCTATTCTGGAGCTCTCCAGCCTGTCCCTTTTCCCCACCCCAGGGGACAGCAGCTGCCCTGGAAATCCCTGGAGTGGGCTCCCCTTTCCTAGCCCAGTGAGTGATGGCTCCGAATTCGCCTGGACTGCCTGAGTTGTCCATCCCCTCCCCATCTTGGAAGTCAGCAGATACACATTGCAGATGCTATCACACAAGGGCACCTTTAATTAGATTGTATGAGAGCAAGGCTAATGGGCTATCGGAATGCTATGGGCTTTCTCAAGATCTCTCTGCCATAGACTGTTGCCAGACACAGGGGTCCCTATCTTCCTAGCCCTAGTCATCAGTCACCAGCAGACCCTTCTGGTAGTAGAAAAGCTGATGAAAGGTCCTTGGAAGCAGTAGGCCAGATATCTGACAAGATCCCAGGGAAAGCCTGGGGGTATTCTCCCAGGCTGACCTTTCTTAGAGAGAGGGAGATGCAGGGACCTGAACTCTTGGACCCTCAGGGGATAGACTCAGATCAGTCACAGGGAGGGGAAACATTAGAGAAAGTACACTGTCCTGTCCTCACACTGTCTGGCAATACCTCTATTGATCTCTGTAATAGTTTAAAGAACACAAAACATGCCTGGGAGTTGAGATCTGGGTTCATGGTATCATGGATCTAGAATTCAAAAGGACTTTGGCTCAGAGGATGTCTAGTCCAACTTTCATTTTCTTGTGTAAACTTAGGCCCAGAGCAATGACATCACTTGCCCAAGGTCACACATATAGTAAGAGTGGGAGGTAGGATCTCTGTCTTTCACTCTTTGGGTGACCTTGAGTAAATCCCTTATCTTCTCTGAGCCTCAATTTTCTTGTCTGAGGAAGGGGTTGAACTAAATTATGTGTATACCCTTTAGGAAATACAAAAGACTTGCAAGGGGAGATTTTGATTTTTAAAAACTGATTTCCAATCAGTGAAATTACAATGTTTTGATGTGTCCTTTGAACAACAGGTCTCATTTTTACTAGTATTTTTGAAAACTTATTTTGCCTCCATTTATTCTTATGTGCATATATATGGTAATCTCTAGAATTTATTTCCTTTTAGATCAATTAGGGGTTACAAGGTGAAAGCCAAGGTAGATGGGCACCTGAAAAGTTTGAGCATTCAGAAAGTAGGTGATCTCCGATTCCTCTGATGCCCCTCACAGCTCAAATCCTCAAGTCCTAAAGAGGAAGGTGTGTGTGTCTGTCTGTCTGTGTGTGTGTGTGTGTGTGTGTGTGTGTGTGTGTGCGTGAAAGAGACAGAGAGAGAGAGAGAAACAGAGAGAGAGACAGAGAGAGAGAGAAAGTCTCCTCGGGGATGCCAGGGTCTAGTAGGTTTGGAATTCAAGAATATAGTTCATTTCCAGTGCTCTAGTGGATGATTAACAATCACCTCCTCCCACCCATCCATCCCAGCACAAGCACATATGTGTGTCTCAAGGCTGTCCTGCAGGTAAGTCCCTGCAACCTACAGTACTGTGTGGCTGGTGCCCATATGGTCCTCCTGCCTGTGGCCAGCTGTCTTCACAGTGGTCAGGGAAACATTGCCAGATTGCCAGGCTTGGCAATGAGTGAAGGAGCCTAAGTCTGACATCTCTACATCCTAGCCTTTGATGGCCCAGAGGCCTCCTAGGGTACCAGAACTCCTCCTCCTTCCCTCCTGGCTGTCAGTCTGGCTTCAAAAGAAGTTGTGTGTTGTTCCCCTGCCTTGTGCTATTAGGGAGATCATGGGGGATGGGGAGAGGTTAGGTGGTATTCTGGGGATTTGGAAAAGGGACATCTTATAATTGTGACAGAAGAACCATGGACCTGAAAATGCAGATGGACAACAACACAGAGAAGCTTACATATTAACACCGTTCATTTCTGTAGTTCTTTAAATCTCAGGAAGCATTGTCCTTCTAAGGGTCCTGTGAGAAAAGTAGGGTGAGTATTTGGGGGGAACTGGGCCCAAATGTCACCAGTGCAGAGGGTTCTAGGGGAGGAACTTCTTCTGCCAAAGCAGGACTATACCTTTTCTGCAGTTTTGCCTGGGGTGCTGAGAGATTGATTAAAGTGACTACCCTGGGTCACACCAGGTATACTCACAAATGTTTAATCAGCTTTGTATGTTAGACATACTTTTACGTTTATTCTGCTTCATTCACATTTTTTCACATCACTTTCTTAAGTCTAAACAATCAACAAAATAATAAATCAAGCCCTGATTTAATCAGTAGTTGTTTATTTCCAAGGTGTAAATGCCTATGTTGAAATTTTAACAACCAGCTTTCCTTTTGAGCTGGCTCCAATCTGCCCCTATAACAGCCAATATATGCCAGAAGTAGAACTCAAATCCACATCGTCCTGATTCTGAGGCCAGTTCTCTATGCACTATGCTTAGCTGCAAGTATTATTTTCATCCCAATTTTATAGAGGAAGGAATACAATAACTCATTCAGGACCACACAGAGACCAAATGCTATTGGCCAGATTGGAACTCGTATCTTCTGCTTCCAACACTAGTGCTCTTGTTCACCCCAACTTATTGCCTTTCACATGATAATCTATCCCCCTGCTAGTTCATGATGACTTATTTCTCTGAGTCCTATAGACTTCTGCCCCCACAGAGGCTCCATTTTGTTGGGATGGACAAGATATACACTGGACTTAAGAGCTCTTACAAAACTGTCATGGCACAAATTTGTGTTAGGATGAGTGAGTAGAAATGGAGCCCCAAGTCTCTCTCTTTCCTCAGAGAAGCCTGTGCATAGTCAGAGTGAGTGGGCTGTGCGGGAGTGGGAAGTGCTGGGAGCCACAGTGAGGATTTGGCTCTGGTCTCCCTCATGTCTGTATCATCGCCAGTCCCTTCTGGTCCATTGGTAATACCAGGAGACCCTGTGAGGCAGCATTCCCAACTGCAGGCAGTTATGAATGACTCTGTTTATAGATTGTTGATTGCCTGTCTTCAGGCCTCTCTGTGCTGGGAATTAGGAACCCAGAGGCTAAGGTATGGTTGAGAGACAGAACCTAGATGAGCATATGGACCAAGATCAAGCTTTAAAAGTGTAGACTTTCCTGCCTGGACTTGTGGCCACCACCACCCAAGGCCTGATACTGGTTACTCAAGTCTGGGATCTTTGAGACTCATTTGGATAGAAGGAGTTGGTGAAGGGAAGGGCCTCTCCTGGAGGAATAGAAGAGTCTAGACTAGAGAGGAGCCATAGTGATCAAAGGAGGGGGGAAGGAAGACAAAGACATTAAACCCTCCTCCACCTAGATTGGAAGTCCCTTGAGGTCAGGGACTGTTTCATTTTTGCCATTTTATCTCCAATTTTCAAAAAGGGGGAGAGAAAAGAGTTTTGTAAACTATAAACCAATGAGCTAAACTTCAATTCCTGGGGAAATACTAGAAGGATCATCAAAAGGATGGTTGGTCAACATCTAGAAAAGGAAATAGTAATTCCACATTATCACAAAGACTTCATCAAGAGTAGTCATGCTAGAATTTACCCTTTTCCTTTTTGACAGCATTACCAAACTAGCAGATGAGAGAAATGCTATGGACATTTTTAAACCTAGATTTTAGGAAGGCTTTTAGTAATTAAATTCAATTTGATAAACGTTTATTAAGTATCTACAATATGCCAGGCACTGTTCTGAGTGCTGAAAAGTATTTCATACTCTTCTTATGGGAGATAATGGAGATCTGTGGACTACTATAATTACAGTTAGACGGATTCAGAAATGGATTGATGACCAGATTCATGGAGTAGTCATTAACAGTCCAATGTCATAAATGTTTAATATGGTGCTAGGGGGTGTCTAATGGAGTTCCTCAGGGATCTTTGTACTTGGCCTATGTTTTTATGACTTGGAGCCAATGACTTGGATAGATGTATACATGGTATTCTCATCAAATCTGAAGATGACACAAAGCTGGGAGGCACAGCTAGCACAGTGGATAATAAAGTCAGGAACCAAAAAGGCCTTAACCAAATAGAGCATTGGACAATCTAATAAGATGAAGCTCAGTGGGGATAAATGTAAAGTCTTGCACTTGTGTACAAAAAATCAACTTCACAAGCATAAGGTGGGCGGGGAGGAGGGCAAAGCTACACAACAGTTTGTCTGAAAAAAGATCTGGAAATTTTCATAACCTGCAAGTCAGTTGTACAATGTGGCAACCCAAATAGCTAATGAGATGTTAGGCTGCCTTAAGTAGGGCAAGGCTTCTAGGAATAAGAAGGACCTCATCAGACCTCATCTAGAATATTGAGTTCAGCTCTTGAGCCACAGTTTAAGAACATTGGCAAAGTGTGTGTGTGGGCGGTGACCTGAGGAAGGTAGCCTAGAAAGTGAAGCACCTCAAGTCCATGTTCCTTGAAAATCAGGTGGAGGAGCTGGGGATGTTGAGCTGGAAAAGATAAGACTTGGAGGGAACCAGATGGCAATCTGTAAGTGTCCGAAGGGTGGTCCTAAGTAGGAGAGATCACTGTTGTTCTGTCTGGCCTTAAGAGGAAAGAACCAGGATCAAGGCAGAAATCACAAAGAGGAAACTGAGGTGGGGTGGCCAGGAAAACTTCTTAATAATAAAAGCTGTCCAGCAATAGAATGAATGGCTTACACGGGAGGTGGTGGGTTCCCCTTCCTTGGAGGTCTTCAGTCAGATGTTAGATGACCAATAGTTGGGTATTTTATAGCAAGGATTCCTTTTGTGTCTGGGTTGGACTCAGTAGCCTCTACCATCCTTCCAGTTTTCAAGAGCTGTGATTCTGTAATCACCGCATACCACTATGTCCCTGCAGTTAGCTGCAGGGCTGCTCATTTGCAGACTTTCCCATGTTGCCTGGGGAGTACTCCTAAACCATTCTCATGTATATATCTTGTCACCCTCATTGGATTTATAAAGGCCGCATCTCTTCCCTCTGAATCCCCCACAGCTCAGCTCAGAGCAAAGGATGCAAGGCAGCTCAAACATTACAAGGTGACTAACTGTGAAAACTTGGGGAAATTGGGAACTACCATGAAAAAAATTGATATCTTTGGCTTTTACATAACCTTCATTTCTGAATATATCAAAATATCCACCTTAGAATATATCAACCTCTCCAAAAAAAGAGAGACATCCTTTATAATCAAGAATAAAAGAGGGAGAAAAAGTCCTACAAAACCAACCAACATATTAACTGAGTCTGACATCCATAGTCCCTTGCCTCTGCAAAAAATGGAGGGAAAGTGCATTTTCTCATCTGTCTTCAGGACAGTTTAGTCATTATAATTAGGCAGTGTTTAGTTTTACCTCTGTGGGGTGGGGGAAGTGGCAATCTCACTTCAATTAAGGACTCTCAGAGATATGTCCAGTCTCTGAGTTTTCATCTTTCCCATTTGTGGAATAGGGGAGAGTAAGTCCCCGCTACCTTAGGGTAAGGTTGAGGATCTAGGCCACAGGTCAGTGAGAAGGAGCTGGAGGTGGCAGGTGAAGTTCTCTAGGTTTCGGGCTCATGAATCCTTCCCATTTGCCCTTATTAACATGTTAGTGGAGGGGAGGAGATTTATCATCATTTAAAGTCCCATTCTGCTAGTTGTCCTGAACAAGGGAATGTTTGCTTTTCTTGTCAATCATCAAGCATCTATTTAGTGCCTACTCTCTGCCAGCCTTTGTTCTAGGTACTAGAATTACAAAGACTAAAAAGGAAAAAGCTCCTGTTCTTGAGGAGTTTGCGTTCTGATCTACTCTCCTCATCAAATAGAGGCCCCAAATGGTCAACTAGCTTGCCCAAGGTCACGTAGCACAACTGAGACCAGCATGACCCACTTGGGTTTCTGCCAGAGTTAGAGGGATGAGGAATTGAATGATACTTGGGTATCCAGGGCTTAGAGGCCAGTGCCTCTCACCACCACTGCCTGCATCTTTAGTCCCTCTTAACCACAAAGGGAAAAGAGGATGGAGTAGGGACAGCCTGGGCCACTTAAGGAATGGATTCGTTCCTGAAGTTTGTGATCCAATTAATGGGAGATTAAATTAAGTGAGAAGCACTCATTCCATTCCCTCTAGAAGTTTAACCCATCCAGATGCATAGTGGGGATGTGCCGAGGAGCTGGCATGTATTACCCTAAGGCCTGGTGTTAGCTTGTGTGGAGGGAGAAGGACAGGGAGAGATGGAGGAAAGTGATTTATTTTAGACTGTCAGAGCTGGAAGGGATCTCAGAAACTCTCGTTTTACAAGGCAAAACAAGTTTCAAAAATGTTACATGAGTTCATCAAGATCACACACAACTAGTCAGAATCAGAGGGACCCAGGACCGTAAACCAGGGTTCCTGACTCTGGGTTCAATGCCCTGGCCAATTTTCTCCATGCTTTTTTGCCCTAAAGGGACTAACGCTGAAAGCAGTTTCCTCAACTCCACTGACCTCTCTAAGTCCATCCTAGAGTACTTCCCAGCCCTTCATTTCTTATGTAGGAAAAGAAACCAAGTTGGTGCATGGAGTGGGAGGAAAACCAGGAGACCCAAAGAGTGGAAAGAAAGTTGGGGTGGAGCAGCAAGAGTAGTTCCTCTGTCCAGAGCTTACAGGCTCTCATTCTTTGCATAGGACTCTGTATCTCTAGTCTCTTTGCCTTTGCATTGGCTGTCCCCTCTGCCTAGAATGCCCTCCCTTCTCTCCTCCACCTCAGTATCCCTGATTTCCTTCAAGATGCCTTCTACAGGAGTTCTTTCCCAGTCTTCTAAATTGCAAAAGCCCTCTCTTCCAAAGTTCCTCCCATCTACTCTGTATGTATCTTGTATGCCCAGAGCTGTTGGCATGCTGTCTTCCCCATTTGAACACAAGCTCCCTGAAGGCAGGGGCTTAGCACAGTACCTCACATTTAGTAAGCACTTAACAAATGCTTGGTAACTGATTACTTTTCATATCTGTACTCCCAGTGTTTAGCATTATGCCTGGTATACACTAATATTAAATAAATCTTTGTTGGTTGATTGAACTGGTCTTTATGGAGCGTGCTGTGTGCCCAGCCCTGTGCTAGGTGCTGTGGGGAACACAGAGGAAGGAAAAGGATCCCACCAATCCCTATTCACCTCCATCTCCAAATTCAGAGGGTCTGTCTTCTTTTGTGTCCTCAACTGCTGAACTGGGCACATAATGTTTATACCTACTCTTGTTTCAGTTCAGTTTGATTCAACACATATAATAAAGACAATCTGCTCTCAAAGAGGTGCTAATAGTCTTATATTGAGGGTTCAGTTTGTACACATGAATTGGAATGGGGAGAGGCTTGAGGCAGGGATAGTGATTAAAAGGATTGCAGTAATCCAGGCAGAAGGTGATGTGAGCCTGAGCTAATGTGATGGTCATGTGAGGAGAGAGCACAAATACAGGAAATATTATAAAGGTTGAAAAGGCAAGACTTCGATTGGCGAGGTGGGATGAAGGAGAGCAAGGATTCTGGGTTACACCTAGGTAGGAATGTGGGAGGCCAGAAGAATGGTGATACCCTGGCCAGAAATAGGAAAGCTGGGCAGAAGGCTGGATTTGGGGAGAAAGAAAATGCATTTGTTTTTGTTCATGATGAGTCTGAAATGCCTTTTTTGTACATGTTGAGTAGTATGAGAATTATTAACATTTTCTCCATGACTTTCTTTGGTCTAGACAATCAACAAAACAATAAATCAAGTCCTGATCTGTAGCATTTGCTGGTTTCTAAGGTGTAAAGGCTCACACTGAAGAACCTAACCATGGGTTAAGAGGTAACTCCATTATGGCTTTGGGAGTGCCTTTCAAAGACAACATTCTGGGACTGTAATTTGTCAGAAAGGCTTTTCAGAGGAGGGGGAAATTAAGCCAGGTCTTGAAGGAGGAGTAGAATTTGGAAAGGATTATGGATGGGGGAGGGAGGAGAAAGGAAGGGATGACATGAGGAAAGATTTAGAAGTAGTAATGAAGAGTGTATGTTGGGGTAAAGGTTTGGTAGGTATGTGAAGAGACAGAGGGGAGACTGGCAAACAAAACATCCTGGCTAGAATGTGGGGCACTAGGAGGTGGAGGGGACCTTACAAGTCATCAGATCGTAACTATCCAGTTGGATCGATCTCTCAGAGATTGCCCTGATCCAAAATCCCCATTTTACAGATGAGAAAACTGAGAGGCCCATGGAGTGTCAGTGACTTGCCCTAGGTTATATAGGCAGTAGGTTTTGGGGAACAGAATTTGAATCCAAGTCCTGTGATTCCAAAGTCAGTGACTTTCCACTATGATTACATTACCTCTCTAGATCACCTAGTGAAATCCTTCATTTTTATAGATGGGAAAACTAAGGCCAAAAAAAGGGAACTCGCTTATCCATGGTGACACAGGTAGTAGGTGACAAAGCTGAGATTTGAACTCAGGTCCTCCCACTTCAAATCTAGCATCCTTTCCCTGCACCACAAAGATTTTCGCAGCAAGTCCCCAATGTTAGGGACTGTTCTGTTTCTGTCTTTATGTCCCCAGAATGTGACATGCAATAATGGACATTTAATAAATGCTTTTTAATTGAATTACTGTGAAATCCCTTGGCCTGATGATGATGATGATGATGTTAAAGATGAAAGTTGCACTTAGATAACATTTTAAGGTTTGTAAAGTACTTTACATATATTACATATAAACATACTATACATGCCTACACATATATACATATGATGAGGAAATCGAGACTGAGAAAAGTTAAATGACTTAGGACCATACAACTAGTAAATATCTGAGACACGATTAAACTCAAGACTAGCTGATTTCAAGTCCAGTGCTTTATCCCCTGTGGTGTCTGGCTGCCTAGGGGATTTTGTGGCAGTGGAGAAACTCAGAGACTGAGGAAAATTTAGGGATGAGGGAGGGAGAGAGGGACTGATTGAAGAGTTCTAGTACAGGCCTAGGGTTTCTCCCTTCCAAAGCTTCATTTTGTCCTGCAAGGCTGATCACTCTGACTTCTCTTCAGTCAGCCATATTCAGGTGCTTGATGGGCACAGTGCACATATATGATATGCTTGTAGGCATAAGCATACCCAGCCAGCTTCCCATCCTTTAGTGTCCTCTGAAGTTACTCTGTAGCTGGTGATTTATTTCCCACTTCTCAAAAGCTCCACACAGGCAGACAACAATGTGTCAGGCTGAGGGGAAAGGGGGAAAGGAAAGGATGTCTGGGCTTTTGACTCTGGGCAGCACCATGGACAGAGATCACAATGGTTCAAACCTCATGGTGATTGGCCTCTCTGATATGAAGGGCTGAAAGTCAAATTAGATTCCTCAAATATTTATTGTGTGCAAGGCATTGTAATAGACACTGGGAATACAAGGCAAAAATGAAACAATCCCTACCCTCATGGAACTTTTGTCTAGTGGTGGGATCATTGCTAAGGCAGAAGGAAGCCAATCTGTCAAAGGATGTTGGTCCAGATATCTTGAGAACACTGAGTACAGCATGGGGTTTGGGCAACTTATTGATGCAGCTAAGGTCACAGCACTGACCTTCTGCCAGTCTGTCTACTTTCACTGAGTCACAGGCTGATCCCCTAAGCCTGACCATAGATGGAGCCCTGCCCTGGGTCATACCAACTGAACAAAAATGTCCCCTCATGAAATAAGGGGGATTGTTTAGCTTGTAATGGATTAATATGATCTTAGGAAAGTCATTGAAGTCTGTCTGGGACTCAGTTTCCTCATCTGAAAATGGGAACAGTAAAAGTAACTCCCCATTCATACCTACTACTATAACTAGACAATGAGGGTAAGAGTTAGGATCTGTTTCTTAGAGAGAGACATGTTGTTCATTTGTTTTTCAGCCATGTTAAACTCTTTGTGACCTCATTTGGGATTTTCTTGGCAAAGATATTGGAGTGGTTTATCATTTCCTTCTCCAACTCATTTTGCAGATGAGGAACTGAGGCAAACAGGGTGAAGTGACTTGCCCAAGGTCACACAGCTAATAAACGTCTGAGGTAGGATTTAAACTCAGGAAGATGAGTCTTCTTGATCCCAAGCCCAATATTCTATCCACTGTACGACCTAGCTGTCCCCAAAGATGAACATAAGGTAGAGCATTTGCTTATGCTTTTTATTTATTCCTGTCTACCCCCCTCTTTTGAATTTCCATTCTTAAAACTGATACTAGCCAAAGAGTTTTGAATCTGAAAATGCAGATTCTTTTAGGAAGATCTTCAGACAGATAAATAGAGTCATCATAAGCATTCTCAGGACTGCTTAAAGCAGGGGTGTCATGAGAAAATTGACTCTCTGGGGCTCCATATTGACTTAGAAAACATTAACATTATCTATGTTCTATTATACTTTTATTTATTTGGTTAAATATTTCCCAATTACAGTTAATTTGGTTCTTACCCCACTCTTGTGTAGCAGCCTGCCAGAGGAGTGTTTGACTCCTCTGGTGACAGGAATGTGTTGGAACCAGCTCCAGTTTGCCTTGGGCAAACACTACAAATCAGGACCTTGTTTATTGTTTTGTTGATGTCCAGACTCAAGGAACTAATGGAGAAAGTGTGATTAAACTTGTGTATCCTTCCCTCATTCCCCCTTCCCCCACATCTGGTTGTTAAACATTTGTGGATGGTGGTGATGTTAGTTATTTAAAACCTGAATCACTGATTAGAATGAATTTCTTATAAAGGGATATTTCTTGTTGAAGAGGGGAAACAGAGGTGGGGCGCAGAAGAGCAAGGAATATGGGCTCAGAGAATTCTTTAAACTCAGTTTATCTCCTTGTCACTAGTAGTTTAGGGGAAAGGTCTGTCTCTGGAAGGATTTTGAAACCAAAGGCCAAAGTTCATTCATTCACTAATTCAACAAGAATATATTAAATGCCTACTGTGTGCCTAGTACTATGCTAGGTGTAGGGATACAAACACCAATGAAATCATCCTTGCTGTTAAAGATTATACATTCTGTTGAGGGAAACACCATAGATACAAAATGAATACAAAGGATTTTGAGGGAAGCACTAATAACTGGGGGTGGGGTAGGTGTCAGGAAAAGCCTTGTGTGTAAGGTGATGCTAGAGATGAAGGTTGAAGACAAAGGGGAAACTAATGACACATCCTCTCCAAAGGCTTGGAGGGAGAACGACAAATAAGCCAGTTCAGCTGAACTGTCCAGTGTGAAAAGGACAGAAACAGGCACTAAGACTAGAGTAGTGGGTTAGAGTTAGCTCATAATGGGTTTTAAATGCCCCAATGTATTTGATCCTAAAGGCAAGGGATTTCTGGAATTTCTTAAGCAGAGGAGTGATATGGTCCTATTTGGACTTCCAGAAAATCCCTTTGGCAGCTGTAAGTGAGGGCAGGCTTAAGCAGAGAGACCAATTAGGAGGTATTTGGAATAATTGAGGGGAGGGTTGATGAGGACCTGAAATTAAGTGGTAGCCATGTGAGTAGAGAGAAGGGAATGAATTCAAGAGTCTTGTGGAGTTTGGGGATCTCTTGTTAGCTAAGAACACCTCTCCTTTCTTTTCCTTCCCTTCCTCGAAAGGAAGGCTTGTAGGTACCATGGGCCAGTTGGGCAACTAGGGTCTCTGCTTTGTGTGTACTTTCCGTAGGGCAGGGGCCAGATGAAGAAAGCAGGACCAACAGTGACTTGAGCCTCTGGCCCATGACCAGATGTCTTGGCTCTGCAATGGAGCATCCTTCTCTTCTGACTCCCAGGCTTGGAGTTTTATCCAGTTATTCCTTGCTCTCTAGGCTGTCTAGGGGCTATTAGGGAAGCCCTAGCTCTATCACTTTCACTTTATCTGAAATTTCCCCACAACCCTAGTCCCATGGGTCTAAAGGCTGATCATAGCTAATTGATGCTCATAGAGAGTTTTTATCATCCTCATCACTGTAAGGACCCAACAAGACTGGGAACAGGAACTTTGTCTCCTCCTTTTTATAGCTCTCTCCTAGCATGGGCTAGGATCGTGGGATCAAAGATTTAGGGATCAAAGGGATTTTAGAGCTCATTTGCTCACCTGATACAGCCTCCTGCCTTTAAAAATGAGGAAAATGAGCCCTCAAGAAGGAAAATGACTTACGCAAGGTCATACAAGTAATAAGTAGCAAAGCTAGCATTTGAACTCAGGTCCTCTGGCTCTGGATTGTAGCATGCAGCTAGGCCCACAGAAGGTCTAGATACTTAAGGTTATCTTCTTGCAATGCCACCAGGCTTCATTCTCAGCCTCCTGCTTGATGCTCCCACCCAGTTCTTGCCCTTGGGTCCCAAGCTCCTCATCAGTGATAGTTTGCCATATCTGACCCATCATGGTCCTTCCAGCCATCCTCACACCACCTCAATTAGTGTGCCTCCTGTCCCTTTTCTTCATTTCTCCTCCACTTTTTCTGGGATCAATAATCAAACCAACACTGCCCTTCTTGGAAAGGACATTCCAGTCTGTTGACCTATTGACCACATATGAGCCTTGGAACTTCCCGTTCTAAAACATTCCTCCTTGACTATCATCATCATATATATGATGTCTTCTTAGCATGACTTTTTTGTTTTGCATTTGTATATCTGATGCATAGTAAGCTCTTAGTAATTACTTTTCGTGGATGGATGGATGGATAATTTGATTGACACCTTCCTAGTAAGCTGAGTTCCACCCTCTAGTGGAGTTTACTGTGTTAATATCCTCACCCTTCTTGTCTCCTCCTTCTTCCCCTTCCCAAGGCTGGGATGATGGGCAAGAGGACCTGGACCTAACATTTTCAGAACCCAAGTTACCATCTCCACCACACTGGTTGTATGTGTCTGCCCTATTAACATAACTGTAAATTCTTAACTTCCATGTGTTTGTGAAAAACTTTCTAAAGTTTGTATTAAACTTTAGGAATATTTACAAGGAAGGGAAAGCTTGGATATTAGTTGTGGGATTTGATTGGCCAAGCTCTCCTTGACCCAGTCAGTAGAATAACGTAGTGTTGGAAAGGATCTCAGAGGCCACCAAGTTCAAACCTTACCTGAAAAAAGAACCCCTCATACCATCTCTGAGAAGGAGCCTAGATCCTGAAGCCTCATTACCTCCCACAACAGTTCATTCTACTTTTGGATAATTTTCATTGTTAAGAAGCTATTCCTTACTTATCTTAAGCTGAAGTCTGTTTTAATGCTAGTGACTTCTCTGACCTTGCCTCCAAGTTATCTCATATATATGCACATATATAATATATACATATGTGCAAATATATCACACATATATGCATATATGTATATCATCCTTATACATGGTTATTTTCCTGTTATTTCCTCCATTAGATTTTGAGTTCCATAAGGGCAGGGACCATTTTTACCTTTCTTTGAGGACCAAAGACATCAAAGGTGATGTCTTAACTTACACGTGAATTGGATTTAAGTGAGGCAGAGTTGCACAAAGTCATCAGCCTCACTTTCTCTTCCTGCATTATTGAAATCCAGTGGTAAGACACAAGTGAAGATGACTGTCAATGGCCCAGGATGCACTCAGTGATCAAGTTGCCTTCTAGGACAGAGCAGACCCAGGGTGCAGTAGGTGATCATTTCACCTTCTAGGATAGAGCAGACCCTGGGAGTAGAGTCCAGATAGACAGATGGGCTCTTATCCAAGTTTTCTAAACTGTAAGCAAATTCCAAATCCTCCTGCTTGCCTGGATTATAACCTCAGTCAATCATTTCTGTAGTTTTCCCTAACCTGAGTGACCTCTAAGCCTCTGGAGAGATTGGACTTCATATATCGTGTCCGGGGCATTCCCCCCAGGAAGCAGCTAGTCCTTGTCCCAGCATCTTGCGGGAAGACAGCTTGGGTTAGGGAGGGATGGGGTATAGTGGAGAGATCATTGGCCCCTGAGTTAAGGTCCCAGCTCTGACGTTTGTCAGCTATGCAACAAATTAGTTAACTTCTTTGAGCTTCAGTTTTCTCTTCTGTAAAATGAGGATAATAATACATATCAGTTGCTATATGGAAAGCTCTTTGTGAAGTGTAAGGTTGTATAGTAAGTAAGCTACGACTGCTGTTAGGCTGAGGAAATGGGGGTACCCCAGGCCTTGGGAACTGGGAGACAAGATAAAAGGGTGGTAATTGAGCTAAGCCAGTATCTTTCCTCTCCCCACCCCCATCCCCAGTAAGGTGGGATACCACTCTGCCGTGAGCAGTAAGTCACTTCTGCTACTTTCAGGCACTTCATTCTCCAGGTCAAAGCTTATGCTTTCATTCACAGTATAGGGCAGTGCTTCCTTCCCTTGATTCATCCCCTCTATCCTTCTCTTCTTCTGAAGGGGGATGGGGAAAGGGTGGGTTTTTGAATCAAGGAAGAAATACCTCTTGACTCAGGAGGGATAGCTTTTATGTCCCTCCAGGCCAGAAGCAAAGTTGGGATTTTCCAGGACCTTCAACCAAGCCCTCTGGGCCTTATTCCGTCACTCATGGTCCTTCGTCACCATAGTAACTCATGCCAGATGTCTGTTGGGGATAGCCCTGCTCACAGGAGGTGAGGGAGCAGGAAGTCCACATTGGATCCAATGATGAGCTCTCGATGCAGTCACTTCTGGGCCCTGCTCCAGGAGGCTGCGCCCCTAACCCAGGAATCTCCATAGCTCACAGCCCTTTCCCTAACCTCCCCAATCTGATAGATAGCCTGGTCTAAGTTGTCTCTCTAAAGAGACATGTTTGGGGAAAAGCATCTCTTGCTCCCTTCTAGCCGTAGCCAAAGTTGACAAGAGAGGGTGATGAACAGGATGGGATACCTGGATACTATACAAAGTCCCCAGAAGAACCCCAGAAGAGCCCCTAGTGAGATCTAAACTCCCTCAGTGAATGTAAACTTCCTTCCAGAAGAACATAAGCACCTCTCCCAACAGAAGGTAGTCTGTTCTCCCCCAAATAAAACATAAGCTCCCACAGAAGAATGTAAACTCCCCCAGTGAATGTAAGCTTCTGCAGAACAGGAATTGTTTTATTTTTATCTCTGTGTCCCCAAGGCCTTACTTCTGGTAGACAATAATTAATGTTTGATGAGTTGAATTAACTCACTTGAGGCCTCTGGTCCATCCTGGCCCATCTCCTTACTGTGGCATTTCTGTTTGTACCATCATCCATATGCTTCCCTGTCCCTCTACCCTCTGCTCCAGAATGTCCATCCCCTTTAATTCAATTTGATAAATCAACAAACATTTATTAAGTATCTGTTATGTACTATAACTTATGCTAGGTACTGGAGCAGATCCTTTGATACCAAAGATGTTTCCATGATCTCGTCAACAAGGACCATGAGTCTTTCTCCATCAATATGGATTGCAAATCTATGCATGCCTTCTCATCTTGCATAATTTTTATCCACGTAAAGCCTTCCATAGAAGGTTTGCCTAGCACCTTAGAGGCCTTTTTCTGGGCTCTTGCATTCCTTGAGAACACTACTGTTAGACTATCCATATGTTATCCTTCTCTCTACACATACAACTCAACTTCTATTCTATTATTACGTATGGTGATTGGAGGAGATCAAAAATTCAAGAGGCAGTCTTTGTCCTTGTGTAACATATACTCTAGTAGGAGAATGTGTCATATGTATAATTTCCTCAAAAAAGTTTCAAAGACTGTGATCCCATTTACTTGGACATTCCCAGCAGTTTTACAGATGGCGACCCATCTGTGTCTGTCTTTCCTGTGTGATTCTTGTCCATGCCCTCCCATAAGTCTTCCATAGGCATTCCCCAATATGGTAGTCTTCATCACTTTCTCCTAACATCTTGAGGGGGTCAGTGAAACATTTGTCTGTTGCCCTGTCAGCTCTCACTTTCACCAGCCCATTTTTTCTTCCTACCTTACACTTTCTTCAGGATGTTTTTTTACTCCTGTTCTTTGAAGTTCCTTTTTGGTTATATGTTGCACCTATTACACTCACTCTGGCCTCCCTATGGATTGCCCTCTGTGTGACATTCATTTTTTCCTCTTTGGAGTCTGTGACCTTCTACATGGCCATACAGCAACACCAGGAGAATTGTGGCATTAAAAAGATGAACGGTCGTTTCCATGGGAAACTACACAAATAACTATCACAAAAATAGGACAAGATAAGTACATAGAGAAGGTACAAAGTGTTATGTGATGACCGAGGAAGGAAGAAGAATTTCTGACTGGGGCCATCAGGGAAGTTCTCGTAGGGGGCATGATAATAGAAGGGTAATGATTCTTTAGGCAGAGGCATTGAGAAGGGGCATTATTCCGGGCACAGGAAAGATATTAAGGAAAAGCATAGAGATGGGAAACTGTGGGATCGTGTATAAAGTATGATGAGCAATCCAGTTTGGTTGGAAAGTGGAATATGGTGTGAGAGGAATATGTCCCAATTTGAATCCTTTCCAGCTTTCAAGGCTTAATTCAGTTCCTTTCAATTAACCATTTCATTGTTTGTTCATGACCCCACGTAGAGTGCTGCTACGTTGCTGTTCAGTTGTGTCTGACTCTTCATGACCCCGTTTGGGGTTTTCATGGCAGAGATACTGGAGTGGCTTGCCATTTCCTTCTCCAGCATGTAGACCAGTGGTCTGGCTCTCATTCCTTCTCCTCCAGGAAGCCAAGCCTGACTACTCAAAGCCCACAGTGACCTTTCCGTTCTCTGATCTCCTGTGTCTGAATCACACACCACTGGCTTTGTTCTCTCATTGTTTTGTGTGAGGAGGTTTTGTTTCGTTTCTAGACCAGCAGCTCTTGAAGGGGAAGGAATTAGTATTTCTCTTCTCCTGTCTGTCCTCCTCCCAGCACAGCTTCACACAGGGCTGGGCTAATAACAGACCTATCGATAAACTGTTGGAGGCTGATGGATTTCTTGTGACCAGCTAATCGTGAGAGTCGCACATGAAACCATACTAATGGCTCACATTTCCCTAATGTTTTAAGGTTTACAAAGCACTTTCCTTAGCCAGGAAAGGGGAAAAGCATTTTCTTTTAGGGTTTGCTCTGTGCCAGGCACCGTGCTAAGCCCTTTTTGCACTGATTATCTCATTTGATCCTCAGAACAACGTGGGAGGTAGATGCTATTATTATCCCCATTTTGCAGTGGAGGGAAACTGAGGCAGACAGAGATTAAATGACTTGCCCAGTCAGGATCACATAGCTTATAAATTTCTGAGGCTGGATTTGAATTTGGGTCTTCCTGACCCCAGATTCAGTGCTCTATTCACTGAGCCACATAATTGCCTCACTAGGAGCCTGTCAGTTAAGTTATACAAATACTTGTATCACCACTTTATAGATGAGCAAACCGAGGTTTAGAAAGATGAGGAGACAGTGCAGTGTGGTAGAAAGATCCTTGGAATAAGGATCCTTGAAATAAGACACAGGTTTGAATCTTGACTGTTATAAACTACCTATGTGACTCTAAGTATGACTTACCCAAAGTGACATTTGAGTGTGGGTGGTCACACTTACTGTATGACCTTGGGCAAGTCACTTAATATTTGCCTGCCTCAGTTTCCTTAGCTGTAAACTGGGATACTTGTAAAGTTCTTAGCACAGTACCTTGCATTTATTAGGTATTTAATAAATGATTATTCCTCTTCTCCCAGGACTTGAACTGTCTCTCAACTACCCCCATCCCTGGGGCAGGAGGGTTAGAAGAGACCTTAGACCCCCTTCCTCTTGTTTTACATTTGAGGAAACTGAGGTCCAGAAAGACAAAGTGACTTGAGACAGATTGCTAGAATGGGGTAGAAGCTGTTAACTGCAGTTCAGATCTTTCTGCTTCCCAGGTCAGTTCCCTTTCCAGTGTCCCATACATAATTGTCCCTGACTCATTTCCCTACTGTCTCATTGCCATCTTCTTTCTTTTCCTCCTTTAAAACAAGAAGGAAACAGGCCAAATTCAGTCCTCCCTTTTCTAGGTGATACTCAGCCTTGATTGGACAATACCCAACCTCTTACTCCAATTTCCCTGGACGCATTGACATACCCTTTTTTCCCCGTAGCTCACCCAAGATTGAAACTAAGGGTTTTCCAAAGAGCCTTCTTGACACTTTTTCCTAATTAAAGTCTATTCCACAAACATTTATTGTTGATCTATTCTTCATGAGGCAGCATGTTAACTAGATACATATACCAAAGAGGAAAAAAAAACCCCTGAAAAATATAGACCCTGCCCTCTAGGCTGTTTGGAGGGAAGGATTTTGGTGTGCATCCGTGGGAATAATCAAGAAAGACTTCTCATAGGAATTGATATTTAAGCTGAAACTTGAAAGAAGCTAAGGATTATGAGAAGTGGAGGTCTCCTAAGCCTTTCAGACTTAGGAGACACCCTGTTCCAAGGCATAAAGTCAGGAGATGGAATGCAGAGTTTGAGAAATAGGAAATAGACTATTTTGGATGGAATGTGGAGAGTATGAAGGGGAGCCAGACCCTACCTCCATATAATCAGGATCATAGCTCTAGGACTGAGAATTAAAAAGGAAGACCTAAAAAAATCATCTAGTCTACCCCCCCACTACCATTTTATAGAGGACTCAACTGAGTCCCAGAGAGAGAAGTGAGTTTTCTAAATTCACATACCCAGTGAGTATCAGAGACCACAGCCCTAGATTGTGTTATATATTAAGAAGGAAAAAGATCCATGCAATGAGGCCATCTCATTTCTTGAGCAGTGTGGGAGGGAAGGGGAGAGAATGAGTATGTGCCAAGCACTGTGTTAAGCATTTCACAAAGATCATCTCATTTGATCTGTACAATAACCCTGTGAGGTAGGTGCTGTTTTTAATCCCTATTTTACAGTTGAGTAAACAGAAACAAATAGAGGTTAAGTGACTTGCCCAGGGTTACACAGCTATTGTCTGATATTGAAGCTGATCTCCATTCTTTCTCATTGCAGGACCAGTACTCTAGCCACCATACCCTCTAGCTTTCTAGGATTATCCATTTGGCAGCTATGTGGAAGATGAATTGGAGAGGAGAAAGGTTGGATGTGGGCAGATCAATTAGGGAAAAGGAAAATGGCCCTCGGTTCCAGGAGCAGAAGTTATGATTCATTCATTGTATTAGACTATGGTTTCTCCCTGATAATGTGATTTCTATGAATCTGGATGCTTTATATTAAGATGATTTTGCAGGAATCCAAGGGAGAGGTAATGAGGTCCTGAATTAGGGTGGTGACTATATGAGTCAAGAGAAGTGGATGGATATAAGAGATATTTGTGCAGATAGACTGATTGAGCCTTGGCAGCCAACTGAACATGGGAGTAGTGAGGACAGTGTTGAAGATAATTTCTAAGTTTCAAATCTAGGTGAAGCGGAGGAGGATGATGCCCCAGACAGAAATAGGAGAGTTAGGAGGAGGAGGAGGAGGAGATATAGGAGGAAACATGATGAGTTCTGTTTTGGGCTGTTGAGTTTGTGATGCCTATGGGGCACCTTCGGGAAGACATCCACATCTAACTTCTCTCTCTCCTTGTAACTGACAAATTGATGTTCTACAAGCACACTGCTCAAGAAATGAGATGGCTGCAATGGGCAGACCCTCATTACCTGTACTTTTCTCCTTCTTACTACAGCCCTGTCTAAGGCTGTGGTCTCTGGTACTTATCAGGTATGTGACCTTTAAGCAATTCATTTCTCTGGGACTCAGAGAGAAGGATTGAAGAGATCTATAGATTCAGAAGACACATACCTGGAATTTGAACTTACAGGTGCTAGCTAGATACCCCAAAGAGAGAGTATAGACAGAGGAGAGTGTCAAAGAAAGACCCATAGACTATGGCTGAACGTAGGGGCTGAGTTCCTGATGGTCCTATGATGGACCAGTTGGACAGGTAGGAAGAGAACCAGGAGAGAGTAGATGGTGCTAAGGACTAGGGAAACATATGGAAGAACCCACATTCAATTTCAGGTCTGTGGAAAGGCCTGATAGGGAAAAGCTTCAGTGGTTCAATGCACTGCATGGAGGGTCTGGAGGGTGTAGGGACAAGACAGGTAGACCTATCGTCCCTCCATTTTTCTGAGAAGACTGTAGATGGTGACACTCTGCCAGTCCCTAAGCTCCTCTTTATTCCTACATGGAATTGGCAGTATGCCCATTCTCCCAATGAGTGGCTGAGGTAGAATGAAGGCAAAGGTCAAGGTCATGGAGGTTTCTGAAATTGGGCTCCAGAGCATTTGAAGGGACATCAACATGGAAGTTAAAGTAAGGTTTGACTGCTTTCAAGTATTAGGTATCATATTATACAATTGTATATTCCCACCAGTACCAAGGGAAAGAATATTTCTTCCTCTCCCTTCTCCCTTTCTTGACATTACTACAATTACTGCATCCCTCTCTCCATGTTGAGAGTTCCTGCCAACCCTACCTCTGTCTGTCATTTTGGTCCTGACCCTCCTTCACCCAATACCAGGGTCATTTTTTTTTACCTGATTGATGATACTTCCATTTTTTGGTCATTAGTTCCTTCATCTATGAAAAGGGACTAAGAGTTTTGGAGTCTATGAGGTTCCTATCAGCTATAAATCTATGAAATTATGATCCTGTGGAAACTCTGGGGTTTCTTTGGTGTGGAATCTCCTCCACCAGGGCAGATCAAAGCCCATTTATAAGCAGATCACAAAACACCTATTACTTCCCTGCACCAATGTAACCGTAGGTCCAGTCCCTATTATTTCTCTCCTAAGAGGGGTTACATGGGGTTCAGTAAATGACTGGCCATGGTCACATGGCTAGTATCAGAAATAGGTTTTCAAACCTGGTCCTCCTGGATCTGACATCAGAACTCACAGCCCTTCACACACACAGCAGGCCCTTAATAAATGTCTAATTAAATTGTATGTTGAACCAGACTTAAAACTTCTGACAAGCAGGAACTTGGTTTAATTTTCATTCTAGATCCCCAAAGTTCTCGTGCTCCTATGAGTTCACTAGTGACTTGCAGACAAATTGAGAAAAACCTTAAAAGTGGAAAAATCATGATGTATCTCTTCCCTTTGCCCCCTGGCACTCCTATGAACAGAGGCTCTGAGTAGCCTGGAAGGATGAAATCTGAGAGCTAGAAGGGTCTAGGTCAGGGGTTCTTGACTGGGGTCCCTGGACTAACAGGATAGGTTTCAAGGGATCCATAAATTTGGATGGGAAAGATTGCATCTTTCTTTACTTCTAACTGAAGTTAGCATTTCATTTACTTACTTAAAATATTATTCTGAGGTGTCCATAGGCTTTATCAGATACTAAAGGGGTCTATGACACAAAGGAGATTAAGAAACCTCCATTTTATAGAAGAGAAAACTATGGCCCAGAAAGTGGAAATGCTTTAAGGGTTACTCTGAGAGGTCACACAGCTAATAAGTAGAAGAGGCAGGGCTTACACTTAGTTCTTCTGACTTTGAGCCCTCTAGGAAGGGGCAGAGCTGGGGCAAACCCAGGGTATAGAATCTCTAGGACCAGAAAGGGCTTCAGAAATCACCTACTCCAACCCCTACGCCCCCCCCCCATTTTACAGATGAGAAAACTGATGCCCAGAAAAGTGAAGCGATATGTCCAAAGTCACACAGACACCAAATGACTGGGGCAGGATTCAAATTCAGGTCCTAGGGCTGCAAGCTCAGCTCCCTTTTCATCTCACTAATCTTGCCTCAATTATCTGTGTACCTGTCTCATTTTCTTTGTTCATTTGTAAATTCTTTAAAAACAAGGACCCCCAGTTGGTTTTCATCTTTGAATCCCCAGCCCTAGTACAATGCCTGGGGCATAGTAGAGGCTCAGTAAATTCTAATTGAATTGAATCCTGGCTGGGGACTCTTAATTGGACACCATAACTCCCAGGTCCTGACTTCACCACCTCTGCTCCCTGTCCTCCTCCCCCATCTACACACTGGGCAGAACCCGGCTGCAGTATATTTAGCCTTGGAGAGCACCCAGCCACCTCTGATAACATCCCAAAGGCAAAGAATTATTTTTAGAGAAGTAACCACAGCTGCTAACAAATATATGTCCTTGTGTGACTGGCCCTGGAGCCCATGGTGGGGGACGGAGGACAGGAACTGGCTCCCTCGAGACTGGGAAGGGGGAGACAGGTATCTTCAAGCTTGGGCTTTGAGGAGAGGTGGTGGGGCATTGAGGGATCAGATCCAGCCCTTAAAACAACTTGTGTATCCTGGGGCAAGTTTCTTAACAGTGTCCTACTATAAAATGATAAGGTTGGACTATTAACACCTACTATGTGCTCTGTGTTAAGTGCTAGGGATACGATGAAAGGTATAAAACCAAATGGCTTCTGAGGTCTCTTGTACCTCTCAATCCTAAACTTTACGCCTTTATGGGTTTGTGCTTTCACCTGCAAAATGAGAGAATTGAATTTGTTGGTCTCTGAGATCCCTCCTGCTCTAGGCCTCAAACTGGCATCTGGGTTCAAATCCCACCTTTGACCCTTATTGCCTGTGTGACCTTGGGCAAGATGCTTAACTTCCTTGTGCCTCAGTTTTTTCACCTATAAAATGAGAGTGTTTAGGGGGGAGTCTGGTCTCCTTAGTGACATTGGGCTCTTCCAATGGACTGGAACTGTTTCCTCTTCTCCCTTTCAGTCAAAACATTCCTCAGAGTAAGGCTAGGCACCCACTAAAATCCTAATTCTGTTAGAAAGATTTTTCCTAGAGCTGTGGGGGTGAGAAGGCAGCTCTAGGGGTATCAGCATGCGAAGGCAGTCAGGCTGTGAGGGAGCAGGGGATGGGACCAAGTAGTGCAAGAGGGAACATGGAGGGAGGGTGTGGAGGCTCCAAGGGAATCAGAGGCTTAGCTCAGACAGAGCCCGGTGACTAGGCAGAGAGATTTTTCCTACAGTTAGGGAATGTATGTAAATTAAATGCAAATCGCATACAAATGCAGAGTTGATGCACTTGGGTGCATTGGGAGCCTTCCTGACCAGGTAAGGCCAGGCTTTTCCAAGGCTTCTCTTTAACCCTCTTCTTATGGCCCGACAGATCTTCCACATGACCTATGATCTGGCTAGCGCTGTCGTCCGGATCGTGAACCTCATTGGGATGATGCTTCTGCTCTGTCACTGGGATGGCTGCCTCCAGTTCCTGGTGCCCATGCTACAGGACTTTCCTGGGGATTGCTGGGTGTCCCTCAACCGCATGGTGGTAAGTCCAGGCCCTTCACCAGCAAGAGAACATGCTGGGGGCCTCATTCTGGGGATGTGACCTGCCCCCCAAAATCACTAACTAGATCACAAAGGCTTTTTAGAGTTGGAGGAGACCTCAGCAGCCATCTAGTCCAATCTATACCTGAAAAAAATCTAATACTTCATCCAGAAATTTATGATTTGCAAAGTGCTTTACATACTCTATCCCACTGGATCCTCACAACCCTATGAGTTAGATGCCATTATCATTCCCATTTTTACAGATAAAGAAACTAAAGCTGAGGAATTAAGTCTCTTGCCTAGGGTCACAAAGCTAGGAAATGTCCAAGGTAATATTCAAACTCAGACTTTCCTGACTCCAAGTCTAGGTATTTTATCCACCATCACACTCAAGTGCCTATTGGGGAGGGAAAAAAGCTCAGTATAATCAATGAATCATTCAATCAATCAGTAAACATTTATTCCATTATACTGTCCCCAGGAAGTGGCCCTTTGGCTTGACTTTTGTTTGAAGATTCATTGGGGGTTGAGTGACCCATAGCCTGCCCCCTTTCTTCTTTTCCACCCCCCTTCCAGTCTTACCTTTTCCAAAGTAAAAGCCCCTAATTCCTTCACCTGCTCCTTATCAGACCTGGACTGCAGCACTCTTGTGGCAACCCATCTCTTCAGTGCTGAATTCACTGTGCCCTCCAAACCCAAAGGAGAATCCTAGGACCCTACAGCAAGAAAGGCAGTCCTAGAGATGGGTCAGCCCAATCCTTTTATTTGACAGAGGAAGAAAGGTCTGCAAGGTTGAATGCCTTGTCCAAGGTCACCCAGTAAGCCTATAGCAGCACAAATCTCATTCAGAATCCAGACTTCTTAGTACTACAGACCCTAGGATTTTAGTTCTTCCTTTCTCCAGGTCTCCCCACCAGGAGTCTAGGATCCTAATCTGGCATCATACAGGGTCACATCTTCATTTGGTTTCCATATTGGCAACTGAGGCCCTGCCTAGATACCCCCTAGGTTCACGGTCCCACTCCCAAGATACTTGAGCCTGATATCCCAGGCTGATAATAATAGGCTGGCAGGGCAGAGCCATCACTAGGAATTATGACACCTCAGGCAGCTGCAGGGCATAAAATAGTAGAACTCTGGACTGGGGGTGGTGGTGGCTCATTCTTTGTCCTTGCCTGGAGATAAACCAAAGGGCAGGTTGGAGGGAAGGTCCCTTACCAGGTGTCCTCAGCTTGGGAGGGGATCCATTGAGCAGCCAGACTTGGGACCTTGAGTGCAAGGATCAAAGTTGCCTTGGTGAGGAAGCTTCCTATCCCCAGATGGAACAAAGCCATGTTCACTCTGTGCTTGTTCTGATTCCATTGGAAAGATTTCACATTTTTCACAATGCTTTCACATTCAACATTTTAGCTGATTCTCATAGAACCCTTTTGGGCAGAGAAATTTCCCCTGGGCACCATCAACATGTTTTTAAAAATATTTTTGGTAACTATTTCAAAATAACTTGTTTCCTTTGTAATCCTTTGTATTTTATTTTAAGCAATTAAAGACATTATTTGGAGAAGAGGTCTATAGACTTTACCAGGCTTCAAAGGGACTTTATCATAGGGGGAACTGCAATACTTACTAACCCCATTTTACAGGCGACATAACTGAGGCTTTAGAAAGGTTACATAGTTTCTCTAAGACTGCAGAGCCAGTTTTGATGGAGCCTGGACCAGAACTTGGGAGAGTTTCTGATCCAGTGTTCTGAGCTTGGTCACTTAGCTTCCTAGTACAGATAAACTCCACTTTGACAAAACCACTTAATATAAATTTTACTGGGGAAAAAAAAGACAAATTGTGAGTATTCCCCAGACCCAAGGACTCCCTGAAGAGTTTCTGGGAGGATGGTGATCTGACCTGCATCCTTCCTGAGTCTTGAGGGGTTTCAGCTCATGACTCCTAAGTATGCATAAAATGGGGAGACCATGAACTGCCCCCTCCAAATCTTGCTTCACCATCAGGGAAAATTAAATTCCACTCGCTAAATTCCACTTTCCAGACTCTGATATGGTCTAAAGGCAAATCCCATGTTCCAAGGGGGAGGAGAAAAACCTTTGAAAGACCAAGAAAAAGACCGGGAGGCATATTCAGCATCAAACAGTCTCCTTACAAAACAGTCTTTTGATGAGCTAAGTGTAAATGAATCAGAAACATATGAATTGAATTTCCCTTGAATTCCCTCGAGACTCTGGCAATTAAGAATGGTAGCAGCTGGCCCAGGGAGACCAGGAGTTGGCTCTGCCTGGTTGGGATTGGGAACGTCCCACCCTGGCAGCCTTACACCACCTGTCTGTCTGATGGCATAGCCCCAATGACTGGGCTTGGCCAACTCTGGCTGCCAGGAGATCTGGCTCCTTCCCTCAGGTCAAACTCAGACCCACTTAAATGGCCGTAAGCAAGTGGCTTCATACTGCCGTCTCTTGGCCTCAGTTTCCCCATGTGTCAAATGGATGTATATCTTGCCCCTCCCTCCTTCAACCAAGTAGAAAGCCCAATAATAGATCTTAGATGGAAGAGACCTGGGGCCAGCTCCCCTCAGTTTACAGGACAGGAACCTGAGTTTGAGGAAGGAAAAGGGACTTAGCCAAGGTCACATATATTGTAACCATTAGAGACAGGATTTGAACCCAGGATCACTGACTCCAGAGCCAGAGCTATTTTCTCTAAACCAAGCTGTCTTCCATCAAACATGGAGATGTTTTATGTCCATGAGAGATAAGGCATCCTGTCAACCTGTGCCATTATCATCCCAAGAATGTCACTGTTCCATACTGATTATACATAGAGAAAGGGTTTATTATATATTTATCCCCAGAGACATGAGCTTTCAGTAGTGCTAATGGGCTTGAAGTTATCTGTACCCTTCACTTTGTCCCCTCTATAACCAAGATACTGCATTTATTCAAACTCAGTAAATATTTATTAAGCACCTCCTGTATGATATGGACTGTGCTGGACACCATAGAGGCAAAGACAAAAAATGAACATCTTCTGCCCTCAAAGAGGGCATTCTAATGAAGAGGGGCAGAAAATACCAGGCAGTTTGAGGAGGGAGGGGATATCAGTAAATGGGATGGGATAAGTAACAGGGATGGTGAAGGAAGGCTTCCTGGAGGAGGTGTTACCTCCAGAACCCTCCAAGAAGATAAGATGTTTGGTTGGTCTGAGGTCAAGATTAGGAATTAGGTTGTGACCAGAGTTAGAGTAGAGTCCGAGATCATAGGGTCCTAGTTTTAAAATGGGGAGGAACCTTTGAAGCCAGCTAGTTCAACTCATCCTTAAAGAGGAGGAAACTGAGACAGAAAACTGACATAGCAAATGACAGAGCCAAGATATGATGTGCGGGTAAGTCAGACTAGAATTGAGGGTCAGTGTGTGCTCAGAATTAGGGATTAGTAGCTCTGTGTCTCGGGTTGGGGGGGCTCAGTCTGTGGCCCAGGTTAAGAGTCAGCCTTTAGCTGGGAAGGAGAGTCTCTGCATTAAAGCAAAGGACACCTATGAAAATCAAACACCGAAGCCTTTGCCTTATTAATCCACGGAGCTAAAAGGCTGCAGGTGATAGACAGCAGCAAGAAAATTGGTCCCATACAATTCCCATAAAGGAGTCACATGTGCTGTGAGACACAAAGGGTGTTTCTAGGGGCAGAAAAGAGTGGAAGCAAAATGAGGGGAAAGTTTTCTCTTCTGCTTGTTTGGGAACTGTTTCTGGTGTCACTTACAGATTAATGGTCATTAATAAAGCCAGTGAGAGATCTTGGTACAGGGAGCTCAATGTGACCACACAGGTACCAGTGAGCCTTGGTCAGATGAAACTCAGGGCAGAATTATGGCAATGCAGGATCCCAGGGCAGAGTGGGTGCAAGCTTGATTTACAGAAGCAATAAGGCACAGGTATAGAAAACATGGGACTGAAGGGTACCTCACAGTCCCTGGCTGTGGGAGTCCTTTAGCATAGTTTCCACCAAGGGTGACTCATTACCCATGAGCTGCTCCCTTTCTCAGCTGAGCTAGCTCCTTCAATGTCTCCCCCTAACAGGTTGATCCACTCTTGGGCTGGGCCAATCAGCTCACTCAGTTACTACTCCAGCCTTGGCTATTATCACTACTGACTCCTACGGCCTTCAGTACTGACTCCAACTTTTGTAGACCTCCAATGGCTCTCAACTTACAAGGATATAACCTCGTCAGTTCTACCTCTCAATACTGACCTATGATCAGGGAAAAATAAGCAGAAAACAAATGGGAACTATGCCTTCACAGGAACATGGTATCTGGGTGGGCAAATCTAGCTTGTGCCTGCCCTTCCCCTACCCAGTGGCTCACAAGTCTTTGTTGAAAAACTACCAGAGAGCAGAGTAGGAGATGGTCCTTTTGTGTGCACTTTTAAGTCCAATTCAGCTTTCTGTATCATCAGACATCCATGCTCTTTGGACCACCAGAAGACTCTTTGTTATTCCATTATAGCAGAGCTTCATTTACTCATACATGACCAGAAGAAGCCCCCCACATGTTGGATTGAAACCAGGCAGGAAATATTGTAAATGCTCTGGAGTGGGGAGGGGGCCCTTCCATCACACATGCCTGGAAACAAACCCAATCCAAGCTTTGATTTGCTTACTTGCAATGACTGCTGAGCAAGGAGAGGAAGGGAGCAGGGAGACTACTCTTGGATGCCAACAGAGCCCATGGGCTGTCCATCATTCACTCTTCTCTATAACGTAACTGGCCCACCTTCTTTCCCATTCCTACATCTCTCTGATGCTGTCCTGAATGCCCCTTCTCTTAAGGAATTCTTCATTAAGTAACATACCGTATGTAGTCTGACCTTGCCATGTGCCTCTGAATTATATACAACTTTAATTTTTCAGAGACTGTTGTGTTTCATGACTTGTAGCCACAGAGCATCACTGGAAGACTGCTGATGTTAAAAAAGATGGTCCTTTCTCCAAAAAGAAACTTGGGATTGTGGAAAGTACCATATAATATCAGTTGACTCTCATTCTCCTCCTACTCTGGCTCATCACCAAAGGACCAGACGCTTGGTGATGAATTCTTTGGCCATGGCAATCCTTTGAATCAAATGTCAGTTAGATATTTGCCTATATGAAAATCCATAAATCTGAGAGGTGGACAGGACCTGGAGGTGAAATGCCTAGTAAAGAGTATTTTGGTGAGGGTCAAAGGAGAAATAAGCAAAGACTATGTTATGAGGAGGGCAAGTGCATACCTCCAAATGAATGGAGGGATTGCCTAAAGATCACAAAGCTGATATGGCAAAATATAGTTGTGCGTGCAGTGAGGGGACTAGGGGGTTGGGGGAGGGCAGCAGTACTTTGACTTTCTCAATATCTGTAAAGCAGATACAGCTGAAAAATTCTTGACTTGCTTTGCTGATCATTTCATCCTTCAGAAGGTGGAGAAAGCCAAGTGGGGAACTGCTATTCTTGAAGTGATTATGATCAGTGAGGACAAATTGGTTGGTAAAACAGAAATGACAGGAACCTTGGGAGGCTGTGACCATAGGATATTAGAGTGAGCTTGTGACTGATGGCAGGGAACACCCTGCACATCCTAGACTTTGAGAGAGTGGATTCCACAGTTCACAAGTAAGGGACATCAGATTTCGATGACCTGGGGCTATGAAAGGGCCTGTCTGCCATGGTTGATAGAATGGACACTCCTTCCTTACCTTCAGCACCTAGGATCTTTTATCTCTTCCTCAGCTTTGCTTAGGTGCCTTCTCCTCCTGGAGACCTCCCCAGATCCCCCTAGTCATTAATGTTCTCTGCATCCTTATATTACTTCGCTTTTATATTCTCTGTTTACACCTTGTATCCAGTGCATACTTGAGCTACTTGAGGTGAGGAACTGGTTTTCATTGATCTTTGTCACCGCATTCCCAATGCCTAGTCAAGTGACTCACCTATAGGAGAAACTCAGTAAATGGTCTTTGATTTGGATAGAACTAAATTGACTCTAGAGGAAAGGGAGTTTTCCAAGAATGTCATTCCCATTATGCAGTCACACAAGCAACTAATAAGGAAGAAAAAGGAAAGACCCATACAGCTATGCAGGAAGGTCATCCATAAACTCATTTGTTTAAAGGATAATCCCAGAAACGGAAGAGAGGTAGATGGATAGAGGATGAACACAGATAAGAGTCTGGGTCCTATAGGAAAACTGCCAGGCAAGAATATGCTCATTATAATTAATGCTAAAGATAATAAAAGTCATTATTTAAAAATTAGGGGCAAAAGAACACCTCCTTCCTGATAACAGAGAAAAAGTAGAATGCTGAAGTCTTACACTGTTTCTGTTTTCTCTATCAAGGAGAAGAACTTTCAGACTAGTTAAGATGGGAGGGCACTGAAGGTTTTCAGGGAACTGAAATATGAGATAAGAAAAGGAAGGAGAAGAGACAGTACCTGGTCCTTAGATCTGGCCAAAGTTAATCCTCAGACACCAAAATACCTGGAAATATTAGTGCTGAACTGTCAGTAATATTTGAGGAATTGTGGAAAGTAGGAGAGGTGCCCAAAGACTGGCAAAAGGCAAATGTTGTTTGGTCATTCCAAAGCCTGACTCTCTGTGACCCCATTCTGGCATTTTCTTATCAAAGATACTAGAGTGGTTTGCCATTTGCTTTTCCAGCTCATTTTACAGATGAGGAAACTGGAATAAACAGGGTGAAGTGACTTGTCCAAGGTCACCCAGCTAGAAAGTGTCTGAGGTCAGATTTGAACTCAGGAAGATGAGTCTGCCTGACTCTAAGTTCAGTGCTCTGTCTACTGCACCACCTCACTGCCTGTTCCAGTTTTTAGGAGGTAGATATTTCCAAGTATAGGTTAGTGTGCTTGACTAACTCCAGAAAATTGCTAGGGACTAATCAAGAGCAAATCACACCAGACTTAACATTGTTGCCTTTTGAAGACAATCTATATCCACCCAAGGACTGCCATAGAGTATATCAGCTGCAGCTTAGGACGACTTCTTGACAGATTTATCATGATATTCCTGTGGACAATATGGAAAGACATGGACTGAATGCTAATCAGAACAGACCCAAAGAATGTTGACTGAAGGATTATTGTCATCCTGGAGGGAAGTCTCCAGTGGAGTGTCTCAAGGCTCTGTATCCTACCCCAAGTCTGTCCAATATTTTAATAAATGACTTAGGCAAGAGGATTCTTAGCAAATGTGTAGAAGATAGGAATCTAGGAGGAATAGCTCGTTATATGATAGAACTGGTATCTAAAAAGATCTTGACATGCTAGGACAGTGAGTGAGCTAAAGATAACAATATGAAATTTAATAGGGCTACACCTGGATTCAACAGCTGTAACATGAGGGGGAAAATAGGTTGAGAAAGGAGTTCATGTGAGAAAGACCTAGGGGTTCTAGTGGACCACAATCTTGTTGGAGTCAGTCATGGGATATGGCCACTAGAAGAAGAAGTATGACCTTAGACTGCATTAATGCAGGGAGGCACAAGGTCAAGAACATGGAAGGTGGCAGCCCTGCCTGATAAAGGATAGAGTATTGTGTTCCATTCAAGGCACCAAGTGTGAGAGGGAATATTGGAACCATGTCTAGAAAAGGGTGGTAACTGGGATGGTGGAGATCATGCCATATGGGGATGGGCTGAAGGAAGTAGATGTTTAGTCTAAAGGAGAGAAATCTGGGAGGCAGGTTGCATAATCATTGCCCTTTGAGTATTTGAAGAACTGCTATGGAAACTGTCTTCTGTCCTTGCTTAGCTTCAGAGGACAAGCAGGTGCCTCAGGAAGTGCTTAGAAAAAGAGAACATGCATTTATTAAGCGCCTACTCTGTGCCAGGCCCTGTGTGAAGCATTTACAAACACATGGCAGCTAGGTGGCAGAGTGGGACTCAGGCCAATTTGGATTCAAATCCTCAGATCTTTGCTAGCTGTATGACCCTGGGTAAGTCACTTAACCTTCACCCACCTCAGCTTTTCATCTGCCAGGCACTGTGCTAAACCCTTTGCAGATATTATCTCAGTTGATCTTCACAATAACTCTGGGAGGAAGGTGCTATTATTATCCCCATTTTACAGTTGAGGAAACTGAGGCAGACAGAAGTTAAGTCACTTGCCCCAGATCACAGTTGTACGTGTCTCACGCTGCATTTGAACTGAGGTCTTCCTGACTCACGGCCAGTGCCTGTACTCCCTACTCCCCTGCCTACAGCCCTCTCTTCTTTAAGACACTACTCAAGTACCACATTCCACAGGAAGTCTTTAATGATTCCTCCTCCCTCCCCACGAAGCTGCTAGTGCCTTCCCTCCCTAACTATCTTAGTCTTACATTCATTCCCCTTATATTTATTCTATATATTTAAAAATGTCCTCCCCTTTCCCAGGCTCTTAGATTGTAAGCTTACAGGTAAGAATTGTTTCCTTCTCTGTCTGGCACACGGTAGGTGCTTATTAAAGTATGTTGCTTGACTAATTGAAATCACAATGAAGCAGATTCTGGCTCAAGTAAAAATCTCTTCACAACTAGAACTGTCCAAAAAAAAACAAAAACCAGCAGGATGTCTTAAGGAGTTGTTAAGTGAGGAGTTCAGGCAGAGGTTGGAATACCACTTGTCAGTGAAGCTACAGAAGGATAGACCAGATGACCTCGAGGCTGCGCCTTCCCAACTCTTAAGAATCTGTGATCCCTGTGCCTCTGATCTAACAATGAGAGTCAATGGATTTCAGTTTGTAGGAGGGTGTTTAAAAGGTCGATTTCCTGGTATATAACCTAATTGATATTGATGACTTATAGATATTGACATAGTCTTGTTAAGTTTGCAAGGGGGACTTTGTGATGCAATGATCTCCAGGCTATCACTTAAGTCCCCCACCAGCCCACTCCATTTTGCAAAAGAGGAAACTGAGGCTTAGCTGTTACGTTTCCAGGGGCATACAGTGAGTGAGGGTCTGAAGTGAGATTTGAGTCAGTCTTTTTGATTGTATGCCACAAAGTTCAATGAGAGATACCTGGCTCTAAGTGGACAGTGATTAGGCAAACTACTAGTCACTGAGGGAAAAGAAAAGGTCAAAAACCTTCATTTGGAATCTAACCAGTGAGCGAGGCTGGATGCTGTCTTTACAGAGAGTGGCCCACATGTCAGCCCTGCTCCTGCCTCATCTTCTAGTCTGAGATGGAAGCCTCTGCTGGGAAATAGACAATTCAGGGGACTCAAAGTGCAAAAATAAGTCATGGGATTGTCCCCATTTTATGTTTCTAACTCATGGCAACAGAGCTTTGCCTCCTACCAGGCGTATGACCTCACTCCAACAGCCTGGACTGCATTGGCTGGGACAGAACAGAAATTGCTTGTTGCTGCCACCATTACACAGCAAACCACATGGTCCTTGAGACATTTAACCCTTTCCCTCCCCCCAACTTCATCCCTACTCCTGGCCTTTTGGAAGATAATTGCCTCCGTCGTCATTTGAGATTTTTTTAAATTCTGAGTTTTTAAAATGTAATTGTTACTTTCCATGACTCCTTCCCTTTTCATTGCCCCCCTCTTTCCCATCCCCTCCCTACTAAACAGAACCCTCCTGATCTATCTGTGGTGGAGTAAACAAATCAGCCTGCTGGCCACATCTGACAGGGTACTCCTGACTCACAAGAGAAAATATTCAATCCAGCTGGTTTTAGTCTCAGCCAAGAGATTTTCCCGGGGAACACAGGCACGGAGTGGCCATAATTAACATAGTACAGTTATCTCTTCCCCATCATGGCTTTCCCCGTTGAGGTTTCGATATAGTGAGATCAGCATAAGAAATTAAATGGGAATTTGGGGAGTTTTGTGTAAGCCGCAGACAAAGTGAAAGCCAGCTGACGACGCAGAGTTTAGAAACTCAGAAGTACGCAAAATAAATGTATAGTATTGTATAATATCTACATATTTTATCTTTTAATGCCATAATAATTCAGACTTCTTCTCTGGTACAAAGGGAGGGACCAAATAATTTTATGCAGGTTTTCCAGATCACTGGGATGCTGCACCACTAACCCCCATGATGTGGAAGGGATATCTATAAATGAAAGCTTTGAAAGTTGGGGAATCAAATATAGATCACAGCCTTGGTCAGATGAAGCTTGTGGCTAGATTATACAGTGGGAGGGTCGGCAGCATTCAGGAGGAATGCACCCATAGGCCATCACAGAGAGGAGAGAGGCATGAGCTCCTTTCAGGAGGTGGAAGTCTCAGT
The DNA here is from genome assembly GCF_028372415.1 of Notamacropus eugenii. Classification (NCBI taxonomy): domain Eukaryota; kingdom Metazoa; phylum Chordata; class Mammalia; order Diprotodontia; family Macropodidae; genus Notamacropus; species Notamacropus eugenii. The sequence goes on from NC_092872.1 coordinate 243,785,325, forward strand.
TGCTCACTACCAAGCAAAGTTCAGAAACCTTTCACAGCTGTATTTTTCTTTACATTCTAGTGGTTAACATGTGGATTGTCCTTCCTTCCCTCTGCCTCAGTTCATATGAATCTTCCCTGGGAGGTTTTCCATGCACTTTTCTTTGGTTTGAGCTCTATTTCAACCCTAAACCAGGTGCCTTGTCCTGTGAGAGTGGAAGATAATGTCTGCCTCTCTGTCTGTCTTCAGAATGACTCGTGGGGAAAGCAGTACTCCTATGCCTTGTTCAAGGCCATGAGCCACATGCTCTGCATAGGTTATGGAAAGCAGGCACCAATGGGCATGTCGGATGTCTGGCTCACCATGCTTAGCATGATCGTGGGTGCCACCTGCTATGCCATGTTCATCGGCCATGCTACAGCCCTAATCCAGTCACTGGACTCCTCACGGCGCCAATACCAGGAGAAGGTAAGTCTGAGAGGGGCTCCTGGGGTCATCAAGGGCTCTCTGGGATAGCCCTTGGGTGATTGGCAAGATAATGATGTTAACAGCTTACCTCCCAGTAATGCTTTACAATCTACAAAGTGATTTTCTCTCCACCTCTGTGTGAGATAATAGAGGTCAGCCCTGTTTTGACAGATGGGAAAGGAACCCAAGAATCAGAGAGGTGATGACTAGTAAACAGGGACCTGAGGTTTTAGCCTGGGTGTCCTGAATCCCAGACTAGTGTTCTTAATGATGACCATGTGATTTGTCATACCCTACTGCTTCTTGGTATGAGTGGTGTTGATTTCTAACATTAGGAGGATTCCTTGGTACATGGTGCTCAAGGCAGTCTGGGGAAAATCTGAGGTAACCAGTCCATTGACCTTTTCCTGGGATGGGAGAGGAGTCAGTTCCTCAATAAGTGTTTACTGAACCTCCACGCCCCAGATGCTGTGAGAGTCACCTTAAGGGAGCTCATGGTCTAATTGGGAGACTGATGTGCGCATGCAGCAGGCAGCTAGTGGGCAGTGAGGGACAAATGAAGACAGGATTCTACTATGAGATCTCAGAGGAGGAGAGGAATGTGCTGTGCCTGGAAGGATGGACAGGGTGTAAGTAACTGGAGGGGAGGAGAGTGGGCATGAAAGACTTAAGGAATAGCAGATGTGAAGAGGAACAGTTTCCACTGTGGAAAAGGCATAGAGGTAATGATGTATGTGAAAAGGACTTGGTGAAGATCCAACTGGACTGAGTCTAAGATAATGCTGAAATTGTGAGGGACTTAGAATTCCAAGCCAAGAAGTTTGGGCTTTGTTCTGAAGGCAAAAGGAGATTAGGAAGGTGAATTCTGTAAGCACTGTGGCACAGATTAACCCGATATCATGTGTGGATAGTGAATTGGAGGGGTGAAGGAAATGTGAAGGCAGGATTATACAGACTGAACCCTGATCCCACCCCTAGACTGACCCAGCCTCAGATCTCACCACAGATCAGAGGTAGGGGAAGGGATGCTATTCTAGGGTGGTGGTATGGTGGAAATGGATGTAGAAAGAGGAATAGATCTGAGAGATGTTCTGAAGAAAAATCAGGAGCTGGTGACTGACTATGTAGAGGTGAGGGAGAGGTCAAGGGGGATTTTTGAGCCTGAGTGACTCTAAGGGGCCAAGCCACAGACAGTCTGAAGGTGTGATCTACTAGATTTGGTGACTTCACGAATATATCTAGATCCCCATGATATTCCACATAGTACACACATAACTTCAACTAAATTCTTAATGTGAAACCAAGACATAATCCTTGTCTTCATAGAGAGTCTAACAGGGGGATGAGACAGAGATTCCTGGAGCTATAATACAGGGCAATATATGTATGATAAGAAGGCATAGCAGAGGTAGAAAGGTAACAGTTCCCTTGTGTGGAAAGGACATGGCAGAGATCCCCATGGGCTGAGTCTGAGATGATGCTAGAAAGGAGGGACTGGGTTGGCAGGTACAAACATAGTAAGGTCTGAAAGGGCCAAGATCATTAGCAGGTTGGGAGAGAGGCTGGTGGGGAGAGAGGGGAGGGGGATTCAGGGAAGGCTTCCTGTACAAAGTGGCATTGGGGCTGGGCTTTGAAGGATGAGTTGGAATCCAAAAGGTTGCAGTGGAGGGAGAATATTTCAGGTATATGAATAAGAGCATGCATAGTTTAACTAATCAGAGAATTATGTGGAAAAAAACAAGTCAGAGATTGGTGAGTCAGAAACCCAGCACCTACTATGTGCCAAATCCTTTGCTAATCACTGGTGTAACAAGGGAGTTGCCATTAAGGAACTTAGTCTTACAGGGGTGACAGCAGGCACACAGACCTGAACAGGACAGATACACAATAGATGGTAGGGGAGGGCTGACCAGGAAAGATCCACCTGAATTGGACCTATTTGAACTGAGCCTTGAAGGAAGCCAAGAAAGCTAGGAGGGTGAGATGAGGAGGGAGAGCTTTGCAGGTGTGGGGGACAATGGAAACGCAAAGGGTTGGCCAACAGAGGGTCAAGGAGATCAGTGTTGCCAGATTGGGGAGCTCATAGAGGAGGGGTAAAGATATTGAAAATATGGGAAGAGATCGGATTGTGAAGGCCTCTGAATGCCAGGCACAGGACTTTATAGCTGGTCCTGGAGGTCATAGGGGATCAGATTTAGAGATGGAAGGGACCTTAGAGGTCATCAAGTACAAGCCTCTCATTTCACAGATGAGGAAACACCCCCACAGTGGTGGCAACATATCTAAATAGGTTATAAGTTGCTGAGCCAGGATTTGAACTCAGGTCCTTTGCCTTCAAATCCCATGCTCTTTCTACTATACCACGCTGACTCCAAGGCTGGAAAACTAGGTTAGAACCAAGTTATAGAGAACCTTGAACGTAACACATAGAGTCATACACGTACATGCCAAAGTCCTTCATACATGGATATAGATGTAGTTCGTGATGGGGGCTCATTTCTTCTCCCCCCAGGATGCCCAGTGCTAGAGATGCTCCCTCTCAGAAGAGAATGGAAAGCTGCAGCCTCAGTAACAGCCATTCTGGCAAAGATTCCTGTCCAGTGAGCTCCAGCTCCCACTCTCAGCCATGCCTGCCTCTCCAGAGGCCCAGGTGACTTTGTCTGCCCTGGTGATGGCTGCATTAATATTCATGGCAAATGATTACTCAGCTCCTTCACCTTCCCCTTGCCCAACCTTGACCTACCCTGGCTGAGGACTGAGTGGGAGCCTTTCTGCTATTACAGAAAGGGTGGGGAGCCTTGATAGAGGGGGCACTTGATCCTACTACGTGCATCCCTCTTGGTTCAGCTATGTTTCCAGGAGGCAGAAAGAATTCAGAGGAGGAAGAGACCACTGTGGATAGGGGTGGTTAGGCAAGGCAAGGATGGAGTTGTCCAGTAGGCCCGCTGAACCTTGGCTAGAGAGGAGGTTTGTAGGGGGCAGAGGACCTCTGGGTCCTTTCCTCCTAGTGCTTGACACATAGAAGGCTCCATATAAATACTTACTCCCTTTCCTTCTCTTTCTTAACACCCTCCTGCCTGACCTGACCTGATCCGAACCTGTCCTGGTGCTAAGCCTACCGGCTGTCTTGGTACAGCCTGGGACCTACTCCTGTGCACTGACTCTCTCACTGTTCATTTTTCCTAAGTCATCTTGGGTTGAACCCCCAGGCAGCTACTTGTTCTGAACTGGGGACCCAAGGGAATAGATATTGACCACCTCCTTGTCCCGATCTGGCACAAAGACTGGGAAATGACCAAGGAAGCATCAACAAGTCTAGGTCCTCTGTCCCCTCCCCTCCTCTTTTCTACTCCCAACTTCCCATTTTTTCCTCCTGGTTCAGATCCAGCTTCATCACTATTTTGCTTATCCATGAAATGGATGTACATATTATCTGACAGTGTGCAGGCCATTAGGATTATGGGAGAGGGCAGGGAGAGGGGCCTAACTAGCCTTCAGTAAAGTATCTGTTAAAACAAACAACTTCTTACCCCACCAGTCTCCCAGCGGATGCAACTCCAAACTGACAGTCACAGGCATTTGTGAGTCTGTGACTGGTATTAGGGATCAAGCTGTGGCCAGGATTGGGGGTCGTTGTTGGTAAAAATTGGAGTTGATGCGTGAAAGAATTGAGGACAGTCAGGCTGTGGGCAAAGTTGTGACTCCAGATGACATTAGGTCTAAGGATCCTTCAGGGACTGGGACTGAGAACGATAAGATGGGGCTGAGATCAAGGCTCAGTATGTGATCTCTGTCCAGGGCAGGGTTGTGCTGGAGTCAGCTCCAAGAGCTGATTGTTAAATTTTCAGCATCAGCATTTATACCTCAGAAATCAGCAAATACCACCCATCAGGACTTGCGCCATTGTTCTGTTGATTGTCTAGACTTCAGAAAGTGATGAAGAAAATGTTAATAACAGTTACTGGTATGTTGTGTGTACATTTCTAACCCCCCTCCCCATATCTGATTCTTAAACATTTACTAGCATATCCCTAGTTAAGGGTCAGTCTAGGAGCAGAACTAGGGATGGAGCTGTCTGGGTGATTTAAGGTTAGTATGTGGCTGGGCTAGAGACTGCTTTGTTGGTAAGTTAGAGGCTGCGTTAGCCTGAGGCTGGGATCAAGGGTCTGCCATGGGCTGGCCAACAGCATGACAGTCTTTTTCTGTGTGACATCATTTACCCCAAATGTGGCTCGTACCCATGACCTTGGCCTTCTTAGCTCTAAGAACACATGGCCGTGGGAATCCAGAGAGTGCAAACAATCTGGTGCCAGCTGTCTGTGAAGGAGGGTGTTTATACCCACACACAGGAACATATCTTCCCCACATATGCCTCACTTGGTTTCCTCACACATAGATGCACAGCCCTCAAACACACACATACACATCTGTGTAGAATTCACATGACACATGTTCATATGCATACATGTACTATGTTCTCACAGACAAAGTCAAAAGAGAAAAGCCAGTTTTGAGACATATGACACTAACTCCTTCTGCTTGTGTCCAGCATGGACCAGCTCCCCATATAATAGATATGGAAGGCAGGGCCACTGGATAGGATAAAGCCCTGTCATATAGCCAGGGGCTTTTTATCTCAGTAATAAGAACCTTGTAACACTCATGCCTGGGATACTTGATACAGAATTATGGTGCGGCAGGAGGAGGGCAGGACTGGGCACCAACCATTTTGTGACCTTAGATAAGTCACCTTCCTGTCTTGGCCTTATTTTCAGCTATAAAACAAATGGGTTGAAGTAGATGAGCTACAAAGTCCCTTCCAACTCAAAATTTACGACCTATGGTCCTGATGCCAGCAACAAAAATGGTTGTTGCTATTATAATGATCACAATTAATTCTACTGTGCAAGAGGTAATGAGGATATTACATCAGTATGGACTTCTAGGACAAAATACAAATTCCTCTGCTTCGCCCTCAGAGCCCTTCACAATCTGACTCCAAGTGACCTTCCCAGACACATCCCTCAGTACCCGCCATGTGGATCCTCACTTTATACCACATTTTGCCTTGGTATGTCTACCTCAGAGTACTCCTGGACCCAGCTTCAATGCCGCTTCCTTCAGGAGACCAGTCTAGGATTGCTGATGCCCCCTCTCCAACCCAACCTCAACTCCCTGAAAATCACTTTTGTCTCATGTGTTTTTCATCATTTTCCTCCTTGTTCTTAAGAGAATGTAATAAGCTCCCTGAAGGCAAGGACTGTTTAGGTGCCGGATCCTGTGGCTTATTCAATGTTTCTTGAATGAATGAATGAATGAATGAATGAATGAATGAAGCAACCTTGGAATTAACAGACCCTGATTGCACGTTCATGACCTGGTCTGATGTCAGGATCAGAATCTACAATGGCATCTATGGGGCTTTGCCTTGGGACCCTGTGTGAAGAGCCAGGGCTGTCAGATGGACGGAGACCATGGAGATTCTCTCCCAAGTAGGCTTCCATTTTCTTCCTTGGTCACTTGCTGTCTGACTTAGCCTGGCCTTCCCTGCTCTTGGATGGAATATGGTGGCCCTCCATCACCTTTCATTCCCAAATCCCATGGTGTTCTGATTCTCTCAATTAGCTTAGGAACCTAGGGCTCAGTGCTGGAAGAGATCATGGTAATCATCAAGACTCAGGGAAAGGATGTCACTTCCTCGAGGTCATACAAATAAAAAGACCATGTTGGGATTTGAACTCAGGTCTCAGGGTTAGGACCCAGGAGGGGCGTTGCCACAACACTCCTTCCCTGTCTCCCTAACGGCCCCCTCCTCTAAACAAGAACATCCCCTACTTTCTCTTCTGTGGCCCCCTGAGGAAGAAGTGGGGGGGGGAGTTCCAGGAGGAATATATTGACCCTGTATGGAATGAAGATAAAATTGAGAGTAATTTTTGAGAGCATTGAAAGAGCTTTGGCTTTCTGGATTTGGACGAAGTGGATCTGGGTTCATATCCCAGCTGTCTACTTACTACTTGGATGACCTTTTTACTCCCTGGGCCTCAGTTTCCTCATCTGTAAAATGATGGGGCTGGACTCGATGTGCTCTGAGCATCCTGGCAGCTTAAAAGTCCCTATCTCTTAAATCCCAGAGCTGGGATTCTAAAATACCCATCCAAAGTCCAGGGCCTCATGTCAGGGTCTGACCTGCCTCTGGCGGCCTCTAGATGGAGAGGGACCTGGGTCCTCTCCCTAGTCTCATCTCCTGCACACTCCCTACTTTTTCTTCCAGTACCCAGTACCCCTTCCAAAAGCTAGTGCTTTTCTGAGCTGTTGGGCAGCTTCTTCCTACCTGGATGAGGCATAGCCCCAGGCTTTGCCACCAAGTGGAGACTCCATGAGCACCTGCCAGCTTCACAATATGCTGCACCAGGTTATAGTGAGGGAACCCATCATTTCTTCATCTCCCAGGATGTCGGGGAGGAAGAAGACCTGAGGCCACCTGGCCCAACCCCTGTCTGAATAAGAATCCCCTCTAAAATATCTCTGACAAATGGTCGTCCAGGATTCACTTGGAAACCCCAGCTGACGGGGAGCTCACTTCCTGATGAGGCAGTCCATGCCATTTGTGAATCTGATCATTGCATCTAGAGTGGGGAGGGACTTTGAGGCCATCTGAGCTAGCTCTCATTTTACAGCTGAAGAAACTGAGCCCCAGAGGCCGTGGGGGATCATAGATTATATTGTATACAATTACAGATTTAGAGATGGAAGGGAATCTTAGGGACTCTCTGATCTAACCTCATTTTACAGATGAGGGAACTGAGGCCTGGGGAGGGTGTTACTTGCCCAAAGTCACACGAAGGGTAAATGACAGCTGAGATTCAAACCCAGGTCCTTTGATTCAAAACCTGGTTCACTTTCTGCTAGAATACTCTTGTCTTATCTCTCCTTATAATAGGCCTAGGAGGTGGTGGGAGGAAGGAGGAGACATAATTATTCTTCCCTTACAAATGGACAAACCAAAATGTTCCTCTCTCCTTCTCCTTCTCCTCTCCTCTGCTCTCCTCTCCTCCTCTCTCTGTCTTCATCTGTTTCTCTCTCTCTGTCTCTCTCTGTCTCTCTGTCTCTGTCTCCCTCTCCCTCTCCCTCCCTCCCTCCCTTCTTCTTCTCTCTCTCCCCCCTCCTCTCTCTCCCCACTCCTCTCTCTCTCTCTCTCCCTCTCTCTCTCTCTCCTCTGTTGCTCAAGGGTGGCAAATAGGACAAATCCAGCATCAGGGCTCCCCAGGATAGGGTTGAGGGGGCCTCTCTGCCCCTTCTCTCCATCGGCCCACCCTGTGACCTCTGCCCCTTCTCTCTCCTGCCCAGTACAAGCAAGTGGAGCAGTATATGTCCTTCCACAAGCTCCCACCTGACACACGGCAGCGCATCCATGACTACTATGAGCACCGCTACCAGGGCAAGATGTTTGATGAGGAGAGCATCCTGGGCGAGCTGAGTGAGCCACTACGGGAGGTGAGTGAGAGCCCCACTCACCTACATACTCGAGGGTGGGGGAAGGGCAGGAAGCCCTCATATTATCAGTCCCTGCTTTCATGCTGGACCCTAATGATTTCCTTCCCCTCTTTCTCTTTTCCCTCCCCTTCTTTCATCTTCATCCACCTCCTCATTCCCGGTGTTGCCTGGTCCACTCCATACTTTTTCCTTGATTTCCTGGTCCTATCCTTCTCTCCTCACCTCTGCCCTGGCTCGCTGAATAGGAGATTATCAACTTTAACTGCCGGAAGCTGGTGGCCTCGATGCCCCTGTTCGCCAACGCAGACCCCAACTTTGTGACGTCAATGCTGACCAAACTGCGCTTTGAGGTTTTCCAGCCTGGTGACTACATCATCCGAGAAGGCACCATTGGCAAAAAGATGTACTTCATTCAGCATGGCGTGGTCAGTGTCCTCACCAAGGGTAACAAGGAGACCAAGCTGGCAGATGGCTCCTACTTTGGAGGTAAGATGAGGCTTTGCCTCCCCCACCCCAATGTAGGGCTACAGCCTGCCAAGGCCTGCTGGAAGAGCAACCTCCTTACACAGAAGGTGCTCTATGGGTTTAAAGGCTGATAACTCTTGAGGGGTGGGGCTGGAGTGGGGAGAAACTGGCAGCTGAGGTCTCAGCTGCAGCCCAGGATAGGGAGAGTCAGAGTACCAAGGGCCACATTAAGGCAGGGCCTAAGAGCAGAAATGGAAGGGGGCGGGGTGCAGTGCTGGGTCAGATGGAATTAATACCAACACTTCCTGTTTTAAAACTATTTTAAATAAATTATATTTTTTCAATCAACAAATATTAATTTTCTCTCCCTTTCACCTCTTTACCACTCACTGAATAAGGAAAAGAAAAATATAACTGTTGTAATAAATACGTCAAGCAAAAAAAACTCCTGTATTGACCATGGCTGCACCCTGAGCTTAGCATCCCTTCTCTGTCAGGAGGGGGCAACTTGGGTCCTCTGGAATCAGAGCTGGTCATTGTACTGCTCAGAGTTCTAAGTCTGTCTTCACAATATGGTTACTATTGTAGAAATTGTTTATCCTGGTCCTGCTCACTTCATCCTGCCTCAGTTCATGAAAGTCTTTCCAGGTTTCTCCAAAACCATCTTATCATTTTTTACAGCCCTTTAGTATTCCATCAAATTCATATAATTCATGTATTCGTATCATTTGTTCAGCCAGTGCCCAGTTGATGGCCACCCTCTTAGATTCCAGCTCTTTGCCAGTCCCAAAAGAACAAATATAACTATTTCTGTTCATATGGGTTCTTTTCCTCTTTCTTTAATCCTTTGGGACATGTACATAGTGGTGGTATTGCTGGGCCAAAGTGAATGCATCATTTAGTAACTTTCTAGGCATAGTTACAAATTGCCCTCTGGACAAACTGCCCTAATCCACAGCTCCAGCTGTACACAGAGGTGCCCATTTTCCCCCAGTCCCTCCAACAATTGTCTTTTCTTTGGTCATTGTGTCGATCAGAGTTCTTAAAAACCACAACTACAACCAAGACATCAGCTTAAGCCCCAAATTAGAACTGCTGAAGGATACACACCCTTGAGCCCGTCTTTGCCTCAGTTCTCCTTATCAAAGGCCATATCTCATGTCTCCATCATCTTTTGTCTTATCTGGACCCCGTAGAGATATGCCTGCTGACCCGAGGGCGGCGAACAGCCAGCGTCCGTGCTGACACCTACTGCCGCTTATATTCCCTGTCTGTGGACAACTTCAACGAGGTTCTGGAGGAGTATCCCATGATGCGTCGGGCATTTGAAACCGTGGCCTTGGACCGGTTGGACCGCATTGGTGAGTGGTGGGGGCAGAGGAGCTCTGTTGTGGATAGGGATGGCACGGCTGACCCTCCTTGTTTTACAGAGAGAAGAACTAAGGCCCAGACAGAGTTGAGGACTTGCTCCAGGTCACATGCTAGGAGGGCATCCAGAGCCTGGCTTTGCATTCCCAACATGGAGTGTTTGTCCATGATTCTTCTTAGCCTCTTTTGAATCTCAGCTCTCTCCCCCTCTGTCCCCCCAATCACTGGCACCTCCTTTGTGTATGCCTGTAGACATTCATGCTCTCTTGCCCAATCCAGGGCAGGATTGTAACTTTTGCCTTTGTATTCCCAGTTCCCAGGCACAGTAGCTGGCTCATAGTGGACACTTAATGATTGGGTGATTGTGATTGTCCATCATTCCCTCCTTCTATTCCCGCCAGGCAAGAAAAACTCCATCCTTCTGCACAAAGTCCAACACGACCTCAACTCAGGAGTCTTTAACTACCAGGAGAATGAGATCATCCAACAGATTGTGCAACATGACCGAGAAATGGCGCACTGTGCACACCACGTCCAGTCCGCTGCAGCCTCCACGCCCACTCCAGTCATCTGGACCCCTCTGATCCAGGCTCCCCTGCAGGCAGCTGCTGCTACCACCTCAGTGGCCATTGCTCTCACTCACCACCCCCGCCTCCCTGCCGCCATCTTCCGACCCCCAACTGGTGCCAGCTCTGGGCTGGGCTCACTGGGTCCCGGACAGACTCCAAGGCACCTGAAACGTCTCCATTCCCTGATCCCATCTGCACTGGGTTCCCCAGCCAGCACCCCATCCCAGCTGGATACGCCCTCCTCGTCCTCCTTCCACATCCAGCAGCTGGCTGGCTTCTCTGCCCCAGCGGGGCTGGGCCCCTTCCCTTCAGCTAGCTCTCCACCTGCTGGTCCTGGACCACCACCTCCAGGAACCTGTGGCTCCCCACTTGAGACCACCTCAGCAGCGCCTACCACTCCAGCCGCCACTGGCTTTGGCCACTTCCAGAAGGCTTCGGGCGGCTCCCTCTCCTCCTCTGATTCCCCCTTGCTCACCCCGCTCCCCAGCTGCACCCGGTCCCCTCCAGGCACCCAAGTGCAGCCACTGGCTGGGGCTGCAGGGGGCCTAGGCCTCCTAGAACATTTCTTGCCACCTCCAGCCTCTTCGGGATCCCCATCCTCTAGCCCTGGTCAGCTGGTTCAACCTCCTGGAGCCTCTTCCCCAGCCTCTGTCCCACCAAGTGCATTAGGGACGTCACCAATGCAGCCAGAGAGGCTGCCCTTTGCCATGGGGGGCTCTGGGGGGGTGTCCTCCTTGGCCTTCACACCCAGAGGCCTCAGCCCTCCCAGTCAGAGCCCAGGCCCAGGGAGAACTTTTCAATGTGCCCCACCCCGGGCATCAGGTTCCCATGGCTCCCTGCTTCTACCCCCTGCCTCCAGCCCCCCACCACAGATCCCCCAGCGCCGGGGCACCCCACCTCTTGCTCCAGGCCGCCTCACACAGGACCTCAAGCTCATCTCAGCCTCTCAACCAGCCCTCCCTCAGGATGGGGCTCAGACACTGCTCCGGGGCTCCCCTCACTCCTCAGGGGAATCCATGGCTGCCTTCCCACATTTCCGGGGTGGGAGCGGGGGTTTTGGACCCCCCGGGAGGCTCTTTGGCACAGGCCCGGCCCAGAGGGTCACTTTGCCTCGGCAGACGTCCTCAGGTTCTTTGCCCCCACCGCCACCATTGTTTGGGGCTGAAACTGCCTCCAGCGGGGGACCCTCCCTGACTGCTGCCCCCCGGGGTCGAGAATCCACAGGGCTGGTGGGTGCCCCAGAGCCGCCTGTCCGCTCCAAACTGCCTTCTAACCTCTGAACTTGGGCTCTTACTCTTGCCCCTGACCTTTGATTTTTCCCTTCTTTCTTTCTTCAGGTTTAACTGTGATTAGGAAATTAATAATGATAATTATAACAAACCCCCCCTACACACACATACACACACACACACACATACACACTCACACTCACACACACACACACACACACTCACACTCACACTCACACTCACAAAACAGCCCAGGACAGGAAAGCACCAGGCATTCCTAGAGCTGTAGATTTGGGGGTCACTTGCTTTTATAGATTCTTTTACCACTTGAGAAAAGGGGGGAGGGAGGGGCTGAGAGCCCCAGAGGGGCTGAGGGATGGGGGGAAGTCAGATGGGGCCAGGGCTGGGCATGGCCAAGGGAAAGGATTTCCTTGAGAAAATGCACCCCCTCCTTCCTTGTTTGGTCCCTGCACTCCAGAGGCTGAAGAGTGTCCCGTTCCCTACCCAACCTTAACCTCAACCTCTGCCCCCTCCCTCTTCCCGTGGGGAAGGGTCTGATGGAGTTGGGGAGGGGGACCTCCAGCTGGAGCTAGGGTCAGGGTTGGCCGGCCTAGCAATTTTCTACCATGAACCTAATGAGCTATAGATATGTATATGTATGTATGTATGTATGAAGTGTACATGTATAGCCACATAGCGCCCTGTATAGCCATGTAGATACTGACAAAACAGACACTTGCTGTAGTTTTAACCCAACAGTGCCTGGCAGCCCAGGCCATAGTGTACATAGGGCCTCTAGGCCCCCATGCCCAGCTTTGTACAGCCCTTACTTCCCCAGAGCTGATGGCCCCAGGGCAGCATCCCTTCTCAGCCTCAGGGCAGGGACTTCTTCAGCTGGGATAGAGTTACCTCCACCAACATCTCAGCAGGGTCCCCCTACCTAACCCTAACCCCCTCCCAGCCCCACATCATGGAATGGAAAGTCCACTCTCTGTGGAGTCAGAAAACCTGGGTCTCAATCCCAGCTCTGCCAGTGACTCCCCAGATTGGGGGCGGGGGGGGGGGGGGGACGGACTGAGGTAAATTCTTTCCCCTCTCCAAGGCTCAGTTTTCTTATCTCTCAAATAAGGGGGTTGGACTAGATGATCCCTAAGGGTCTCCACAGCTCTGGTATTCTAAGATTCCTCTCTCAAGGCCCTCTCTGCCCCAGTTTTATAGTGGGGGCTTGCTATTCCCCGGGGACAGGACTCCCAGATGGATGGACTTCAGGTCTTGCTTCACGTCCCAGGGGTCCCTTGCTTGCCTGCCTTAGTGAGGCAGAAACCTCCTAGCTAAAAGCACAGTCCCTCCCTGAGAATGGAGAAATAGACAAAGAGCTGGAGAGTCTGAGTGGACCACTCCGCACTCAGGCCCTTTAAGGGTCAGGGTCCCAGAGTGTCTCTTGCCCTGTGTCAGTCACCATTGCAGTCCCAGGGAGTTGTAGGGTCGGGCTGTCCATGTCTCAGCACCATCTGTACAGGGCTGGTGGTGGTTGGACAGTGTCCTGCTGTCACTTGGTGGCCAAGGATGGATTGTTAGTGACACAAACTGTCTCCGCTGGCCATATGGCTCCCCTCCAACAGTTTCCTTTCAATTCTACACATCACCTATTTGCCCAGTCTTGAGCTGGGTACTATGGGGAAGATACTCCCTGTCCTCAGGAAACTCAAAGTCAAGTGTGAGTGATGATACATGGACAATTGAATGCCAAAATATGGCAGTAGGTGACCAAGGCCAAATGAAGGGTGAAGACAGCAAGTACATGGGAGGGGCAAGGAGAAGAGGGCCTTGTGGACAAGATGATGAGCAAAGGCTTCCAAGGCAGAAGTGGGGAGGGGCTTCAGCTGACCTGTGACCAGTGAGGATAGGAGGGAGAAAGGGTGTTCCATATATGGTAGTATGGTGTGAGCCAAGACAGTAGTGCAACTGGGGAACCATAAGGAAACCAAACTGGCTGGAGCTGGTGAGTTTTGGAGAACCCCTTGATAAAAGAATGGAGGTACAGGGTGGGGTTGGACCACAGAGAGTTTCAAATGCCACCCTGAGGAATTTGTAGTTTAGCCTAAATCCTGGATCAGTTAGACTGAGAAGTCAGTCTAGGCAGAGTTCTGTCCAATGCCTCTCATTTTACAGATAAGGAAACAGAGGTAACTTGCCCAAAGTCATTTGCAGAGCTAGTCAGTAGCTGAATTCAGGTCAGGTCTAGAATTCAGGTCTCTTGACTCACTGTCCCAAAGGCAATAGGGAGCCATTGTAGATTCTGGAGTATGGGACATAAGGAGTGGGAAGAATTAAGAGGAGAATGGAGGGGGGTGAAGCTGCCCTGGTAACGCTGTTTCCCATCCTGTGTCCTCCCATGAAAGAGAAGAAATGACTTCTCAAGACTTTTCCCTCCTGCCACCTCACCCTGCCTCCCGTTCCTGTGGAATCAGATCAGGTGACCTGACCTTGGTCTTTAGTGAAGCAGTGGGGAGATTGTAGGTGCTTAATAAGCGGTCTTTTGGATTGATTGTGGGGAAAGATAACAGGAGTGCTAGGTGGGGCATTTGCTGCCCTCTGGGTTCCATGCTGAGTTTGTGAGGCAGCCTTTAGCAAAGAGGTCACCTCTGAGACCCCTTTCCCCCTATACCTTAGTTCCTTATTCAGCCTCACCCTGCAAGAGGTTCACACTGAGATTGAGAGGGATTCTTGGTAAGCCAACTTTGAACCTTTTAGTCAAGACTATGAAGGACAGAATGGGATCCCAGAGCCAGGGTGATGGACTGGGAAATGGGAGAGACTATTACTCTTGGGAGCACTAGAATGACCATTGGGGAAATACAGAGTTCTAGACCCAGGAGTTTCAGAAGAAAGTCAGTCATTAGATCAAAATCCATTAGAGCAGCTTGGCTTCCCATCAGGCTTAGGACAGTGACTTTGGAGAAGGGGCTGGGAAACTAGGCTTTCCCCCCATGGTACACTCGTTCTTTTAAAATGTGGGCATCCCCAGGGTTTTGAGGGTGCTGGCAGGAGATCTAGAGGAAGGGGGTGGGAGAGTGAACAAGGAAGAAAGAAACTGCACAAGACAAGGGGCCCCCAGCCTCTCAAGGCTTTTAGCTCTATCCCCAAGATAACCCGCTTGAGCTGGGGGGCTTGATGGGGGCGGGATTCTCCATTCGCTCAGCTGGCCTGGTGGGTGGGGAAGGAGAGGCCAGCTGGTCTTTTAAAAATTTTTTTTTATTTTTAGGAGATCAGTCATATAGTGGCTCAGCCCAGCCTAAGACGGTCTGATTCAGAACGATCTGTCTTTGGCAATGCCTTCCCCTCTGGGCCCTACTCTGGTATTCCTGGCCCCAGGGCCATGCTCCTGCTGTGCCAGATGGAAAGGATTTAATTGCTTGGTTTGTTGGGTTGTCAGTGACCTTTCCACACTAAAAGAAAAAAAAAGTTTTTTGGGGATATGATCCCTGTCTTCCAGTCAGTGTAGGCCTGACGGGGGCTGAGGGATTAGCTGTCTTCTGCTTGGTCCTAGAGGGTAAAGGTAGGGGAGTCGCGCCTGGGCAGAAGTGGCACCGAGGGAGATGCCAGGCCAGATGAGAACTGGGTTAGGCTTAGAATGGTCCACGCGGAAGGCTTCGAGGCAAGTGGACGGGAACGTGGTGCAGGGTGGCCTGAATCAGCTCAAAGATTCGGGGGTCCTGGGGGTGTTAGCCCCCCACTCACAACTACACTGGGGATGGGGCAGGTGACTTTGCAACCCCGTAGACGGGCTCTTAGAACACCATCCGGACACCAGGGATCAAGGCTCTAATGGTGGATTATCAGGCGCAGGACCTGTCGGTTTGGGGAGATGGGTTTTTTCTCGGGTGGGGTGGGAGGGAGAGGGTGCATTCCCCGTGCTCTCGCAATCATGCCGCCAAGAGGCTTCGGCGGACTCTGTCCAGGAGCAGGGCCAGTGCCTCTCATGGCGGGGTGGGAGAAGGGCGCCGGCGAAGCCAGTGTGGACGAGCGCTCGTCCGTGCGTGGGTCTCAAGTGAACCTCCAGTGGGGCGAGGTTGGGGCCTGGGGGT
Source organism: Notamacropus eugenii (assembly GCF_028372415.1). Classification (NCBI taxonomy): domain Eukaryota; kingdom Metazoa; phylum Chordata; class Mammalia; order Diprotodontia; family Macropodidae; genus Notamacropus; species Notamacropus eugenii. The sequence continues at coordinate 243,800,985 of NC_092872.1, forward strand.
GGAGGGGTGAGCCTCGAGGGCCACCTCCGGCCCCTGGCACTCCACGGGGAGGGCTAGTGGTGGAGAAGCTCGGGCTGGGGGAGGGGTGCCGTGGGGCCCCGGGACGCCCCATCTTCATCGCCTCCCCCCGCCCGGGCACCGTCCCTTCCCCCCGCAGAGCTGGCCATTTTGGAATCTTCCACTTTTAAAAACAGAAAAACGGTGAATGCACCGGATTGTATATTTTATTTAAATAAAACAAAAACTTTCAGCAGCCGCCTCTCACCTGGGGGTCCTTTCTTGGAAGCAAGGGGATGGGTTGAGGGTGGGCGGACGCAGAGCCTAGAACGGAGCAGGGGGACAGTCATGATGGAACCAGGCTGGGGAGGGTTTGGATAACAAACAGGAGGTTGGCTGCAGCCTTAGAAGTAGGGATCCCTTGGAGCTCAAGGAGCAGGGCTGCCCTGGTCAGACTGGAAGGACCCGAATGTGACTTGGGCCGCTGTTACCTTTCCACCGATACTGCGCAAGTCTGTATATGCAGCTGTAATCTTCCCCCAGCTCCAGTTGCACTTGGCTGTCCTGTCAGAACCTCCATCTCAACCCCTCCAAAATGGAACTCACGATCTCCATCCACCCAAGTTTATTCCTGCACTGTTGCAATGGCTTTCAGGTTCATCCACCTAATGATATCTCTCCCTATTCCAAATCATTCTCCACTCACGTTAAATTAATCTTCCTAAAGCATAGGTCTATAACATGTTATCTTCCTGTTCAAAAAAATTCCATTGGCTCTTCCAGAATCAAATATAAAATCGTCTGTTTGGGCTTTTAAAACCCTCCATAACTTGGTCCCCTCCCCACTTTCCAGTCCTCCTATGCCGTAGACTCTCATTCCCACCATGTACTCTGCAATCCAGTGACCTCCTTGCTGTATGTCACACATGGCCACAGGACACTCTATATTCTGACTGCTAGAACATTTTCCTTCACTCATCCCCATGCCTAGAACTCTCCCCCTTCTCTCACCTATGTTTCCTAGGTCTCTGGCTTTCTTCTGATCTCAGCTAAAGCCCCGCCTTCTGCAATTAATCTTTTCCAGATATCCTTATTCATATTTCTGGCCCTCTGAGGTAACCTCCAATTCATCCAGTCTTAACGTACCAAGTTGTTTGGACCTTGCCTTGCCTTCAGAGTTAGATTGTAAGGTACTGGAGAGTAGAACCCTCCTCCCTTTCTTTGTAGCCCTAATGCTTAATGCAGTGCCTGGCACACAGAAGGAACTTAATGAATACTTGTTGACTCCATCCTATACCTGCCCCTCCTTCCATCCTCCATATTTCTGCTCCTGGCACCACTATTCTCCCAATCACCAAAATTGGAGACCTCATAGTCATATTTGAGAGATTCTCTTGTTTCCCTCATACCCCACATCTTGTAGACTGACCATTTCTTCCTCCGCATCTGTCCTTCCACTCACATAGACACCAGAGTTGACGTTACTAGCGTCTCTTAGCTGTGCTATGGTAATGACTTCCAAAATGGCCTCCATTTTGAAAGTCATTACCATGGTACAGCTAAGTCTCTCTCTTACAGTTCCCAACAACCTTTCTAATCCTCATGTCTGACTGCATCATCCATTCTTCCAAAATAGAAACAGCTCCCAGCTGCCTCTAGAATAAACTCCTTAGCCTAGCACTTAAGGTCCACTACAGACTGCCTCCAAGGGACCTTGCCCGCCTTATTTCAGTTGACCCCAGCTGAATTAGACCACTAGCTGCACCTGACATGGCTTCTCACACTACCAGGCATTTACAAACATGTCCTCTTCCCATCTCCATGAGGAGATGCACCCATATCTCCATCTTTCATAATGTTGGCATTTTTAAAGCTTGCGAAGTACTTTAAGTCTCATACCAACCCTGCAAGGCATTGTTTCTCCCCATTTTACAGATGACAGAGATCTAGGGAGGTTAAGTGAGTTGTCTCTGGTCACATAGCTAGTAACACAGGCAAGCGTTGGACCCAATTCTTTCTGTATCTTAATAATAATAACAGTAATAACAGTTATAACTAACATTTATGTAAGGTTACATAGTGCTAAGCACTTTGAACTTGATACACTCACAATAACCCTGGGAAGTAGATGCTTTAATTATCCCTATTTAACAGATAGGAAAATTGAGATAAACAGGTTAAGTGACTTGCCCAGAGTCACACAACTAGTATTTGAGACTAGATTTGAACTCAGATCTTCCCAACCCCAATAAGCCATATACGGTTCAGCTCAAGTGCCATCTTCTCTATGTCATTTTCCCTTATTCTTCCCATCCCCCACTGAAAAAGTATTGTTTTGCTCAAATTTTCTAAAGCATTTAGTCTTTCCCCCCTCCAAACAACTTTATTAAAATTTATTATTTATTTTTAATATTCATTTATTTTCAAATTTTGAATTGCAAATTCTCTCCCTACCTCCCACCCTCTATCCCACCCACTGAGAAGAAAGCAATATGTCAATTATACATGTGAAATCATGCAAAACATATTACCATATTAGCCATATATTTTTTTAAAAAACAAGAAAAATAAAGTGAGAAAATTGTACTCTGATCTGCACTCAAAGTTTATCAGTTCTCTCTCTGGAGATGGATAGCATTTTTTTTTATCATGAGTCCTTTGGAATTATCTTGGATCATTGCATTGATCAGAGTAACTAAGTCTTTCACCTTGATCATCGTTACAATGTTGCTGTTACTGTGCACAGCGATCTTCGCACTTCACTTTGCATCAGTTCATAAATCTTCTCAGATTTTTCTTGTAGCACAATAGTTTCCCATCACAATCACATGCCACAACTTGTTCAACCATTCCTCAATTGATAAGCATCCCTTTAATGTCCAATTCTTTGCCACCACAAAAGACTTGTTACAAATATTTTTGTATATGTGGGTCTTTTTCCTTTTTCTTTGATTTCTTTGGGATACAGACCTAGAAATCATGTGGCTGGATGAAAAGGTATGCAGAGTTTTATAGCCCTTTGCAGATAGTTTCAAATTCTTCTCCAGAAAGGTTGGATCAGTTCACAACTCCACCAATAATTCATTAGTGTCCCAATTTTCCCTCATCCCTTCCAGCATTTGTCATTTCTGATCAGTATGAAGTGGTACCTCTAAGTTGTTTTAATTTGTATTTTTTCTAATCAATTTTTTCATAATAGAGAGCTTTGATTTCTTCTTCTGAATACTGCTTGTTCATACACTTTGACCATTTACCAATTGGAGAATGGCTCTTTTTTTTTATAGATTTGACTTAATTCTATACTCAGTATAGAATTGGAAAATGGGGTCTTTATCAAAGAAACTGAGCATTTAGTCAAACTCTCCTTTGTCCCCATCACCCTTTGCTTGTTATTATGCTCATTTATGTAGATGTCTATCCATCCTGGAAAACAGAAGCTTCTTAAAGGTAGAGGTTGGGTTATTTTTTATCTTTATACTTCCTAGAGCAATGTCTTGTGGCTGTGTGTGTACACACAGACATACATGCACACATATGCATATACACATATGTATATACACATACGTATATATGTGTGTGTATATACCTATATATCACATATCCATTGCTTAAAATTAATAAATACCTGGTGAATGTTCATTAAATGAATAATGAACACTCTCATCAACTGGGCAGACCAAGATTCCAGCTCTCCATCCCTGGCCATTTCTGTCTCTCCTATTAGACTATGAGCACCTTGAGAATGTTGGGCTTTTTTTGTGTCCCTAGTGGTTAACATAGTACCTGGCACATAGTAGGGGCTTAAGAAATTCTAGCTGACTAATTGGTAATTGACCATCTCTTACATGGGGTGCAACGGACACATATTTCCTGCCCCCAAACAAACAAAGCTCAGTCAGGAGTCATTCCTGATTTTTAGTCCTTTATCTACAAAAAGGATGAACCAAAAAGGTTGGCATCCCTCAGTGTCAGCCACATAGAAGTTAAATTTGACTCAAGACTGGAATATTTGCTCCTGTTCCTGGCTTTTGGCAGCTTTTTTGAACCAAGTGGGAACTATAAAAGAGGCAGAGACAAAAACAGAGACATAGAGACAGAGATAGAGAGGCACACAGAGACAAACAAAAACAGAGACAGTGACAGAGACACAGAGATAGAGACAGACAGAGATGTACAGAGATCAGAAGCAGTGGTCTCTGTCATCTAGGGTCCTGGTAGGGCAATAAAAGTCCTGGAATGGAATTACTGAGTTCTTCTCCTGAATCTGCCTTTTTATGAGCTCTTTTGGGTTGCTCATCACTTTCCCTTTCCCTTTCTGGACCTCAGTTTCCTCCTCTACAAAATGAAGATATTGGACTAGATAATCAACCATCTTGCCAACCAAAGATCTCCATCAATCTTTCTAGAGTTATGAGTGAACAGTGGTGTGGGAAAGAGAACTGATCTCTCTGAGAAGTAGCTATATTATTGTCTCAAGACTTAAATGGACATGATTCTAATGAAGAAGAAAAGGGTAATTCCCTTTAATGTTGCTGGACAAGAAACTCATCATTCAAGTCAGAAATTAAAAAAAAATACATATTGTGGATAAACATGAAAGCCAGGGTAAGTAAATAAGAATGAATACAAGAATGGCGCAGTATTATGGGGATCTTGGAATAGTAAATAAGCTGAGGTCACCAAGGCATGCCGAGGACAACCAAAGGGGCTTTTATTGGGAGTATAATCAAAGTCAAAACAGGGGAAGGTCTGCAGCGTGGGAACATTAGGATAATGATAGTAAGCGGCAGAGAAATAGGAAATTCTTCAATATTTCTTTTGCTTATGTTTTCTCCACCAAAAAGAATAAGTAACATTTGAGTTAAGAAGATGAAGCAGTCATATATGTAACCTTGGCCCTCAGTTATTTAACCATTTTATGAACTTGAATGCCTAGATGGTGTGCTTTGTCATATTTGCTGATGCCACAAAGCTGGGGGAAGGAGAGGATGGCTGCCACACTGGATGACAAGATGCAAACAGGTCTTGACCAGTTAAACTGTGGGCCAAGTTGGATGAGATGATATTTAGTAGATATAAATGTGAAGTTATATATTTGGGTTCAGAAAATCAGCTGCAGTAGTACCATTCATGGCTAGCCATCAATTCATTTGGAAAAAGAGTTCTTATTGAATCACTAGCTCAGTAGGAATTGACAATACACCATGACTACTTACAAAGACCTAAGTTTAAGCTGAATTGAGAAGCAGTGTCCAGAGTGGGGGAAGTGATGGACTCACTGTGTCTGTTTTGGTTAGCTCATATCTGAAATATTGGATTCTGTTCCAAGTGCCATATTGTAGGGAGGATCTCATCAAGCTGGAGGATGTCCAGGGAAGACTTACCATGGTGGAGAGAAGACTGCTGTGTCCAACCAATCAATTAATAAGCATTTACTAAGCACCTAGGACAGCTCAGTGGTGCAGTGAATAGACTGCAGAGCCTGGAGTCAGGAAGACCCGAGTTCAAACCCAGCCTCAGACACTAACTAGCTGTGTGACCCTGGGCAAGACACAACCCCTGTTTGCCTCAGTTTCCTTATCTTTAAAATGGGGATAGTAATAATAGCACCTTCCTCCCAGCATCCTTCTGTGGGTCAAATGAGATAATATTTGTAACACACTCAATGCCAGCACAATGCCAGGCACACAGTAGGTGCTGTATGTTAACTATGACTGTGATGATAATAATAACAGCTTTTATGTAATGCTTTAAAATTTGCCAAGTTATTTATAAATATCTCGTGTATAAATACATGCATATACATATTCACACAGCTATATACATATCTATAGAAATGAACATATGCTAGGGACAGCCAGGGGAGATACTGCCTCTTCAGAGGAAGCACCTGCTAGTCTTCTAGGTGCCATCATAAATAGGTGCCAGAGAAACAGAGAGGATGGTGGCCAACAATTCCTTGCTGAGGGTTATTTGAGGCAGCCATATGTCAGTCATACTGCAATAATAATCCTGGCCACAGGCTTCCTCAGGCTAAGCATCCAGGGCACGTTGAAGACCCTCTCAATGCCCAACTGTGACCTACTTCTAGTGATGGAGATGATTCAAGTGAGGCTTCCAGGAGGATTCCAAATGTCATACCTAAGGATTAGGAAGTCTGGGCATGCAACGGATAACCTGTGGGGACACAGAGTTGGTACCTTTATTGTCATGGCTGCAAACACTGCAGCAGAGAGAAGCAGGTATAGGAAATGAAATGACACATGGCTTAAAATACCTCCAAGCTCTTGGAATGGAGGGTATCTAACAAATACGCAAATATCCCAGTGCATCTGAAATCCCCTCTATGCAGGTGTTCCCTCTAGTAATATGGAACACAAGTTGTCCAGGCCTAACCTCTGGGTGTAATTCTTGTCTATGCATTCTCTAAGTTAATCTAAGGAAGGAGTGCTTAACCTGACAGCTGTGAACTGCTTTGTTTTTTTATTTTATATATTTTAATAGCCATCGTGGTTGCTGTTTGCTTGTTTCCATTATGTCTGATTCTTTGTGACCCCATCTGAGATTTTCTTGGCCAAGATCCTGGAGTGGTTTACCATTTCCTTCTCCAACTCATTCTATAGATGAGGAAACTGAGGCAAACAGGGTTAAGTGACTTGCTCAGGGTCACGTAGCTAGTAAGTGTTGGAGGCCAGATTTGAACCCAGGTCTTCCTGACTCCAGGCCTGGCACTCTATCCACTTCACCATCTAGTTTCTTTTGTAGTCTCATATATTTTATTTTATACCTTTAAAAGCATTTTGTGAAGGGGCCCATAGATTTTGCCAAAGGGATCCATGATTCCATAAAAGTTAGGAGCCTCTAGCTAAGTAAGGGTTGATAAAATATATTTGCTTGCAGGAAGTCTTACAGATGTAATCAGAAGACTTTTAAGGTGGAAAGGAACAAACAGGGAGAAAACTGCCTACATATATATGTATGAATAACACTGAAGCAAGGTGATACTGTGGATCGAGCTAGAACTGGGAGTCAGAAAGATCTGAGTTCATATCTAGCCTCGGATACTTAACTAGCTGTGTGACCTTGGGCCAATGACTTAATCTCCATCCACTTCAGTTTCCTCATCTGTAAGATGGGGATAATAACAGTACCTCCCCCTTCCCTGCATTGTGGTGATGATCCAGTGAGATAATATCTGTAAAGAGCTTCACAAGCTTTAATGCTGAGGATGATGTATCCACCAGGCTAGATATTATAAGGCGTAGATACAATGTGTTCAGGGCAACAAAATTCCAGAGAGGAGGCAGCAGCCGTGAATTTCCCCAGTCTCAGATCTTGATACACACATGCACAAAGTATGGGGACTAATCAGGGAGAGCTTGAGTCTTAACACAGGGGAGCAAACATGACCTCAGAAGTACGGCTGAGGTTGGTGTGATGGGGTTCCAGGCTGGAAAGGTACCACTTATTCTAAAGGAATAGGGCATACACAGTATGTGGGGATGGGGTGGAGAGAGTAATGGAGGTAATTAGCAGAGCTAGAACCACTCCAGGAAAATGAGGCTTGTCCCCAGGAGGCCACTATCCTCTGCAGGAGGGGGAGGGGGCTCACCTCACATGTGCACCATTGCAACTAAGTCTGTCCTTACTCCCTTCTAATTTGTCAAATTGATTTTCCTAAAGTGTAGGTCTGGCCATGTCACCACTGTCCCCTCCCTCCCAAACCCTGCCAACACACACACACACACACACACACACACACACACACACACACACACACACACACACACCCTCAATTAACTCCTGTAACTGCCTATTATTTCTAGGATTAAATATGAAATTTTTCTGGCATTCAAAGCCTTGCAGTCTTCTTACTACCTTACCCGAGCCTATGCAGCAATCCAGAAACCCTGGCCTCTTGGCAGTTCCTGGCAGGACACTCTCCATCTCCTGACTCCAGGCATTCTCATTGGCTGTCCCTCTTTTCTGAGATTCTCTCCCTCCCCGTCTTGACCTTCAGCTTCCTTCAGGTCCCAGCTAAAATCTTGCCTTCTACAGAAAGCCTTTCCCTACCCCCACCCCTTCATTCTAGCACCTCACCTCTGTGATTATCTCCAGTTTACCCAGTGTACATCTTGTGTCTTCACAGCTGTTTGCAGATTGTCACTGTGTACTCCTTGACAGCAGGGACTGATTTTTGTCTTTCTTTTCATCTCCAACACTTAGCACAGTGCCTGGCACATAGTAGGTGCTTAATAAATATTTATTGATTGACTGCCATTCTCATATCTCACCTCCAAGTTCTCCGATGGTCCACACTGCTTGCATCACTACACAATGAAGTGGATACTCCTAATGCCCCATCACCATGATATCCTTCTTCCTGGCCTGCCTTTTCCCTCAACTCTCAAAGAGCATGGGCAAGAACGCCCCCTCTCTTGGTGCAAATGCACTCTAACATCACTTTTTTTTAATTCCCTAAGTGAAAATATTTCTAGTTATGCTAGTGAGCAGCCATGCATATTTAAAAGAAATGTGTGTGGGTGGGGTGGGGAGGAAGCATGGTGGGGTCCATTTGAGTAAAGGTTACTGAAGCCAGACACAAACAAAATATTACTATCAGAATATACCATAGCTGACCAATCAGTCGGGAAGTTCAGGAAAGTAACCCCAAGCCTGGCTCAGAGGCAGGTGCCTAGCCATGATGGAAGACTTCAATTATCTGGAGAGTGGCTGAAGCTTTGTCTCTGCCCAAAGCAGAGCAGTTACTAATTTCCCCACTTGCACTAATGATAATTTCATCCTTCAAAAGGTGGAGGAAACAATCAGGAGAAATTCTATTCTGGACTCGATTCTCACCAACAGCAAGGGAAGTGGTGTTAAGGTGGAAATGATGGGAAGCTTAGGAGAAACAGACCACTCCATGTTAGAATGTGGGATGGAGGAAGGCTGAATATCATCGTACCTGACGAGTTTGGGGGGGGGGGCCTCACGACGAATAATAGAGAATATCGAATTCCACAGGAAGAGGCAGCTCCTGGATGGATGGGAAGCACTTGAGAACAACATTCTGAAGACACAAATAGAAACTCTTCAGATGAGAAGGAAAGGGGGGGCTTGTCAGAAGAGGATACACAGGGAACTTGGCCACTGACTTATTAAGACATGTACATAAGAGAGTGATATGGGCAGAGAATGAAGGATGGATGAATGCATGGCATGAGTCTGTTGGAGCAGTGCCAGAAGGGCTAAACTCAGGATGAACCCAGCAGCTGAAGAAAGCTCAGGGCAACAAAGAGGGCAGAATTTTGGTTTTGCTATTATTGGGTTTTTTTAAAAGGTATATTGATGGAAAGACTAGAAATAAAAGAGAGAAAAGGACTGTTGCTTCAGGTGGATGGGACAACGACAAGACAACAGGGAGAAGGCAGAACTACTCCGCTCTGATTTGGCTTCTCTTTTCTCTGCCAAGGAGAATGCCCTTTGAAATGGATAGGAGAGAAAAAGAAAGACTCATAGGGTGGTGAGCCCTACATCAAGTAGGAAGAGATGGCAAGAGAACACCTGGCTACCCCAGGCAGAGCTGAACAACATCTTAGGTGCTGAAAAAATTGAAGTGGGGGGACACATAGTTGAACTACACAGTGATCTTTGAAGGATGACAGAAAATGGGAGAGATGCTTCAGAACTGGAGGCAGGCACCTACTGACTCAACTTTTACAGAAAAGAGGAAAAGACTATAAATCAGTGAGCACAATTTTGATTCCTGGCAAGATTTTAGAATGATTTTAAAGGGATAATTAATGACTGTCTAATAAAGGAAAACATAATTCCCAAGAGTCAGCCTGGATTCATCAGTAATAAGGGTGAAGGTGGAAGAGTGCACAAAGTTTTTGGAGAAAGGTCAACCTGTTTGGCTGGGGAAGAGAGGAGTCACTAGGTAGGGAAAGAGGTAGAAAAGATGAAAGGGTTAGCCCTGAATTTTGGGTCTGTTCTCAAGGGCAGCTGGGTTTGGGAGCTGCAGACAGGGAGATAGACCCAGAGAAGGGAGGCAGTGCCTGGCTGGGGAGAGGGAAGGGTCCTCTCTTCTTGTTCTGTGTTCTAGCTGATTGATGTGAATCCTATCCCATTAATACTAATAACAAAAAACTACTAAAAGCCTCGTGGACATCTACTTTTCTAATGATTTCAGAATCATTATCCCAGGAGCTAGGTCTTCTGAAATGTCACATTAAATGGAGATGCTACTGAGACTTCTGAGTTAGGATGATGATGAGGAGGATGGTAGCTAGCTTTTATATTGTACACTTTTGCAAAGTGATTTACAAATATTATCTGGTGTGATCTTCATAATGATCCCAGGAGATAGGTCCTTTTCCACTTTACAGATGAGGAAACTGAAACATACAAAAGTTAAGTGACATGCTCAGAGTCAAACAGTTATTGAATGAGATAGGATTTGAACTCAGATCTGTCTTGACTCCAAGCCAAACACTTGTCTCCACTGTGTCTAGCTGTCTCATTTCAGGATGAGCTTCTGGGTGAGGTTATCTTTTACTCTGGTCAGGCTCCAGGTTTGCTGGGGGACAGTGGCAGGTGAGATGGGGTGGGATTAAAGGGAAGAGCAGAGGGCAAATGAGTGAGGATGGTATAGCAGAAATTCTTATTCATCTATGTACTTCCCTTCCTTCCAAGTAAGGCCCCAAATCTAGCTAGCCTTTAGGTACTGCTTTAAGTTCTGAAAAGTGCTTTACAAATATTATCTCATTTTATTCCTACAACAGCCTTGGGATAAGGGATACTGTTATTCCCATTTTACAGATGAGGATACTGAAGCAAACAGCCATTGTGACTCGCCCAGAGTCACATAACTTGTAAACATCTGAGGCAAGATTCAAATCCGTCTTGCTGACGTCAAGTCCAGCACCCTAGAGGTCATTTACTCCATCTCTTTCATTTTACAGATGAGGAAACTGAGGCCCAGAGAGGTTAATTGACTTGCTCAGGGTCACACAGGTTAAGCAGAGAGGGGACTTGAATCCAGATCCAAGTACTCCAAAGAGGACCCCAAGTGCAGGGCTCCTTCTCTCTTGTCTCATGCTGCTGCTGCAATGATTCAGGAGTCTCCTCTACAGGGATGTCTCACCTCTGATCGAGCATTTCTAGTGACCGGAATCTCCCTCCCTTCCTCCCAAGGCTGCCTGTTCTGTTAGCATTGGATAGTCTTAACTCAGCAAAACATTTCAACATTTACTAAACATAATATTTGAATATGTACTAGGCACTATGCTGGGCTCTCAGATATAATGGAGCTATAGCCCAGCCCTTATGGTCTGATGGGGAGTGGAGAGGGGGGGAAGGAAGAAGATGGATGGATATGCGCAAATCACTGTGATGGAAAGGAGGGGGAGATAAATGCAGAGGAGAGACTTGGTTGTGCTTGGGCCCCCTCTTGGGGGAGTCTTGGCTGCTGACAGATCCTCTCTGCAGGTTCTGACCCCTCTTTTGCTAATGTCAGTCCCGGCATCCTCAGAGATGGAGGGACCTTCTGAGGTTCATTCCTGTCATCCCACTGCCTCTGCCTTGATTCTGGTTTATCCCTGACCCCCCTTCATCCTGGCATCTCTTAGCATCATGGCTGCAGCTGCTGTTATAGGAAGTTATCCTAGTGATCTGGCCTAAGCTGCTCCTGCTTCAATGGTATAAATCGGAATAAGTCACCGTCAAGAGCAGCACTGATTCTACCTTGTTTTATTTCCTTTCTCTGAATGCAAAGGGAAAGCAGCTGTTTTTAGGAATGCTCTGAGGGCATGAGGGAACCTAGGCTTCTGCTTGGGCATAGAGGAAACTCCCTTATATCCTTTGACTCATGCTGAATCCCACCCTTCAGTGCTCAGACCCTCGGGGGAACTGGTAGTTCCCAGGCATGGTGGATCATCCCTCCGTTTCTACCCCAGCTAAGATTCAGTCACAGGCTTAATGTGGGGGCAAAAAGAGAAGAGGAGGCCTCAGAGAAGGAGAAAAAAATATTCTCAGGGAAAAAAACACAAGCTCTGAAAGGGGAAAGCCCTCCCTCCCCTCTTCCCCACCTCTAGCCACCTCTCTAGCTCCCCAGCCGTTCCCCATCACTGAACAGTCAGCGGATGCTGTTACCATGGAAACCAGGCCCAGGAGTCCTGTTGCTATGCTGGCTGCCACACAGACGCGTCCCCATGACAACTGCCCCTGGCGGCCTGGGTCAGGTCTGCTTCTTGGAAGACACACTTTTATGCTGCTCCTGTGGCCCAGAGGAGGGAGAGCCCTGCAGCTTAGAAAGGAAAGCGATTGCCAGAGAAATGAGTCCTGCTTCCTGCCCCACCTAGGCCTTGGTGTGTGGGGGGAGGGGGAGGGGGAGAGCTATAGTGTGGGGATGCCATGGAGGAATCCCACCCCTCCCCTTCCCAAGCTCCCACTAAGAACAGCTCTGAAACCCTGCTGGCAAGGAAGCCGCTGAGGCATTCTCTTGGCCCTTAGAAAGTGTTGGCCACTGCCAGGGAGGGGCAGGCAGGGGAGAAGGTTGAATAAAGAGGTCCCCACCCCAAAGCTCAGCGACTGGGCTCAGAGACGTCAGCCAAAGTCCAGTGTCTTCCACCTGAGGACAGTAGCCTTTTGGGGGACTGGCTGGTTACTGCCTCGATATCCATGACATTCTAGTCAAGAAACATTCTGCAGAATCACAGAACTTTAATGATGGGATCTAGCCCTCTCCCCACCCCACCATTTGAAACTGAGGTTCAGAGTAGGCAAGTCACTCAGCCAAGGTTACAGAGAAACAAGTGGCAGAGCTTAGGCCTGAACCTGGCCTTCTGACTCCTTAAGTTCAATGCTTTTAAATAGTGTCTACCATGGGTAATAACCCCTCAATAAGTAGAACAATATGGTCATGGGTCAATGGACAGTTGGGATCTAGAAGAATGGTAGGCAAAAGGACTCTACAGAATGTTGGGAGGGTCAAGAGGGGTATTTAGCAGGAAGGAGTGAGTTGGGATCAGGCCTTGGGTCTCTGACCTTGGTTGGCTTTGCTGGACACCCTTTCGATGCCATCCGAGGGACTCTGTCTTCTGCCCCAGGATTTACCTTTGGTTTAAGTCTTCCCTAACCATGAACCTCATTCAAGTTATTCAGTCCCTGCACATGCTCGGCTTCTAAGAACCAATGTCCCTGATTCCCAATTACTTTCCTTCCTTTTCTTACCCTGGCCCTGTAACAAGATGTTCCAGTCTGGCATCTGTCCCCTTTCTCCCTTCTATTCTCTGCATCTACTGACTCCAAACAATAAGGGTGTATTTTCCAGCGCTTATTCACAAGGAAGAAGTCTATAATCACTTATTAACCACGTGCCAAGCAATGTGCTAAGAGCTGGGATACAAATTCAAACAGAGATGGACCCTGTCCTCAAGGGCGTCCTAATGGGGAAAACAACACAGAAAAGGGAAGTGAAAGGTAGAGGGGAAAGTATCAGAGGCACTGGGGCAAAGTTCAGAGAATGTTTAAATTCAGAAACATCCCGGTAAGCTCATTAAGATCATCAATTTAGAACTGGAAAGAACCTGAGAAACGTTCATTTTACAGAAGAGGAAACCAAGGTTGAGGGAAATGAATCAATTTATCTAAAGTTACAGTCTCTGTGTGTAACTCAAGTCTTTCCCCACTCCAGAGAACACATCATAGTCAGGAACCCCAGATGCTCTAATTCTAAGTCCAGGATACCTTCCAATGCACCATACACTTTATGTGAATAGGTAAAAATTATATTGCCCCAGATTTAATTTTTTTTAAACCCAATCTTCTGGTAAAGTTTCCCAGGGCCTAGCTTACCTCTCATAATACTCTAGGTCTGGAACCTACTGCCCCACCTGCTGATCCACAGTGGTGTCTAAGTCAGAATCCATCCATGGTACCTTCCCATCCTTGGCTTATTCATAGTTATTGGTTTTTGACCCTTTCCCTCCTACTGCCCACCAATGAAATGCTAAGAAACAGAATTCTCAGAATTCAGAGGATCGATGATCTTATTATTGTTCTCTCTATTTGTACTACCTTACATTTCCTTCTACTTTTCAGTCTTTTAACATGGTTTTATTATTCCTTTTCTCATGGGGTCTTTCATTTGGTCCATTCCAATTTTCAGGGAGTGTGTTGCTTGGGTGGGGTTTTATATCTCTTTTGCCAAGTTATAATTTCCCTTTCCTATTCTTTTTTCCACAGTTCTCATTTCTTTCCCTATTTTTTTCCTTTAATAGTCTCATTTTATTAACAAAAACATTTTTAACTCTTTCAAAAATTCTCACTTCATCTTTCCCCCCCTAGGAACTCTACTTGAGTCTGTGCCCAAGTTGTGTTTTTCGTTAGGGCTTTGCTTGTATCTGCTTTGGAGTCATGTCTTGATTCTTTTTGTTTGTTTGTTTGCTCACCCTTCCAACCCATTTCCTGACTTCAGATTTCCTGACTTCAGATTCCTGACCCCTGGTATGATCTCTGCACATGTCTGACCTGGGTGTAGGTCTGACCAGTGGTTGGTTGACTACTGCAGGACTCATTCACTTTCAGTGAGCCTAGGAAGCTCTGCTGGTTCACAGAAATAGAATTGCAGGTTCCCCTTTGGTCTAGGATTGCTGCCCTGGTGATTCCTCTGTAGGCATCAGACTAGGCTACATCCTGGAGGTGAGCCTCTCCTGCTGTCAGAGTCAGAACCACACAGCTGCTCTGTGCTTTGGACCTTGCTCCTAGCTTGGCATATTAGTGCCTGCAACACTGCTCTTTATGCCACCCTGCACAAAGATCCCTCTTCAGTCCACCCTAGATCTGTGAACTAGAACTGAGTAGTGGATGATAAAGCTGCCAGATGACGCCCATTCCCATCACAGTGCCCACAGTATGGATCTGGGACATCCTATTGCCCTGGTGCACAGCCGTGCCCTGGGCACTCAACCCTGTGCCCCTGTACAGACCTCTTCTCCAATGTCCACAGGCCTCTCTATCTTTCTATGTCAACTGGGCTAGAAAAATACCTCACTGTAACTTTTTTTGTGGATTTCTCTATAAGGCTTTGGTCTAGACCTGTTTGGAGTTTGTTTTGGAGTCTGGGAGAGAAGCTCACTGTACCATTTCTTGTAGCTCCACCATCTTGGCTCCACCTCCAGAAAAGTCTACCAACTGGTCTCCTTGCCTCAAGTTTCTCCCTACTCCAGTCTAGTCCATCAAAGCTGCCGAAGTGCCAAGAGGAGTTTGATCATGTCACTCTTCTACCCAATTCCAGTGACAGCCTATTGCCTCTGCAATAGAAATAGAAACCCCTCTGTTTAGCCTTTAAAGCCCTTCACAATCTGGTCCCAATTGATCTTTGCAGCCTTTACACTGTGATCCATCCCAACTGACCTTGTATCTTTCATATAACATTCATCTCCATCTCTGTGCCTTTGCACTGGTCAGCTCCTTTGCCTACCTACAATGCCCACTCCGAGAATTCTCCTCTTTCCTCAAGATACAGCTCTAGCTTCTCCTTCCACACAGAACCTTCCCTGTCTCCCCAAATGCTACTGCCCTTCCTCTCTACTTCCCTTGTATTTATTTGCATTTATTCTCTCTATACTATGCACTTCTTAGAGGTGGGCTTCTTGGGAAAAGAGATTATTTTATTCTCTGTATCCGTAGACCCAGCTCCCATCATAGTACCTGGAACACAGCAGGTGATTAATCATTGCTGTTGCTTGTTGGTTGATTGATACAGCTTTCAGCCCCTCCCTTCCTGGCCATGCTGTGGAACCTCCTGGGCCCCTGTGCAGAGGGTCCCCCTGAGATAAGAGGGCCTGCATGCTGGAGAAATATGCAAGACTGGCCCTTGGTTGGCCCTTGATCTTGCTATAGACCTGACGACATCCTTCACGCCCCTGATTCAGAGCGATTTCCCATTTCTAAAGTGTCATGTCCTGTTCACACTGACCATTTACTTCTCGTTGCTCTTTGGATCATCCTGAACTTTCAGTAACCAGTGTTACATAGACTCTCACTTATACCATGTTACCACTAACAGGATGGGCTTTTGTTTGGGGGGACAGACCTGGGGTGATTAAGAGACTTGCAAAGTTTCCTGAAGGTAGTTCATTCCACTCACCTGTCACCTTGGACCCCAGGATATTTCACCTTTGTGGGACACCTGGGTGTCTCAATGGATAGAGCACCAGAATCATGGAGATCTGAGTTCAAATCTGACCTCAGACGTTAGCTAGGTGACCATGGGCAAGTCATTTAACCCTATTTGCCTCAGTTTCCTAGTTTGTAAAATGATCTGGAGAAGGAAGTGGCAAACCACTCCAGTCTCTTTGCCAAGAAAACCTCCAGGTCAAGAAGAGTTGGACATGACTGAACAACAACATTCCACTTTGGCACACAAGTTACTTCCAAAGTTCACAAAAGCTGATAGTCCTTATTACACTATGCTATTGTAGAGTTGGGGATACATAAGGACACAAGTACCAGCATCCCTTGGAGATTGAAGCTTTGGGAGGTAGACTAGCTACTCCCAGGTTCCGAGATTTAAAAAGGAAAGTAGACTCAAGAGGCATGAGATGTTCACAAGAATAAAATTCTCAGTCCTTGTTTATGAATTAAGATCTTAAAAGGACATAGATATCTAAAAAGGACCAAAGGTATGAAAGTGGGAGAAGCCATAGTTAGAGAAAGCTTTCTGAGTTGGTTTTTCAAGGGAAGGAAGAATGTGAACATAGAGATGGAGTTGTGGAGCCATTCCAGGAGTGTGTGTGTGTGTGTGTGTGTGTGTGTGTGTGTGTGTGTGTGGTGTGTGAACAAAGGTGTAGAGATGGAAGAGTCAGGGCAAGGGTGGGATGGAAGAAGTTCAGTATCACTAAGACACAGAGAATGTGAAAGGGAGTAAGAGTCCAAGTCTATAAAGGGAGACTTGTCAACAGATGATGGAAGGCCTTGGATGCAAGAATCAGTTTATGCATCAGGCAATCGGGAGTTATGGAAAGTTTCTGGGTGGAGGAGTAACCTGACTAGAGCAGTGCATATAGAAGATTATTTTGGCAGCTGTGTGAAGTATAGATTGGAGAGAGGATAGATAGGAGGCAGGAATCCCTAGGGATGATGATAGCTGGCCTGATCTCATTCTTGCATGGTTAACACACTTTCACCCTGTCACACTCGCCCCATTCCAGGGTTTCTGAACTTCAGTTTGTCACTCTTCAAAACCTGTTCTGCACCCCCGACTGACTGCTAAGCCACCCCGCCCCACCAACATCCCGCTCTAAAGGGGCCCACTCCTTCCACTGTGCTCCTTGGAATGTCTGCTCCCTTGATAATTGGAATGTCTGCTCCCTTCACAATCCTTCCATCTTCTTGTACTCAGTGAGAACTGGCTCCCTCCTGATAACAGTAGCTAGAAATAGCTAGCATTTATATGGTGCTTTAAGCATTACAAAGTGTATTTTATCCTCAAAATGACCCTGGGAAGTAGGTTATTAAAATTACTATTTTCATTTTACAGATGAGGAAATGGAGGCAGACAGAGGTTAAGTGATTTGAGGTCACATTTGAACTCACGTCTTCCTGACTCCAGGTCCTGCACTCTATCCATGGTGCCATCTTTGTTGTTGTTCAGTGGTGTCCAACTCCTCATGCCAATACTGTCCATGAGATTTTCTTGGCAAAGATACTGAACTGGTTTGCCATTTCCTTCTATAGTAGATTAAGGCAGAGGTTAAGTACTTTTCCCAGGGTTGTACAGCTATTAAGTGCTTGAGCTGAGATTTGAACTCTGATCTTCCTGACTAAGGGCCTGACACTCTATTCACTGAGTCGTTTTGTTGCCTCCATGGTACCATCTAGCTGCTTACAAAGACAGAAACAAAACCCAGCTCCTGCCCTCAAGGAGCTAACCTTCCACTAGAATGTGGAATGCATGCTTCCTTCTTATATTGGGTGGGCATGCTATGGCTGTGTGCGATTTGGACCGGTCCTGAAAACTTCCGTGGCTAGTGACACTTTGGACTTGGCACCTGGCTACCTCTGCCTATAATTTGCCCACAATGAATTGATTATTGGGGTCAATCTGTTTTCCAGTGACTGGCTACCAATATTCTCTCTTACAGCACGTTTGTCTCAGTGGCCCCGTACTTCCTGCACCAATGTGAGGGCATGTCAAAGCCTCCTTGGTGGCTGCCCTCACATCACTGTAAGTCACAGCTGAAGGTGAAAGGACCCATGGAGGACTTGGGGGGCTGAAAGCCACAGTTTAGAGCCAAGCATGTCTCCAAAGCTGACCATTGTGGTGGGGACAGGCTGGGATCCATATTCTGTAGAATACTGGGGTCAGCAGCTAGGCCAGGGTGGGGACACCCTGCCTCTGGAGTGGCAGCTGTTCTCCTGCAGGGCTTTGGTGACTAACTTTGCTCCCTCCCCTTGGCATTATTTTCTTCCCTGCCCTTTTCAGGTCAGTCCTTGGGGTATGAGTTAAAAATAAGCACAGTACCATCATGGGCTGGAAACTCCTGAAGAGAAGATCTCTAGGCATAAGGCCCAGCTTGGACTCAAGGAATTAAGCTTGTCAAATGTCTAATCCCTGAGGACTTCATGGTGATGGCTCTAACCCAAAGGGCGGCCCTTGCCCTTTTGCCTGTTCTTTGTACTGGTGGAGGCTCATTCATAAGAGATTGAGCTGATGGTGACTGTGCACACTAGCGATGATGTCTGCAGATGCTTGGGGACCAACTCAATCCTGACGACAGTTTGACTGATTATAATTCATAGTAAAGCTAGTTGGAACCTCAGCATCACAGTTTCAGAGGCAGCTAGGTGATGCAATAGAAAGTCAGGGTTCAAATCAGGCCTTAGACACTTACTATGTGAACTTGGGCAAGTCACCTACCCCTATTAGCCTCAGTTTCCTCACCTGTAAAATGAACTTGATAAGAAAATCGCAAACCACTCCAGTGTTCTTGCCAAGAAAATCCCAAAATGGAGTCATGGAGAGTCAGACATTACTGAAATGACTCAACATCACAATTATGAATTAAATTAAATAAAAGGATCTTCTCCAATTTTATTTCCCACGATACTCCCATGTGGTTCTTCTATACTAGTCAGGACACTTTCCTTACTCCTTTTGGTTCACCAGGTATATTCCCACCATTAAACTTTTACTCATGTTGTTCCCTTACCTAAAAAACCCTGCTCTCTAGCTCCTGTCCAATTTTCAAAGTCTTATACCCCGAACTCCAGATTCCAGAACTTTGTTATATCTGGTCTTGTTGTTAATCAATGACTATTAATTTTTTTAAAAATCCATAGTAAGCACCCACCATGTGCCAGGTACCTGTAGACAGATATAAAGCCACAAGTGAAACTGTTTCACATGTGTAAGTCTTTGTTCCTCACCACCGCCTATCCCCTACTCCTATTAGCCTTTGAGCTCTTCAAGGTCAGAGGCAGAGGAGTGGAGCCTAGGCCTAGACACACGTTTGAACAAAGACTTGTTGACTGACTGTAGTGCGTTAGGTTTGTTAGGTAAGAGGAACACTGTAAGTTCCCTGAAGGGGGGACTTTGATTTTTGTCTCTGTCTCATAGTACTTTTTATAGTTCCTGAACCATAGTAGGCATTTAATAAATTCTTGTTGGATTGATGGAGGTGGTGGGATAAACACACTCCGTAGACAAGTAACAACTAGCCAGTGTGATCACAGCGGAGTTCTGGATTTGGGGCATTCATGTATCAGTTCTGCTCAGCCAGATGATCTTGTTCAGGTTTCTGTACTTGAAAAGTGGAGAAGGTACAACAGGTAACTTCAATGTGTCTTCTAGCTCTTAAGGGTATGATCCTGAGTCATTTAACCTGAGTCTTGTGCAAAATGGGAATCCTGGTAAGATAATGTAGGGCTGTTACAAGACATGTATCTATACTGCAAAAGGGTATTGTAATGTCCCCTTAGTTCTGTTTCCAGACACATGGAGAATCAAGCTGTTCATCTTGTAAGTGGGAGTTCAAATTATTTCCCCTCCAAATGCATTATCTTATACTTGTCAATCACAGAGAACATTTGTCCTTATCTCAGCCTCACAAGATAGATTTTCCTGGACTTTTTCCCTATTGGCATTTGAATGCTCAGAGCACCTTTGGCATTGCACTTTTTCTGCTACTACTTAAGTACATAAGCATGGCCACATTAGGCTGAATTTAATGGTTCAGGCAACTCAGGCTCCTCTGGGTATCAGTGGCTTTGTAGGATATGTTGTGGTTGGGCCTGGCTCTATTCCCTGACATCCCCTTGAAAGCTTAGCCATGAATGTTTTTGTTAGTGGATATTCATGATTTTTGTCATTCATCAATTTGATGAAAACTTTTTTTGAACAACGTTCTCTTATCCCTCTTCGCCACCACCAACCTCTTTTTGCAGTCTTCTTGGATTTGGAGACAGAGGATAGAGTTTGATTCTTGACCTTGCTAGTCAGTCCCTGGCCCTCTTTCCTCATCCAGCAAATGAAGATTTCCAAGGTCATATCTAGTTCTAAATTCTCTAGGATAATGAATTTCCCAAGATTCTTGTCCACATGGCATGTTTCCAAGGAAGATCTTTCCTACTCTCAACCTCTATCCTAATGTTTTGGGATTTGGTAAATACTTCATTTGCCTTACCCAGTGGCTCCCCATCGCTTTCAAGAGCAAACACAAAATCCTATGTTTGGTACTTTCACAATCTAGCCCCCTCCTACCTTTCCAGTTTCCTCACCCCTTATTCCCCAGTGACACTGGCCTCCTAGCTGTACCACAAACAAATCACTCTATCTCAGCTCTGGGCATTCTCTCTGGCTGTCCGCCATGTCTGCAATGCTTTCCCTCCTCTGCAGTTTCAGCAGTTAGGACTGACCATAAGATTCTAGGGGCGGATATTTCACAATTTTCTCTATAGGTAAAAAAAAAAATTTTTTTTGTTATTTCCAAAACCCTTCCCTCCCAGTGAATTTATAAAAAAAGATTTTAAAAAAATGGTCTCAAGTATTTCTCGATGAGATTCTTTAACTGCAGTTTGCTAAGCTTTCCCATTAAAAAAATCCTCTAGTCTCATGCTGACGAATTTTTAAAATAGCCTTTGGTGTGTCTCTTTGGAAGTCTAACTAGATTGCCATCTAAATAGATTACTCTTCCTGTCGATACACTTCTCTATCTGCTGGAAAGTTAGGATAGATCAATGAGGCATGATTTCCCTTTGTTCAGATTTATTTCACTGAACCCAATAATGAGCTCAGTACTAGTCTGCTACTCTACAACCAAGTACCTTCAAGGACGAAATTAATTGTATAGGTGGGATCCTTAGCACCACCCTCGTAGTGAGCTTGAGGTCCCTGCAGCCCCTTTGGGTCTTCCCGTCACAGCAGTTCTGTCTCATGGATGTATTTACAGGGTACTTCAACTCCTGTTTTCCTTAGTGTGGGTACTTAGTCAGTGGGGCCTCTCAATTTAACTAGGTAGGTCC
This sequence comes from Notamacropus eugenii, assembly GCF_028372415.1. Lineage (NCBI taxonomy): Eukaryota > Metazoa > Chordata > Mammalia > Diprotodontia > Macropodidae > Notamacropus > Notamacropus eugenii. The sequence goes on from NC_092872.1 coordinate 243,822,510, forward strand.
TTGGTTAACACACAGTTCATCATCTTTCCAGCATGATAGGACCTGCTTAGTGGTTAAGGTCTATTGGTATAGCCTTTAAGGTGCCAGGCTTTCCTCTGTTGAAGAGAACTGATAGAAATGATGCCTTCAAGTATTTAAAAGACTCTAATATGCAAGAGGGATTAGATTTATTTTTCTTGAAGTTGTGAAACACATTTAGGCTTAGAGAAAGAAGAACTTCCTCATATTGTTATCTGAAGTGGAGTGGGCTGGCTCAAGAAGTTGTTTTCTTCTCAGGGGGTTTTCAGGCACAGGCTGGGGCCGCCATTTGCCAGGTGTACACTAAAAGGGATTATTGTTGAGATAAGGGGATGGTGTATTAGATCACTTAGGTCACTTCCAGTTCTAAGATTCAGGGATACTGTGCAGAAGCATAAGGAGCAGGACATCAGCGTCAAACAGACCCTTCGTAGCTCAGACTCCAAATAGAAATGAAATTCTTTATTGATCCAAGACAACCTCTGAATTCTAGTATCTTTAAAAAATACCAAGGGATGTCTGATGTGGTTTCATTTTCCATTTTGGCTCTTGAATGAAAACAGCAGTAACAAACAATGGTAGTTAACCTAGGTTCCTGGTCAGACTTGGGAAAGCCTGGCAATGTTTACAGGATCCTCCTGCGGCAGATTGAACAGGACACAGACACAGCCCTATGCCCATCTCCATCCTGGCCAGGATGCTCATCTGGACTATGTCCAGGCTTATTCCACTCTAACCTTCCCAACTTGTTTTAGGGAAACTTTCCCTATTCACACTGATCTCACCATTTCTTTGCAGGGGAAGGCTAGCTCTGATGATCTGGGAGGAATCTGCACATCCATGGAAATGGACCTCTAGGGAACCAATCTTGAGAGGGTCTATTCCTGACCACTAGAAACAAAAGGGAATGATAGGAGTATTGACCTAGGAAGGGACCACAAAAATGACTTAATCCCACCTCTTCATTTGACAGATAAGTAAATTGGGTTCCCAGAGGGGTTGTGACTTGCCCAAGTCACACAAGCCATATATGTCACAGAGCCAAGATTGGTCCTCTGATTCCAACTCAACACTCTACTACGCCATTTCACAAAACCCAGTAAAGTGTCACTAGGTAGTTTGGGCTAGGGTTAAATCTAAAAGGTATAATATGCTGGCTCTGGGTTCAGGGGTCACTTGTTTTCAGAAGCTAAGATAATCAGACCAGCAAGAAATGAAGCCAAGATGGCAAAGGTAAGCTCTCTGGGTGTGGCTGCTCAAAGCAGGGCTTAGAAAGGACCAACTAAATACCCCAGGGCCAGGTGCACAGAGGGAAGTCTGATGAGATCTAAAAATACTTCTCACCCTCCTCCCTCCAATCCTCCCTGTCTCTTTCCCTCAGCTCCTTCTCTTGGCCTCTGCCAGCTGCTGGTGTAGGTTGGGACTGCCCTCTTGTGGTTTTAGTTGGCCGGACAAATGATGATAGTCAAGGAAGGGCTTTATGCACTGACTTTCTCCTGTGTCAGAAATCAGACACTTCTCTGCTTAGTCCACGAACCTGGGCAGAATCAGTTCTGTCTTTATGCCTTTGCCAGAGAGCTTCCATCTTTCTGACTCAGGATTCTCAGAAAGAAAGGTCTGTCTGCTCTCCTCTAACGGCCGGATACACCTGGTTTGGGGCTCTGGATACTGTACCCCAGGGTGGCCAAAGAACAAGACAAACATCCCCACAGTAAGACAGTTTAAATTTGAAGAGCTGTTTTCTTCTGGGGGCTTGCTTCTCTTACATAAAGGGAGAATGAGTGTTCATGGTTTGCTCTAGGACGAGGCGACTTCAGTCGCTCCCTTTCTAAAGCATGGGGGAAGGACACAAGTTTTCTTTCTAACTATCGAACCTACATTGACTTGAAAACTTCAGCAGGGTGGGGGAGTGTAGTTCACTGGAGAACGCTGGGGTTTGGGGTCACAGAACGGACCTGGGGTCAGCCCTGGCTTTGCTACTGACTACCTGTGTGACCTCAGGTAAATCACACTCTGGTTAGTCTCCTCATCTGTAAAATAAGCAGGTTTGGAACTCATCACCTCTGGGGGCTCTTCCAGCTCAGGCTATATGAAAATAATAGGTAGGTATCTCCTAACAGTGACACACCAGTTTTTTGGGGGGATTTTTTGAAGAGGAATGAGAGAAATTTTAAAAAGAACAAACTTTCTGACCAGACTAGAATTTGATTGGATAAAAAAGTGTATTGGATTTCCAATACTAAATAATAAACATGAAATTGTTTTTAAAAAAGTCATGGAGTATACAGCATGTACTACAGAAAGGAAGAATTCTACATAGTCCTTCAGCTTCTCCTACATCAGATTAATAAATCAATATACAGGTTTGTTCCAAATTGTTCTGAAGAAAGCTGCCATCTCATAGCTTAACTAGCACCCTAGAAGATATACAATGTTTCAGGTCCAAAATTACAGGATAATGTAAGAAAATGTATTAAACGGTGAAAAATGTGTAATACAGAGTGTACACTAACTAGAATAAAATGCTTTTCATTTTCTTGTTTAACCTTTAAAAAAACCCAACTTTGAACAGTTGTTTAAAAAATAAGCCACCATTGAAAAATACCCCCCACCCTGGCTCCCTCCCCCATTCATGGCGATATCCACAGTCCCAAGGGATGTTACAGCAGTGCAGCAGTATCCACAAGAGCCGCCAACCTGGAATACTGGGTGTACATTTCTTTGGGCAAAAGGTAAGATATTTTGCAGGGTAAACACCGCCGCCCTCCCCTGCCCTCACTGGAACAAAGAGGGGCTACATGTTATTTCTGAGGTACCTCCTGGTTTATTGAGATTCCTGAATATTGTCAGTGGAACGTGGGGTCAGAGGGTCCTGAGGGGGGAGTTCCAATGCTGTACTTTTCTTTGCCTTAGCATAATAAAGAGTTCATTATTTAGAAAAGTGCACAAAAAATGGGGGAAAAAAACCCAATCTTTTTACGAGGAAGTTAAAAACCCAAGCTAGTCTGTAGCTAGTTACGGCAGTGCTCTGTGGGTGAGATGCTCCCTGCATGTCTCCATCACCGGCCCTAATCTTCCACTTTAGGCCCCTGGGTTAGTTACTGGACAGAAATCAACTCACCCACCACCCTCATTCCTACTGATTAAATAAGCCTCAGTTGCTGAGGCCCGAGGGTGAGGGGGGAAATGAGATCAGCCCCAGCTGCTAGGCCTCCTCCCTCCTTTCCCTCTCCTCTCAACCTTTGCTCTAGACACTCAGGAAGTGAGACTTCACTCAGTACTTCTTCACAGAAAACTTTCATCTCCTTGCTTTCTTTGGAACAAAACATGAGAAACTTCAATTTTCAGGGAAAGACTTTACTTTGTAGCCCACCTCTTCTCCAGTTGGGGATCCTGGCTAAATGATAGGTCAACGGGAACTTGGGAGAGGAAGGATTCTCCCAGGCTGGCGGCTGCCCTTGGCTCTAGTCCCTTCACGCTCTCCCTTCCCCAGCCCAAACAGGGGACTGGAATTCAAACAGCCTAGCTGGCTCTGCTGACGGTGTAAGCTCTGGCTTCTTAAGGGACTCTCAAGTTATCACTGGCAGCCTGCAATAAGAGGAAGGGGCTCTATGTTTCGGGTTTTTCCCTGACTAACAATCAGCATTGCTGCCAGAGAGTTGGATGGGACCTTGGAGATCATCTACTTTAACCTTCTCATTTAGACTTGAAGAAGGACATTTCTAGAAATCTGCTACCAGATTTTGCATGTATGTAAAGCTTTCTAGAATGCTGGAAACACCACCAGTGCATCATCTTATTCCCTCTCACTTCCCCAGCCTGGAAATGTAGCCTCTTTCAACTAATTTCTGATAAGGAGGTCTTGGCTGAAAGAAGAGTCTCTAAGCAGGCAAAGCTGCTTGAATCCAAAGGCAGGCCCCACATGAAGAGCATTTCTTAAGCAAATTCAAATGAAATTGACTGTAAATTAGTAACAAAAGAGGAAGGACATTAGAAAATGCTTCCAAATTCTGCAGGATCCTGGAAGAGAGGACAAAAACTGAAGTCATCATGGCACCCCTGATGGGCCCTTCCATCCCCTCCACTTTTCCCCACCCACCCTCCTCCCACCCTGCCCTACCCCCTTCTCCCCAATACTGAAACTGCACAAAAAGTGACAAACAAATCTTTCAATGTTACATTTCATTCAAATAGATCTGTAATCTCACAGTGATGAGAGAAGAAAGTCAGGCCTTTAATAATTATAATAAAAAAATAATAATAATAAAAAAGCTTACAAATAGCAATGCAACATCCCTCCCTCTGGCCCCCCTCCCTCCCAAGTGATGGACTGACTGTTGGCAGAGGACATATTACTCAGGATAAAAAACAAACTCAGAACCCCTAGAACAAGCCACACTGTCAATGATTTTCCATACACAAGAGAAACAAGCAGTCAAATGTCAGGTCAGGCTGTGGAAAACAACACTCTAATTTTTCTTTCTTGTTTGGATTACATAAAAGGCTTTCCCTTTAAAAAAAAAAGATAGAATAAAATAAGAAACAAATAAAATTGTACACAAATGCCAATGTCCAACACTCAATAAAGGTGGTGCGGTCGCAGCACTGAGATGAAACCAGGTGGGAATCTCAACGCAGATGCCACCCGTGGCCTTCCCCAGGACGCTCCGTGGTGGCATATGGTGCCCTCTCCATGCGGCGTCACAGGCAGAGGGCCGTAAGCTGCCCTGCCCATGATTTCATCTGCGATGATAATGATGACAACGCAGGTGGTCAGCGCTGCCACATCAGCCAGCTCGCGTCCTTGACCCCTACGCTCTCCTGTGCTGTCCTCTCACTCTGTACAATTCCTTGTTTTCCAAGGCCAAGTCCCAAGACTTAGGGATGGGGTTTGGAGTCACGTCTTGCTGAAGGTGCTCATGCTGTTGTGATGGCATTAAGATCCTTCATTAGTCCTTCCAGGTGGGCCATCTCTTTGGTCAGCTCATCCGGTTCATAGCTCTGTGGAAAAGGTCACTGAGTTAGTGCCCGGGGCAATCAATCCAGAGCCTATATAAAGCCCCTCCAATGTGCCAGGTGTTGGGGACACAGAAGAACAGAGCTATTTAGGCACCTACACATTGTGGGGACAAAGACAAAAGCATAGCCTTAAAGAGTACTCGCTCCCTCGGGAGCAATCACATCCACAGGTAAGTAAACGATACGGAACAGATACAAAGCCCTGTCCGGGAGGCGCCCAGTGTTGAGAACCCCTTGTAGAGGTGATGAACTGAGGAGCCCATGAGGCAGAAGGGAGGAGGAAGTATATTTCAGGGAAGGTGGCCAGACAGCGTGTTCAAAGGTTTACAAATGGGATGTTTGGGGGAGCAGCGACAAGGCCCGTTTGGATAGACAATGGAGCAATATGCAGCAAGTCGGGAGAGATGGGCGGAAGGCAGCTCATTAAGGTCTTTAGAGACTAACCATGGAGCTGCATCTTGTCCTAGAAATAAGATGGTACTTGAGGGAGGAGAGGAGGAGGGTGGTCAATCAAGAAGCAAGTGCAACAGTCTGAGTGAAAGATGACAGTGGCCTTGACTTGGGTTTAGGCTAAAACCCAGGTGGACAGAAAGAAGGGATGGAGAAAAAAAATCTACCACCAAAGTCGAACACAAAGACTTGCCAACAGATGGGGTGAGGAGCAGAAGAAAGAGAAGAGGAGGATGTGGGTGATTAGAATGATGGTGGTGCCTTTAAAAGAAACAGGGAATTAGGCCAAAAATGTAAGCTATCCCACAAGTGCCAGCCAGACGCCCCATGACTGGGAGGCAGCGGAGATGAGATGGAATGAGAGGCCTGGCTTCCTGAGCCCCTGGGGAAAGACTGCAGAATAAGGAAAGGAGAGCAATGGGCAGACCCCAGGCTAGCAGGTGAGCCTGTCACCCCACAGCACCTGGGAGCAGACTCTGATGGGTGTGTGAGAAGAGAAGTCACTCATGCTCCACCTAAAGGAGCAAAAAGGCAAAGAGAACAAAACCTGCCGCTTTGCCGTCTGTGCTCCCCCTCTCTGACCTACCCCCAACTCATTTTTATTGATAATGTCAAACTGTACTAGTTATTTTATAAAGAAGATTTTAGAAAAATGTTAAGGACCAGAAGAAAGCAACAAAACAATCCCTCACTGAAGACTTCTGTTGAATGGAATCCTTCCACACAAGCTGTTCCTACACTGGTCTGTGCAGGTGAAACCTCCCTTTCCTCAACAACCTGAGGAATCCCACATCGTCTGGGTCTCAGCACACTCGAGGATCACTGGGCCTCAGTTCGAGGGTCTTTGTGGTGTTCACAGTGATGGTGGGAGGATATTTTCTTCCTTCTCTCCAACTCATATGATTGTTCTGATAACCATAAACGGGCCACAACATTTCTGCATCACTATGGGCAAAATACAGAGGAACTTTTCTATGCTGTTAAACAATCAAAATTATTGTCTAGCCCCCTTAACTAATGAAAATGAACTGAATCAAATGGGCTTAGGCATTCTGTCTAAGGGGGTTAAAAGAAAACCCAAATCCTCCCACTTTTCTGATGCTGCCTCGGCAGAAGCAAGAGAGAGAAACCAGTCTAGCGATGAGGAAATCCCTTGAAGAATTCTGGAGTCTGTGCTCACTCCTTTGCTTAAGTATGGACAGAGTATGTCTAGGGTCATATTCAAGGGTCAATATTTCTGTTGGAAATGATGCTGAGACTGACATTCTTACCCAGTAATTGACGTATGTAGGCTTATGCTGAATGGAAATTTCTTTTTCTTTTAGTCTAGTCAGTTCTATCAATTGATAAGAACAAAAGTCCCTTGAACATTTCTGTCTCTGAATGCTTCACCCCCATAGCTGATCCCACCTGGGGTGAGGCCTGTAGGAGGGCAATGGGAAATGCAGGAGGCTAAAATGTTTCTTAGTGCTCCAAACAGTGGTGGAGGCCCTGATCCTGAAGGACTGTGTAGAAAAATGCAGCTCCTTACCACTGGCGGGACCCTGGCTGCGTCACGGAAGCCCTCTCTGCCCCAGTTCCCTCCCTCGCCTCCAGCTAGACATCCATGATTCTCTAAGATTGGCTGGGAGTAACTAAAAGCCAAGTGGTGCTGCTGGGCAGTGGCAGGCAAACTCGCTTCCTAATGTGGATCAACAGCTGAACAAGACCTGCCTTGCTGAGGGACTGCCTCGGTCCCACTTGCAGGGCTGGACAGGAAGTGGTGCGCTCCTGAAAGTCTGACTTCACCAACTGCCTCCTGGACATTTCCCACAGCATAACCTCTTGCTGCCGAGTCATCTCAATCATGTCTGACACCTCCATGACCCCGGTTGGGGTTTTCTTGGAAGAGACACTGGAATGGTTTGCCATTTCCTTCTCATCTTACAAATGAGGTAACGAACGGTAAAGTGACTTGCCCAGGGTCACCCAGCTACTAATTCTATGAAGTCAGATTTAAACTCATGAGCATGAACCTTCCTGACTTCAAATCCAGTGCTTTCTCCACTGGGCTGCTTAGCTCCCCCTGTGGCATGTCCTGCAGGCTTCTCATAATTAATATTTCCAAAGCTAAACTCATCAGCTTTCCCCTGAAACTTACCCATTTCTGCCAAAGGCACCATAATTCTTCTAGGCAGTCAGGTTTGTCCAGACTCCTCAGACTCCCCGACCTCATACACACACATGCACATGTATACACATGTATCTACATTATGTGCATACACACACACGTGTAGATCTCATCTCTGCACCTGTCTCCAGTTACTTGGTCCCTGTTGCCTGTGTGATGGTGATGGCCATTCTCTCAGTCTCCCCTCCCATTCCTCCTTCCCATGGCTGCATTTCCCGGAGCTCATCATGGCACTGCACTTAAACTCCAGCCACTTCCATGTCTCCTCTCAGATCAAAAACAAACTCTTGCTTGGCATCTCAGGCCCCCTTCATTGTGGCTGCCTTCCTGTCCTCTCTCAGCAGCCCCACACACCTCCCTGAGGGTCCTCTCTTGACCTTCTCTCTCCTGTCTCTGGACTGTGGCTGGATGGTGTTTCTCACCCGGACCTCAGTCCAAGGCCTCACCAATTCCTCAGGTCTCAGTGCTCCCCACCCCAATGACCTCATCTTTATTCTGATCATATTTTATACACATTCATACTCTCCCCCCACAGAACCTCAGCCCTTTGGAGGCAGGGACAGTTTCATTTCTGTCTCCCTGGAACAGAGCCTGGCACACGGCAGGGGCTTCAAGGAATGCTTGTTGGCTGGCTGACGGTAACAGGCATTTCCCTGGCACGCTTGGGGTTTTCAACAACCATCAGCAATCACAACCCCAAACTGGGGCCAGTGATCTCACCACCACAAAGTCCTGACGTGTTCTGTGTTTGGTATTCTTGTCTTAAGGGATGCGGAGCTCAGAGCAGCCGAGATGCTGATGGTCAGAGACAGAAACCCCTACACAGAAGGCAGGATCTAGCACTTAAGGCCCTCTTGTTTCTTGCTTATTCTGTGACCTGCAAATTCAGGCACAGCCACAATCCTCCTAGCTCACAAAAGGATGTGAAGCCAGACTCAAGAATGAATGAGGAAGATCAAGAAAACTTGAGGGAAAGCAGCAGACAGAAGGGACGGGATAGGAGTGTCCAAAGGTCAACTGCCACAATGCCATGACAGCTCAGTCCAAGCTCAGTTAGGACAACCCCAAACCAGAGCCATGAGCCACTTGTGTTCTTTGTGTGTGGGCAGGGTAAGGCTCAGTCAGTACTGATAGAGGCTACGGCACTGAGCGTGAACACTGTTCACTTACACTCTCTGAGTCATCCAGCATCCTCGTGGTCTCCTGCACATCGGGGGCACTGGGAACGATCACTGGCATGGGAGGCCGGCTTCTCCCCAAAGTCCCGATCGACGCCGTCTTCACTGAGTGAAGGTGATGGTTAGAAGCTGAGAAGGAAAGTTTGCATCATCAAGAATGGACTTAGTCAGACCCCGCAAGTGACTGTAGACCACTGGCCAAGCACCTAGCAGTGGAGCAGGGGGTTCCCATAGCTCAGATGGCACAGACACCACAAGTGGTAGGGATTCTGAGGCCAAAAGGGGCAGAGAATGACACTGACAGGGCCCTGGACCTGTCACTAGGTGGGAGTAGCTGTGTAATGGACACAAATGGGGCTGGGAGTTCATGGGAACTGATTTTGTGCACACGTGTGTGCTCATGTGGAGCCTGGAGTGTCACGTGCCAAGAGAGGGAAGTGAAAGGAAAGGGATGGTCAGCCCGCACTGACTTTGAGTCCTGACGGACATGTCCTCACCTTGCTGGGACAGTAAAGGTGTGCTCGGTAAGGCGGGGTCATAGGCGAGGGGCCCTGGAGGTGGTACTGCTGGCACAGCGAAGCTCTTCAGTGGATGAGAGGGCCGGACATGGGCTGTGGGAAGGCTGGGGCCAGAGCCTTCTTCCTGGGTGCTTGCCAAATATGAGGTGCTGGCCGCCCCCTCTGGATCTGGGTGGTCAGCACAGCATGTCTGAGATGAGGAAGCTGGCAAGGTGTCGGTGCTGGGGGTGTTCCGAACTGATTCTATGCAAAAAAAAAAAAAAAAAAAGATTAACATTAGCAGTTCTTGAACCCAGGAGGGTGTTAAAGCTTAGGTTTTAGGCCCCTTCTAATGCAGGGGTCAGCCAGATCATTCGGGTTGACACTTCTCCCAAGGGAATGAATTTTCAACAGTGGTGACATTAAGGACGAACTATTCTAAAAAAATCCTAGCAGCAGGAAGATCCATCCCTACTGCTTTTTCTATTTAGCCAATACTGTATAAGTTCAATCCAGTAATCACCCATGAAGCATCTCTGTGCCCTGCAGAGAGCACCAGGAGAGATGCCAAGCACATCAGCATAAGAGAAGGCCTAACATTTCCTCTGAAGGAGCTCATGCTCATTCTATGAGGGGGCCCCCAAAGCCAACCCATGAACTACCAAAGACATCATAGCAGAATGCGTGCAGGAGGAAAGTCCAAATGGGGGCAAATGAAACATTTATGAAAGGGAAGAAGAGGCAGGGAAGGGGGGGACCCTGGACAGGGAGAGTGTACAAAGGCAAGAAGGGGGGAAAGGCAGGGCCAAGGGAGGGCACAGGTAATGCAGTGGTGTGACAGGCCAGGAAGGCAGGCTGTGGAGTCCTGAATGAGAGGCTCTCAGCAGGTAATGGAGAGCCATGGTCAGGAAGTGACCCTGTCAGATCTGGGCAGTCAGGATGCTGTTGCAGTCAGACCAGGCAGAGACAGCAGAGCCTGAAATAGGGCAGCAGCAGGGGAAGTGCAAAGGAGGAGGCAGATGCAAGAGGTGGATGCATCATGTGTATGGAAGTAGGATGGCGTCACCAGTGGGGAGGAGGAGGCTGGAAAGAGGGTAAGGTGGACAGTGCTCTGGATGTGCTGAGTGTGAGGAGATGTCCAGCAGGCCAAGGAAATGGGAATTCTAGCTCAGGGACAGGGCATATGTGGGAACCATATGCATTAGGATCCTGTCAAGAAAGCTGCTTCTCTGGTCTGTATCTGACTGCACGTGTAGCTGAAAGGTGACCACTAAAACCATGGAGGGGATAAGGTCAAGGAATGAGAAAGAAAATGTAGAGAGAGAAGAGGAAAGGACCAAGGAGAGAGTCCCAGGGAATGTCTGCTTTAGGGACCATGGGAATGCAAAACTGGAAAAGAAAACTGGAATTACTCTGAAGTAAGCAAATGGGGAAAAGAGGGAAGGAAAGCCGGCACAAAGAAGGCTTCTGATGACCCATATCCCTCATATAAAAGTTAATGATTCTTAATTCTCCCTAATTGTTTTACAGCCTTAGATGATAACTAGTGTGCTTTATTCTATCCACTTTTACTCACGAAGCAATTGTGAAGTGCCTACAGGGTCCCCAGCCCTCACTTAGGAGTTTGAGGCATCAAAGGGAGAAATAGTGGTTACAGTCGCTAACCTCGGAGAGGTCTGGACAAGCCTGCCACAATACCAGGCCAGAGTCCCAGATGGCCCCGTAGTGCTGGGAAGGCGCTACGGGGCGGCTGAAACCAGTGTGTACTTGGAGGACAATCAGGAATCTCCTTTGGCTTGAAGATATCTTGTGAAGGGGAACTTGCAGCCTTTTGAGTCAGACCATCCAACTCTGGGCGGCTCGAATTGTTAGGAAGTTTTTCTCAACCTCTAATCTACTCTCATTGCTCCTGGCTCTGCCCTCTGCTCTCCCTAATAATCTTCTGTCCATAGGACAAGTCCTTCAAAGTACCAGAAGACAGCAGCCATGTGTCCCTATGCCTTCTAGTCTACACGAGGACTCCAGGCACAGAGACTCCCAGGATCGTCTCTGAACATCCCTTCCATTCTGTCTTCTCAAGGCTCAGCCACCACTCTGGTGGTATCCATCCCTTTGCTGTTCCTGTATCTCCTTCTGTGCTTCCAATCCTTGGTGTCCTTTTAAACCTCAAGTCTCTCCTTAATATTTGAGTTAAAATGAACCAAAACCTTTTGATTAAACATCATGGGCTAGTCTGACTTTGTGCTACTGAATGCACTAGCCATCCTGTGGACTTGGATAGTGGCACAGACTGCATGTTCATAAAATCTGGGAATTACACAAAGCTGGTAAGTATACTTAGATATTTGGACAGACAAGAAAATTCACTGGAGATCAATATAAAGTCTTAGGGTCATAGATTCAGAGCTAGGAAGTGTCTTAGAAGGGAGAGTCTAACTCTCTCTCTCTCGTTTTGTCCAAGAGGGAATGGAGACCCAGGGTTACACAGGGACTAAGAGGCAGAGCCAGAAATTTCACTCAGGTCTCAACAGTCCTTTCTCATTTTTTCCAAAGCTTGGTTTTATTAAGGTCTTTCCCCTAGACAGTATATTCCTATTTTGTCTGTTACAAATTTTCAGCATGAAGTTTAAGCTGAGAAGGCTGAGTTTTCTAGCCAAGTTTTTATTAAATGAGAGAATGTACTTTGTAAACCTTAAGGTTGTACATTAGTGCTAGCTAACGTTGTAACAGAACAGATAAAATTCATTCAGAAAGTCAATCTAATAATGAGGGACAGGTGGGGAATGGGGAAGGGCTTGGTGCCAGTTGTTTGATCCCATTCCATGAGGTGCCAGGAGGCCCCGGCTCATTGAGGGCTGCCTTCCCCTTTCCCTGGGGTCTGGCCCTGCTAGAGGCAGCAGTGCTCATCTCACTTATGTGGGGAGGTAGAACACAGGTGTCAAATACCTCTGAGTAAAGACCAAGTCAGATTAAAATGCAACTGGCAAATATTTAACCAAATAAGTAAAAATATAATAAATTGCGGATAATGATAGTATGTGGCCCATGGTGGTGATCCCTGTTTCTACCTGAGCTGGACCCTAGCCATACAAAGGGCATAGATCCAGTCAATCAGAGTGTTATGAATGAGGTGCCCCCACCTACTAGAAACCCACACCTGCTCCCCTTCATGCTCTTTTTCTGGAGCCACACCAGTATTACTTAGAGACAGTTCTTTATTTATAATCACAGAAGCAAAGGTAATCAAAGCTACACACACTACAACAAATATCACACATTCCCCTCAAGGCCAAGGCAGCTCCAAACCAGCATAGAGTAACACCTCAGAACCTAGGGGCTGCCAGAGAGAGAGGGGGAGCCATGGGGAGGCAGCACTGAGTCCTAGGGAGACTGAGAACTCCAGAGCTAACAGCACAGGTGTGATCACAGCAGCTGGGTGGTACAGAGGGCACAACACTGGGCCTGCCATCAGGAAGATCAGAATTCAGATCAGGCCTCTTCCTAGCTGAGTAACCCTGGCCAAGTCATTTAGGTTTTCCTCAGTTTCCTCAGATGTAAAAAGTGCAGTCACAATAGTGGCTATTTCCATGGTTGTAATAAGAATAGAAGTGCAAAGAGCTCACCATGGCCCCTGGCACAGAGGAGGCCCTTAAAAAATGCCTGTTCCCTTCCTCCTCCCTTACCCAAAGAAAGCTAACATGACATTAGACCACAGCTATGACCAGGGAAGGGACAATACAATCAGAGGCACAGTCATTTCTTCTGATCTTGAGAAGGACACTGATAACATGCTGCAGAGTGTTCAGAGCAGGACAAGGGGAGGGTGAGGACCTCAAGTTCACCCCTTTTAATGAAGGGAGGATATGCTCAGATTGGAGAAGGCTCATTCCAGTGGGAGGCCTGTTCAGGCCACTGGACAGAAGGGCTTTGGACTTGTCCTGCTTAGCCTCATGGCAGAGGGGGTCAGGGAAGAAAAGGCCCAGAAGCAACTTTAGGCATGACGTCAGAACAGTCAGCTAACCATGATCGGGAGCCACCCAGAGGTGGCAGGCTCCTTCTCCAACAAGCCCAGGCCGAGCCCGCTGTACAGTAGGCTTCTGTCCAGGTGTGGGCTGGAGCAGAAGGCCTTGGAGGCCCCTTCCTCTTAGAAGACCTTATGATTCTGATGTTGAAGGTTAAAAAAAGGCTGAAGATCCTTTGAAAAATTGACTGTAAAATAATATTCAGTAAATCCCCTCTTCTATAAGCTTGACATATCAGGGACAGACAACCATATGATGGATGCACAAGCCTAAATTCCAGAAGGAACGTGACTGTGAAAAATACATCAAGCAGATGTTTGTGCATCAAAATCTACTTCTCCCTTGCTCTCTCTTGATCTGGAGCCGATCTCCATCGGCACCTGCCCTGTTTACTTTCTTTTGCCTCTGAAAGCTACCTTGTCTAAGTGATTTAACTACATTAAAAAGGTGCCACTTTAAAAGCCACTGAAGCAAATTCTTTTCTCAAGAAAAGAATCCTTTTGAAAGCAAACTATTCTAATTTTTCTGTTTGCTAAATGGATTCTCACATATTCAATTCTCTTCCACTTTTCTAGTATTCTTACATTCTTGTGATTAATGCTAAGCATGTTTCAGATGAAGAAATGCCATGCCACACAGACATGTGGATAATAAAGGAGACTCCATCCTAAGGGGCCCAATTACTAAGGAAAACACACCTAGGGCATTGTGACCTTTCACCCACTGTCCACTCTTCCCTCAGGACTATTTTTATTCCACTATTCTTTGTTACATAATCTGCATTTATTTTCTACATAACTATTTGTGTTCATGTTATCTCCTCATTAGACTAAGTTCTTTGAAGACAGGGGCTGTTTTTTTGCTTTTTCGGTGTATCTCTAGTGTTTGGCATAGTGCCTGGCACACAGTAAGTATTTAATCAATGCTTGTCAGTTGATTTCCAAGGTGAGATATCACTGGTAAAAGATGTGAGGCTTTCTAACTACTTCAGGATGCATGGCTCATGTTTCAAGGCAGCCCCACAAACACAAGGCCAAGGTGAAAATGCAGAAGGCACAGAGGAGAACATCCTCACTGCTGCTGCCTAAGACTGGCTGCCTGGCCCCACCCCCTTGAGTAAGCCTGGCATTTTTGATGTTCTCACAAATGGCAAAACAACTTCAAGAACTGAATTCAAAGGAAGACACAGTTTACTATGTTACTTAATCCTACTAACCCAACATCACAATTATCTAAAAGGAAAAACAACTCCAATTTGGAAGTATCAGCTAACTTCTAGGTATGTTCTTTCCTTCCAAGTTTTCATGGATTTAAAAGGGAAAAAAATAATGGAAGAAAGTGAGAAGAGTGAATAAAAATGCAAGTTTAGGGCCTTACAAAAGTGAGGTTATTGATTAAAATCACATACCTTACAATGAACACTCAATACAGGAGAAGGGCTGGAGATGAACTTCACAGATAAAAATGAATCAGCTTAGCAAAATCTAAGTTTCACTGAGCAAGCTCTCTGCTCGCTCCCCAAACCCATGTCTAAATTGGGACTTCTGAAATTATTGAGCATTTTATATTCCCCAATTCTTTGCAGATGGATTCTTGCTGGGCCTCAACACTCGTCTCTCACCTGTAGAATTAGCCCTGTCTGAATGGGACAAGGAGGTGCCAATGGGCCATGGGCTGCCCTGAAGGTGGAGATGGCTGCGGGTCGGAGAAGCGAGGCTGCTGGAGTGGAAATGATGGTGAGGGTTATCGAGGGAATGGATGGGATGGGCACTAATCACGGCTGTGGATGAACACAAGACAGAAAAATGCTTAACGTACCTGCACAGACACACATACATTACAGTAACATTACAAATAGCCCCTTCCCTCCCACATGCAATTCAACAGTTCAAGGCCCTATGAAAAGGGAGAGTCACTTAATGTTTTGCTTTTATTTTTATGCTGTCATATTCCCTTTGAAAACTACTTGCAAAAAGAATACTAATTTAGCTGTTTCTCCTGTGCTATAAAGGTATATAAATATAGAAGTCTTTCCTTCATGAAAATTATTAAACCCTTCTGCTATTTTTTGGCTGAAGAGCAACACACTTGATAAATATTAGGTGAATGTTTGAATGGATGGTGGTACATTTGTAATATACATAAAATGGTGTAATGCAGTACCTGGAGTGTAACCCAAGAAGCTACTGCCAACAACTTAACAAGCAGTCCGTGGTAGTGGCAATTCACAGGAAGGGATGAAAATTTAAATTTAAATATTTAATTTAAATATTTAATTTAAATATTTAAATATTCATTTAAAGATATCACTGACTGGAATCTTTCCTCATTTGCCTGAGGGGAGCTTTTGATGAATTAGCTACTTTGGGTAAAGAATCCAAATTTCTAGTTTAGGGGAATTTCATGTATTTTTGAAAAAGTGAACATAATTCTTAATGAAGGATCTTTCTACATATGAACTGGGCTCAAAGAAACAGGCTCTGTACAAGGGAGCCAAATACTCAAGAGGAATAATAATCAATAGAAATTCTCAAATCCACTTTTTCAACATGGCTAGCTAAACTTCAGCCATATAAAGGGAATGACTAAGAACAAAATGATCAGCTTAGTCAGTGAAATCATTTTTCTTTCTTTTCACAGTTTAAACTACAAATATAAAGCACCCCCCTTGTTTCTTTGTACAAGTACTTTGTGATCACTGTGTTTGAGCTTAATTACCTTTCTGAGACTTGTTACAAGGACAGTGCTTAGAGGGTTGCTGGGTATCCATTTCTAATACTTATTCAGGTAAAAACAAGTTAAAATGGCCATTGAGAGCAACCTTGAGGAGGAAGAGTAGTTAAAGAACTGTAGTGTATATAGCCTGAGGGTATGTGGAGGGGCAACCCTATGCCCCTGGTTTGGGTCTGGTGGGGAAGGTTTGGGTCCAGTCCATTAAATTTTAGGGTTAGATGGCCATCCTTAGCTCCCCACCCCAACCCGTGCCCCAAATCCTTGCCCAGAAGTCTGGCTGCCTGCTCGGGGAAGTCCTTGCACTGATGAAATCACAGGTTTTGGGGGGAAAAATTTAGAAGTCCATTTAAAAGGAACATGCAGACTAAATACTGCAGCTCAGTCAGGACCCTGTGCTTTTTAAAAATTAAAGAGACCTTTCAGGGACCAGGATGTATGCCAAAGAATGGAAACCTCTAAAAGTCACAGGGACAGAGCAGCAGGGGAACCATTGCCTGAAAAACTCTTCTTTTAGGGTGTGGTGCCAAGAACATGTGGATTTATCAGCAGCAGCAAAAAAGTGCTGCTTCCCTTCCCAAGCAAGAGGGAGATCCCGGGATAATTCTATGGACTCCTCACTGGAAGACTCAGGTTCACGGAGACACCCCACAGAAGGCAAAGTTCCTCTTCAACAACTCTCTTCTCGATCTAAGCCCCTACCTAACCACCCTATTAACAACTTCTTTATTCTGGAGGAGCTGGGTCAGCTGGATTCTTTAGCCCTCAGCAGTACTCAAACTCCTGGGGTCAGCCTTTGAGAGGGCCCCACTTTACTAGTGGCCAGGATGAACAGGTGCCTCCTGGTTTAAGATGAAGTATGGGACTGCAGGATTCTTAAAACCCAAAGACAAAAGGAACAATAATTAGATAATTGCCATAAGGATTACTGAATTAAGAGAGAGGACTCATATCTACTCTCTCTTTCCCTCCACCTAACAGTAAAGACATAAGAATTAAATCAGCAGACTAAACACTTAAGCAAGTTATATCTCTCCCCAAAGAATAGATGACCACTTTCCCCCAACATATATAAACTGGGAACAAATTTGGAAATAAGGACAATCACTGTTTTGTTATTTTTAAAGGAAAAACTATCTGTATGTGTGTTTTTAATATATAAATAAACGAATTACCATTTGAATCAAAACCAAAAGAAACTGAAATTTATTAAAAAATTATTTCTGAAGACGTAATGAATGACCCGAAAAAAGGGACATGTCAATAGTTGTGGGGTACCCGTGAAAGGCAAATCCTTCTATCTTCTCTGGCTAGATGTTAGACTGCCAAAGATAAATTACTTCTCTCTACTTCTACCTAAAACATTTTCTTAGGTTCCAGGAGAGAGCTTTTTTTGAACAGGAGCTGATAGCTAATGTATAGATTCTCATTCTTGCTAAGCAAGTTTTTAGGACCTATCATCAGACACATTTACGAGTAGATGGGAGAAACTTTTCACTGAGCTTACCAAGAAACAGGGTGAAAATGGCTTTCTTATTACTGGGAGAAGGATAATTCATGATTATTCAATTAAAATGGCTTCCCCATGACTTTGGAATGGGCACTCCATGCCACATGGAAAAAGTCATTTTTCTCAAAATTCCTAATAAGCCAAGGTATTTAAAGGATTCTATTGCCTTTAAAATAATAAAATATTCTTAAGAAGCTTATCAGTATTGAACAGACATTAGGAAGGCTAAAAGTTGTTTAAAAAAAACTTAAACAAAACAACCCTTGCTTTCACATATATTGATCCACACGTTACATTTCTCCACTATGTGCTTCCTGACTGGATGGTCACATCTGCTTTTAATGTGGACAGTCTATTCCTTTGAAGCTGTGGCTCCCTCACTACATAAGAAAGAATGACTACTTCAGTGGTTTTTAAACCTGTGATTTAAAAATTCCAGGTGAGCAATGCTTGCTTACAAAACAACATCCACTTTAGATTCTGGTAGGTTTTTGATTGGCAGGTAGTTGACATTCTTGCCTTAAATTCTCATCACTAAATTTATTGATGACCATTAACATGAAGGCAAAATGAATTTAGGCATTGGTTCATAGCTCTTTCCAAATCTAGCAACACAACTGATGAGTTAACAGAATATCCTAAACTTACGCTGGGGTGGCTGAGAGTCAAAAGGCATCATCATTTTTGGTCTCATTCCTCGCCTTCCAGCCAGTGTAGACATACTATCCTCTGATTCATGTCCTAAATACCAAAGATCAAATTTAGTTACAACCTAGTAGTCAGTTCAGCAGCACCACTTAGAAGCTTGATTAGAAATCATTTTAATGGTGAACCAAAAAACATGGACAACATTGATAACACTGATAAACACTGATTAAACAAAGGGGCTCTCAAAATATTCCTGAAATAATATGTCAAGGAATGAGAGAAACTCAAGACAGCCCTCTCTGAAAAACAAGTGGCACTGAAGAGCACCATATTTTCTTCCACTGGCTAGAAGACTCTGACTACATGGTCAACGTTCTCTGCATGTAGACTTATGCTCTTTGAAAATAGGGCCTTCACAGACGGCGTCACTGCTGAGTCAAACCATGCTAGGTGAATCTCAGTAAAGTGAGGGAGAAGACATGAGAATGTGTTATGGGCATCAGATGATCTCTTTCTTTCGCTACAACTTTGGTGAGATCAATCTTGTTAAGCAAAGTGAGCAGGGAAGCTAATTCCCTGCTGGCTCATGACTCGTAACAAGTCATCCCCAAGACCATCTATGGAAATGTTCTGTTACCATACAGATTTTATGAAATCAATTTTTCAAACATTGCCAAAACAAAAAAAAAACCCTATAAAGAGTTGAAGACAATTTTAATAAAAACCTACAATCTTCATATAACAGAAAAAAATCTTTCGCTAAAAATAATACCTCTATATGAATTCCGTCTTTGATGGATATTGCTGTCCATGGAATTATCAACAGGGGTAATGTCTTGGGAGTTTCGTGGAATCGGGGTATCAGTCATGATTGGGTTTGGGTCTGGAGACTTATCGATGGGCTTTAATTCCAGCCTCTCATGATGGATCCAAAGGTCAGGAGGTTTGACATCTTTGGAATTTCCTTTGTACTTATGTGAGCCATTCACAGATTTGCAGGCAGCTCGTTTCCTATGGTAAAAAAAAAATAAAATTATAATTAAACAAGCAATCAAAACTCCTTATAACACTTTTCTGTCAACAAAAAAAAAGATCAGATTCCTGTCTATAATATGTAAACACGAAATTTGCTCATTTGAGACAAGCAACAAATAGGAATTGGCTGTTGGACTGGATGTGTTGCATAGAGAAAAGTGAAAACTCCACATCAGAATTTGTGTTAGATGGAAAAATGTTAGTGGGTCTGGAGAATGGAAAGGAACAAGGAAATGACCTAAAATTTTACAAGGGAAGTTATCTCAGGGAAGACTGGAAGCACTCAAGAATGAACTTGTAAAATCACACAAGGAAACACTTAGAATAATGTGGAAAGGGAGGATATGAATTTATTGGTCAATTTATATTTTAAACGTCCATGTTCAGCAGACAGAAGAAAAGGCAGGCAAAAGAAGAAAAGATACAAAAACAGCATGTGGCTGTGAGAAGTGGGGACACAAACACACTGCTGATGGAGCTGTGAACTGACAGAACTATGATGGAAAACAATTGGGAATTAACTTGTACCCTCTGATCCTCTAATTCCACTTCTAGGGACAAACCCCAAGGCAGCAGAAGTTTCCTATATACCAAATACACTCATAGCAGTGCTTTTTGTAGGAGCAAAAAACTGGAAAAAAAGTGTCACACAATGTCCTGGAAATGGCTGGTGAGACTGTACTGTGAGAAGAAGCTGGGAAGGCTGGGATGAATGGATGCAGAACCAGGAGAATGACGGGCACAACCGAAGGTTAGAGAATAAAAGAAAATAATGGAAAGAGACAGCAGGATTCCGACAGTTCAGGATGCCAGCTCTGCTCTCAGAGAGCTTAGCATGACCACCTTCATAGACAGTGACTGCTGTCTACGCTGTCACTGTCAGCATTAGTGGCTGTGCTGGTTTCTCAGTCCAGCATGTGCACACGTGTGTGTGTGTGTGTGTGTGTGTGTGTGTGTGTGTGTGTGTATGTGTTGGGGGAGGGGCTGAGAAGGGACAAAATCTATCATTGAAATATTTCGAAAAAGAATGAATAGTAGTGTCAGCAATGCTAAGGTACAGAATGACCTGAGTGAGGTTGCTGAAGAACATTAAGTCAAATGAAAGGTATTGTGGGAACTATGAACTTAGAGCAAGAAGGGACCTCAAGGGATGGCAAGTCAAGCCTCCTCACTTTACAGATAAGAAAACTGAGGCACAAACAGGCTAATAGACTTGCCCAGGGACACAGAACCAGTGTTTGTGGTGGAACTTGACCTTGGGTCTTCTTGACTCCAATCCTGGCCACTTCTCTCAAAAGACACTGAGCTTTTTTTTTTTAAAGTTGTACTGAGGAATAGATGATAATCAAAAGGGGTATCAGACTGTTTATGAAAGTGAATGCGATGGTAATATAACTACTCAACTCTCATTTTATTTCTGTCCTTTCTGCCAAGAATGATGATCTCTGGACTGGAAAAGGCTGAACATAAACAGCGATCTGGTATTTAGAACCCAAGATAATAAGGGTGGTCATAAGAAAGTGAATAGTTGTTCTTGACTTCAAGTCACCAAACCTAGACGGATGGTTTCCAAGGATACTGAATTGGTATACGAGCCTGATGGGTCATTGTCAGGACGAGTGAAGAGCAAATAGCTCAATTTTCCAAAAAGGTAAAGGCAGTGGAGCCTCTGTACTAGAGACCAGTAAGATCAGTAAGTTGACTACAGTCTACAGTT
The DNA here is from genome assembly GCF_028372415.1 of Notamacropus eugenii. NCBI lineage: Eukaryota > Metazoa > Chordata > Mammalia > Diprotodontia > Macropodidae > Notamacropus > Notamacropus eugenii. The sequence goes on from NC_092872.1 coordinate 243,843,504, forward strand.
TCCATGTGACTGGTTGGGGATTAGAACTGTTCTGCTTGGCTCCAGAAGACAGACTTAGGAGGAATGGATGGATGCTGCAAAGAAGCAAATTTCAGTTTGATGTAAGGAAAAACCTCCCAATTGTCAGAGCTATCCAAAAGTGGAGTAACAGGTGCTCTGGAAAATAACAGGCTCACCTTTGTTAAAAGTCTTTGAGTAATTGGCATGGTTTAGACTAGACCGCCTCTGGATTCCCTTCTAACAGATTTTGCAACCCATTGTTTAAGATAGGGGATATAAGTTAGCTGGGTCTGAAGTACCTATACATATATGTACTATCTAAATTTTTTTTAAAATTATGAGCTTAACATAAAAAATCACCATTTTCATACACAAACTAGAACAGAAAAATAGGATTATATGTGAAACCACAAACCTCTATTATGTACACCTCACTTTGAAAAACTATATATAACAAATTCAATATGTTATTTGCAAAGCAACCTAGCTTATGTGTTTCCTTCTGTTTTCTTCTGTGTATTTAAAAATGCTTTTAATAGTCCTCTTTTCTTTGGGAGGCAACATTACAGGTGGAAACACCCTCTCCCTGCCTGTCATTGTCTTCTGACCACTATCTACAGTACTCAGTTTTTTACGAGGTACTTTTTAACCAATAGGTTGTGTGCATGGTGTCCAGTTTACCTACTATTTAAAAAAAAGCATGATGGATTTGCTTATCTGATTTTAGGCTTGAGGTAAAAAAAAATAGAACTCAAAATTTTAAGGATTGGCAATGTAAGTATGGTAAATGTTAACTTTATAGGGACAGATGAATCAGTCACTTAAAGTGGAAAGAAGTTTAATTTTAAAAACTTTAATGAGATGGAGAAAATGAGAGATGTCAAAGGAAACAAAGAAGAGCTTTGTATTCTCTCCTGGAGAATGATTCTAAGACTCAGAAGGAAAAAGGAAGGTGTAGAGGCAAAAAGCATAAAAAAAGAGATCCAAAATAATAGCTCAGAAAAAAAAACTACATGAAGCTCCCACTAGTAACTGTGGGGCTTCTAAAAAGAGAAAGCATATCCTCTAAAATCTTGATTCACATTGACTGAGCACATTAAAAAAAGCATGACCCTTCCTGCAGGCTCACAGAAAATGTCCTTTGGGCCAGGGGCATTCTAATAATCATTCAGAAGAAACTGTTTGTAAACATTTCTGGTCCTTATAAGCAGCACATATAGAATGACTAAAGGAGGACGCCAGGCAGCGGGCTTAGGTACATCAAAGTCTTGGGTGGAAAGTCAAAGACTTAGGTTGATGGTTGTGGGGTTAGATAACTGCAATCCAAGGTGAAGGGGATTGCAAAACAGCTTCTCTAAGAGAGGGACCAAATGACTAGGTCATCATGCTGAAGCACCCCAAACCCTTCATGGTGCTTGTTGATAAACAGTCTCCCACCTTTGAAATTTCTTCTTCCTATCTTACTTCAGGTCCTAAAATTACACAGTATGCCACTGGAAGCGTCATTTTCTCCTGATATTTAGTAAATAATTTATGACTGATACTAATCACATATAACTTTTATTTATTAATACAAGTAGTTCTTCCAAATATTTGTTAGAAAACATTTTGTTTGCTGAGTTCTATTATGTATACTTGAAAGGAATAAAACTCTTTCTTTAAAAATATTTAAAACTAGTTTATATTGGCCTTTACTCCATTAGGTGAAATGTGTAAGGTTTGACTGTATCCTAGAGGTCACACACTTACAAACTCACCCATGCCTTTTTTTAAAATATTTGGTGTACTTTATGAATATGTACACAGAAATGAATTACTAAAGGTCTAAAAACATCTAAAGGGAATTAAAAATTTTTTCTTATCAAATTATTCAGGGACAAAATCTTACTTGACTTGCTATTTTCCAGTTAACCTTTCCGCTGGAATGAATTTTGTTGCTCCTCCATAGATACCTAATGAAGTAGCCCATGGGAAAACTGTACTTCAATGGCACTCATCCCAATGGTCATGCATTATCCTGTTAAGTGACTCTTATCTACACTGATCCTTCCACCTTTCTCCTTCTTCCCCAACTCCAGCAAAGCAGTGGCCAGGACGGGAGTTCTTACTTTTTCTGGTGCGAGGTAGTACGACGAGTGCAGAATACAGCAATGATCACCACCACCACAATGGTAAGGACACCAATGGAAACGATGATGACCAAGAGCATGTTACTGTCTAGAGAGGAGGTGGGACTTCCATGAGGACTGTTACTACCTGAAGGGAGGAGAAAAAAAGCATGTTGGTTAATGTGTGTGGGAGTCTGGAACACAATCAGGACAATGAAGGGCATTTAAAAGCCGATTAGAAAGTTTTCCTACACTGTCCTATTTGAACAAATAAAGCCCCACCTCTGCCACATAGGCTGGTCTTCCAGAACTTGAATCAAGCCATGTTCTCACCAACTGTCTCAATAACACAGTGACAATAACCTGCCAATAGCATGTATATACTACTTGGTGGTTAAAAAGACACTAGTTCTGTGCTCTCACACTAATCCTGGGGTAACTGTGTAAATATTCTTCCCAGGTTATAGCTTTCACAGAACGTAGAGCTGGAGGACACCTAGGCTCTCCTCCTTTTACTCACAATGAAATGGAGGCTCAGAGAAGCTACCCGAGGTCACTCAGACAGTAAGGAACCTTACTTTGGGGTTTGACCCCAGGTCTTCTTACTTCAGATCTGGTGCTCTTTCTACACACCAGGCCACCTTTAATAATCATAATTTCAAAGACACATTTCTTTAAAAAAATCTTTTCCTTCCCCTACTCCCAATTCTCAAATAAACAAAATGTGGGCATTTCCTTCTGCTACGCGAAGGCAGTGTATGTAGGATAGCAGATACCAAGCTGGCTTTGGAGTTAGAGAGTCAAGTTCGGTTTCAAACATGTGGTTTGGTGACTATGTCTCACTGTCTAAGGCAACTAGGATGTTAAGCTGTAGAATAAATACTAATATTCTTTGGCAGAAGAGCTTCCTCACAGACAGTTCCCTCCACCAATTAAATCACAGATCTGGACCAAAAAACAAATGCAGACTGCAACTCTCACAGGCCTGCCCATTTTCGTGACTCCTGACCACTTCCTACCATAAATTTGCCAACAATACACCCACCCAACACGCTGGAACCAATCCTACAATTCTCTGGATATCTTGAAGGAAGTAAACAAACAAGTATTTATTAAGTACCTACTATGTGCTACACACTGGGCTAAATGCTTTAAAAATAATATCTCATTTGAAACACACAGACCATCCACTGGTCATCCTTTGCTCTCAGTCCAATTTCTGGCCTCCTCCAAACATATCATCAGAATTTCATCTGATTTCACTTTAAGAAACACTGCTTTTATCAAGTCAATTTGAGTGTATACAACGGGCTCACCATGTCCCTGCCTCCCTTTGTACTGTTGCTAGAACAGTCTTCATGCATAGATGTGACCATGTCATGCTCAAAACTCCTCAATGGTTTATCTTAGCCAAGTTCCTCCATTTACCTTAGCGTAGTCTGACAGGTTCAGAATACAGGGGCAAGCTCAGTTGCTCATGATTTGGACAAGATGAAGTGGACAAAGTTTGATCTGAAAGTTTATCATTCCTGGGAGGAGACACATGAAGCAGAGGGGAGTGCCATGGCAAGCCCAGTGGCACAAGGCCCCCAGCCTCTGCGTGGATCTGCTCTCACTTTCAACAGCCTGATTCTCTTCAAACAAATAAAAGAGGCTCAACATCTCAGTCTCACTGTGTGGCCAGTTTTCTCCTCTTAGACCTAGTCCCTGAATGCAATAAACCAACTTCCAAAACTATGTTCTGCACTCAACCACTGCCTCTTCTCATACTGGTACCACACCTAGGCTGACTTCCATCTATCTCCAAATCACATTCATATGCTCCATGGCTACTTCCTGGAATTCCTAAGGTGCTGACTGTACTGTGGAACTATTTGCATTATTCCCCCCTATATTCTCTTCCTTTCTTAGAGGTGCAGCCTTCCAAGGTTCTGGCAGATAGCTCCCTACTGGCTGCTTAAATTATGTAGCCTGGTTACCTACAGTACTCCACAACTTAGCATCCTTAGTATTAGGTTACATTGTGTACCTTCACGAGTGCTATTTCCACCAAATTACATAACTCATCATCTTAAATGCATCCCAACATCTTCCACATCCATGCTTTTATTCCTGCCATTTGACCAGACTAAGATGTCAGTCTCTCAGTTTCTGTTGAATGGTACTCCTCACTTCAAGGAAACTCTGCAACCCCCTCTAGGAAGCTTTCCTTGATCTTAGGACTTCACATAGTATTTTATGTACCTGCTATGTACTCAGAAGGTTATTAAAAACCTGTTGTATGAAATATCTATACACAAACACCTCAAATTTGTGCAATAATCAAAATGAAATATAGCTCCTAAGGCTGAAAGAAACACTCGACCTCATAGGTACTGCTGAGACTTGGTGGGATGAAACCCACAGTTAGAGAATCACTCTGGATGAGCAGACCTTATGCAAAAAAAACTCTATTCTTTAACATTCAGGTGAGTCTGTGGCCTTACTGGTTTGGAGGTTCCCTTCAATGCCCCTGATCCCAAAGTGCCTGTGCATTCTGTGTGCCTCTGGCCTCTCTCCTTCCATGAATGTACCACACATGCTGGGTGCCTTCTCATGACATTTCAAGGACATGCATTAAGCCCTTCCACTGTCCACCGTCAGTCAGTCAATAAGCATTTATTAAATCTTTACTATGTTCCAGCCACTGGGTGAAGCCCTGAGGAAGAAAGGAAAGGTAAAAAAATATCTCTTCCCTCAAGGAGCTCACATTCACATGAAGAAGACAAACTAGGAAATACCCAAGAAGTGAAGGTGAGATGACATCGTTCCAGGCACAGAGATTAACCAGAGCAAAGGCCTGGTGGCAGGAGATAAGGGAGTTGTGCTCTATAGCAGGACTGTAGAATGCAGGGAGGAGAATGAGTTGTAAGCAGTGTGGAAAGGTCGGCAGGAGCAGAGTTAAGAAGTTTTAAAGGCCAGAGGGAGCACCTTCTATTTGACCCAGGGAGGGTCCCAGGGAGGGGTAGGCGAGAGCAGGCACAGGGTCATATACACCAGTGCTATACAGGAGATCAGCTGGAAGGCTACTATGATGGATGATCTAGGCGACAGAGGTCATGGGGCCTGAACCAGGGCTGTTAAGGTATGATGGAGGGGCACACAAGACAGAGAGGCTATAACAGCCTGTCTGTGTGGGGTGAGCCTGAAGGGACTGGGAGGCTGGCAGGACCTTGACAAAGAACAGCGAGGTTCTGGGGAAGAGATAAGTTCTGATTTAGACATATTGGGCATCAGACCCCTACAAGATGTCTGGTGTAAAACTGTCCAAGGGGCAGATGGTGATGTGTGATGATAGCATCTGGGAATCACCTGCATAGATATAGATGCTGGTGAGATCCCCAAGAGGCCAAGTATTGACTAGCTGGGACAGAGTCAGAGAAGGTCGGGGAGAAGAAGAATCATATGGTTAATAGGTATGGCAGGGATGAAGGTGTGGACAGGAGACCAAGAAAGGATGGTCAGATAGAAGATCCAGGACAGGGTAGTGTCATGAAAACCCTGAGAGGAAAGAGAATCTGGGAAGAGAGAAGGATCATCATTCTCAGGAGGCAGCTGGCTGGTACAGTGAATAAGGGGGCTGGGTCTGGAATCAGGAAAACCTGAGTTCAAATCCAATCTCAAACACTCACTGGCTTTGTGACACTAGGCAAGTCACTTCACCGCCATCTGCCAGTTTCTTCAACTATAAAATGTGGATCAAAATGCACCCATTTTAGAGGGCTGTTGTAAAGATCAACTGAGATAATATTTGTAAAGCACTTAGCATGGTGCCTGGCACACAGCAGAGGTTCCCTTCCAATCTTCTCTTATTTACTTAACTGCTTGCATGTTGTGTCTCCTCTACTCCAATCTAATGTACACACTACAAGGGAAAATGCCATTTTTAACACATCTTTGTAACTGTACCGCCTAGCCTGGAGTTCTGCACACAGTAAGTGCTAAATGTCTAAATAACTGAATTAATGCACAGTACATTAACTCAATGACCTATTTTCATTCTGTCCTCTCTGGTTTCCATGCTTTGACTCAAACCATCCTAGGCTTAGGATGCTTTTTCACCTGTTTACTAAAGCCCCACCTTCTTTCAAGAACTAAGACGTGTTTGTAACACCTCGTTTAACACACAGGCCAGAAACATAAAACACAGAAAGGGCAAAATACATGAATCCATGTAAGGCCCCAGGATTTAGAGCTGGAAGCAACTAGTCATTCTCTTTATCTACTGGTTCAGTTATCCTGTTGAAATAGAAAACGAGGTTACGTGGGTGTACCCCACTCTTGATAAAAGCTGCTGCTTCTCTTTCTATACAGTCTGCTTTTACAGATAGAGAATTTACAAAGCACCTACTATGTGCTTAGCCTCAGATTTGTGCTGAGTTAAGCACTGTGGGATCGGAGAACAAGAAAACAATATGGTCCTGACTCTCAAGGTGTTTATATTCTAAAGGGGGGGAGGTAGAAAGCTGGGGGCAGGGTCATGGCAGTGAATATGGACCACTTTGAATAGTGTAACAGGTTGGTAGTGAGCAGCATGGCACACGTTTCTGGTGATCTGCTACTTCTGAACAAGGGCTTGGCAACTGTTAAGTGTCGAATGATCCATTCTAGACCTTCCCTGGAAGTGGAGTCAAGCTCCCTAGTCTTTGGTTTGCAGCAGCTGATGGCACAGTGGATAGAGTGCTGGCCTGGAGTCAGGAAGTCCTTAGGCAGGTGCTACAGCAATGTTACCTAAGATGATGACGATGGTTATTTTTTAGAAAGCTGGATATTTTCCTTCAATCTTGTGGTACCTCTCCTATTTTCCATGACCTAGGCTCAGAAATAACTCTCCTAGTTTAGGACCTGAGGATGTGATTCATCCAGTTCAAGTGATTTTAAATAAATCAGGGACCTATTAAAAAAAATCAGGGATGCCTGGGTGCTTTTATACTGGCTCCTTATTCATCCTGAGCATCAGTCTTCCTTCAACATTTCTGTTCTGTCAGAGTCTCTGACTTTGGGGGGTTGTGGGGGGGGGGAATAAGCATTTATTAAGCAAGCACCTATTATGTGCTACTATGCTACACACTTTTTACAAATATTACCTCATTTGATCCTCATGACAACCTGGGGACGTGGTGCTGTTACTGTCCCCATTTCACAACTGAGGAAACTGAGGTGATTGGTTGTTGTCCTTCATTCTCGAGGAGGACCAAAATGACATCACCATGATAAAGTGAAGTTTCAGTGTGTCTGACTGTGGCTGATCAGACCAATATGAGCTTGGAACGCTCACCACAGGTTGGGCACAGAGAGTCCGTGTGAAATTTGGGGTGGTTACTGCAAATTTGTGCAACCTACATTTCCTTTGTGCTGTCTCAATTCTGTTTTGGTCATAGAGCATGGCACCCTTTCTGATGTGGGCATGCCATGCTGAGCGGCCCTGTGCCAGTGTCTCCCACTTCACACTAGCAATTCCAAAGTTCTTGAGACCTTGAGAGTGTCCTTGTATCACCTTTTCTGGCCACCATGTGATCGCCTGCCCCATGTGAGTTCTCCACAAAATAGTCTTTTTGGCAAGCATACATTTTGCATTCAAACAATGTGGCCAGCCCATTGGAGTTGCGCTCTCTGAAGCATAGTTTGAATGCCTGGCAGTTTAGTTTGAGTAAGGACCTCGGTGTCTGGAACCTTATCATGCCAAGTGATCTTCAGAATCTTCCTAAGACAACTCAAATGGAAGTGATTCAGTTTCCTGGCATGGCGCTGGTAGACTGCCCATGTTTCATAGGCATACAGCAATGAGGTCAGCACAACAGCTACAAACTACAAACTACAGTGTGGTAGCCAGTCTAATACCTTCTCTCTCAAACTTTCTTCAGAGACTCCCAAACACTGAGCCAGCTCTGGCAACGTGTGTGTCAACCTCATTGTCAATGTGTACATCCCTGGAAAGTACACTACCAAGGTAAATGAACTTATCCACAGCATTCAAAACTTCTCCATTTGCTGTAACTGATTATTCCATGTACGGATGGTGTGAGCTGATGGAGCACCTGTGTTTTCTTGGTGTTAATTATTAGGCTAAAATTAGCACAGGTAGCAGAGAATTGATCCATACTTTGTTGCATTTCATCTTTACAGACTGCATTGGGTGTACAATCATCTGCAAACAGAAAATCATGCACCAACCCCCCCTTCACTTTGGTCTTGGCTTGTAGCCTTTTCAAACTGAAGAACTTAACCATCACTACAGTAGTTGACCTTGATGCCATGTTCATCCTCATTGAAAGCATTTGACAATATAGCTGAAAACATCATACTAAAAAGCATGGGAGCAAGCACACAGCTCTGTTTCACTCCATTGGTGACTGGGAAGGCACGAGAGCTTTGTCCATTATCCAGAACCCAGGCAAACATGCCATCATGAAATTGTCATGCAATACTGATGACCTTCTCCAGGCAGCCAAATTTTGACATAATTTTCCATAACCCCTCATAACTAACAGTGTCAAAGGCCTTGGTCAGATCTACAAACATTGTGTACAGACCTCTGTTCTGTTCCTGGTATTTCTCCTGGAGTTGTCAGGCAGCAAACACCATATCGACTATTTCTTGGCCCTTTCTGAAGCCACACTGGCTCTCAGGTATATGACCATCTTCCAGGTGAAGGATCAGCCTATTAAGAAGGACTCTAGCAAGAATCTTGCCAGCAATGACTAAGAGAGAAACCCCCACCCTGTGATTGTCTCAGGACAATCTATTTCCTGCGACTGAGGAAGATGGAGGTGAAATGCCCAGGGTAACACAGCTGGCCAGTGTTTTTCCCCCATATACTCTCCATGTCGTCCTTCAACATCCATCATGATGTTCTTCACATGACACACATATCATAAATGTTGAACTGAACTGGGTGATGTTGTAGGCAAGTGGTCTGTGCTCATTTTGTAGTTGAGGGGTCCAAAACCTTTTTTACAGAAGAATCTTTTATTCTCCAAAAATGTAAGATCACTGAATAGCACCTCATGTCATGGCAGAAGGGAGGGAAGAGGAAAGGAACTGTTCTCTCCAAAGTTTCACTCTGATCCTCATCCCTCCTGGCCTCTCTGCACCATCTGACACTGTTGACCATTCTCTCCCCTGGGATACTCCTCCTTCTCTGAGCCTCTGGGACATGGTTCTCTTTTTGGTTTGCCTACCTTTCTGTCTACTTGTTCCTGCTTTGTCTCCTTTGAATGATCATCCATAACATGCCCTCCCCTTTACTCAGAGTGTATCCCAAGTCTATTTCATGAGGTATTTTTTTCTCCTATTTTCTTTCTAGTTCACTTGCTTGGTAACCTCAGATGAACTGGGTGATATTATCTCAATACAGATCTATTCTTACATCTGTACTACATTTAAATTTATACTATATTAAAAGTGCAATAAGACTTTTGGGACACCTGTATCTCCACCCTTGTCTCCTTCCCTCAGTTCCACATCACTACTATCAGACAATTTGAATGCAACATCCCATAGGCAGAGCAACACATCTAAACCTGTCTCCCCGAATCTGCCTTCTGACTCTCCCTATTTCTGCTGAGGATGCCACCACCTTTCCAATCCCTCACATATGTAACTTGAGTATTACCTTCAATCCTTTATTTTACCTTAACTCACCTATCCAAATTACCTCTAAGTCTCACCCCTTTCCTCTACACTATCTCTTGCCTCGTTCCCCTTCTCTTCCTTCCCATGGATGCCAACACCCCAGTTTGGTCCCTCATTACTTCCTGACATAGCCTCCTCGTTTTCCCTGCCTCCAGTCTATTCCTTTCCAATCCACTCTATGCTCACCTGCTGAAACGAGCTTCCTAAAGCATATGTCAAATCATGTCACACTCCTGTTGAATCACCTCTAGTGGTTCTCTATTATTTCCAGGATCAAACACAAACACTAAATCCCTTCACAACATGGTTCCCATCTTCTTCTCCAGCTTTACTGTACTCTAGTCCCCTTCCTGTATTCTTGAGTCCAGTCCAACTGGCTTTTTTGTTGTCTCTACCCTCCATCTCTTGCTACATATCCCTGGTCTTTGTTTCTCTGCTGACTGTTCCCCATCAGGGAATGCTTTGTCTTCTCCATGCCACCACTTGGAATTTCTGTTTTTCTCCAGATCTCACACATCCCACATTATGCATGAGGCCCTTCCTGGGTTCCCAGATGCTAACACCTTCCCTCACAAAGCCAACTTGTGTGTATTTTGTATGTATCTATGTGAATAGTGCCTCAGACCCTGATAGAATGTAAGCTCCAGGAGGGTAAGAACAGTTTCAATCTTGTCTCTCTCTATATTTCCAGTGCCACATAGTAGGCAGCTAAACAGCTCCGTGGACAGAGCACTGGGCTTGGAGGCAGGAAAGACCTGAGTTCAAATCTGACCTCAGTCTTACTAGCTGTGTGACCCTGGGAAAGGCACGTAACCTCTATTTGCTTTAGTCCACTGGAGAAGGAAATGGCACTACTCCAGTGTTTTTGCCAAGAAAACCCCACAGACAGAGCGGTCTATGAGGCCATAAAGAGTCAGAAATGGCTGAATGACTGAACAACAAAAACAGGGCATATAGCAGACACTGATTGAAAGCATGTTGATTAAGTTTAATGGTAGCCTCTTAACTGAAATAAGTTCACAGGAGCAACTAGTGGATTGAGATCAGTCCACCAACTGTAATCAATCAGTCAAGATACTTGGGTTAAGAGTAAATGTGGAATGTTTACAAGGTTCAATAACTGGATATTACAAATAGAACTGGCAAAGTATGTGCATGGTGTTATTAGAGATATTTCCTGAATTGGCTGTCTTCTATCCTGTCAAAGAGCAATCCCCAATTTCAGGACTGAAAGATTCATGTTGTCTTAAACTAATCAAAGTGGCGGATCCCCTGGAGGGTAAAAGGACTGAATTAAGCAGTTTTGATTGAATGTCTCAGAGTGTATCTTATCATTAACATTCTAACTGGCCAAGGGATTTCTTTTGAAAAGTGGTACTACTTAGCTGCATGCCTGTTGGTGTCTTGGCTGATCAGCAACCCTGACCTGTGTAGAGCACTGCAACTAGAGCAGACTCGGACAACCACAATAGCTTTAAAGCAAGGCTTTTGGTCATGGGCTCCAACCCCCTTTTTAAAAATTTATAATAGGAGAGGTTAGTGAAAATAAAAATCTCTTTTCTTCCCATCCAAATTGATAGAGCCCTTGAAATCTATCCACGAATTCCTTGGAGAAGGGGCAGTCAGTGGGAGCCAGGTTAAAAAGCCCTGCTGTCAAAGGAGAGACCAAAAAATATGGGAGCTATTCTCTCAGGAGCATTTAATGTTTTATAATTATGTTACAGGGAACAGTACTGAGACAGCACCAACTCTTAAGAAAGAAGCATTTTAAATACATACTAGCTGATAAGAGGGGCATGTTATAGTGCAAAGAAGGCTCACTAATAACTTTTGTGTGCACTTGAGAAGGTCACGGAACTTCTTGAAGCCTCTGTTTCCTCACCCACAAAATGGGAACAAGATTTGCCCTGGCTAGCTTCTGAGGGCACTAGGATGGCCATGTGAGATATTGTGTTATGGACCAAGACATCATGTTATTGGGAGACAGCCTGGTAAAGAACACTGGGCCACAGCCTCATCTGAAGACCTGGCTCTGGGTCATTAGTCCAGGGTCACAGAACTAACTATTGGGACAACTGGGATGGAAACCCAGGCTTTCTATTTACGATTTTAACTTAATATTCTATCCTTGTTGGAGGAAGTTATCAATGTTTTCGAACATGCCCAAGTCCAGAACTTCTAAATGTAAAGAGTATAAGAACGGGCCCTAGAAGAGGCAGCTTCCTGACACTGAACACTTCGCTGGCCCACCAATCCAAGCTGGAGGGATGGAAGTTCTTACCACTTATCGGAGGCTTGTAATCAGATCCTGTGTCCGGTAGTCTGCTTCCTTTTCCTGAAGCCCCTGAAGCTGAGGAAGAAACCAAGTAGGAATCGCTTATCGAGTGGACTCATCACATTGCACAGCCTGATGGCTGAGGGTCTTCTACGCTTAGGAACCAAGGAGGACAGAGCTGTACAAAGACGGCAAGTATACGTTTTCTATAGAATGGGCATTATGCCAGTTTTCCATGTGTGGAAAGGTTCTCACATGGAGTTCTACTACCCTGGCATCTGGAAGGAACTTTCTGGTATAGTTTGGGACAAATTTTACATGGCTGTCAAACATTCTATGAAGGTTATACAGGGAATGAGATGGGCCTTATAAGGAAAAAAGCAAGGCTGTCACCTGATTTTGTGTCTTAGTATCTGTGACCCTCTTTTCTTGGGAGGAACAGTTTATAGGGCCTGTCAAAAAAGGACAAGGTCCTTCCCCGTACCACCCCAATTTTATAGCAGTAGAATGTCCCTCAAACTCATCTAATACACTGTAAAATCAGGTAAAATTCTAACAAATAAAGGAAATCATTAGAAATGAATTTGTGGACCAATCCTGATTTTTATACAGTGTTCCACTATAAAAGCTATCATTCAGCACTGTACCACCTAGCATTTCTGATATTACTAAAATTAATGTCTCAAAAACCAGTCAATAGTAGTGTTAACACACTTTGGAGGAGGCTTGGTAAAAATGCAGTGTTAAAGGTGTCTCTGATAACAGCTCTCCATGCATAATAAACCTAGAAGGAAAAATACCATTCCCCATCCCGCCCCTGCAACATCACATAGGCATAAAGCGGCAGGCTTCAGAAGTAAGAAAGAACAGGTTTACAGAAATTCAAACAACTAGAAATGTAAAATGTTAGAACTCTTTCTAAAAGGCAGTAGGTAACTGGGATGTGTTTCTTAAAGAAATCCAGCCTTGAGATTGAGAGACAAAGCTATCTTTGAATCACTGTAAATCTGTGAGTCTCAGTGTTTGCCATTAGATTAAAGCTAGAGTTTTGTAGTCTGAATGTAGAGAAAGACGAATTCTTTTTTTTTAAATTTTGGAGAAATGGGGGAAAGTGTCCTACAGCTAGAAAACTCACTCCCTTTTGGTTTTACCCTTTCCCTCATTCATCCATCCATCCTCCACTTGTTGTTCTGTTGTCAAGACTAACAAAGATATCTACCTCCCTGAAAGAGAACTGAAGTGTGAAATGGAAATGCATTTCTTCAAGATCCTAAGTTCTGAGTCTTTCTTACTTCTAACAGAAGCCTTAACATGTTCCTATTATTTCTTAATTTATTATCCTTTAAGCATCTTAGAGACTAAACTGACAAAGTTCACTTTTTTGTCCTTTCACAATAAATAACCACTAACTTAAAGGAAAACAACGTAATTAGTAAGAAGAGATTTACATGCAGGTACCTTTTAAGTACTTACACTGAAGAGGTTGTGTTACTAAACTGTTTCCCTTTAAAACATTCTTGATTTTGTTTTCAAAGTTATCAGATGTTTTAAGTGAAGAAGCTAAGAAACACAGCTCAGAATTGAGCATATTCTAATGGAATGGTAGATTAACTTTATAGGCTCAAAGTAAAGTTTAGAAGGCTCAAGTTTTAAGTTTTGGGAGATCATGGATTCATGGAATCACAGACATAGAGCTGAAATGAATCTCAGAGGTTAACTAATCCAACCCCCCTCATTTTACAGATAAGTAAACTGAGGTCCAGAGAGGTTATATGATTTTTCTAAAGTTATATGGGTGCTGAGTGTCAAGAAGGGGGAAAAACAGCTTTGGACTCATTCTAATGTTTGCAAAACAAATCTTCCCCACCATAAACTTTATAACAGAATGTGGGAGGCAGCATCTGCTTCTACCACTGACTCTGCCATCCTGTCACTCACTCTAAGTGCCAAACCTCTGTAGCACTATGATTCCAATTTTTTTTTGTGAGCTCCCTCAATAAAGAGCTCAGTGCTTATTTTCCACATTTGGTTTCTAAGTAGGATTTGCAGCTCCCTTGGTCCTTGAAGAGCCCCAGTCACAGACTCATCTCACTCTAGGTGAACAGGTGTGTGGTTCCTTTACAAACACGCTGTATCTGGGAAAAGAACAACCAACAGGACAAGAGAGAGAGGACAAAGAGGCTCTCGACTCGTTTACCTTGGTCATTAGGCATTTTGTCAGAAGAGTCCGCTGCCAGGCCAAGCACAGGGGAAGGAAAACAAGAGCAAAGTCACCAGTGCGAAGGAAGAAAGACACATAGCAAAGAAGAAGCAAAGCCCAAAGTTCGTGCAGCTCATCCCTGGTCCTATGCTCAGTTAATGCCTGAGTCACACATCATTGTGGGGGGTCTCCCCCACCTTCCCATCCCCCACAGGCCCACTCCCAAATTTTTCCTGGCTCCCAGAGGCAAATGATTGCCATGCCATTGCTAAAATGGAACTGTCTACCCCACATGCCACCAGGAGACTCAAACTTGTTTTGTAAACCTTGTGGTTTCAATCTTGTAAAATGCCTCCTGGAATAAGGGGAATACAGAGGATGGGTCCTGAGATCACACTGGTACCTAGGAACCTAAGGAAGTCTGCCTGGGTTACCTAGGGGTGATAAGTCATTATGAGATAAACTGTCACACAAGGCTGAGGATAAGGGGGTTCATACACTTATTCCTAAGAGAAATATAAAAAATAAACTCACGCTGCTCTACATCCTATTTTCTCTTCATCTTCTCCAACTATGTGACCCTTTATTTTTCTTATTAAGGAGTGGGTCTTGTCATGTCTGTATGAATATGTGAAGGACGAGTTAGGGCACTTTACCTTTAGGTGTTCGGAACTGGACGGCTTCGGACATAGGCCCCATGCCCTTGGAGTTGCGGGCTTGGATTTTGAAGTAGTATGGTGTATCCAGTGTTAACTCCTGGATCTGGTGAGTCAGTCTATTTCCCACCACTGGTTCAATAACCCAGTCATGAATCTCTGCATTCACATCCGTACTGTAGTAAATGATGTATCCTGCCCAAAGGATTTAGGGAGGGAAGAAATCTTAGATGATTTTTCTCTATAGGTTAATAATTAGAGCTGATATTTATATAGCACTGTAATAATGTATGCCAAGCACCTTACATACTTAATCTCATTTTATCCTCTTAAGTATCATGCTTGCTAAGTACTACAGATGTGGTCATTCTAATTTTACTGATGATGAAACAGGAGCAGACAGGCTAGCAAATGGAATCAGGATTCTAACTCAGGTCTTTCCTGACTTTAAGTTCCATATTCTTTCTACTGTTTCTCTACCTGGAGAGGCAAATTTAAATATCTAAGAGAAGTAGAAAAGAAACAAACAATCAAAATCGAAACAAACTTAAATGACTAAAAGGGAATCCCAAGCATGTACTCAAATATAATCTGGAAAGCCAACAATACAATAAACAAAACAAGAAATGTAGTCACCAGCTGACGGGATCTTTTATGTTGTGAAAATCTTACAGGTGATGATGACACACAATAATTTAAAATATATATATAATATCCTGCTTTAAACAAAGAGTCACATAGCCATATTTCAGGAATACTAAAAGAAAAGATGTCTGGATTGGGTAAAACATTCAACTAGATTCAATTTAATTAAATAAACTTTCAAAAAAGCATACTATTTGCAGATGAGCAGTGGAAGAGGGAAGGGTCTCTTCTAATGGAAGGGAATCAGGGAAGCCTTTCAGAGGACTTGGAATCAAAGCTGAGTCAGTAGGAAGGCTAAATGGAGAGGGATAAGGTAGGATGGTCTGGACTAATGCACACAGGGAAGAAGGGTGAGAGGGGACCAGGGAATGACTTGTAGTCCAGTTTGACTGAAACGTAAAACTGAAAAGAGTGTGTGAGAAATAAGGCTGGAAAGACAGGTTGGAGACAGACTGCAGAAGGTTAAGAAAAAGTAGAGAAGTGTGATTATTAGAATCATTGAGAATTTCCCTATTTCACATCTTGTGGAAAGTAAGGTAAAGGACAGCAAAAGAGGAGGGCCCAGGGTTTTTTGCCATCCTTAAATTTGCTCTTCCCTCTCTTTGATTTTCTAGGTAATTTCAAAGGTAATTTTGATGTCTTGATGTCTGAGGACAAGAGGGGGTGGCAGATGAAGCAGGAGAGAAAGAAGAGCAAATCAGACCCAGTCCTGCTTTAAACACCAAACTGAGGCTTTGTCGTTTACAAAGGAAACAATGCAATTTTCCTTAAAACCAAAATTTACAGAAAATTCGCACTAAAATCTGGCAATGGCCTAAGACACTAAAAAGAATTATGGCAAAATGCCAACTGAACAGGGAGCAAATATCAACCAAATCTTGTCAGTAATCCAAGGTTTCTTTCTTTTCCAGAGCTACTTGGCTCAATGTCCTTGTTTCTTTACTAATTCCACCAGAGGGCACTGAACACACGTGTTCCAGCTACACGCAGAAATCGGGTCTTTTAAGTACCCGATCTATCAGGGATTTCTTTCTGCTCCACTGAGCTCAAGCACCACAATGGGCATTTGATGAAGCACAATGGAAACAAAAGACTGCCACTGTACAGCCACTTCCACACCAGGAGATGCAAATAAAAAAACCAATACACAAAATACCACTTTGTCCCATTCTGGCTAAAAATGACAGAAAGCCAGGGAAAACCAACATTCAGCTTTACAGAAACCCAGGTTCCTGAAAAGAATAATTAATGGCCTCAAGTTCCCCTCTCAAGAAGCACTTTAAAATGGAATAAACGGAGCACGTGATACATTCCACAAGCCAGAGTGGAAGAATAAGATGTAAAGGAGAGAATCCTCGCTCTATGGTGTCCCCTCTGTCTCAGAAATCAGAATGCCAACTTCTCATAGGCCAAAGGTCTTAGCTAAAGACATGTAGTTGTAATGATGATTGCAAATGGAGAGTAATTAGAGGCAGAAGATTTTAGGAAAACAGTGAACTGGAATTCTGACCTAGTCTTTTGGGTCTGATCCTAAGCCCTGGTGCTTCTAAGAAGAATGAGGGTTCTGTTACTATTTTACATTAAGAACACTAGAGGGAATTCAGAAGTTGGTCCACATGGATCAATAGTGTGACATGGATTGGTTGGTTGGTGTCCTTCATTCTCAAACACCACCACAATGACATCACTATGTTGGAGTCAAGCTTCAATATATTTGATGAGATCAATACAAGCTCGGAATGCTCTCCCACAGATCAGGCACAAATAGTCCATGGGAATATTTGGGGCGATTCTCTTAATTTGCACATCTTGCTTTTCTTCTGAGCTACTTCACTTCTGTTTTTCTCATAGAGCACAACATCCTCGCTGATAAGGGCAGACCATATCGAGCAGTCCTGTGCTAGTGTGTCTCATGTCACACAATCATGTCCCAATAACGGGACCAAGGTTTGGGATGAAGTGAAAATAGTTATACTTAGTCCCAGGGGGAGTTAATCTACAGCTGAGTGGGAAGAGACTCGAGGCAAGGAGAGTGACCAGCAGGTCTAGACATGAGGTGATCAGCACCCGTGTGAGGGTGAGAGGAGACATATATAAGAGATGTTACAAATGTAGAATTGATGGGACTTGGCAAATGATTGGGCCTGGGTGGCCCAGCATCAAGAATGGTATCTGGGTTATTGGGAGGACAGTGGTGCTTTTGAGAGTATTAGGGTAGTAAGAGAAAGGAGAGAATTTTGAAGGAAAGATAATGAGTTCAGCTTTGGACATATGGAGTTTGAGATACTTGCAGGACAGTCAGTTCAAGATGCCAAATAGGCAGTTGTGACCAGAGGTCAGCAGAGAGGTTAGGCAAGCAGAGCTGAGCATTGTTTGAATAAAGATGATAATGGAACCCATGGGAACTGATTCAATAAAGTGAAAGCGTGTTGAGGAGAAGAGATAAGAATACGGTAAAGGAGAAAGAGAAGGAGTGGTCAGAGAAGTAGGAGCAAACCAGGAGAGGGCAGTGTCACAAAAACCTAGGGAGAAGACAGTGGCCAGCGTCAAGGACTGGAGAGAGGTCAAGCGGAAATGG
The DNA here is from genome assembly GCF_028372415.1 of Notamacropus eugenii. Classification (NCBI taxonomy): domain Eukaryota; kingdom Metazoa; phylum Chordata; class Mammalia; order Diprotodontia; family Macropodidae; genus Notamacropus; species Notamacropus eugenii. The sequence goes on from NC_092872.1 coordinate 243,861,640, forward strand.
AGAAGAGGTCATTACTTAGAAGACAAGTAGGGAATGGCAGTAGGTGGAGCACTGGGCCTGGAATCAGGAAGACTGGAGTTCAAATCTGTCCTCAGACATTTAACAACTGTGAGACTCTATGCAAGTCACTTAGGTTCTGTCTCAGTTTCCTCAAGTGTAAAATGGGGATAATACGACCTACCTCGTAGGATTATTGTTAAGCATCAAATGATATAATATTTGTAAAGTAATTAGCAGAGTGCCTGGCACACAGTAGGTGCTTAATAAAATGCCTGTTCCTTCCTCTCCTCTTCCTCTCTTTGTTAGTAACTCTGGAGAGAGCAGTTTCAGTTACATGATGAGAAATAAAAGTCAGAGAGTTAAGAGAGGGAGAAGCTAGAAGTGGAAGTGCCTGTTGTCAATGACCTTCTCAAGAGTTTAGCCATAAAAGAGAGGAGAGATGCAGGATGATAACCAGTGGGAAGAGATATGTCAAGTGAAAGTTTTTTGAGGATGGGGGAGACATAGGCATGTCTATAAGTTGTTGGGAAGCAGCCAGCAGACAGGAAGAGACTGAAGATGACTGAGGGTGGGGACGGTTAGGAGGGCAGCCTGCTGAAGAAGGGTTTGCCTTGGGGAGCACAAGGGCCACCAGTTCATGTGAAACAGAGGTAAAGGAGGAGAGAGTGCCAGAAAGCATCTGAGTGATGTGAGGTGAGAAATACGTGAACAGAGAAGGTAAAGGGAGGGGGAGTTATGGGACATTTGAGGAGGGATGACAAGATTGGAAAATCTGCTGTGGTGAGTACGAAGGTGAGAAGATTGCCTTGCTGCAGAGATTATACAGCAAAAAGAGATAGTCGATCATGGTTTTGTGATTGTCTCCAGCTCCATTCAGTAGCACACAAACAGGAGCAGAAGTAACAAATGATGGGAGGAAGACAAGGCTGAGGCTTGGCAGGGGAGTTGGGTGGCAAGGGCCTCAAGAAAAGACAGTGTGGAGCGGAATCAAGGTGAGGAAAAGATAAGAGGATAGACAGGGTGTGGGTGATAGCCTGGGAAAGGACAGAGGAATTAGAAGTCAGAGTGTGGATGAGCAAGAGTACTAGGGATTGCAAGTAGGAGAGAAAAGTGGATGACAACAGGGTATGATCAGAGTTCATGAACATGGAAATGGAAAAGCTGAGGGTGATGGGTAGATTAAGGATATGGCCATCTCTGTGTGGAAGGAGTGGGTCATGGGAAATGAGGGAGAGCGTGGAAGCAGAAATGGGGAGCAAAGGGTATTTAAATTCTATTCATAGGACCAATGAATTACGGGGTACAAGTGAAATGCAACCAGTGCTGGAAAGGATGGCCAGAGAATGTGTGTCTCTGGGAGGGAGCCAGGATTCAATGAGTGTAAAAAGATGGAAGACAGAAGAAAGGAAAAAGGTTTAAGATGAAAGCAAGTTTGTTGCCTATGAAGCAGGCATTCCACAGTGCACGGAGGAAGGAGGCTGGGTTGAAGGGTATGGGAATAACAGAGTAGTTGATGGGAGATAGAGAAAGAGGTGGGAGCAAGGACAACTGGGGGTTCAGAACTACAGTATGAAAAGGGTCTGACAAGGTGGAAGCACATTATCATTATTGAGCAACAAGTTCTGACAGGTTGTCATTGTCCTGAGGGGTTTAGCTTCAGAGTGGAGTCTTCCAGGACAATGCCAGGTGCTGTGTGTGTGTGTGTGTGTGTGTGTGTGTGTGTGTGTGTGTGTGTGTGTGTCTACACATGGGTGACTGTGGGAGGAGGGGAGGGTTGGAGAAGGCTAGGAACTCAAGCTGGCTGAGGAAGGATGAGACCTTTCTCTCCTTCCCACGCAGCCTGCTTTTCATTCCATTATGCTGCCTCCCCCAAGTCTTCCATAATCAAATTCTTGTATCTGCTTTGTGTTCTCCCCCCACCCCAAAGCGTTTATTCCTTTTCTATGCCTTCATCAGAATATCCTATAGTATTTCTGAGGGAATAACTCCAGAGTGTTTTATCACCGATACCCCCTGGTCTAGGGTGCTTAGCCAGTTCCTCTGATAAAAAACCAAGTCAGTGAGATCAGCTAGCCCTCTAGGAAAGAGGGCACGATTTCTTCAAGTGTCAGGCATTTAATAACTGAAGGAAAAACAAGAGGAATACAGGGAGCTACAGGAATCTCCCGCAAACACTACGTGCTCAAACCATTTTTCCTTTGCTCTCATGAAGAATACAATTTAGCCTGACAGCTATACAGAAATGGGATCACTTTGTTTTACGTTGCTATGTTCTCCCATGATAAGCCTTATATACATTCCAGGTCACTTCAAGTGTGAGACCACCAAGCAGCTCTACCAAACTATGTGTCACAGTTGGAATCTTTCTGCAGAGTTTTAAGATTAGTATTTTCTTTCACATTTCCAACAATCCAGCTTTCACTACAGCCTATACTCCACATGGAACACAGAGCCAGTTTTAGGAGGCTTTCTGAAGTGAGCACAACCAGGAGAACACTGCATATGGCAACAGCAATACTGTAAAGATGAACAACTGTTAAAGATTCAGCTACTCTGATCAACACAAGGATCCAAGACAATTCCAAAAGACTCATAACGAAAAACACAATCTACCTCCAGAAAGAGAAAACTGACGAACTCTAAATGAAGACTGAAGCATACTTTTTAAGCTTTATCTTTCTTGCTATTTTTTGATCTGTGTTTTCTTTTGCAATGTGGCTAATATCGAATTATGTTTTGCATGACTTCACATGCATAATCAATATTGAACTGCTTGGAATTCAAAGTTTTAAAAAATCAATGTTAAAATTTTTAAAACATGTAATTGGGAAAATTTAATGAAATAAATAAAATATAAAATATATCTAATATATAATTATACACACACTTATGTGTGTATAAATATATGTAATGTATATACAGAGAGACTGAGAGACAGAAAAAGAAAATTCCTAAGTTACTGTCATGATCCTTTTTATATGCTTACCAAGTGGCAAATACAAAATTTATTACGCTTTGCTAGAATCACGGGGATGAATGGGATTGTCCTCTTGTCAGTACAGAACTTACCCTCACCCCCAAGCTCAGAAAAGCACCATACCTGTAACTTTGCCATTAGCTTCTGAAGGAGGCTGCCAGTTCACTATTATGGTCCTAGGTTTTCCCTCTTTACTTACTACAGTCACGTCTTTGGGTGGAGAAGTAGGAACTAGAAAGAAAAATATATTCACTTGATTCACATAAATATCTTTTAGTGATTTCCTCTAAAATGCTATTATGTTGAGCCAGGTAGCATATCAGAAAGAAGAGTGACCTGGAATCCAATTGAGTCCTGGTTCTAGTTGTGCTACTAGCTGTGTGACCCTGGTTAAGTTAGTCCTGCTTGCCTCAGTTTCCTCATTTGTAAAATGAGCCGGAGAAGGTAATCACAAATTACTTAAGTATCTTTGCCAATGAAATCTCATGTTGGGGCACAAAGAATTGGACATGACTAAAAAGCAACGGGATTACGGGGAAAAGTGATTATGGGGAAATCTCAACATCTTTTGAACCTCAGGGTTTTTTAGCTATAAAATGGGAACAAGAAGATAACCTTCACAACCCACTCCACAGGGCTGTCATGAAGGGGATCTGGAGATCACGAGAGGAATACTGGATGTGAAGTCAGGGGACATGAGCATTTACTATTTATGTGTCCCTGGGCAAAATGAGTTTCTTTTCTGGACTCCAGTTTCATCAACTATTTTTTTTAAAAAAAGGAGGTTGGATTAGATCATCTTTGTGGTCCCTTCCATCTATAAATCTCATGATTATTAAAACTCCAGACAATGCAATCTAAGACAGATCTACTCTTCTAAAATAGCTGTCAGGCCAGATATCTGACCTTCATACAGTGCTTCAAGGTTTATTGAACATTTTACAAACAGGATCTTATTCAGTCTTCTGAAGAACTCTATCAGATAAGTAACGCCTATATTATCTCTATTTTATAGGCTCAGAGAGGCTGAGACTCACCTAAAGTCATGTAGCCATGCTTTAGAAGCACGACTGAAAACCAGGTTTCTCCTAATTCTGAGTCCAAGGCTTTCTCTATTACACAATGCCTCTTCTTGCTCAAGAAGACAGACATGGCTAAGGAACTAGCTGTCAAATACCTTAATTCAAAAGCCTTATCCCTTAAATTCTAACTACTTTGGTCAGGGTGTTTTATATGTCAAAAAGTTCTCTTTAACTTAATGCATGCACCATACCAAGAGTTAAGACTTTCATCAGTCCCTTAATGAATACATCATTTGGAAATGGAAGTTTTTTCTCCTCCTTTTGCTTTTAGCAAAACACACTGTTACTGCTTTTAAAAGAAAAACTCTGTGGAATAGAGAAACCATCAAATTTAAATGACTGCGCAGCTTGTGTGTGTACAAAGGGAAGAGCAATTAGAAAGTTAATGAATTATGCTCTACCCTTCCCTTTCCAAACACAAATTATTCTTTCGTAAAAGCATTTGCTTTGTGTGAAATAGGACTATGAAATTTAAACACACTTCTAACAACACAAACATTTCCATTTGCCATTGGGTTGTAGTCAAAGTAACAGACTTTCTTAAGCCTTAGGAAAAGAAATGTAAACTTCAAAAAATTTATGAATTCATTTCATCATACTTCCCTCCTCTCATGAAGAGGTCTCAATGAATTTTATGGAAATGAAGAAATGTGGTATTTTATGGTTGTTTTTAAAAAACAAACCTGTCAATAATATCCCAGTAGAGAGAGAAGGAAACAATCATTTCATACAGATGGAATCACCCCTGGTTAAAGCACATGCCAAGAACATAACTTTGAAGAACCTGAGGGGCAGCCAACTAACAAGTGACCAAAGGAATGATGAAGGAATGGGCGTACAGACGAAAATGCACTGATCCTCAACATCTTTATAGTGTTACTTTCCATTTATCTCAAGTCCATTAAAAAGCACTCTAATGACATCTTGAAGTGAAACCTTGTAAGAAGCCAAATGATTCCTCAACCTGCAGCAGGGCAGAGGTAAACAGCCAAGGCACACCCCACTGGGATGCGCCCTCCCATTGACATGCAAGAAAAGATCTGACAGAAAAAGAAAGGGATTAAGCCAGTGAGTCTATTTCTATTGCAAATATAGCACCAGCTACGTCTTGCTCACGTGCAAATTATTTAACCTTATTGTCTCAGGTGATGAATACAGCAGGGACAAGATGATCATTTCTGCTCTTACAAAGAGCCGGTGATAAAATTAACCGGCTGATTATTCAAAGTACTTATGATGAAAAAGATGGAGTGCTGAAAAGCTGGTGCAGCCCTTGCCCTTTGCCCCATATGATGAAGAGGGGGAGGAGGGAGGATTAAACAACATGAGCCATGAAATGCTGCAGACCCTCACCAAGTTCGAAGGTGGTTCCATGAGCAGTCATACTCCACGTGCTTGATCTCCGACCTTTAGTCACCATCACAGAGAACTCATAGAGAGTGTTTGGTTTTAGCCCGGTCACTAAATAACTCAAAGTCGTTGCATTTGCAGTCTGGAGAAAAGGGACACACAGCATTTTAGAAGCAGAAAACAGAAGCATTCACTACATGAACATGAGCTGAATAAAAACACTTGTCTTTCCATAGATAATGCAAGTGACCATAATAAGCTTGTTCTGCGATTGTGACTGGATCTTTTCAACTTGACTAACCAAAGATGAACCTATATGAAGGTCTTGGGCAAGTCCCATCACCCCTTCAGAACTGCTGTTTTATCTCTGATGCTGGGAAGTTAGAGGCGTGGGCTAGGTGACAGCTGAGTTCCTTTCCTGCTTTAAATTTTATGATCCTAAGTAGAACTTAGTGACAAGGATTTTATGCTTACTATGGGGAGTAATATTTTTGCATTTAGAAGGTATTATTACTATTATTAATTAAATAAACATTAAACTGATAAACTAATATTAGTCCATCAGATTGTGAGATCCTTGAAGACAAGGATGTCTTTTGCCTCTTTGTGCATCCCCTGTGTAGCATTTATTCAGCACTCACTCTGTGCCAGGCACTATGCTAAGAACTTCAAATATGATCTCATCTGATCCTCACAATAACCCTGGGAGGCAGGTGCTATTATTCCCTCCATTTTACAGTTGAGGAAACTGAGGCTGTGATTTGCTCAGGGTCGTATAGCTAGGAAGTGTCTAAGGCTGGTTTTGAACTCAGGTCTTCCCAACTGCAGCCCTGGTACCCTGAACACCATACCCCCTCACTGCCCCTAACTGAATTCCCTTTACTTTTTGGCTAAAGATATAGATGAATAAATATTTACCTAGTGTCTTCTACATAACTAAGTATGATGCCAATGCTATGAGAGACAAAAAGAGGAATAAGATACAGTCCCTTTCAATCTAATTAGAGAATAGGGTGAATAAATAAACAAAATACTGCTATATAAGACAGCATCCAGGAAAGGCCAAGTAAATACAGGGCTGAAATGGAGGCGGGGTTGGATAGACTGGACTGAAGTGTGAGGAGGGTCTTTCAAATGGTGTTAAGATATAAGTGGGGACAAGGAGCAGGATGGTAAAGAAAACAGTACAATTTTGTAGCAGAGAGATAAAGCTAGAAACATAGGCCAGGGCTAGATCAGAAAGGGCCTCACTGCATAGGCCTTGAAGAGCTGCTGAAGGTGGTCCATCCCATGAGACAGGAGAGGCATGATCCTAACTGTATTTTAGCTGTGATTAATAGGGCAGTGTTATATAGCAGAAGTCACACGTGTCAACCATGTGACCTGCAGGCCAGATGTGGCCCACAACACTCCCAGAGTGGCCTGAACCAGACTTTTTACTCTGTAATTGGGAAATACTTAACAAAATAAATAAAAATACAGTAAAATATAGGTAATATTACATTTAAAAACTAAGTCAATATGCAGTCTACAGGGATCCTTGAGTATGGCACAGTAGTCCCCATTTTTATTTATCTGTAGTCTGACACTACTGCTGTACAGGATATATCAGAGCTGACAGTCACAGCAAGAAGAAAATCATGTATGTATCACCTGAGGGCAGAGGCATTGGGAACCCAAAGTAAGGAACGGCTGTTAAGAGAAAAAAGCTGAGGAGTTCCCAACAAGAGGGGACAGCATTAAGGCAGCTCGGTGGCACAACGGATAGAGCGTTGGGCCTAGAGTCCAGAAGATCTTAGTTCAAATTCAACCTCAGATACTTCCCAGTAACAAGGTTCCCTATCAACATTCTGCGACAATCTGGATCCCATACTCTGTGCCATTTCTCATGTGACATTCCATCTTACCTCTATCCTTTGCATGAGCTGTTGCTCCTCATGCTCTCCCTCATTTTAAGTCTTAGGTCAAGTGCCAGTCCCTTCAAGAGGCCTTTCTAGATTCTTCCACTTGTTAGTGTCTCCCCATCACTGATAACTTATATCTATATTCCCTATTTATCTGTAAAAATGTTGCATGTTTACCACCCTCCCATCCCCCCCTTTTGTACTTGCACCTTCAGTGTCTAAAACTGCCTAGTTGATAAAAATCATTACCTGTAATCAGCAGTGACAGAGTACTTAAGGAAAGGGACTATACCTTATCCACCTTTACAGCCCCAATGATATCTAATACACAGTAACATTACATAAATCTCTGTTAAGTTACTACTGAAGTTTGTTTTGTTGTGACCCCAAAATATTAATGTCACTAGTTCATATATGCATAACGAACTTTAAAAATATTCATGAACTCATTTGACATAACAACCCTGTGAGTTAGGTTAGCATGAACATTCTTGTCTCAAGGATGCTGGGAGGTTGCAGTATGTGGCAGTCTCGGCTGGAATCCCTGGGTTCTAAGAACAGCGACCTTTCCACTAGGCCTTGCCTTCTCTCCTGTAGAAGATGTTGCCAGATGCTGCACTTTCTCTTGGCTGGAAAGTTCCTAAGAGATTCCTATCATTGACGTCACCCTCCTTAACTTCTTCCACTTCCATCCATGCATCTAATACATCCAGAATCCCTTCTCCCAGTAAGACTGACTCCAACCTTTGATGCCACCTTATATCCCTTCTACTTTTTAAGCCATGAATTCTCTTCTCAGTAAGAGCTCTCTGGGTGGCTGGGCATGTGAGCAGTGGTAGATATCTGTGAAGACAAGTGGGATACAATGTCCCAGAGCTTTCAACACTTCAGAGTTACCATACACTCTGCTCTATACAAGGCATGAGCTTCCCAGTGTCCTCAGAATATTGTGATGCCAACTTGGCCTAGAGTTTGGAATTCCAACACAAACCCTTGTAAGATGTGTATCTAAGGTAGAACTTGGGAGGCATCGAAAAGGTCAATCCTAATTAAAGTCATTGCTGGAATAAGTTGTTAAAAGGAAAGTCAAAGATCCATGAGAAAGGAATCAAATTATATACTAGTCACTTAAAACAAATTTGCTCTAGAAGTTATCATCTTTAAACATCAGGTTAAAGCTTTTTAAAAAAAATTCAAAATACATTTTAATGGTATCTTTTACATCCTGCTCTTTTTTGGTTTTAAAAAAGAGACCCTAAACATTAACAAAAAAATAAACAAAACCCCACTCCCGCCTATAACAAAGAGAGACAACGAAGTAAAAACACCTAATATCATGACAACATCTGAACACACTGCTCTAGTAGTCTCCCACCTCCCAAGGAAGGGCCCTTGTACACATTTTGGTCCAACTGAGCCCTTAAGTCAGATGACTCACAGGTTCACACAGATGAACCACTAAGAAGTGTGAGCTCTGGTCCTCTGACTCCAAATCCAGTGTTTTCTCTGCTGTGCCATGTGACCTCCTGTTTAAACAGAACTAACTTATTTTAATAAACCTATTTTGTTTTTGATTAACATGGTCAGTAAAATTCATGGTTAAACTCTAGCTTTTTTTAAAGCTTCCTGGCATTGGGTGGTAGTAAAACCATTTGCAGAAAAACTGTCTAAGGATAACAACATTCTCTTAATTATTTTAAATCAGAAACTGAAAGATAAAAAGTGCCAATAAACATCATGTCTTTATTACAATAATTCAAGAAAATGCAAAGTGGAAAATTCCACGGATATAATAGTTTACATTGTCATCCAGCTGTTCCAACTGAAAACTATCACTGTCAATGAACAATGATGATGATGATGACAGCAAGGACAATATCTAGCATTTATAGAGTACCTACTACGTACCTGGCCCTGTGCTAGATGCTTTACAAATATGATCTCTTTTGATTCACACAACAACAATGAGAGACAGGTGCTATTATTATTCCCATTTTACAGTTGAGGAAACTGAGGCAAACTGAGGTTGAGTGACTTGCCCAAAGTCACATAGCTAATAAGTGTCTGAAGCCAGTTTTGAACTTAGGTCTTTCTGACTCGAGGCCCAGCATGCTAAGCCTTGCTCCACCAAGTTGCCTATAACTAGAGACATTTTTCTTCTATCTGAAAAGAATAAATGTGGTTTTGTGTACTTTTTAGTTGACGTCCTGCACCACTAACATTTTTATTTATGTTTCAAAAAACAGGCCCTTATCTTATCAACCATGACTCAAGGAGAAAGGTAAAATCGACTATAATCTCCCACTTCTGCCATCTACACCTGGTAGCTCATTAACAGTCATCTAGAAGGGTATTTCCAATACATTCATTGGTATGAGAAAAAGCTACATTCTTCCTGTCCCTAAATTTGGTTGGTATAAAACCTGAGAACAGCTTAAAACTTTATTTTTAGAAGAAGCATGAATTAGGATGAGATTTTCACAGTATATCTCTCTCTATCTATCCTCTCAGTGTCCCATGTATGCATATGTGTACGTACATATATATGCATAAGACAATGATTTTGTGCCATTATTTTTCAGTGTACACTTTTTTTTTTAGATCTTTCAAAGACGTTTCATTTTGAGAATGTGGCTTATAGTTGGAACAATGTGATCCAACTACTTTTTTTCCCCTAAAGTCTGTTTTCATTTCATGCCACCATTCTTGCTGAATGAGAAGCAACATGGGAGAGTGGAAAAACATCTGACTGAGAGTAACGAGAGGCTTTGCACCAGCTGTTATTAAACAGCAATCTGACCTTGGCCAAGTGACTTGGGCTCTCTGGTCCTTAGCTTCCTTCTCTAGAAATCAGAGGGAGGGCACTAGGATGGATAATCACATACTAAGATTCTCTGATCTGAATGCCTCACTCTCTAAGAAAAAATTTGGAAAAACATTACTCTTCCATATGTAGTTAAAGCAATTAGAATACTATTGATATTTCCTTTCTTCTCTCTACTAAGTTCACTCCCACTCTTCTGACCCCCTTCCTTCTTATCACAGATAATTAGATGTTAATAAAACATCAACACAATGTTTTTTGATGACTGACATCCCTCAGAAGATTACACTTACTGTATTAAATTTTCCTTCCCACTTCAATAGCAGCTACCATAGTAATTCTGCTGAAAGCAGGAGACTGACACTCCCAAGTGTAACAATTTTATGGGAAACCGCAAGATGGGGAGTTGTGACCTGGGTGTGTCCCAAATTCCAACCACAGAGTTCCTCTATCTCCCTCATCTCTCAACTGTTATATACAGTGCAGCTGTTAATACCTTATACTTGGTGTTAGCAGGAATATTGGTTTTCCATCGGACTGTGTAGTATCGCGAGTCTGTGATCTTCTGGTGTTTTGGCAGTGAGTTGTCCGCCCATGTAATCCTTATGGTATCATGGCTTAGTATGGAAGCCTGAACTCCCACTGGTGGCATCATAGGGGTGGGATCTGGCACTGGAGTGTATGGAGCATTAACAACAAATAAATCAACCTCAGAAGTATCTAGGGGATTGATGGGCAAAAAACAGTGCATTTCAATTAAAAAAAAAGGAGGGGGGACATTTAAAGATAAAAACAAAATAAAACAAAAAGGAAATGTAGGGTAATATAATGGAATGAAATGGAGAAAGAGAAAGAAAGAATCCACGGTTAATCAATAACACACAATTAATTTTTAAAACCCACCCCAAACTGTTCTTCAAGGCAAAAAAACATGCATAAGCTTAGGGCTCAACAAGTCATACGTAAGTGTACTAAAATGTTCTAATGTACCAACATGTTTGTTAAAATGACCTGTCCAGTTTTTCTTCTAATAAAGAATAAAAAATTCGCTGATCCAGTGAATGCTGTTGACCTTTCAGGATTTCAGAGTGTCATGATGTTCCAGCCTATCATGGCCACTGAGCATATGCGAACCTAATCCCTCTTGTACCAGGCAAATAAAACTATTACCTCCCCTGAAATCTGGATGAAGCAAGCCCAGGGAAAAGCAGTTCCCCTAAGATTACCAATTCAGCTTCCAGCCAAGGTGGTGCAGCATCCTTCAGGGAAGAAATCAATGTGGAGAAGGAGTCCCTAACTGCTGCCAATGAGCCCTTGGGAGTGTCAGTATCTCCCAGACTACTAATTTGATCTTATCAGTGGAAATGACATTAAAGAAGAGGCATTACCACATTCCTGGTTGCTGCATCCTAAGGGATCCATGGGATGAAATGGAGAAATTCCAAATCACTTGGAGCTAAAACTTTCTATATGTGTTGTCTCTTCTATTAGAATGTGAGCTCCTCATTCATTCATTCATTCATTCAATCAGTCTAGGCCTCCAAGCCATCCATCATAAGCTCAAATCAACTCTGACATGGTCTCAGCCCTGGAACTTAGACTGATCTACTGATGCTATGTCAGATTGTGTTCTGGTGGTCTTGGTTTCAGAGATGAGAATAAGCCTCAAAAATGACACAATTCTGAAGAAATTATATCTATTCAAGGAATTCTCTATCACATTCCTTGAAATGGCTGATCTAAATCTTCTCTTTCCTCAAGTTTCCCATGGCTCCCCCATGCCACAGTCATTTCAGCAGATGACTTTGCCTCCTACTTTATTAAGAAAAATGAGACCATCTGTTATGAGCAACCTTATTCCATATCTCAAAATGTGGAGTATTAATAATTAATTGAATTAATTAATCAAAAAATAAAGTAAACAAAATTAAAATTACATATCTTTAAAATGAATGGTTTTTTTTTAAACCTTATACACATTTTTCTACACAGGGAGAATACAAAGCCTCTTGTGGTCAAAAACACAGCAGGTGGTTGGCTGTTGTCCTTCGTTCCCTAAGAGGACCAAAATTACATCAGCATGATAAAGTGAAGTTTCAGTGTGTACCACTGTGCCTGATCAACCAATATGAGCTTGGAATGCTCTACCACAGATTGGTCACAGATAGTCCGTGTGAACATCTGAGGTGGTTACTCTAAATTGTGCATCCTACGTTTCCTTTGTGCTGTTTCAATTCTGCTTTGCTCATGAAGCACACCACCTTTTCTGATGCAGGCATGCCATGCTGAGTGGTCCTGTGCCAGTGTCTCCCATGCCCCACAATCAAATCCAAAGTTCTTGAGAGACCTTGAGAGTGTCCATGTATCACTTCTTCTGACCACCATGTGATGGCCTGCCCCACTGAAGAATAATGGCTTGGTTTCCTCAGCTTTTATTCTAAGTCATACTGATTTACATGACAAGCCATGAGGACAATGGGAATTTTCAACTCCAAGTTAGAAAACACCTGGGACAATGGAGTTTTCTCTTGGCACCGAAAACCAAGGTTAAAAGAAAAGACATCATTTTAGCATGGAGCTACTCTTTCTAGCATTTGTAAGCTGGGTGTGGTAGGGACTCATTGCTTCTGACTATAATTAAGTAAGCCAGCCTTCTTAATGGAGCCACTTTCTGGTGGCCATTTAGCACTGAGACAGCCTGTGGGTGGCACTAAAGAGAGGAAGCCTGGATGCTGGAAACAGGTATGACTGCTCGATGGAGACCAGCAGAATGCCAAGGACACTGGAAATCAGAGAAGCCCAGGATACAGAAAAAAGTAGGGAGGAAGAGAGAGGGAATAATCAGCAAGGAGCAGCAACTACCTAACAGCTGAGCTGCCCCATAGTGCCCCAATACAGGCCTGATGGGGGTGTGGTCAGGAGAGACCTTCACGATGATATCATCAGAAGACATCAGCGGCAGTTCTCCACCCACATCTGGGTCTCCACATGTGTCCACTTTCCCCAATCCTAGCATGTGTATTTGTGGGAGAGTGGGCTGAGGTTTGTAGGGGAAATGTTCCATTGCTACTTTTCCTTCCATTTTATTTCATAAACACTTTTCTTTGAATTAGTTGTGTAAACACACTGGTAGGGGCTTATGGGCTATGAATCATATGAGATATGAATCATCCACATCATATGAGTGGATCTCAGAGCAAAATGAACATGGGATAACTTTTTGAGGGCCCTACTTGCAAGAGCGGGATGCCCTAAATGCTATACCTACACACTCATCAAACTGGCTGACACAAGATTATTTCTTTTCAATTCTTTAAAGACCAATGATTTCATCAGTGTGGATTATGCACCTGATCAATACAGACTATACTTCTCTTTACATTTTAGCAGGTGCCTAAGCTTTGTGATGACCTGTCACTTAGAACCCAGCTGAACTGGGCATGGATGAGAAATATCTAATTTGGCCCTGGGTCTCTACTGGAAACCTCTATCACTTGCTAGGATCTATTAACATCATGATATCACAGTGACAACCATCAGCTACAAAGAATTTCCACTCAATTCCACATCCATTCAGAAACACTCACTGTGTAAGATGTTCCAGGGGTCAAGAATATTTAGAGACAAATGAAACAATTGCTGTCCTCATCCTGGGGCTTATATAGAAGTAAATCCAAGGCCATTTGTGCAGGGACAGAGCATTCACCACTAGGTGGAATCAGGAAGGCTTCCTAGACCACATCAGACTTCTTTGTTTTAAAGACTTTGGGATTTCCATTTTTTTTCAAAAGTTAAGCCAAGACATTAAAACGACTTGTCCTGCACCAATAACGTTTGTTCATTTGAACTATAGACATCATGCTGTAAAGAAATACTATTTGACTGTAAATTTAGCTTCTTCTGATACCTGTTTTGTTCTGATAAAATTTAAGGAAAGAAATTATGACTTACCCGTATGAGGTCTGGTAACTGCACTCTCATAGAGTGGGATGCCTTCACCTACATTATTAAATGCTTTCAGGGTGATCACGTAGTGGGAACTTGGATCTAAAGGAAAAAGTCAGCTTATGAGAATTTAAAAATTACTTATTAAATTGTTAATCAGTCTGAGAGGATGTCATTTACCTGCACACATACTTTTATTTATGTGTATGTCATTTCTCAGCCTGCATCCCTGAGCATGCCAGAATGCCTTCCTTCTTCTCCTCTGTGTATTTTAGTCCTGAAAAGACTTCAAAGTTGAAAAGCTCCTCTGAACAGAAGAAACCCCACTTTTAAAAAGGGCTTTCCTTACTCTTGTTTCTCATCTCTGACCTATTACCAGGATTCATGACCACACAGTTTAGCCTTCAAATCTGGTTTTACGTGGGACAGTCTTGTTTCTGTGCCTTTGCAGAGTCTGTATTGACTCCAAATGTATTAAGAGATGTATTCCTCATTTCCCTAGATGGAACACAAACTCCCTGAGAACAAGAATTACTTCATTTTTGTTAATCCATCCCCTGCACCAAGCACTGAGCCCAGCTCACAGCAGGAGCTGAAACCAAGCCCTCTTGGTTCTAAGGCCAACCAGCTCTCTGCCCAGTATGCCATGCCACCTACAGGAATGAAAGTATCTTCTTTATTTCTGACTGAAAACAAAGTGGCCCACAGCACACTTAAATACTGGAGGATTGTTTTCAGAATTGCTTTTTTGGGAAGATGAGAAAATACTCCTATTATTGATGTACATGGAATTGATAAAGGTAATTAGATCATTCACTATTTGGAAGTCTTCAGAAAAGGTGTAAAAAATAAATGAAATATAAATGGACTTTAATCACAGCTTTGCTCAAGATATAAATTTAAGGATGGCAACTTTGAATCTTAAGTTTTTAAAAGTAAGATATGTATTATTAACTTAATTTGGGAAAGTACAAATGTTTATTTGAATTAGTGTACTTTCTGCTTGAAAATATTCCCATGGTAAAGGGCAGATCCAAGATGACAGAGTAATAGGAAGAAGTACACCTCTAGAGAAATCTAGAAAATACATCAGACTGATTGGGAAATTTAAGAAAGAACATTACAGTAAATAATTTTCCAGTCAAGCTCTGCACAGGGAAACAGCAAAGAGGCCTCTGGACACTAGGGACAGGGTCCTGTTGGGATCAGTTGTGCTAAATATTCCAGTGTGAGAAGTGAAAGAGGAACAACATCCCCTATGACTGAAGGGGCCCCACTTGCACAGGCCACGGGAACAAAGGTCAACTGGCAAGTCTGTTGTTCACAAGCCAGCCCTTGGTCCAAGAGGCCTAGGGCTGGTACTCTAGGGTGAGGAGCAGCAGGCCGAGGCTCTGCATGGAGGAAGGAGAACGTTCAGAATCAAGCATCTTCTCAGTCTCAATTTCACCTCCTGCCCTATTTATAGCCCAAAGTGGAATAACCAGGACACGGCTTCCAAAACAAAAGCAAGTCTTCAAGTCTCTCACTTTGAACCAGCTGGCCCACAGTGGCAGAGCCCAGAAGCAGTCTGATGGAATTCCAAAAGTGGCAAGTCCGGAGGCCTGTTGCTCAGACCAGACTCTGCCCCTTATCAGAACACATCTGTGAGCACTGAAAGCTTTCAGGTCCCCAGCCTGAACTGCTCCTGGAAAAATATAACATTTAATACCCCACACTAACGTATCAGTAAGACAAACTCAGGCATTAACTCCATTACACAAGGCCTGGCTCTAATAAAACCCAAAGTTAGGAAATCGAACAAAAAAAAGAATCCCATAATGATGATGATGATGATGGTAACAGCACATATCACCATAGCTCTAAGTGCCAGGCTCAGTGCTCAGCCTGTTTTACAGACATTATCTCATCTGATCCTCACAACAACACTAGGATGTAGGTGCTCTTATTATCATCCCCATTTTACAGGTGGCAAAACAGAGATTAAGTGACTTGCTCAGGTTCACACAGTTATTACAGTATCTAAGGTCAAATCAAACTCAGGTCTTCCTGACTCCAGGCCTGGCACTGTATCCACTGTACTACCCATAAGGAGCTATTACGAAGACATGGATACTCACAAACCTAAAATAGAATGACTCCGAAACAATTACAAGCAAAGTCTCAAAGGACAACACAACTCAGGCACAAGTTCAACTAGAACTCCCGGAAGAGATGAAGTAACAGTTTTACAAAGACTGAGAATATTTTTTCTAAAGAGCAGTAGGGGACAAGAGGAAGAGAAATGAGCTATGGAAAAAGGAATGGGAAAGGGATTAATGGCTTGGCACAAGAGGCACAAAACACTACCCAAGCAACAAACTCTCTGCAAATTAGAATAAACCAAACAGAAGTTAATGACTCCATGAGACAACAAAAAATATTAAAACATTATTAAAAGGGACAGCTAGGCGGCACAGTGAATAGAGCACCAGCCCGGAGTCAGGAAGACCTGAGTTCAAATGCGATCTCAGACACTTGACACTTACTACCTGTGCGACCCTGGGAAAGTCATTTAACCCTGAATGCCTCAAAAAAACAAACAAAAAAGCCCCTGAAAAACTCACTATCAAAAGACTAGAAAAACAGAAGAAAATTTAATGTATCTCATAGCAAAAACTGACCTGGAAAACAGAGGGAGGTGAAAAAATTTAAGAATCATTGAAGTATCTGAATGCCACGACCAAAAAAAGAGCCTAGACATCATATAAAAAAAAAAAACAAACAACAAAACTGCCCAGACCTCTTAGAACCAGAGAGAAAAGTGGAAACAGAAGAATCTACCAGTCACTTCCTGAAAGAAACTTCAAACCCAAACTCCCAGAAACATCATACCCAAAATTCAGAGATTCCAAGACAAATAAAAAAATACTACAAGCAGACAGAAAGAAAGTACTGAGAAGCTAGAGTCCGCACTGGACATAATCTATCTGCTACCACTAAAAAGGGGCAATGAAAGCCTAGAATATGATATTCCTGAGAACAAAGGATGTGTATGCAGGACACACATATGTATATATATATATATATATATATATATATATATATATATATATATATATATATATGCATATATTTATCCAGGATAATTTATTCAGTAAAACTGAGTATAATTCTATAGGGGGAAAAAGTGAACCTTTGATGAAACAGAGGAATTCCTGATGAAAAGACAAGACATGCATAAAACCTTTGAAGGGCAAACCCAAGTGTTAAGAGAAACATAAAAAGGTAAACTCAGTAAACAATTTATAAGGGACTAAACAAGCATAAAATGTTTACATTCTAAAGTGGAGAGATGATACATGTCCCCTCAGAACCTTATCATCATCAGGGGTCACAAAGGGGCATCTGGAGTAGCTGTGTTATATCTTGATTTTCAAAGAAGACTGGAAAGGGAGGGAAAGAGGGGGGAGAGGAAGGATGAGGAAAACTACCTCATAACAGGTGTAAGCAAGCAGAAGTTTATACACAGAGGAAGGGGTGGGAGAGTGGGTAAAACCTGAGCCTCATTCTCATTGAAGCTCCTCAGAGGAAAGAACATACATGCGCATAAAGCCACGTACAGAAATTAATTTCACTCAACAAGGAAACAGGAGGGTAAAGAAGATAAAGGAATAAGAGGGGGTTTACATTAAGGAAAGAATTAGTCCCAAGCAAAACAAACTCTAAAGTGCTTTTTGTGTTGGAAAATAATTGGAAACTGAGGTGGCTCCTGTAAATTGAGAAATGACTGAAAAAGCTATGATATATAAATATAATGAAAGACTATCATACTGTAAGAAATACTGAAAGAGATGGTTTTAGAGAAACCTGAGAAGACTTATATGAATGAATGAATGCAGTGAGAAGTGGCAAGAACTAGAACAATGTATATAACAATAATAATAATACTGTAAAAATGAACAATTGTGAAAAACTTAGGGATTCTGATCAAAACAATGACCAATCATGACTCCAAAGGACTTCTGATGAAACATGCTGGTCACCTCCTGATGGAAATGCGAAGGACTCAGAGTACAAGGGAGATGTATTTGTTTGGTCACGGCCAATGTGGGAATCTGTTCTGCTTGACTGTGAAGGTTTATAATGGTGGTTTTGTTTTCCTTTCTTTCTCAACTGGGGGAAAGATGAAGTGAGAGGGAGAGAAAGTGGATTTCTGTTGGCATTTTAAAAGCTGAATAAAAATAAGAAAATATTGGCACAATTCTCAGAAGTATTCTCTTCCATAATCTTCTTCCACTCCTCCTACTTACCTAGGTTCTCAATGGTATAGTAGCGCTGTTTGTGGTCCACTTTGATAGTCTGAGCATGAGGGCTGCCAAGTCCATAGCCGATGGCGTAGCCTCTGACCACAATGTTCTGGTTTTCTGGAGGAGTCCAGCTCACCACAATACTAGTAATGAGAGGGCGAACATGGAGAGAACTAGGCACTTCAGGAACACGAGTTTCTGTGCAAGAAAAGAGAAAACCAAGGTGTGACTGACCTTAGATTCAAACAGCTGGTACTATTTAGCAACTACTCAAATTGGGTTTAGGCCCCTATTTCTCTATGTGCATTTTTAAGAGCAGAGTTTGAAGCAGATGCTGGTATACAAGGAAGCAGGCACACTTGTAGTACTGTTTAATTTGGCCCACGGTTCTCTCTCATTGAGAGATGAAGAAAAAAAAATAACAGTCAGTCAGCTGTCTTAAGCATTAATGCCAAAGTATTCTACTCGGCTATAAAACATAGGGGATTTAAATGTGCCAGCAGAAACTGCAAGTCACCATACTGAAGATTCCCCTGGAATGTTACCTGTTATTTATTTATTTTTTTTAAAGAGCAGAGTAGAGAAAAGCTAAATAAGTAAAATTTCAATTATAACAGTAAATGTTATCTAAGTGCTTTCTACTAAAATACTGGTCTCTTTCTTTTTGCTTTTCCTAAGATATCGCTTGTACTTATGTTACCAGGATTTAACCACAGTTAAATTCTTAACCATTCTTTTCCAGAAAAATTTTCCTAAAG
Source organism: Notamacropus eugenii (assembly GCF_028372415.1). NCBI lineage: Eukaryota > Metazoa > Chordata > Mammalia > Diprotodontia > Macropodidae > Notamacropus > Notamacropus eugenii. The sequence goes on from NC_092872.1 coordinate 243,880,766, forward strand.
GTATTTTAAATAGTAGAAACTGCCTTAATGAGTGCATTATGGCTACTCTTCTCACCCCAAATCTTCTTTTGGAATGCCCTGCACTCCCCTGTAAGAAGAAAGTGAGCTGTTTTAGCCTGGGTTGTTTTTCTTGGGAAATAATTAGCAAAATAAGAAAATGGTCTAAAATAATGAGGAAGAACAACTCCCCAACAGGTACATTCCACAATGACGGCAGCAGGAATAAACACAGCTCGTTCAATGTCTTCTAATAATTATTAGTCTTTTATGTTCTGAGCAAATTGCTTTGTCTAGAGATTAAGTCTCCCCAATCTGTCCTCCAGCCTGATAACTAACACTTAAAACAAAAATACCTTCTCCATTTCCTTGTAAAATAAACACAGCTATAATTTTGGTAATTGCTTTTACCCCCATGTCCGAATCTCCTACAGGTGCTGGACCTACTCATAAGAAATAAACCTTTCAAAGAATAAAATTCTAGTACTAGGTCACAGTTAGCAATAGAGTTTAAGCAGTGGATCTTAAAGGACCAAAATGCTACTGTAGCAATTTGAAGGATTTTTCTCTAAAGACCAGCTTCCTGATCTTTACTTTCTTTTCTAAGAGGTATTTTTTTTGGCTGTTCATTTTTTATATTACTTGAATTTCCCCATTAGCTGCCCTTTCACTCCCAGAAAGACATCTTTTATAACAAATAATTTTTAAAAAAGAAAAATAGGAATAGAAAATCATATATTGAAAAGACTGACATCACATATAGTGTTCTAAAGCTGTTCTCCTTTCCTGCTAAGAAGTAGGGCAAAGTGTTTGCAACATTTTATTTTCATTGTTATCATAATCCCCATTTCACAGATGAAAAGAAAATGAGGCTCATCAGAGAGAAAAAGTGACATGTCAAGCAGGAATATACCCCCAGATCTTCTCTACTGCAAAGTTACCACACTAACCACCTTACTATTACCTCTATTTGTATTACTTTCTCAAATCAGCAAGAAATTTCAGCATAATAGAAAGGCTAATATTTCAAGTTAAAAATAAAGTCAAGTATTCAAGTAAACGACTGAAAACAAAATGCTGAGGTGTGGCTTGCTAGTGGTTTGCAGAATTTCTCAATGTGCTGTAGTACATTGGAAAGTGTTGAGATTACGATGCAGGAGACATAGATTTGAGTCTTGATTCCAACAATTAACTGACTAATCTGGGACAAAACATGTGACTACTTTGAACCCTGGTTGTGTCATCTGTAAAATGAGGAAAATAACAGGAGCTATGCTTGTCTCACAGGGGTGTTATAAGAAAAGTGCTTTATCTACCCTTTACCTTCCCCTCCTCCATTATTTTGTATCCCTGAAATTCCAGTTGTTATACACACAAACACGTATATATATATATATATATATATATATACACACATACATATTAATAGTACGGAAAACATTTAAATTACCATACTTTACATAAGTCTTCTTGTGTTATAGTCTGAGTAGACTTAGAAGCTATGTTTTACAGATGAGGAAACTGAGACTCAGAGAGATGAAGGGAATTTCCAATGCCAGTCAGAAGTCTGGATGCTCAGGGAGAGGCTCCTCCCCCTGTACCACAAGGCCTCACCTAAGAGTCACATCATTAGGCCTGGAAGGAATCTCATACATTATCTAGTCCAGCTGCCACATTCTAAAGACTGAAGCCCTGAGGAAGTAACTGACTTGCCTGAGGTCACAAATCTAGCAGGTTAACAGAGCCAGGGCTGGGCAGACAAGACTCATATGGAGATTCAATTTTTAACAAATTCATGGAGCCTAGAGTTGGGGAGGAAGGGAATTTGGGACTATGGGAAGGCAGGATTTAAACAAATGGGATCAGATGCAAATTTTACAATATCTACTTATACATTATCTTCTAAAGTACAGAAACATGTTTTCATGTCTGTTTTATTCTTGTTCTTTCCTGGCATATATATTTAAAAAACACTATGGGACATACATTCCTACACCTCTCTTGAATAATTAGAAAGAATAAGTAAATCAATTTACATTGATGTTTAAAATTTCCACCAAATGATTCCCTGTGCCTCGTTTGTTCATTAATTTGGCTTTGTAATAAGCTCTGTAACAGGGGTAGCCAGGATGTGTTCCCCACAAGTCCTATCTATCCATCATTACTTACCATCTAAGTCACTTTCAAACGTTTCTGCAGACATCCAGTCTGTAGCCGGCCCAGTCCCATTGACTGTAAGTGCAGCTACTCGGAAGTTGTACTCAGTACCCCGATCAAGACCTAGGGTTCAAACAATAAAAATGATGTAGCAAAGAGAACACTGAGAGAGAACAAACATACTAACAATGTCTCATTCTAAAAGCTTGTATTTTAAATTTAGTTTGGCGGTAAGATCTTATATTTCACTATTATTCAGATGATAAAAAATTTTGCAAAGGGAAATCTTAAGGAGAACAAATACGCTAATAATTTTTAGTCTTAAAAGCAGCTATTTTATATCTAAGACCTTGTCATATTTCACTCAATACCAAGATATACAGGCTACTGCTGTCTTGACAAAGTCTAAGTCAAAGTTAAGAGTCAATTTGATGCAAGATACTTACAACTGTAACCAAGGGACAGAAACTGTAATGGGCAAGACTCTCAGGAGAATGCACAACTAATTTTTCTAGGTCTGGCAGGATTTTAGAGATCATCCATTCACCTTTCAACTAAGAAACTAAAAGCCCAGAGGACAGAGTGAGTAAGTGGTTCAAGAAGAACTCAAGGACAGAATCAAGCTGGCCCTAGAGATGCCCAGAGCTAGAACAGAACAGAATGTTTCCTTTCAGGTTCTCTTAAGTTTTCTTCCAAATATACTTTTCCCATTAATTTTCCTGGGCCACTTGACATGACTACAGGTACCTACAGTAAATCTGTATTCTCTGAGAACAAAGCCTGGCTCTCCTAGCTGGTGGCAGCGAACTCCCTACACCCTTCTCTCAACTGGATTTCTAGCTTTTAATCTCTCCTCTCTTTTACTCCAAGTAGTTGTCTGAACTTTCCCCAGAATAGTAGGGGAATGCCATAGATAGGACTGACTGATGGTCATATAAGAAGTAAGTTTCAGAAGTAGGCTTTAAGCCTAGGTGCTGTGACTTAAAATCCAGGCATCCTCCTGTGACAGCAGGTGGAGTTGGCCCAATGTTGGACAGACAACCAAGACATGTGAATTCTAACTCAGGCTCTGTTACATATCTGCCTTGTCATCATCTCCTCTCATCTAGAAGACAACAGGACTGGACGATCTCCAAGTTTTCTTCTGGCTCTAAAATGCTGTTTGATGAAGAAGCAAATGTATGAAGTATATATTTCAGAAAAAGTTATGCTCTGTCTTACAAGTATATTGGACTACACTTATTCACAATATTAAACTGATTAGTTTTTTGATATGCACAGTCCATGAGATATTTTAAATAAGGACTTCTGAATATATTTAACATATTCAATATTTAAAATACAATTATATAGCCGACATGTGCCCAACAGAAAAATCTCCATCACCCAGGTTTAGGATACAGAACTGGCAGTGCCCCAGAAAAAGAGCACTGAGTTAAGGGTAGGATGACCTGAATTCTAATGTTGGCTCTGTCACTCAACACCTCTGTGACATTAGGAAAGATACTTATTGTTGCTGGGGATTAGCTTCTTTCACTGAAATGAAGAGCCTGGATTAGATGACTTTTATGGTTCTTTTCTAGACCTAAATCTTATGAACCTGGGACATGCAGAAAATTTCCGGTTTATTGATGTCCCCCCATCAGTCATCCTTCCCTCTTAGAATCTCACTCAAATACCTCTCACCTATACTCCCCCCATCCCCTCCAGTTTTTGGATATTAACAAAAAAGTCTATCATCTTGTTATAGAAAGTTCCTAATGCCTTTTTCGGAAATATTAATCCTTGTTAATGAAAACATTTATGTCTAAAATATTTTTATTGACTATTTTATATCATCTACAATTCCAAACATTTACCATTCATCAAGTATTGGGGATACAAATGCAACAATAGAGATGGTCCCCATCCTCCAGGAGCTCACATGCTAATAGAACTGGCAGGAAGAGGCTACATCCATTGGGAAGCGGTGGACAGGGAAGTGCACTTTGGTTCAGCATATTATTTGGATGGTGAGTGGGGCTATATGAGGATATCTAACATTATAGGACATCCCTGGACAGCATATTTCTAGGAATGAGGATAGTATTTGTTTGCTCATGGTCCCATGAAGAGAGTTGTGGAGGAAAGAGAAGAATGTGTGGCTGGGGACCAGGGATAGAAGTGAAGCATGGCTGGGATCTACTTGAAATAGTGGGTGCCGGGGGCGGAGCCAAGATGGCGGAGTAGAAAGACGCACATACACATAGCTCTGAACCCACAACCCATAGAATGGCTACAGGGAAGTAACTCACGGCGAATTCCGCACCCAGAGGCCCCGGAACATTGGAGCGAGGGAGATTTCTGTTCCAGAGAGACCTGCAAACCTCTCGCGGGGGGTCCTTCGCGCCGCGGACTGGGCGCCGGGACTGGGAGCTGAGTGCAGCCCTGCCGCGGCCGCGGCACCGAGAGGAAAAGATCCAAGCAGGCTTCACAGACAGGATCTCCAGCGGCCACGCGGGTCCCTCCACCCACAGAGGGATCTGCAAACCTCTCGCAAAAGGTCCGTCACGCTGCAGACACAAAGCCCAGCCCAGACCTGCTGCGGCCACGGCTGCGGCACCGAGAGAAACAGATCCGAGCAGGCTTCAGGGACGGGATCTCCAGCGGCCGCACAAGTCCCTCCACCCACAGGTGACAGGGGGGGGTGAGAGAGTCTCTTTGGCGGGTCGAGAGGGGAGTGGGGTGCCCCCATAATTCAGGCCCCCCCCGGGAGGTAGAAGCTGAGAGGCGACTGCAGACAGGGACTCCCCAAGCGGGCGGGAGCCTGAATCCATTGCGGAAGGTCTGCGCATAAACCCCCTGAGGGAACTGAGCCTGAGAGGTGGCCCTGCCCCGATCTCAGCACCAGATCATAATCTCATACTGAATAGCAGCCCTGCCCCCGCCAAAAGCCCTGAGGCTGGAAGCAGCATTTGAATCTCAGACCACAAACACGGGCTGGGAGGATCAGGAGGTGAGGTGGGTGTGAGGAAAATATTCAGAGGTCAAGTCACTGGCTGGGAAAATGCCCAGAAAAGGGAAAAGAAATAAGACTATAGAAGGTTACTTTCTTGGCGAACAGGCATTTCCTCCCTTCCTTTCTGATGAGGAAGAACAATGCTTACCATCAGGCAAAGACACAGAAATCAAGGCTTCTGTGTCCCAGCCCACCCAATGGGCTCAGGCCATGGAAGAGCTCAAAAAGAATTTTGAAAATCAAGTTAGAGAGGTGGAGGAAAAGCTGGGAAGAGAAATGAGAGACATGAAGTCAAAGCATGAACAGCAGATCAGCTCCCTGCTAAGGGAGACCCAAAAAAATGTTGAAGAAATTAACACCTTAAAAACTAGCCTAACTCAATTGGCAAAAGAGGTTCAAAAAGCCAATGAGGAGAAGAATGCTTTCAAAAGCAGAATTAGCCAAATGGAAAAGGAGATTCAAAAGCTCACTGAAGAAAATAGTTCTTTCAAAATTAGAATGGCACAGATGGAGGCTAATGACTTTATGCAAAACCAAGAAATCACAGAACAAAGAGAGAAGAATGGAAAAATGGAAGATAATGTGAAATATCTCATTGGAAAAACAACAGACCTGGAAAATAGATCCAGGAGAGACAATTTAAAAATTATGGGACTACCTGAAAGCCATGATGAGAAAAAGAGCCTAGACATCATCCTTCATGAAATTATCAAGGAAAACTGCCCTGAGATTCTAGAACCAGAGGGCAAAATAAATATTCAAGGAATCCACAGAACACCACCTGAAAGAGATCCAAAAAGAGAAACTCCTAGGAACATTGTGGCTAAATTCCAGAGTTCCCAGGTCAAGGAGAAAATACTGCAGGCAGCTAGAAAGAAACAATTCAAATATTGTGGAAATACAATCAGGATAACACAAGATCTAGCAGCCTCTACATTAAGGGATCGAAGGGCATGGAACAGTATATTCCAGAAGTCAAAGGAACTAGGACTAAAACCAAGAATCACCTACCCAGCAAAACTGACTATAATACTTCAGGGGAAAAAATGGTCTTTCAATGAAATAGAGGATTTTCAAGTATTCTTGATGAAAAGACCAGAGCTGAAAAGAAAATTTGACTTTCAAACACAAGAATGAAGAGAACCATGAAAAGGTGAACAGCAAAGAGAAGTCATAAGGGACTTACTAAAGCTGAACTGTTTACATTCCTACATGGAAAGACAATATTTGTAACTCTTGAAACATTTCAGTATCTGGGTACTGGGTGGGATTACACATGCACACACGCTCACATACATAGAGACAGAGTGCACAGAGTGAATTGAATAGGATGGGATCATATCTTTAAAACAAAATGAAATCAAGCAGTGAGAGAGAAATATATTGGGAAGAGAAAGGGAGAAATTGAATGGGGCAAATTATCTCTCATAAAAGAGGCAATCAAAAGACTCATTAGTGGAGGGATAAAGAGGGGAGGTGAGAGAAAAACATGAAGTCTACTCTCATCACATTCCACTAAAGAAAAGAATAAAGTGCACACTCATTTTGGTAGGAAAACCTATCTCACAATACAGGAAAGTGGGGGATAAGGGGACAAGCAGGGTGGGGGGGATGATAGAAGGCAGGGCATGAGGAGGAGAGTGCAATTCGAGGTCGACACTCATGGGGAGGGATAGGATCAAAAGAGAATAGAAGTAATGGGGGACAGGATAGGATGGAGGGAAATATAGTTAGTCCTATACAACACAACTATTATGGAAGTCATTTGCAAAACTACACAGATATGGCCTATATTGAATTACTTGCCTTCCAAAGGGAAGGGGTGGGGAGGGAGGGAGGAAGAGAAGTTGGAACTCAAAGTGTTAGGATCAACTGTCGAGTAATGTTCTTGCCACTAGGAAATAAGAAAAACAGGTAAAGGGGTATAGAAAGCTATCTGGCCCTACAGGACAAAAGAGAAGATGGAGACAAGGGCAGAGAGGGATGATAGAAGAGAGAGCAGATTGGTCATAAGGGCAATTAGAATGCTTGGTGTTTGGGGGGGGAGGGGATAAAAGGGGAGAAAATTTGTAACCCAAAATTTTGTGAAAATGAATGTTAAAAGTTAAATAAATAAATTTAATAATAAAAAAAAAATTTAAAAAAAAAAAAAAAAAAAAAAAAAAAAAAAAAAGAAATAGTGGGTGCCAAATGAAACTGTCAGCAATGAAGAGGGGGTCCCATGGTCAAAGCTCCGGAGAGAAAAGGGTCAACCCCTCGAGGGCAAGTTTCTGTTCCAGTAGCAAAGCAGTTGGGGATAAGATGGCTTCTACTGGCTTATCTGAGACAAGCCATATCCTGTCAAGGCTCATCAATACCTACATGATATTTACTTCATGGTATCAAAATTTCTGAGTCTACTTAGTTAACATTATTCATATTCTGACACTTACTGCATAAAGTCCTCTGAAGATTCAAGCATTCTCCGTATTCTTCGTCCTGAACTCTGTGGACATTTTTGTAACCTTGCCCAGAGTTACCAACCAGACAGAAGCATCTCTTCTCCTGGTGGCCAGTAGTGGTGTTCCTTTTAGTCATGACCTGTGGATGCTCGTCAGTCAGACTCTCCTTGCCCCCGCTCCCTTCAGCTTCCTGCTTAGCTCCCAGAGCACAGAGGTCCTTCTATAACCTTCCTGGAGTCACTCTCATCTGTTTCTATAATTTAAACTTTTATATTTAGTGCTACCATGTCTACCAATGTAAATGTAAAAATATTCATGAATCTCAAAGGGAAAAATATTTACCTACAAAATAAAGTCACTGCCAAACACTGTATCTGGCCAATCTACACTAATCTAAAATACTTAATAAATGTGCTACCGAGAGTTCCCTACATTTTTAGGCCTTCTTCCTATAAGGAATAAGTGTAAAAAAAAAACAAAACCTTAACATTTTTCCTTAGTGTAAAAAATGAATGGTTGTGAAGTCATACTTTTATAATGCATATATCTGTGGATTTTTGTTTTCAAAATTAATTCCTCAATGTAAAAAGAAATGTGTGCTTGTATCAAGGAAAACTAATAGGACCTAAAAGACTCAGATATTACTTTATACTTCAGGTTTATTTTTTTAAAACAAATTTTGATTTTCATCTTTTGTTCTTACATCATCTACATTTTTCACTGAATCCTTCTCTTTCACTGTCCTCCCGGAAAGACATCGCATATAATAATGAACCAAAAAAAAGGAGAGAAAAGAAAAAGTTTTCCCTATAAAAAAGTTTGATGTTCTATTTAGTCTTCCACATCAACTGTTCCTAACTTGGATGGAGGGGTCTGGGGAAGTGTCTTCTCATGTCTCTTCTTTGGGCTCAAATTTGGTGACTACAATTTTGCATCGTTCAGACTCCACAGTTTTATTGTTGTTCTTTTGTTTGCATTGTTGTAGTTACTGTGTATTGTCTTCCTGGTACAGCTGCTTCATTCTGCATCTGTTCCCAGACGCCTCTACCATGTTTTCCGCTGTATTCATCATGTTACTTCTTACAGAATGGTAACATCTTTTCACTCATGTTCCACAATTTTTCTAGTCATTCCACAATCAACGGGCATTTTTAGTTCCAATTGTTTGCTACTATGAAAAGTACTGCTATCAAAATTTTGTGGCATATACAACCTTTCTAGCAGTGGAACCTCGGGATCACAGGGCACAGACATTTTAGTCACTTTCTTGGTATAATTCTACATTCAGCAGTTTCTTTTAAAAAGGAAGTTCCCATGTAACTCCATCTTGTAAGGACTATGTCTATATTTTTCAGGAGGCATAGATGTCTTTGGTTTCTTAGGTCTCTTAGTCCTTACATCTAATTTACTCATACATTTAATTATTCTACTGACTGCCCTTTAAGAGTAAAGCCTTGAAAATGGAAGTCCTAACTGTGTGTGTAGGAGATTTAAGCATAATTACTGATGACGTCAGTACTTCATACTCACTTAGACAGTGATCCCATGCATTATGTGTGTGCGGTCTTTGATTATCAAGACCGTGGAATACAGCTGTGGGAGTCATACCTTCTGCAACATGGGTCAATATCACTAGCATGGTTAATCATATTACAGAAAAAAGCTTGGGTGAGAGATAACTAGTACAGATGATGTAGACAGATGCTCAGAGTCCCTTATGGGGCCCCACAACAGGCCTCCTTTGGCAGAGTTCTTTCCACCCCAGGCAGCACAGTCTAGGCTAAGAGTTCCTTGCTGGGAGGAGAGGGTGGTCTTTTTGCTTCTTCTTTCTCTCCAACTTGCTGGTGCCCTCCCTGCTACTTTCAGCTCCACAGAACAGCTCAGGCAACATGACAAAGAGTCTTGAGTGAGCTCTTAATTTTCTTTGTCATGTTTGTATGTAAGAAGTGAGCAAAACCTCGAGTCTTCCACCTCTCCTCTAGTGGACTCTGTCTTCACCTGAAAAGCTTCTTCTTCTTTCCACACTCCTGGCTCTTTCTGCTCCACAGGTCCATCCTCCAGCAGACATGCTCTTCTTTTCCTAGTTGTTCATTTGGAAGAGGGAGGGAGAATTTATGGCAGCCTCCACCATGCCACATATGGCAAACTTGTAAAGGGCTTTGATGTGAACGTTTCCTTACTGTGGGCAACGGGCTCAGTGACATTTCCACTGTTCTGGGGAATTAGCTGAAGCCATGCTAAACTGGCTGACTCAAAGAAGCCTCAAGGGGCTACCTCAGAAATGAGTGAGAAGGGACAGAAAAGAGAGTAGGGTCCAAAGAGAAAAAAAAAACCTAATTGGGCTTAGGTTTGTAGGAGCAGAGGGTTGGGAGTGAGGGGGTGTTCTTTGAAGAAAAATAATGGGGTCAGAGAGATTAGGCTAGATTTCACCCAGTAGGAAAAGAAGCTAGTTAGCCCAGTGCAACTTGTACTTTATATTAAAGTAGGTTACAGTTTCTTCTCATTAATTGTTAGGAAAAGCCTTTTTAAAAACTTAAATAATTTTTGAGTAAATTAAAGGAAAAGCAAAGAACATATATGCAGCACATGGAATAGTTTGCTGGCAGGGAAGGATGCAATGGAAGCCACAACCCCGAGTTGGGGAACCAGTGAGAAACATATCAGGACCATCCCAAATGAGGTTAGAAATTCTCATTTTCTGCCAAATTTCTCATAATACAGAGGCTTTCACACTTTGTTGCCCTTTCAGTTACATTTGCTGGTGAAATGCTTAAAGACTATGTAAATCATCTTTTGACATAAAAGACAACAATTTTAAAGGGCTCATCTATAAAGAAAATTTCCACCCATTTTGTGTATTTGTTGTGTCCATAATTCATGAGGCACTTAAAAAATAACACTGTATTTGACTAAACCTATACAAGCTCAAGTCCGTTTCTGTCACTCAAGGTAGATGTGATAAAGAAATTTCTTTGCTTGTACAGAACAACTATATATAGGAATCATTTCCCCCATTTTACAATCATTTACTCTTAAGACTTCTGGGTTGCTAGACAAGTTAAAGAATTCAAAGGAAGATGAGTCATGATAATCAAACGCAGAATGCCAATACAGCTACTAAAACAAGAATTCTTTCTCAATTTTCCTCTTATTTAAACTATTAAAAGAGTATTGCCACAAAATTTTGAAAGGGCAAAAGCAAATGGAATTGTTTAAACTATTTGCACAAGTCAATTAATGCAAATATACATCCAGAAACTATCATATTTTCATTTTTGTTTCCAAAATGCTAAGCAGTTTACCCTCAATTAACTGGAACAGCTGTGTTCCTCCAACGCTCTCCGTAACGTTGCTCTTGCGAGAGGATTTCCGGTAGCGAATCTTGTAGCCAGTAATTTGCCCATTTTGGGTGCCTGCTGGAGGTGGCTGCCAGTGAATCACAATACTCTGGAGAAGATAAGATTGTGGAGTAAAGTGGAGATATATCAGAGGCCTAAAACTAATGTTCCTAATAACTGCTGCATCTGAGGGGTTTAGGAAGAGTTTTACAATGTTCTAGTCAACGGATGCTCACAAATAAATCAAAAGCTGGGATGACATCCATAAAGACTTTACATTTATATGACACTTAATGGTTATAAACTCTTGTACTAGTGTTTTCAGTGCCTAGCCCAGAGCATGCCCTTAGCCTATTTGATTCTTACATTGACCCTATCAGGTGGGCAGAAAAGGCATCCCCATTTTATAGATGAAAGAATTGAGGTTCAGAGAGGCTGACCTGTCCATGGTCACAAGGCAAGTAAGTGGTGAAGTCAGCACTCAACTGAAGTCTTCAGACACAAAATTTAGGCTTCTTAACTGCAAATGACATAATGCTATGATTATGCCTTATACATATATCATTTCTGGACCAGATCTGTATTTCTGTTGGATTGAGGGCTCTTACTCCCTGTATCTGCACAGATATGTAGCTTCTCTGTCTCATACAGCCTTACAGAGCTGCCTGCACACTGAGAGCACCTTCTCCAGCATTACCCTATAAATCGATGTCAGAAGAAGGATGTGTCTCTTCTCACTCTGCTAGAGCCCTAGGCTGATAAGCTACCTAGCCTGTGGTAACTGAAGACAGCATGGTTTACCTCTACAGGCTTTTCCTTCCTTATTTTTTTTTTTCTGAAGAGCTACTCCTTTTGAGAACTATAATATCTCCTGTTTCATAGCATTTCAGAGTTTACATGCTTTCCTCACACCAACCCTGTGAAATACATAGTTCATGATAATTATCTTCATTTTTCAAAAAAAAAAAAAGACAAACTGAAGCTTAGGCAGCTTGCCCTAGGTCACCCAGGTAATAAGCAGGACAGACAGGCCAGGCTCGGGGCTCTTTCTTCTGGCCTTCTCATGTTGCTTTTGACCCCTCGCAGAAGGTCAGTCTGGCCAAGGTCTGGGGAGTCCAGACAGCAGAGATCTCTGTCTGAGCTCCCTGAAGACCGCGGGTAACTCTGGGCAAACTGAGCTGCCATTCTCACAGCCTTGTTCCTCTCACAGTGGGCCCTGCTTAGCTCTTGTGTACTGCGTTCTGATAATACTTCATGGGCATCACGCACGTAAGACCCCGTTAGAGAAGAGACGATAATGGTACAGTAATAGCATCCTGGAAGTGTCCCACCAGGCCTTCTTTCGAGGCAATCCCCAGAGGCTGAGAGAAAGACTGGTGGAAACAGAGAGTCTGGCACACACTTTTACCTTGGAATTTCTCACTTCTAAGGACAGGTTCTGAGGAGCAGCACTGGGGACTAGAAATGTGAAATAAAAAGGAAAAGGTTAGACCTTCAATCACCCCCCCAGGCTACCTGCTTCTCTATACTTCATCTACAGATGCATTTATCAAGAGCCCTTCAGTTCCTAAGTGGCTAACAAACACGAGGAGTTCCCTAAGTTGTCCCTGTTGTCTCCTTCAAGGAAGGCATTTAGAAGGCTGTATATTTAAATTAAGCACTGCTGCCACCACTCAATAGTATTTTTCAAACTCTTTGGAAACTAGTACTTTTTGACTTGTCCTCAGTGGTGACAAATCTTTATCTTTTGAGAACGGATTTAATTTTGGTAAACAACCAAGGGTCATTCAGGACCACACCTAGATGACGTATCAAACCAGAGAAATACTGTTTTTCTGATTAAAATACATTTGTAACAACAAAATGATGAAACCAATTTTTGGATACGATTTGTATGCTGACTCTGAAGGAAGTTCCCAAAGGAGTTTTAAAAATGTTTTCAACCCTGGCATGGCCAATACTCGTTAGATAAAAATGGAGGCTTCCTGAGGTTATGGAAAGAGTAACTGATGAGAAGTCAGATCAGGGTGCCTGGCCCCAGGTCTGCCACCAATTACTTGTGTAATGGGGAAAAGATGTCACTTCTGTGTTCTCAGTTTTTTTTTTCATCTGTAAATTGATTCTGTTGTGTTTACTGAAGAGTCTTATTATTTTATATTTACATAATATCGGTCACACCATCTTCTTGAAAACAACTGACACAATTCACCTTCTCCCCTGACATAATGACCATCTGAATAGTCAAACAATCCTGCCTATTTTCCTCTTTCATTCAAACTTAAACTCCATTTCTCTCACTAATGTGATCAATGCTAAGGCATTGACGTGAATTTTCATTTATTTCTCTATTCATGACTGAAAGAAAGCCCTGAATAACTGTCAGTGTGTCTACTGTGTATTTATTCTTGATCATAGTTACTGGCCACATTTCTGACTTCTAAGTCACTAACACTGCTCATGTCCAGTGCTCTTTATGAACTCTCCTAGAACTGAGCACCTTCTGGGCCCTCTTCACTCCTTATTCTGTAACTGTACTTACCTGGGCACATTTTATAACTGTCAGCATCTGTTACTTATATAAAACTGAAATGACTCCCTGTTCTCCCAGTCTCTACTATCTTTGCCCTGGCCTCTCTTCCTTTCCTTCATGATCTGGATCCCAAAGCATGGCCAATTTAACCATACTATCAGCTTCCCTTGACTCGTTTGTCCCCTTCTCCTGAAACCAGTCATAATTGCCAGACTCCAAAAAGAGAGTTACCCCAACATAGGCCTTGTCTCTTCCAATTCTCATCAGGCTTCACACCATGACCAGTGGCTTCTTCTACATTTCTGCTACCTAATCTCCATGGGGCCTCTCAGAGACATGGCAATCTTTTATCCTTCCCTTACAGACTCTGTAACCACTCTCTGCATGGTTATTACAAACTGTCTCCTTTCTCCAAACCTTCTTATCACTTCTGTCTATTTCTCCTCAGCAAAAAACCTTATCTGTCACGAGGTGTCTCTTCTCCCCTATTTCCTACCCTTGACTGTCTTTATATCTTCCCCATTCTGTCCTCTTTCTCCCTGACAAATCCAACTCTTTCACTAGTGCTTTTAATCCTAATCCATCATCCCCTTCAGTACCATCTCTCTCTTGCAAAATGACTTTAACTATACACACACACACACACACACACACATATGTATGTGTATAATATACACACACATAAATACATACATACACATACATACATACACTTTGTATCTATTTAACTGTGTACATATAGTATCCTCTGGGAAAATGGAAACTCTCTGACATAGCGGAGTTCCATTTTGTCTATACAGTCAAAGGATCACAGACAGAAAACTGGAAAGGATCCTGAAGGTCTTCTAGTTTAACTTTCTTCTTATAGTGGAGAGAACTCAATGATATGCCCAAGGTTCATATAGTGAGCTCTGAGGTGGGACTAGACCCCAGATTCTCTATCTTCAGAACCAAGATCTTTCCACTGGACCATGCTCCTCTAGCACCAAGACCAGGACCATGTACAGAGTCAGTACCTAACAAATGTTTGTTGGTTTAAGTTGACTATACCTAAGATTACTATTTTGTTTAAATTGAAAAACATACATTTTGCTTAGAGCTATAGGCAGGAATTCGCTCAAGGCTTCATAGCCTCCACTTGAAAACACTTTTACACACACATGCATTGATATAATATAGATGTCTGAATCAGAAGCTGAGAAAAAACCTCAAGCTTTACACACACACACACACACACACACACAGAGTTTTAAACAACATATTTTTCAGACTATTAGATCCTATTGTTACTGAACTTTAGGCAGTGGGATGCAATCATCCATTTTGATGGAAAAGCAGCCATAAACAATGAGTATCATTTTCCTAAGAAAAATCTCATATGGTTCCAGCTTGCATGCAAACTTGATTGCTGGTCAAAAAGTATAGCTCTATATTCACCAAAGGGTCAGTCTTAGACCAGTTAGAGCAGACATAGTCTGTGTGATTAACAATCAGAGCATTTTCACAAGCATACGTACAAAAAACCAAGAATAGTACCTAATTTCCAAAGGAAATGAATAACTTACCATCTGATAAAGTTCGAACAACAACATCTTGTGTGGAGACTCCAGGACCATGTTTATTATAGGCTACTACTCGGAAACTATACTCTGTGTATTTTTTCAATCCATTAATGGTGTAGGAACGACTTCCAACATCAACATCCTGTCCATAAAGGAAAATAACTCATACATACATATCAAGCCAAAATAAATACTGCAACTAAATAAATCTCCTAGACAAAGCACATTAACTATGTTTTGTATGGTGAGGCACTGATTTTTCTTTTTATATGAAGCCACTTCTTGATAACAGATGGTGATGAAGTATAAATAATGATGACTAGAAATACTGCTTTAAGTTTTATCAACAGTTCACTATGATTGGTGAAAAAGATCAAAAAGTAGTATGCAGACAAAGAGTCTCTTCCTACATGGGTTCTCTATTTATTATTATTATTCACCAATATGAAACCATATTATCTCTATACATCATTTTTTATAAAATTGTCACCCAAGTGAATGTTTAGCAATTGGAACGATATTCATTGTCCCTTATTTCAGGGAATCATCTTAAAGACGGCTACATCATACCTGCTCATTGTCTGCCCCCTTTTCCATGTAGTACAACTTGTAGTTCTGAATTTCCCCATTGCCAGACAAAGGTGTTTCCCATGAGACAGTTATTGAGGTAGGTGAGCTAGCATATGCTCGGATGTTAGGTGCTGGGCCTGGGAGCTGGACTGAAATGAAAGGAACAAGAAATAGGAAAAAAGAGTAAATTCACTGAGTCCACCAATTAATTTTTCTGTCATTAGTATAACACATGTCAAAAAACAAAGAAAAAAAACCAAAATAAAACTTGGAAAGCAACTGGCATGCCTGAAATGTGATTAACTAACAAATGAAGTTCTTTCTAATTACAAATCTATGATCCTGAGCTTTAAGATATATTCATTTTTTAATAAGAGGAAGTATATTAAATACCTTTCTTTGGTAGCAAATGATGAAAATTATTACTACAGAGATTATCTTACAGTTCACAAACATATTTCCTTAAATTGTGACTTTTAATTGTACTGAATGTACATCACAGAATTATTTTCCATAGTGGAAGTAGTTAGGGCCCATACATAATTTCTGGATTTCAGTATAACTATGTTATTTATTAAGGAATTGTTGAGTCGAAGAAGTATCCATCTTATAAGTGATTAAGGAAAATAATTTCTCTTTGATTAGATGCAAATACTGTCAACTCAAAGTCTGGAAAGCTATAAAGGGAGTTTTCCTGCAAAAGAACAATGTGTGATTAAGCTTTTTACATGATAGTTTACAATGGGATGTTGAATGATTCTATTCTCAATGGATGCCAAAACAGAAATAGTTTTCAAAAGGATAATAACATTAAGTTGACTACTTTAATTGAAAAGGCAAAGCAGAAAGAGAATAGTGTAAGGGAAAATCAGTTAATCTGAAGTCTGAGAATCTGAGTGGGAATCTTTAGCTTTGCAACTTACAGTCTATGTGACTTTTAGACAAATCATTTTCCTTTCCTGGGCTTCAATTTTCTCATCTGAGGAAAATGCTTTATCTATCTATCATGTTCATTCTATTCATCTATCGGCTTTATCTATCATTCTGTATCATGCTTGAGAAAAGTAGACTAGATGATGACTAAGGTCTTTTTTCAGTTTGGGCACTGCATGATTCTAAGATGCTAATATTTCTTTCTAATTTAGCTCCTCAAACACCACGTGGGGATGAACCACAGAATTTCATAATGTTCTGAACCATTTTATGTGATATTAATTCATGGATGCAGATTTATATTGAAACTTGCATAATAAAAATGTTACGCAGCAACTTTTCTCTCTTTGGAGTCTGAAGTGTGCAGTTAGTTCAAGGACATGTGTAGTTATAGACTAATGCTTCTTCTTCTAAGAACTTTTTTTAAAAAAATGACTCTCCTGGCAATAGTTCTAAAACTGAAGTTCACTATTTATAGGAGAAGACAGTAAAACTTCATTTCCAGATGGGCTTGAAATCCCAGGACAATCAGTAATGATAAAGGACTGAGGTGTAAGCGACTACATGGTAATGAGAAAAGGTTACTCAGGCACCCTTGTTCTGACAGCCATACTAACGGCACAATAGATATACAAAGAATCACATTTGTCTCACAAGTTTAAGCTAATGAGGGGCCTTGGAGGTCACTTGGGCCAACACTCCCAGTGCAAAGAGTTGCAGTGATCCATTCAAAGTGACCCAGCTTATTAGGGACAGGCCCTGGGCTGCGGGCTCTGCGTACCAGGGGGCACATTCGCCTCCTACAGCCCTGCTACCATAAGTCCTCTGCCTTCTCACATGACCTGATTCTTACAGTTGCACTGAAATTAAAAATAGTTGTGCAGAATCCTCTGAACTCCTTCTGACATTGGTGATGCATCAGCACATAATCTGGCCATGAATTTTATTTGACCATAATGGTCCCATACAATCTGGACTACAAGCTTGCTTAAGTTAGAGATTGTGGTTCTTCATTTCCCTGACAGTGCCTAGGACTGGCCTGAGTACACCAAGGACTTCTACATATCGATAGCTTCAATGATATTGGCAAGGCTTACCCTCGGGCTGAGTCTCTACTCGCAGAGGAAGTGACCGCTCTCCAGAGCCATGTCTGTTTTGTGCCACAACTCTGAAGATATACACCGTCTCTGGCATCAGGTTTTGAATGGTCACCTGCATTTCCCCTGGATGGCTGGTGTTTTCAATTCGTTCACTTTAGGAAAAGAAATGAGGAAGATAAAAGGCAAGAAACACAACATCCATCGGAAATTTTCTAAAATATGCAGATTAATTTTCATTATGTTTGAACAAACATTAAATGTGAAGTGTCTCACACTCAAAATAACACCCAAACTTCAAATAACAGGCAGTATGAGAAGAAAAACTCAGGGTGAAATGGGGTGCTCTATCAGACAGAAATGTTTAACACATTTGCTAATCTGCTGTGAATCATTTTTATCTGGAGAGCTCAGAAGTTGCTAATTCTGACACATAATCTTGATTTCCATTCTGAAAAGAATAGGCACTGTGATTTTTATTTCTTTTCAAAATTCTATTTTATTTCCAGTTCCAAATTCTCTCCCTCTTGCCCTCCCCACTCATTAAGAAAGCAGGAAAAATGGAACCCATTACAAATATGCATAGTAAAACAAAACAATTTCCCTCATTAGTCAAGTCACATACATGTGTGTGTATGTGCATATATGTTTGTGTTTGTGTGTATACATGTCTTAATCAGCACACTGGTCCATTACCTCTCTATCAGGAAGTGGATAGCATGTTTCATCATGAGTCCTCTGCCACTGTGGCTTGGTCCATCGTATTTTAAAGTTGTTTGTTTTTACAATATTGTTGTTATGTAAGTTCCTGTCTTTGTTCTGGTATCACTTTATTTTGCATCAGTTTATTCAAGTTTTTCTGTATTTTTCTAAAACTATCCTCTTAATCTTTTCTTATAGCACAACAGCATTCTACCACATAAATGTACTATTGGGTGTTTAGACAACTTCCAAAGGTTCCCTGCCTCGTTTTCTAATTCTGTGTTACCAAAAAAAGAGCTGCTATAAATGTTTTTGTACATATGGGTCTGTTTTCTCTTGCTTTGACTATTTTGAGAGTATAGACCTGGTAGCAGTATTGCTGGGCCAAAGCGTTGTACAGTTTAAGAGTTTTGGGGGAACAGATACAAACCGATTTCCAGGATAGCTGGACTAGGTTCACAGTGTCACCAACATTGGTTTAATGCTTCTCACAGCTCCACCAACATTTGTCATTTTCCTTTTTTTCTAAGTCACCTTTGCCACTGTGATGGGTGTAAGGTGATGCCTCAGTTGTTTTCATTTGCGTTTCTCTAATTATTAGGAATTAAAATATTTTTTCACATAGTTATTGATACCTTGGATTTCTTCATTTGCAAACTTATCTATTCCTATTCTTTGATCATTTATCAACTGTTGTTGCTGTTGGAACTGTTTTGATATACAGCATGAAATGTCTCTCTATACCTATTTTCTGCCACATAGCTTTCCAGTTTTCCTAAGCTTCTATAGCTTATCCCCATTATGGATAATGTTGGGTTTTGATTTTAGCTACATAATAAAGGATATATAAGCTCCATTTATTCCCATGTTTTCTTTGGGCTTTTATTTTTTTAAACACAAATGGATGTGTCTTGTCAAAAGGTTTTTCCATATTTTTTGTCAAACAGTGAGTTCTTGCCTTACTAGCTGGTATCTTTGGGTTTATCAAAACACTAGGCTACTGTGCTTATTTGCTTTTGTATTGATAAAAAATTAACTTTAATGCTGTATCATCTGATTATTAATTTGTAAGATTCCTTTCTCTGTTTAAAATCCCCACTTTTTAGTTTCACTTACATAAAAAAAATAGACAAAAATATTACTTCTAGGAATTGGAAAATTGGAAATATTACTTCTAGGAATCTGATCACGTTCCAGCCCCTCTCAAGGCCTGCTTTGGGCCTCTCTGTTTATCCCCGTAAAAAGAAGCCAGACTTCACTGTCTATACTATTACAGGTCATCCTTGCTCTTGGCTTTTCCAATTCAAAGTTTGGGGTGACCTGTCTCACAAAAAAGAAACTTTACCAGGTAGACCTCCAATGGAGCAGTTTTTCTGGACTAGATTTCTAGAGGAAGCTTGAATCTCATGAGCACGCTCATTCCTCTCACAGGAAGAACTGAGAACTCTTAGCCTACCTCCTCATTCAGTGTCTAACAGTGCCTTCTGCTTGTCAGGAAGACAGATGGGGGATTTAAACTGGCCTGGGACGCTTCCTTGGGGTCACTGGTCACAGAGAGCCCACTAGACTCAATTTATTGATTATCTGCTGGCCTAATTAATAGATTTTTATATATTTTATATAATATTATTATATTACAATATAATAATTACATGTTAAATATAAAAATCATGTTATAATAATATAATTTTATATTACATATAAAACAGATTTTTCATACCCAGAACTGTCTCTCAGAATTTTATATGCCACAGTTGTATATCTAATCTGCTCCACTTACCAATTTCTATTTCTCACATGGTATAAAATTGTTTTAATGGTTATGGATTTATAATATACTTTTAGATCAAGTACTGCCAGGCCCCTTCCTTTCCACATTTTTCCCCCTTGATATTCCTGATCTTTTATTCCTCCATATAAATGAAAAAATTTTTTCTAGCACTCTGAAGTAATCATTTAGTAGTTTGATTGTATTGGTACTGAATAAGTAAGTTAATTTAGGTATTACTGGCATTTTTATTACATTGACTTGGCCTGCCTATGAGCAATTCACATTTTTTCAATTATTTAGATGTCTTTATTTGTTTAAAGTGTATTTTATAATTGTGTACATGTAGCTCTTGTGTGTGTCTTGGCAAATAAAGTTACAAAGTTTTTTTTTTAGTTACTTGAAATGGAATCTCTTTCTGTACCTTCCTTCTGGATCTTGTTGGTGATATATAGAAATAGAGATGATTTGTGTGGATTGTTTTATATATTCTGAAATTTTGCTGAGTTTAACTGTTTTAATTATTTTTTTAGCTAATTTTATAAGGTTCTCTAAGCAGAACATCATATAGTGTGTATAAAGTGATAATTTTGCTTCTACTTCACTTACACATTTTCCATCCATTTCTTTTTCGTGCCTTATTGCTACAGTTTGCATTTCTAGCACTAAAGGGAATAGTAATGGCAACGATGGACATCATTGTTTTACTCTTAATCTTCCTAGAAAGGCCTCTATAGCTTACCCCCAATACAGATGACGCTGGCTCTTGGTTTTAGAGAGATAACAAAGAACATTTTAGAGAAAGCTCCATTTATTTCTATGTTTTCTAGTAGTGGGTTTTTTTTTTAAAGAGATGGGTGGGTCCTGTCAAAAGCTTTTCCTGCATCTATTGATATAGTGATATCATTTTTGTTATTAATATGGTCAATTATATTTATAATTTTCCTATTATTGGGCCAGTCCTACATTCCTGGTATAAATCTAACCTAGTCATAGAATAGAATATCAATAGAATAGGATATTCTATTGATATCTGATATATTGATATTTTGCTATAATCTCCTTGCTTTTTTATTTAAAAGGCACTATTTTACTAAGGTTGTGTCTCTTAACAGTTTTTTAGAATGATTTCATTAGCAGCAAAGGGTACCGTGAACTCTAGTCCAATTTCCATCTAAAAGGTACAAGATTCTGAGGAGCAACTCTAATAGCTTGAACCATGCACATTCTCAATTTGTTAGTGAGAAAGCTAGACGTGTATGGTGAAAAAGATCAGCTAACTACAACGCTGTAAAATAGTTCTGAACTATTTGAAAAAGCCAGTAAAACGAGTCCATTTTGAAAAGGCTTGACAAATTCTATCCAGTAGATACCTTGAAGCTGATTTGTGCTGTTGGATTTAAATGGGAAAAGAAGAAAGCAAGCACACCAACTAAATTAGGGATTACTTTAAAAAAAAAAAAAAAAAAGAGTAGTTTCCAGGGTATTTCCTGGGCTCAGCACACATTCAGCTTGATATCCTAGACTGGGCACAAAAGAGCCAACAAAGAATATATGGTGCGGGAGCGCTTCCTTCTCCTGAATGGATGCCAGCTTCCCACCCCCCCAGCTCCCTCCCCGGCCATCTCTACTACATCAGGAAGGAACTCAGAGACCCCATTACACTAAGCACTTAAACACCTGTTTGCTCATTCATTTATTCATTCATTGGTTCATCTCCTACATGTACAGCTGCACGTCCATGAGAAAAGAGTCAATGAAAGGATGAAGTCCACAGCTGTTTAAGCACCTACTAAATTCATAGCACTGCACTAGACAATGGGGAAGCAAAGATAAAAAATGAGAGTACAGAGATGAGATATATACGCAAACAATTATAATTTAAATTAGAAAATAAATTAAGTGCAAAGGCATCAAAGTGGCATTTGATTTTTTTCCCAAAGAACTGCTTTACTTATACTGAGAGTCCAGGCTCCCCATTCAAGTGGTCCTTTAATAAAAAAAAAAAAACCACCCCCATGAATTTTACTCCCAATAGAAGTCCTTATTCTGGAGAAACCCTATGGGCATGAAGGTTTTCTCAGCCCCACTCATATGTACTGCCTGACCCCAGGCAAGGGAAAACCAAACTGCAATGCTAATATGTCCCTGGAGTGGAGGGGCTAGGAATGGCAGGGTGGCAGAAGTGCCTTGGGGGCACGGCATTTGATTTTGAAGGAGGAGAAAGATGTCCATACATGGAGACAGATTTCAAGCATGGTAGCCAAGGCACGGAGGCAAGAGGGAGGAATACAAGGCTGAGGAACATCGAAGCAGGTAGTATAGTTGGATTTCAAGGCACACAGAGTGCTGAAAAGGAATATAGGGATCAATAAGTTTGGAAAGGAGTTGGAGTCAGGTTACTTAGGCCTTTGAATGGAAAGTTAAGAAGTTTATATTTTATTTGGTCAACTATAAAGACCTCTGTTTGGCATTTAAAACTCTTCCCAACTTGGCTTTTCCCAGACCTTTGTTTTTTTCTTACCTTTCTAATCTTACAACATCTTATTCCACTCCATGAACTCCATAATCCTGCAGTACTGGCCTAACTTGGCAGGTTTGAGCGTCCTTCCTCCCAACCTTGGATTCTTAAAATCTGTCTTTCTTTAACACTCAGATCAAACTTCACCCCATCCACACCAAGGTTACCTTTTATTTATTCGATATTTATCTTTTACGCACTTACGTTGTTTTCCTCACTGGGACACAGGCTCCGTGAGGGCAGGGGCCTTTTTTGGTTTTTGCATTTTCACTGAGTCTCCACTGCTTAATAATTACTAGTTGATTATTGATGGGAAGTGGAAGACTTTAGCTGGATACTCAGAATGACCCTGAGAAATGACTTGCAATTAGCAAAGAAAAATTAAATTATAATGTAACTACCTACTAAAGTGGCTAACAGAAAAGTGTTCAGAAAGGCCTGAGCATTCTTATGTACCAAAAAGAAAAAAAACCAACCCAAAGTAAAATAATAAAAAAAGGCTGCATGTTTATTCTCTGGGAATAATTAACATAAAAAGGAAACATTTGGAGCCTTCTATTGAAAAAGAGAGTAAGGGCCTCCCTTAGGCTCAGGCTCAAATTAGAGATCTGGAGCAAAGGGCAGGAACTGGAAACAATGGTTCTGAGCGATATATATTTTTATTTTATTGTGTTAACAGTTAATAATACTCCTTCCATTTTACAGTTGTCTCCATACAATGACATCTATCTCTTTTACCAACTTTCAAAAATAGAAAATTTTAATCTACTAAGGAAAAAAATGATATGTAAAACTAAAGAAATAATCAGGACAGAATCAGAGAATCACAGAATATGAAAGTCTGAAGGGACCTCCAAGGCATCTTGTTCGATTCATTTACATGGGCAAAAAAAAGCCTGAGGAAAGGACCATCACAGTCTCTCAAGGGGGCCCTTTCTGTTTGGGGAGAGGTTTAATTGTCAGGCAGTTTCACCTTACATCGAGCCTCTCTGTAACTTCCTCACACTATTCTTGGTTCTGCCCTTTACAGCCAAGCAGAACAAATCTGATCCTTCCTCTAAGAGATGGCACATTCCTATGCTTGGAGACAGCTCTCATGCTTCCTTCCCCTTTTCTCCCAGGTATACATGCTCAATTCATCCAACCAATCTTCACTAGGGAACCAATGCCCCTTATCCTACTTGTCCTTCTCTGGACACTCTATATCAGCACAGTGGCCGGATGAGAACACGATGCTTCAGGAGGCCTGACAAAAGCAGAGGCCAGTGAGACTACACCCTCCCTGTTCCTACAAGTGGACATTAGCTTTTGTGGCTGCCATATCATGCTAGTGATTCACAGTGAGCTTGTAGGTCACTGAAACCCCTAGATTTTCTTCAGAACAACTGCTATCTAACCAGGCCTCCTCAATATTATATTGGTAAAGTTGGCTTTTTTGGATTTAACAGCAAGTCTATATATTTGTCCCTACTGAATTTAATCTTAACAGATTTATCCTATTGCTCTAATTGGTTAAAATTATTTGGATCTTGACTCTGTCCCCAATGATATTCCTCCAACTTTTGTGTTATCTGTAAATTTCATGAGTATATTATCTATACCATTATCCAAGTCACTGATATATGGCAGAGATCCCTTGTATATTTTTCACTGGAGATTTCCTGCCAAGAAGAACCATTAATAACTATTTTCTAAGTCCAGAATTCAACCAGTTATGAATCTGTCTGACTGCATTATCACCTAATCTTTCTCTTTCCACCTTTCCAAAAGACAGTATGAAATAGGGCAGCTAGGTGGCACAGCACATAAGAGTGCTGGGTCTGGGGTCTGGAAGACCTCAGTTTAAATCTGGCCTCAGACACTTACTAGTTGTGTGACCCTAGGCAAGTAACTTCACCCTGTTTGCCTCAGTTTCCTCATCTGCAAAATGAGCTAGAGAAGGAAGGAACATATTGCTCCAGTATCTCTGCCAAGAAAACCCAAAATAGGGCTATAAAGTGTTAGACATGACTAACAAAGCAACAATATGAGATGTTTTACCAAAAGCTATGCAAAAATCTAGAAAAATTATATCCATGGCATTTCTCTAATCTGTTGGCTTAGTAATCTTGTCAAAAAAGGAAATGAGCTTAGTCTAGCATGATCTGAAAGAACCATGGTAGTGTCTAAATTACAGATGTTTGAATAATCAAGCTTACTGGCCTATAGCTGCAGACTCTGTTCTTTTCCCATTGTGAAAAGCAGAATAATATTTGTCCCTGTCAAACTTAAAGAATAAATTTAGAAGTCTTAATCCCTAGAAATAATTTTTTTTAAATTTTAATAACTTATTCTGATTTTTTATCTTTCACTGAATCTTACTTAGATCTAGACATATTAAGGTGCTAATCTGTCTGTTTACATATCTTATACAACTCTTCAAGATGTTATTCTTACTCTTAATTTTTTAGTCATCTTAATCCTACCTTATATTTATTTACTGACTTTCTGAGAAGGTAGTGTCTAACATCTAATTAATTTTGTAACATCGCTGAGGAGTAAATAGGAAGAAACAAGAGATAAACAAAAGATAAAAAGAGATCTGCTAATGTCATATTCTCTTTGGTTAAAACCTCTGACTTGCCAAAAAGGTTGGGATTGGGGGAAAGGAAGAAGGGAACACTACCAAGTTATCTCTATATCCTGAGTGTTCTCACGTCAAAATCACATCTCGTAACAAATGACTTGTATGCAATGAGTAGTATTATGTAATATGATTTCTCTTATTTGGTTTGAAAATTCAGAAAGACAGATTTATAATTTTTTCTTAATTCTAGGATAAAAATTTTTTTATAAGATTAGTAACGAGTTTTTAGCCTTTTAAATATTTGCTAGAATTCAGATGAAATCAACTCTGAAATTCAAACCTTCTCAGCCTCCCCATTCCCCTAGGGTTTCTCCTTTCCTCTCACTGGAGAGGGTAGAGTTTGAGTATTGGGGAGCTCTTCCTTTATCTTTTACCTTTCAATGGGAGGACTCAGGTTATTTACTTCTCATCATTTCCCTTCCTGATGACCTCCTGGATTTTATTTATGATCTCTACAAATCCATCATTCTGCAAGACGAAATCAACTCTAGAGGCAGCTAGATGGCACGGTGGATAAAGCACTGGCCCTGGGGTCAGGAGGGTCTGAGGTCAAATCTGGCCTCAGATACTAGCTGCATGACCCTTGGCAGGTCACTTAACCCTGACTGGCCGCCCCCCAAGAAGATGAAATCAATCCTGGAACTCTCACCTCCTCAGACCACTTCCTACCTAAAGGGCTTCATCATGCTCCCCTTGAGTAATTTCTCCTATCCCTTTTTAGTTTTCTTGTTTAAAATGTGTTATCATCCCCCATTAGATTTTGAGTCCCTTGAGGGCAGAGACTATCTTATGTCTTTCTTTGTATGCCCAGAACTTAAAACAGTGTCTGGTACAGAGCAGATACTTAATAAATGTTTTATGACTTTACTGAGTATATGGGTAGGCAATGTATTTCCCACTTTTCCCTTTTCTTTCTATTATGCTTTTTATCTTCATAGCAGAAGTCTTAGATTGTTTCTAATTGCCCATTATCCCCATACTACTTCAGGCCCACACAGACAGTCCTTACCCACCTGCTGCTGCTGTGTATTCTACTGATCCACTCAAGTAACTTTTTAAATAGCTTATACATATTTTGCTAATTTGATTCTAGGTTTTTGTCAATGTCTGAACATATGACAGTAGAGATGTCTTGACAGGATATAGTCTTAAAAGTTTCTCTTTGCAATGCTATGACAGAATAGCCTTGGCTAAAAAACCTACAAAAGTCTGTAACATTTGAGATGCAGCTTTCCAATAAGGTTTGAAAGATATTGATAAGATCCAGAGTATCAAGTAGGGTTTTTAGCATTGTGGGTAACAAAAAAAGTCAGTCAATGAGCTCTTGGTATATGTCAGTCACTGAGTGCACAAAGAAAGAACAAATTCTATACTAAGGAGTTCACACTACAGAAAAGCAGACAACACATAGAATACTATGTACATACAAGGTATAAAGCGGGCAAACAGGAGGCAGTCTCAGAGGGAAGGTCTTGGCAGGTGGGGGGAAAAAGGCCTCCTACACAAAGGGGGATTTTGAGCAGAAGTCTTGAAAGATGAAATTAGGAGATGGAGGGTGAGGATTCCATGCATCGAAGTCAACCAACGAAAATGCAGAGAGTCAGGAGCTAGAGTACCTTATGTACCCACAAGAAAGTTAGGGTTAATGGATTAAATGGAGAGGAGTGAAGGCTGGAAAAGAAGGAACAGGACAACTTGCAAAAGGCTTTAAAGGACAAATCAAAGATTTATATTTGATCCTAGAGATTAACAGAGAACCACAAGGGTTCACCGAGTGTGGGGAAGAAAAGGCAGTTGGGGTGACATGGAACATCACCAGCAGATGAGTGGAAAATGGACTAAAAGAGGCAGAGTCTTGAGGTTGGAAGGTCAATTACAAGGCTGTTGCAAAAGCCAAGGTATGGTACCAATGTGGTGGCTAAGGGAGTGGAGAGTGGGGATGTATATGATGATACCAAATGACAAAGACTTTGCAACAGACTGGATATGTGAGCTGAGAGTCAGGGAAGAGTCTAATGTGACACAGAGGTGAAAGATAATGAACTTTGTTTTGGAAATCTGCTTTAAGCAGCTGAGGATAAAAAATTGGATGTAAAGAGAGGTTAGAGCTGGCTAAGTGGATCTGAGAATCATCTGCACAGGGATGATAATGGAAGAGAGAAGAAAGCCAAGGAAGCAGGGGATAATCACAGTTAGTATTCATGTCTTGCATGGAGATCTAGCAAAGGGCGCTGAGATGGAATGGATGGGCAGGAAGAAGAGAACTAGGAGAATGTGGTTCATGAGGAATATCTAGAAGAGGATGTTCTGCTGTGGTGAAGGCTGCAGAAAACTCAAGAAAGATAAGGACTGGTCATGAAGGGATTACTGGTAACTTCGGAGAGAGCCCTTTTAGTTGAATGATGAGGGTGCAAAAGAGTGAGAAGAAAAGAAATGGAAGCAGTAACTGTGGAAGGTTTTCTCAGATTTAATCATAAAGGAAGAAAAGATATGAGATGGCAGCTAGTGAGGATAGGTGGTTAGAGCAAGTGAAGGTCTTTAAGGATGGGAAAGACCTTTCCACAGGCAGCAGGATCAGCCAGTAGACAAGAGTCTGAAGATTAGTGACAGAATGGGGATGACAGAAGGGCCGGCTGCTGAATGGAATGGGACCATTTGTACATATAGAGGGGTTTGTCATGGCCAAGAGATGGGTTTCCTCCTCAAACAAGATGGGGTGAAAGAGCAAATACAGTGGAAGCCATCTGAGAGATGAGATGAAGCAGATGAGAAAAGAGAGAGCTCTAGGCAATGGCCTCAATTTGTTTGGCAAGGCAAGGTCCTCAATTGTGGAAGTTTGGGGAGGGGGTGCCTAGGGAAGCTTGAGGAGTGATTAAAGTTATTTTATTGGGTTAGATACTGTGCAGCTAGACTGAAGAAGTAAGAGAGGAGAAAACAAAGAAAGGCTGGGCCACCTCTTACTTTAAAAAATATTCTTCAATGGGAAAAACATAAAAATTTTTTAAAAATCCTCCAAATTATGATGGTATTTTGATAACAGCTGTAATGTCAATCAAATAATTTTCAATTTCTTTCTTTCCACAAGGATTTATTGAGAGAAGAAAGAATGTAATGACTACTCTTTTTCCTTAATGGCTTTATTTAAGAGACCATGACCATTCTAATCATCCTGTCAAAGGACTGCTCTATTCTAAACAGGCAAATAAGTTACTGTTAATTAAATGTTTAAAACTTGTTATTGGGTATATGTTAGTTATAAGTCAAATTTATAATAGTTAAAATTTACTTTTATGTGCTTATATACTGGGCCTCCTTCAATAATTAATGGGTACAAACATATTTATGGTCATATTAGAGGACCTGGAAAATACTTTCATTATTTTAAATTATCAGAGGTTTATGGTTGTTTTATCTTTTATTTTTATGTCATAGTATTGGTCACATTCATGATTTATTTGATGACAAGGTTCTGGTCAGCAATTCAATTTACAGTTTTGAAATAATTCCTCAGGGAAAACAGAATGTGTCTTACTACAATGATTCACTTTGAGATGGTGTATTTCATCAAAAAGTGGGGAATGTGATATCTTCTAATCTCAGTCACTTAAACTGAGAGTAGAAATTTGAATAATAAAGTCTAATAATTTCTCATTTTGGTACATGATTTCTCTCTGGATTAGGAAAGTGTGTGCATAGTTTGCCCCTTTTTCCCCAAAATACAGATGTTCTTTTACATTTAACCTGAGTCCTGAAATGTGAAAAAGTGGTTTCATACAATCACAGATTTAGAGTCAAAATGATCTTAGAGGCTTGAGGGTCTATCTGGATCATTTTACAGATGATGAAACCGAGGCAGGTTAAGCGACTGGCCAGGGTCACACAGCAAGCAAATGTCTAAGCCAGCATTTAAGCCGAGGTCTCCCTGACCCTCAGTTCAGCGCTCTAGCAGCTATTTCCCATGGCTTTATTATCTGAATCCAAAATTAAATGATGAAGAGGGATTCAGATATATGATGAGTGATACAGAAATAATAAACAGTTCTGCCCTAGGCAGGCCCTTGAGGAGATAATCCACAGATGAAAATTCCAGAGCTGGATATAACTTCATTCTTAAGAATGTTCCCACTGGGTAATGTTTGCTCTTTTAAGAAAATCTGTAAAATGGGACATGATGAAATGCTTGGCCTTGGTTACAATATTCATGAAAAAGTCAAGGTTAAGTTAAACTCTCCTTGTTTTTGCAAGTTCAAGAAGCAAGATTCCATGGTGGTTATTTTGGGATGAGTCATATCTAAGAACTAATGGAAGGATCTCTAGCAGAGGGCAAATTCAGTGCTGCCTGACCGCCATGGAAAATCCTCATATGCCAATTGCCTATCCAGAAATATTCATTCATCTTGCTCACTGACTTTTTTCTTCATACCCTGTGAGAGGAATGCTCTTTCAAAGACTCAGATATGATTTAAGCAAACATGGCAGGTACGAACGGATGAAGTCAACTCCACACTCATGAACATGTACTCACATGCAAAAAATATCTTGTGTTGAACACACAAATATAAACACATTTTACCAGCTTTGTAAAAAAAAGATAAGACTATTTTAAAAGACTTTAATAAATTATTCATATAGTTTTCTTTTTTGGCCAAAATGTTGATAAATCAGTTTACCTGTGATAAGTTTCAGTAGAATTTTGAAGTAATCATTAAGCTCTTCCCTTTTATCATATACTGAGATCACACTAACTGACTGAATCTGTTAACTCTCTTTTTCAGAGACACCTACATTTATGAGTGCTGATGTGTATAGATAGACATAATGGGGCCCTCCCCTGCCAGATAGGAATAATTCCATTTGCTATGCAGAACATAATGGCTGCCCTTACAACAATTCATGTAAATTAAAATCAGCAGTTCAATTTCAAAGGTCAGAAATCCAACTGCAAAGCAACATCTCATACCCAAGTTGGAAGACTTCAATTAATCATGTCAAGATGCACACGAAACTGTGAGTGAGGAAGGGGAGATGAGTATCTGCATGAAGGGGTGTGTTCATCTGTTTGGACAGGGTGAGGGGAGGAGGGCTGTGAAGCTCAAACAGTGGCTTCTATCTCAAGAGGCAAGAAACATGTAAAGCAGAATTCTCTGTTCCTATCAACAACATTCATACTCTTTGTCTCCACTTTTTACGTCTACAAAATCCTGATCAAGTATTTTCACTCTTTTCTGAATCTCCCAAGAAAGGAAAAACAAAAGGAGCTCTGAGTCAAGGGAACTAAAGCTGATGCTGGAATTACTTTAGCAGCAAATCATAAAAGCAGGCTGTTCCAAGGATTCCCTAAGGTAAAACATGCATGGTTGGAGCTAAAAGAAACAGAGTGGGCTTTTTCTAGCTTAATATTTCACAGTTATGCTTTACCTCTGCAAAAGGTAAGACTCCAAGGCAGGATTCAAGGTGAGTTATACAAGAGAATTCTAATAAAATTTTAGGCAACCAGGGTTATATCAATCTGTAAGTGGTCATGAAAAGGGTGGGGGAAGGTTAAAGAGGGTTGCAAAAGGAGTCAGGTAACCTGGGTTTAATCATAGCTATACCACCACCAATCAATCGGTCAATCAAGTATTTGATAAATGCTTCTATGTGTCATTCACTGTACTGGGGATACAACTACAAAGAATGAGTTCATTTCCTAATGAGGAGACAAAAGCACATAAAAACATATACAGCACAAGTATGATGTTAACACACTCACAGAGTAGTTGGGGATGAAGGTACTAACAGGTAGACGATCAGAAAGATGTCAAAGCTGGTACGTGGGCTTCAACTTAAAGAATGACAGCATGGCTTGGGAGGGAGTGCATCTCAGGCATGGGGATAACTCATGGAAGAGAGGTGCAAAATGAAACGTTATGAGTGAAGAACAGAAAGGTCAGTTTGGCAGGATCACAGAGCACAGGAAGCAGAGCAGTGTCTAATGACTAGTTAGAATGATTAGTTGGAGGTGGATTATAAAGGGCTTTAAAAGCAGAACATTGGAGTTTATATTTTGCTGTAGAGGCAATAGAAAGTTATTGGAGTTGGCTAAGTGAGGCATAGGTATCAAACACAAGGCTTACACTTACTCTTGAGTGGGACCTGAACCAGATTAAAATATAACTGGGAAATACTTAACAAAATAAATAAAATGCAATAAAAACGTGGATAATATTACATTTTAAAATTAAGTCAATATGCAGTTTGCAAGAAACTTATCTACAGCTCAGAAGTCCCCATTTCTATTTAAGCAGCTTCCCCTACCCTAGCGATGTCAAACTCAAATAGAAATGGGGACTTCTGAGCTGTAGATAAGCAATTAAAAGATCACTGGTAACTTTGGAGAGAGCCATTTCAGTTGCACGATTAGTTTGGATTACAGAGGTGATGAGCAGAAAACATTTTCTGTTCCTTTTAACATTTTACTTATCTCTTTTGTTTTTATACTACCTAATTTTTCCTTGTATCCTTTCTCCTCCCTGCTGAGTCATTCCATACAACACTTTAAAAAGGAAGAGAAAGAAGTTCACATAATTGATCACTGCATCAAAAAACCCCCAATAATATATACAATGATCTCTCCTCTGCAAAGGCGAAGGGGAGGCATATTTGCATAGCTCTTCCCAATTGCTCCTGGTGGTTTTCAATTCTTTGCTGCCACAAAAACACCATTATAAATACTTCCCTGATGGCTTTACTCGCCATTCCTTAACTTCCCAAATGTCACAGAGTTTTTGACTACTTGACCAAAGCACTTGCCACCAGATGACAGAATATGCCAGCTACAAGTTAAGTAGTTAGGGGGAAAATCAGACTACTGAAACAGAGAAATCGCCCACCTAACCTTATGAGGAGACAGCAAATACTATGGCTCCACTTGCCTCCATACAAACACAGCCTGCTTCTACCTTAAACATCCTAATTCATGTCTCATCATAACATTTATTTATGAGAATAACCAAAATGATTATCTGTCTTCATTCCAATCTATCCAGTATATTACTAATTAATCTTTCCCAAATAAAATTTTAACTACATTACTTCGCCATTCAATAATTTGCAGATTTGCAGAGGCTCCCTATTGCTCACATAATGAAGTCTAAACTCCTTAACCTGCCAAAGTCTTTCATTTTGGTGGATGGAGGTAGCAATTGGAGCTAAGTGACTTGTCCAGGGTCACACAGCTAATAAGTGTCTGAGGTTAGATTTGAACTCAGGTCCTCCTGACTCCAGGGCTGGTGCTCTATCTTCTGCATCACCTAGCTGTTCTACCCAGGTCTTTCATGACAAACAACCCCAGCTGATTTCCTTCAACACTGTCCCCACACCTCTCTTCTTTTCCTCCACTAATTTAATCTATATTTCTAGCACATAGTAAGGTGAATGTTATGTTCATTCAGCGTACATGATATCACCTATCTAAATTTTTCAGTAACCGAAGTGCAGCTTCATTTTAGTAATTTTTCATTTGTATACTGTTATAATCATGGTACATGTTTTCCTCTTAGTTCTGGTTATTTCAATCAGCAACAACTTACATATTTATATGAATTCCCAGGTTTCTTTGAATTTCTCATATTCTTTTATTTCTTCCTACATAATACTGAATTACATTTATAAACCAGTTTATTCAAATAATTCCTGATTCATGAACACAAATTTAATTTCAAGTTTTTTCTACAACAAAAAAACCACTATGAATATTTTAGTATGTATTGGATCTTCATTTCTGTCTTTGACTTTCCTGAAGTACACATCGTAGTGGGTCTACTGCGTCAAATGGTATGAACAGCTTAGGTACTTTTCTTGCACTCCTCCAAACTGATAACTAGAAGAGCTGGACCAACTCACAACTCTACTAGCAGAATATTACTATGTTTGTTTTCACAGAGCTCAAAATTTATTGTTCTTATTTTTTTATCTTTGCCAATCTGCAGTCTATCAGGTAAAATCTCAGGTGTTTTAAGTTGCATTTATTTTATTAATTATTTGAGAACATATTTTCATAGATCATTTATAGTTTGCAATTTTGTTTTTGACAATTATTTGTTCATATAGTTTGAGTACCTGGGGAATGGCTCTTGGTCTTACAAACTGTCCTAATTCCTTACACAACCTGTTTAACAGGAAAGATTTTTTCCTGCCTTTTGTTCCTTTTTTTGGTTAAGAATTCTCAGGTAGTGCCATTTAAAACATAAGAGGCTGACAACTTGTATTTAGCACTCCATTTCCAAATTTCTTTAAAATTTAGGATTCTGTCTTGATCAGGGTTTTCTTAGTAAGACAAAGGTTGTTTGCTGACCTTGTTTTTTTCTGTTTGGAATGCAATACATAAAAACACAAACACGATTCCAGAAATACAAGCCCATTTTTACTGGAGATCCAAATTAAAGCAAGAATTTTTATGTAAGCAAAAGCTTGAGCTGAATGCTCAATAATTCCCCTCCTATTCTTTTTTTCAACTCAAGACTTGCCATTCAAATCATCAACCTCTAGCAATGTGGCAGAGATAAGATTAAAGACAGTTTGAGACATGGGAGACAGCCAGTGAAAATGCACAGTAAGGAGGGGGAAAGGGGGGGATGACATGTTCACACCTATGTTTTAGGAAGATCAATCTGACAGCACTGAATGGGGAGACTGAGGCAGGGATACTAACCAGCAGATTATTGGATTAGTCAAGACATGAATTGATAAGAGCCTGCACTAGAGTAGTTACAGTATGAGAGGAAAGAAGATGGAATATATGAGAGACGTTGTAAAGCTAAAAAACAACAAGACTTGACAATTGACTGCATATGGATCATGACAGAGAATGAGGACTCAAGGATGACACCTAAGTTGGGAGGATGATGGCCCCTTCAATAGTAACAGAGAACATAGGAAAAGAGGAGCATAGTGGGGAGGAGAAGGGTGGCACTAAGAGGATTGTGAATCCAGCTTTGGACATGTTGAGTTTAAGATGTCTACGAGAGATCTAGCTTGAGATGTCTAATAGGCAGATGGAGAGATGAAAGTAGAGTTTCGAAGAGAAGTTAGGGCTGGATAAATAAATCTCTGAATTGTCTATATAGAAGGATAATTGAATCAATAGAAGCTGATGAGATTATGAAGCAAAGAAGTATAAAAGGAGAAAAGAAGGCACATGAAAGCCTTGGGGGACCCTCAGATTGAGTGGGCATAATACAGATAAAGATCCAGCAAAGGAGACAGAACAACTGGTCAGACAATTAGGAGGAAAAATCAAGAAAAAACAATGTCATAAAAACCTAGAGAAGAGAGTATCAAGGAGAAGATGGTAATCAACAATGTCACAGACTGCAGAGAGGTAAAAAGGGGTGAGGACTGAGAAAAGATGATCAGATTTGGTGTACATGGGTATATGTGTGTGTGTTTTCTTTTGCCACATAGCTAACATGAAAATATGTTTTGTATGACTTTACATGAATATTCAATATCCTATTGCTTGCTTTCTCAAGGGATAGGGGAGGGAGAGAATTTGAAATTTAAAATTAAAAAAAGATTTAAAAAACATTTAAAATATAACTGAGAAAAATCTAATGAAGTAAACAAAATATATTTTTAAAAATAAACAACAAATATGATGAATAAAGAGAAGCACAGCTGTAAGAAATGACAAGCAAGATGATTTCAGAAAAACCTGAAGACTTACATGAACTGATGCAAAGTGAAGTGAACAGAACCAGGAGAGCATTGTACACAGTAACCGCAACACTGCAGATGATCAACTGTGAAAGACTTAGCTGCTCTGAGCAAAATAATTACAAAGGACTCATGATGAAAGATGCTATTCACATTCAGAGAAAGAACTGACAAGAGTCTGAATGCAAATTGAAGCATGCTATTTTTCACTTTATTTTTTTCATGGCTTTTTTTTGGAGGGTGGTCATCTTTTACAACATGATTAATATGGAAATATGTTTTGCATGATTACACATGTATAACCTATATCAAATTACTTACTGTCTCAGGGAGAAGGAAAGAATTTGGAACTCAAAAACTTTAAAAATGAATGTTTAAAATTATTTTTACATATAATTGGGGGAAAACAAAATTTTACTAAAAAAAGAGAAGCAAAGAAAGAAAAACAGTTCATTAGTAACTTTGGATAAAAGTTTCAATTTTATGTTTGGCAGTCAGACTGCAAAGCAGCTGCTGTAAACGGCCTTCTCAAGGGTTTTAGTCAAAAAAAGGAAGAAAATGTAAGATGGTGAATTAATCAAGTGAGACTTTTTTAAGCATGGAGAAGATATGGGCATGTTTGCAGTTAGTAGGGAAATAGCCAGTAGGCAGGGAGTGATTAAAGATTAGAGGAAGCACTGATGGCTGAAGAAGCAGAATACTGTGTATGTAAAGGGGCAAGCCCTGGCAAGGGCTCTTCATGAAAACAGAAGTGAAGGAGAAAGTGGCACAAGGTACACAGGAGAAGGGAATGCTCTGGTGGCTTTGATTTTTTTCAGTAAAAATGAGGCAAGGTTCTCATGTGAGAAGATGGTGGGAGGTTTAAGGTGGGATGAGAAACTTGGAAAATATGCTGTAAGTGTGTGGAGTGAGACAATGAATCGATTAGAGAGGCACAATGCAGCTGCCTTGTTGTAGTGAGGATCCAGTTGAAATTCTATAACCTATACCTGGAATGGACCTAGTTAGGAAGATTTTCTTTCTTTCTCCAGCATCATTTAGCAGCATGTAAGTAGGAGCAAAGGCAGTGGATAGTGGGAGTAATCTAATGATAGTGAATGGAAGGGCAAGATTTTTGAGAGGATAAAAGGGCAAGGGACTTGAGAGCAGCACCCAGTGGAGAGCTGATTGGTCTCCCTTAAATCTCTCCCTGCTCCTGTGTGCCTTCCATGTTGTCAAGTTAACATTCCTAAAGTACAGGTTTGACTGTCATTTCCCTGCTTAAGAAATTTTAGTGGCTGTACATTTCCCCTAGGATCAAATATAAACTCCAAATCTCTGCCATGGGCCCTCTTCTCATTTCCCTTTATATTGTCTCTCTCAGTGATTTCATCTGCTCCCCTGGATTTGGTTATCATCTCCATGGATATAACCAGCCCTAATCTCTCTCCTGAGCTCCAGTTTTTACTATCAGTTGCCTTTTAGCTACAAGGAACTGAATGTCCCATAGGAATCTTAAATTCTATACATCCAAATAGAACTCATTCTCCCCTCCCCTGGCCCTATGCCCTTCTTTCCACTTCCCTATTACTAAGAGCACCACCATCCTCTCTGTTACCCAGGTTCACAACCTCAATGTCATCCTTGGAATCCTCACTCACACTCATTCCCCCAACCCTCCGTCCAACCAGCTCACATCATTTCTCCCTTCCCAACATCTCTCCTCTAGATTCTCCTCTGCACTCATGACCACCACCCTGGTATTGGGTCTCTCTGCCTCAAGTCTCTTTCCCTTCAAGCCCATGCTCCACTCAATAATTCCAGTGATCTTTCTCCTACTCCTACTCAAACTCCAAGAGGCCCTGTCACCTCCAGGTTCATATATAAAATACTCTGCTTGGCACGTTAAGCCCTTCTCAACCTGGCCTTTTCCTGCCTTTTGTCTTCTTACCATTTTCTCTCTTCCATGCACTCTATGATCTGGGCACATTGGGCTCTGTGCAGCTGAACTGGCAGTCCCTCATTCCTGGAATGCTTTTCTTCTTCTAATTCCTGACTTCTTCAAGACTCAGCAAAAATCATACCTCTGCAGGATTCCTCCCATCTTCTACCCCCAACTCCTGTCATGCCTTCTGCCGAGATGACCTTCCAATTAAACCTTGTATGGACATATTTATTTTTATGTCATCTCCTTCATTGGAAAGTGATCTCCATGAGGGTAGGGATCATACATTTTGGCTTTCTTTGTATCCCCAGTACTTAGCACAAAGCTTTACAGTAAACATTTAATAACCATTTGTATATTTGCTGATTGTATATAACATTTATCTGTGAACATGATGCACATCCCCCTGCAAAATGTAAGTCCCTTGAGGGCAGAGGCTGTCTCACTTTTCTATCCTCAGTACCTAGCATAATAGCTGGCATATGGCAGGCTCTTAATAAATATGTGTTGATTGATAACAGTGAAAAAACATTTAATATTGTATTAAAATAGAGGGTAGGAAAGAGGTATATCATAAGGTAGTAAGAGGCAGAACCACTAGGAAAAATGTTGATATGGTCATTTTTGAAATAATTTAAAAATCATATTATACTGTATCATTTAAGTGCCAAAATGCACAATAACAAGGCAGATTCATAGAAGAAACTGATATTGATCAGAAAAAGTGAGGGAAAGTATTATGAAAGAGTTGAGAACTGAGTTGGGATTGTCTTCATACAAGTGGAGAAGAAGAACAATATGAATTAAAAACCTGATGTTGGGAACAAAACTAATCTGGTGAGAATAGGAGGTTAAAGTTGGAAGTTAATGAAGCATTTCAGTTGGAGAAATGGCTTGGAGTCAAATGCAGAAGTCTTATCTTCCTAAGATTTCCAGGATGAGGATGGAACTTCGATTCGATCTTAAAGAAGCAGCATGGCTTTTGGAAAAGAGCACAGGAAGACCCAAGGCAAGCCACTGACTCCCTCAGAGTCTTGGTTTCTTCATCTATGAAAGGAATATAATTTAGCACCTACCTATGGGGCTGCTGGAATGTGCAAACAATAACAACAACAGTAACAAGTAGCATGCGTATCACACCTACCATGTGCTAAGCACTTTAGAAATACTATCGCATTTGACCCTGAAAACCTAAGAGGTAGAAGCTCATTTAACAGTTGAGGAAACCCTGGCAAACATGTGAAGTGCATTTCCAGGGCCACATAGTTAGTGTGTGAGGTCAGATCTGAATTCAGGTCTTCCTGACTCCAGGTCCCACACTCTCTCCACTGAGCTGATCTAAATATTAGGTCGCAAAGAGCCGCCGAAGATTCTCAAACAGCGGAGTGTAAAGAACATTCGTTCTGGAGGCAGAGGAGCTGGGTTCAAAGTCATCCTCAGTGCTTACAATCCATTTAACCTTAGCTCTCTGGGCCTCGGGTCCTCAGCTGCAGGAGGAGGGAGCTGGAGGAAAAGACCTCTGGGGACTTTTCCAGCTCTGTACGTATCACCCTATGATTGTTCTTTCTTCACATTGGGCATTAATTTAAGATCACTCTATTCACATGCAAGGACATAAGTTAACAAAGGGAATAAACCCTTACCAAAGGTATAGAAAGGAAAGGAGATCTTTAATCAAGGAGTCAACTAAGGCCCATCAATATCAAGTAAACATAACCTCCTGTGCCTTGTCCTAGGCTAAAAAAATATTCTTAAAATGTTTTCCTAATGTAAAAAGAAACTGTACTTAGTGGAATTTGTTATAACTATTCAGAGTATGATTCTTCAGTGTAAGAAAAGCACCTGAACTGAATTCAGTAACCATCCCATCCTATGCTAATCCAGTGAGTTTAGGACAGGTCAACACTGAAAACTTTAATGTGCACTACTTTTTGTTGCCACCCAAGTGTTTTGGGAAGCCTGTGTACTGTCTCCGCCTGAGGACCCCAAGAGCTGAGGTGCCTATTATGTGCCTATATCAATAAAAAGGGCCTGGATATTGCAATAGCCCAGATACTTAGGTATGAACACAAACATATCCACAACACTAAAAAGGAGTGAAAAGAGTACTTCTGTCACTAAACAGAATACATGAAGAGCCAATGTTTGCACAGTGAAGGTGGTGGAAAGTATTATGAACAGAAATTCAATTCCTTACCGATTCATCCCCTCCTTGGTGTAGAACACAGAATAGGTGAGGTTGTCTCCGTGAGGATCTGATGCTGGTGTTCGCCAAGTCAGTTTGATGAAGCGAGTGGAGACGAGTGAGGCCACGACGTCCCTCGGTGCTGAAGGCAGTGGTCCAGTTGTGGCTGGTGCTAGATGGTCAGTAGTGGCACTGGTCAGTGAAGTGGGAGGTAATGTTGGGATGGCAACATCTTGTCATGTGCAAACATTGGGGAATATGAAGGGCAAACCACGACGGTTTTTAAAAAGAGAATAGAAAAAAACAAAAAAAGAAATAAACAAAACCACGATGGGAAACAAAATAAAATGAATGAACACAAAAAAGGCCATTAAACTGAAGGCTAACATGCAGGCAAAAAGGTAACTACTGAAAACTAATGGGAACTATTGAAGACACCACTGCAGAGCAAGCGGACTCTATCTGCACTATGATGGGTGGTAGGGGGAATGGGAAGGGTGACGGCTGAGGACAAGATACCACCTCACAAAAAAGGACACAGGAGTGCCTAACACCACTTCTGTCAGTTTCACAAATAACCATGCAGACCTTCTCAAGCTACAGAAGTAATGACATGCTTCACTTTTATAAAGCCTTCATTACCCATATTATATTTTACCCTGAAATTGCAAGATAAGAGAATTCGAGCTAGTCAGTTACAGAAAGCAATCAGTGGATGATATTAATCTAATTAGAGAGCTGTTGTTAGCTTTACTGGATTCTAATGCACCAGTACAGCTATAATGACGGCATTTTAAATTTTAGTATAACCTTCCCTTTTCCTCTATAAATCATCTGGTCGGTACTGCTCTCACTACCCATGGCAGGCTGTCAATCCCTAACTTGGGCAGAAGGGTTCCATTTTTGTCTGAAGTATCTCTCATTTGTCTGACTGATCCATGGCATGTGGATGTGACAACTTGCTGAATTAAAAAAATCCACAAAGATGACACTCATAGAGTTCACTGTCTATAGTGGTACAATGTATGGCATGTAGATATATGAAAAAAGCTTGGAAAGCCCTATTACAAGAAGATAGTGGTTTCCAAAGCCTCAGTGCAGTTTTAAATTATTCAAGTTTAATGATTAAGTCTTATGAATTGCTACTTGTTACTAACAAAGTGTAGCAGCTGGTAAGTAAAAGCTTACGACATATTTAAAAAATTTTAGTCACTGTGTTTATATATTCTCTTGATATTTTGGAGATTTGCGCAATTTTTTTTCAAGCTGGTGTTAACATTATGAGACAATCCTAAAAATATGTATGCGATATGACTGGATATATAACTCTTGTCACTTCTAACTCAACAGATGCATTGCTTCAGCAGGACTAGGTTCTGTGACAAAGATCTTGGTTCCTATCACTGATTTTCTAAAATGAACTTATCTCCAAGCTTATTTTATCTAAATCTGTGTTGGAATGGGAATCAATTTTATAAAAACTGATTCTACCTGTGCTAAATGTGAGATTCTGTGTGTGTGATTGTAGAATCACAGAAATAGGTTGGAAGAGACCTTAAAAAATCTTCAAATACAGTCAACTCATTTTACAGATAAGGAAGGTAACTCAGAAAAGTCATCTGGGAAGTTGATGTCACAGACTGCAGCAGAGCTCAGGGCTCTGGACTCAGAATCCTACTCTTTTCCATCATACTATACTTCCTCCTATAACTACTAAAATGCCTTAAAAGACATTTTCATTCACAAAGACCAGCATAACAAGTCTTCCTTACTGAAAATGAAATTGATGCTCAGTTTCAATAATTTTGAATGTTATTTGGGCAAATAACAAAAAACAACCCCCAACAAGCCACCACAAAATGACATCGTAAACATTTTCAGCACAGTTCAGAGGAGGCTGTACTCTATTTCTGCGTCACAGGTGAGCTCAAAGTTAGAAATGGGCTCATTCCA
Source organism: Notamacropus eugenii (assembly GCF_028372415.1). Classification (NCBI taxonomy): domain Eukaryota; kingdom Metazoa; phylum Chordata; class Mammalia; order Diprotodontia; family Macropodidae; genus Notamacropus; species Notamacropus eugenii. The sequence goes on from NC_092872.1 coordinate 243,921,764, forward strand.
TCATTCTACACCTCCAGGTCTAAGGCAACAATCTGACAAACCACCTAGCTTCCAGTAAGGACAATGAGGGAAGCTGAATGTGGACAGGAGGGGAGACAAGAGGGCATGTCATCATGGAGGATCATGGCCTGGGGGAGGGGCGGTAACAAGGTAGCTACTAAAAAAGACAGAAATCAGGAAGGGATAGAGACCAGTGAATTAGTCATGTGTATCTCTTAATAGGCAAATATTATAAGTTATTTTTTCACTGATTCAAAGTATATTTCAATCAATTATGTAGGGGAAAGGAGAAGTGAATGATTCCAAATAGATTGTTAATAAAATGGTTTATTTGACTAGGTGATCTACTCAGAAATATACTCTCTCACACATAACCTCTCAAATTTGCCTCCTAGACAGACTTTCTCCCAGGTTGGTCTAAATACTGCCAACCTATATTAGTCCCCTTCAGAGACAGGCAGAAGAAATAGCACCCCAGATAATCCTCAAAGTAAATAAATTATCTCTTAGTAGTTTCAAGGTAGCATAAATAGATTTAGGATACATACATAAACAAACATACACACACACACACACACACACACACACACACACACACTTTTTAGTAAACATTCTAGTTAAATTTCAGACATAAAATAGAAATCCTGATGCAGCAAGTACCACGGTATTAATGTTAAGAAGTGGGGACCAGTATTCTCAGGAAACTGCAAGAGCTAAGTTGAAAGATTGATAATATAAAGCCTTCAGTTAAATTTAAAAAAAACCATAAAACAAATCCTCAGAAGTCATGCTGAAAGCCTTAACATACATCTATAACTATAACTAATCTATAAAGATTATAATGAAGAGGTGGAAAACTGGTTGGACCACAGGATCTTGTACAAAAATTGTTTGGTATGTATTAGATTCAGGTTAACAGGTAAAATGAAATGGAGCATCATTCTCTATTTCCCCAAAAATACAAATATCTGTTATATATGAAAAATTTTTGGTTTTATCAACCTGTGATTTCATAGGTTTGGGGCTCCCAGTGAAGAACTTTTACCAATGCAAATTAGCACTTGCTTTGCAATTTTGCAGTCTTACAGAGAGCTGCCTGGATCCAGATTTTCATTCTTCTGGCTGGCTCTCTATCACATTACACCATACTGCCTCTCGTGAAATAAAAGACATACAAATAATCATAACACAAAAACAGAGTCTTTTAAGTGCCAAAAGTGGGGTAGAAAAGACGTCAAGGCACTTCAGAGGAGGAAGGGATCATTTCCATTACTGTGAAGACCATGATGGACAGACTGGTATTTGAGCTAAACCATTAAGGAAGAGTAAGGATCCAGTATGAGAAGATGAGGGATGGGGGAAGGAAAGACAATATAATGTAATGCAAAGGTGTCAAACTCACTGGGCCATCAAAACTCCCAAGTGGGTCTGAACCAGATTAAAATCTAACGGCGAAAAGTTTAACAAAATAAGCAAAAGTACAATATAATACTGATAATGTTAATTTGTGCTTCTCTAAGAATCTGTTTTTATTTTAATTTGACATCAATGATGTAGTGGATAGAGGGCTGGACTTGGATTCCAATCCTGCTTCAGATACACTGTGTGACTGTGGTTAAGTCACTTGAACTCATGTCTATTTTTGTATCTGCAAAATGGAGATAGTAATAGAACAATTAACAGTTTCTGCTCATGAGGAACTGGCTAACGAGGAAGACAACCTGCAAAGAAGATATGTACAGGACAAACTTTCATACAGATTAAAGTCATTTGTATGTGAAGAGATCACTAGATAGTGCAGAATATGTGTTACTAATGTGGACAGTAATGATGACACTCTGAATAATGATAGCTGAAGAAGAAAATTGCAAGCCAGGTTCTGAAGGGTTAAATGCCAGACATAAAATAGAAATCCTGAAGTAGTAGCTACTATGGTAAATGTTAAGTGGGGACCAGTCAAGGAAAATCACGGAGATCAGGGGATGACTAACAAGGATGTGCAACTAACAGCACACAATCTGAATAATGCTATCAAAAGTATGCCCATCCAGTCTTCTAAGTTCTCCTCCACCATATCTCTTATATCTACCTGCCCCCTTCTCTCTGCACACAGGACCATCTTTGGCCCCAACTGGTCTCCCTATCTCAAGTCTCTCCCTTCTCCAATTCATCTTCCATAGAGCTGCCAAAAACAAATAAATAATAAATAATTCCCCAAACAGAAATCCGATCCTCTCTGCTCCCTCTGGCCTTTGGGATAGAATACAAATGCCTGGTTGGTGTGGTGGGTGGGCTACGTTTTACTCTGCTCCAGCCAAACAGGCCTGCTTCCAGTCCCCAGAGACAACACTCCCTCTTGTCTCTGTGTCTGAAGCGTACACCCTCATCTGCCCCTTCTAGAGCCTATACTTCCCTCCAAAGCTCAGACCAAGGCCCCTGCTGTTAGCGGCCCCTGAAGTTGCTCTCTCTATATACTCGAGATTCACTTACATGTGGACACAAAGAAGGTCAACTTCTTAAAGTGAAGGACAAGGGTTTTGTTTGCTTGAGTTTTAGTTTTTATGGTGGGGGGTAGGCTGGCGGTATGTTTTTTGTTTTCATCTTTCTACTTCTAGTATCTGGCAGGTAGAAAACATTTAATAAATATCTGTAAAATTAATGACCTTTGACTGGCTGTCCCTCCAGCACATAAATTTAACACTTTCCAAAACTTATTAGCTTCCATCTCTGCCCCTCCACTGTCCCCCTTCCCAACCCACTCCCCTTCATTTCAGCATCCCTACTACTGAAACCTTTTCTGGTATTTGAAACTTAGGGGTTACCCACAGAACACTGACCCCCTCAAGCTGTTCTGAGACCTACATGGGATAGTGCATACAAAGGGCTTTCCAAACTCTGAATGATGTAAATTTCTCCTTCATCCTTCACATTTTATGGGCAATGCAGGTCCAGGGGTCTTTGGAAATAAATCTCTAATTCCCCCTCTCTGTGGCCAGGGTGGGCACACTGGCCTCCTATTCGTGGTCATCTGGGATCCTGCAGCCTCCTCCTAAGAGGCCTTCCTTCACTTTCTAGGTCCTCCTCCCACCCAGAGATCTATCATGTTCAAGATATTCCTAAACTCCTCACTGCCTGTTGAATAAAGTTCACATTCCCTCATTTGTAGCTCAACACTTTCCAGGCTGGAGTCAGGTACCCTGCTGTTCTGGCTTCCAGCTGTTCATTCTGCTTCAGTCAAACTAGCTGGCTCTCTGTACCTCAATCCTGCACTGGTTCTCTCATCTTTGGAATGCCCTCTCTTCTACCAATGGCTGAATTCCCATTTCTTCTTTTAAAGTGAACATCCAGAACTTCCTTGCCCTAAAGCTGGGAGGCGTACTGGCTCTGCTGATACAATATCAGGGGTCAAACCCCATCGTGGGCACTTACTAGGCTATCTCAGCGAGACCTTAAGCCTTCCTGGGTCTGAGTTTCCTTAACAGTAAAATCAGAAGCTTCTAAAGTCCTTCTGAAGTACCATGGCCCTCCTCCTTAGCCCTCATAGAGCACCAGGACCTGTACTTCTCTAAGGTGCTTTCCTTTCATTATCTACTATCCTTCACTCAACAAACAGTTAGTAGCAGCTGTTACCTGGACCGGGCTCTGAGAATTCAAAGACAGAATAAAACCAAACTGCTCTCAAGGGATTTACTTCTGCCTAAAAGAGACAGACAGGGAGGCAGCCTTTACACAAGTAGGTGCAGAAGGCACATGGAGACATATCCTTCCTAGTGCTCCTATCCTTGTGCTGGCTCCCAGAAGCCACAGCTGAAGAGGAAGGACTCCATGATTCTGCCCCTTGGGGATTCGGGTCTGCTTCTCAGCTCCCTACTAGAGAGACAGACTTCACATATCTCCCCAGCTCCTAGGAACAGTGCCCACACTTGGCGGGCATTTAATAGATGCTTGTTGAATTAAAATAAACTTTGGGTTTTAATTCATTCATTCATTCACCAAACTGACATGATCACTTTATTCAACACCAAACACCAGCAACACAATGTGCTGTGGGCTCAGCTGGCTGTTCTTTGTGGGGGTGGGAGGCTACGTGTGTACAAATCCAGCTCACTGGTTTAGAGCTGTTAGGGACCCCCTTCTCTGACACAGGAAGAGTCTCAGTGACAGACCTCACATCACAAAAATACCAAGGATGTCAGTATTGGAAGCATCAGACCTAGAGCTAGAAGCCCACATTTTATAAAGGAAGAAACTGAGGCCCAGGTTTTCTGGCTCCAAATTCAGCATTGTTTCTGTTTCAGAATGAAGCTGGTTTGGCTAAAAACCAAAATCCTTGGTAAAATGAGAAGAAAAAAAAAATGAGAGTAGATTTGAGTTGGGAATTGTCCCACATGTACATTAAATATCAAAAATCTCTTTTGCTTGAAATAATGCTATCTGCAGGGAAGCTAGGTGGTGCAGCGGATAGAGCACCAGGCCTGGAGGAGGGAAAATGTGAATTCAAATCTGGCCTCAGATACTAACTAGCTATGTGGTCTTGGGCAAGTCACTTAACCCTGTTTGCCTCAGTATCCTCATCAGTAAAATGGGGATAGACTGGAGAAGGAAATGGCACATCACTCCTGAATTCCTCTGCAGAAAGAACCCCATGAACAAAGTTCACAGGGTCACACAGAGTCAGACACAACTGAAAAACAACAACACAAATGTTATCTGAATGAGAACCTTTAGGCTGGAAATAGGTGGTATAAAGGAATCATCTAGACAAATACCAAATGCTGCTACAACAATCTAGGGGAGAGATGGAGAAAGAATGAATTAAGGTGATAGCTCTGGGAGTGGAAAGAAGGGGTCAGATGCCTATGACCCCTTTGTAAATAACATTTTCATTGCCTCCCTCCTTAGTGCTTCCCCCCAGCTTCCCTCTAGCTGCACTACAATCCTACCTTCTACCAGAAGTTTCTCCTGATATCTTTCAGTGTTAGTGCCTTTTCCATTGTTGGTCATCTCCATTTAATTCTGCACATATCTCGACTACATATTTGCTACCCCAGACTGTGAGCTCCTTGAGGGGAGGGACTGTCTTTTGCCTTTCTTTGTATCCTCAGTATTTAGCAGTGTCTGGCATATAGTAGGCACTTACCGTTCATTGACTGATGGCCACTACACCAATTAAAGTATCAGTGGGTTTGTAGAACTGGACAAAATGATGAAATTAATTTACAGTAAAAACATTTAAATATCTTAAGGATCTCTAATTTTGTCATGGTGGATGATTCCTGGTGTAGGATCAACAGACTGTCCCTGAGCACTATGGAAACTGCCTGAGACACAAGAAGTTAAACAATTTTCCTAGGGTCAAACAGTTATAAGTATTTAAAGCTAGATCTGACTCCATGTCTTTGAGGCCAAAATGAACATTTTATACACTGTGGCATACTGCTTCTGTGTTGGAAGATCAAAAAGTCAAAAATTTCAAAGGAAATAATGAAAATATAGGAATGAAGGGGCCTATAATGGCTAGATCTCAAGTTATAGCATAAAGCAGTCATCACTAAAGCTATTTATTGGTTAAAAATTGAAAAGAATATCTGTGGGGCACACTAAATCAGATCTAGAAGCAAACCAATACCATGATCCAGCATTCAACAAATCCAAGACCACAGACTACAGAGGAAAGGGTTCAAATCCTTATAAGTATTCTGCACAAATAGAACAATTTTATTACTATGTTGTTAAATTATATATATATAGATAGATAGATATGTATACATAAATGACATGACAGATCACAGTTTCTTATGTAATCCAGTCTTCATCTTCTTTGCATATTAAGATGTTTGAATTTATTGATGTCTGTTAAGTTCATGAAAGACTGGAAAATTTTAAAATGATTAAATAATGCTGATCTGAAAACACAAAAAGAAAAAGAAAGGTGTGGTAGATGAAACCATTTGAAAGCAGCTGGCAGAAGAAAAGTTCCACTTTTACAACTGTAGTTATGGGATGAATTCACAACTCTACAAGGGATAAATGAAATTACAAAAGGCAAATTGTGTAAATTTTTATAACTTCTTCATGAACAAAATCAATGTAACTAGTTGAAGAGAAGCTACAGATTGGGGGAGGAGGGAATCTTTGCAACAAGAAAATTTTGATAAATATCTGACACTCAAAATCTACAGAGAATAGACAACTATATTCAAGTAAGAGCCATTTCCCAACAGATAAATGGTTCAAGTAATGAAGTTTTTTTTCAAATAAGAAACTGACATGATCAACAACTACTTGAAAAACTATCCCAAATCTCTCATAGAGGGAAGCGTAAATAAAACAACTCAGCAGTTATTATTTTAAACTAATCAAATTGGCAAAGACAGAAAGTCATTGCTGAAGGGATTGTGAGAAGACAGGCACAGCATCAATCTGCAGGTCCTTTTAACTGATGTAACCATTCTGGAAAATTTGAAATTATGTGAGAAAATAAAGGTCAACAATGAAATGATTCCTTATTAAACAAAATATTCACAGCAGAACTGTTTATAGTAGCAAAACATTAGAAACTATGTATAAATTACCAGAAGGTTGAACAAAATTACCAAATATGAGGAATTTAAGGGAAAAAACATGAAAAGAACAGTATGAAGTAATGCAGAGAAAACAAAATACAAAATTAGCCTTATTGGCCTTTCTTTAAGCTGCCATGCTCATGAGCTCTGGCCTCCATGGCCAACCTGAAACTCAAACTCCCACCCTCGGTCCCTGGACTTGTAAACATTCACTTTACCCTGCCTAGATTCAAACCCACTCTCCTATTCCCCACACATCCTCATGCCATGGTAATGTATATGCCCATCCTCTGTCTCCCAGCTTCCACTTTCCAACTCTAACTCTGAGAATAGCAATTAAGTCAATACTGATATTCCTAAAATAGATACCTCAGTCAATAGCCCTATGACTCCAGTCACCATCTCCAAAACTTCCAGGTCAATACCACTCTCTGACTGCCACTTCCCTAGAAGTGTTGCCTTCTTTAGGCATCTTGACAGCAGGGTCTGTCTTGCTTACATTTGTATACCCAGCAACTTTTACCTAAGTGTTTGATTCAGGCACTTGTTCAGAGCAAGTACCTAATACATGCTTTTTCATTTATGGAAAATTATTACAATGATTTAGGACTAAGTCAAATTTATAAAAAACAGAAACAAAAAAACAAGAATCATTCCCCAATTGATAAATGGTGAAAAGATATGGACAGGCAGTTTTCAGAAGAAATCAAAGCTATCCATAGTCATATGAAAAAATGCTAAAAATCCCTATTGATTAGAGAAATGCAAATTAAAACAACTTTGAGGTACTGCCTCATATCTGTCAGAAATGATAAATGCTGAAGGGGATGAAGGAAAACAGAATAAACTGTTTGAGTTGTGAAATGGTCTAACCATTCTGGAGAACAGTTTGGAACTATGTCCAAAGGGCTATAAAACTATGATTATCCTTTGACCCAATAATACCACTGCTTGGTCTGTATCCTACAAAGAAAAATGAAAAGGACTTATATGTACAAAATAGCACCTCTTTTTGTGGTGGCAAAGAATTAGAAATTGAGGGGATGCTCATCAAATGCGGAATGTCTGAACAAGTTGTAGCAGATGGTTGTGAAGTACTATTGTGTTGTAAGAAATAACAAGGGGGTGGTTTCAGAAAAAAACCTGGGAAGACCTACATGAACTGATGCAAAGTGAAATGAGAAGAACTAGGAGATCTTTGTACATAATAATAGCAATGCTGGAATGATGATCAACTGAAATTCTTGGCTATTCTGATCCATCCAATGGTTCAAGACCATTCCAAAGGAATCAAGATAAAAAATGGTATCTTCCTCCAGAGAGAAAACTGATGGACAAATGCAAACAGAATTCTAATTTTCTTTATTTTTCTTGCTTTTCATGAAACGGAAAATATGGAAATGTTTTATGTGATACCACATATGAGATCATTTTGTGTGCCTTTGAAGTGGATGAGAGAGAGGTAAAGGGAGAGAATTTAAAACTCAAAATTTAAAAAGTATGTTAAAAATAATAAATTTTTAAAAAATAACAGAACAAAAAAGAATATATTTCCCCTCAGTGGAGAGGTAGATATACTCTCATCTGGGACTGCTGTATTGGATAGTTTTGTGATTTTCTTTTTGTTTTGTTTTTCTCATAAATAATCAAATCAGTTTACTTCAAGAAACAGCTTCTAGTTCTGTTAACTTGATTTTTTTGCTCCCAGTTTTGATGATTACTTTAGTTTTCAACATTTCTACTTTGGTATTTAAGGTTTTTAATTTGTTGGTTTCTAAGACTTTTTTTCAGTTGTATTCTCATTTCTTTCATCCATTAGTTTTTTCTCTTTTTGATAAAAATGTTTACAAAGATATGAATATTCCTGTAAAGACCCATGTAGCTGAATTCCAAAAATTTTTCTATACTGTCTCATTGTTGTCATTCTATTTAATAAAATTAGTTATTATTTTTATGATTTGTTCTTTTCCAACTAATTCTTTATTAAGTTAGTCTCCAATTAATTTCTATTCTTCAATAGGACCTTATTGAATATAATTTCTATTGCATTGTAGTCAATAAAGGGATGTGTTAATTATTTCTGCTTTTGTGTCTGTCTGCATTGATTTTATATAGGCAGTTTTGTTTTTTTTAATGTACTTGTTTTTTAGCTTTCAACATTCACTTCCATAAGTTTTTGAATTATGGGTTTTCTCTCCTTTCCCTCCATCCTCCCAAAGATAGCATGCAATCTGGTATAGGCTCTACCTACACATTTATATTAAACATCTTTTCACATTAGTCATGTTGTAAAGAAAAATCAGGACCAAAGGAAGGAGCCACGAGAAAAGAGAAACAAAACAAAACAACAAAAAAAAGAGAGCAAATAGTATGCTTCCATCTGTATTCAGACTCCACAGTTCTTTCTCTGGATGTGGATAGCATTTCCCATCATGAGTCTTTTGGAGTTTTAGGTCCTTATATTGCTGGGAAGAGCTAAGTCTATCAAAGTCAGTCATCGCACAATGTGGCTGTTACTGTATACAGTGTTTTTCTGGTTCTGCTCACTTCACTCAGCATCAGTTCATAAATGTCTTTCCAGGTTTTTCTAAAGTCGGCCTGCTCATAGTTTCTTATAGCACAATAGTATTTCATTATATTCATATACCACAACTTGTTCAGTCATTTCCCAATTGATGGGCAATCCTCTCAATTTCCAATTCTTGGCCACCACAAAAAGAGCTTACAAATATTTTTGTACATGTGGTCCTTTTCCCATTTTTATGATCTCTTTGGGATACAAACCTAGGAGTGGCATTGCTGGGCCAAAATGCTATAGCACTTTGTGCATAGTTCCAAATTGCTTGTTGGATCAGTTCACAACTCCACCAACCATGCATTAGTGTTTCATTATATAGGCAATTTTGTAAAGGGGTCATGTAGTGCTAAGAAATATATATGGGCCTATTCTATACCCAATCAGTAATCAACAGATCTAGCATATCTAACTTTTCTTTAATTCTATAAAAATGCTTAACTTTTTTCTTGTTTACTTATTTTTTGTTTTTAGGAAAGTCTACTATGGTAATTGGAGGGTATTGGGAAAACAGTGTAATTGTAAAAAACAAAATATGTAATGCATTTTTTAAAGAAAGAAAACAATGAAATTAAAGGTGGAAGGTCTAGGATAGAGTCTACAGACCCTACCATATACTTAAATTTGCTGAACCCCCTTTTTCATTTATAAAATTGGCTTAACTCTAGTCTAACTCACAGGGATCTATCCTTTAAGGATCAAAGAAAATAATGTATATCAAAATAGTAATTTAAGTTATTATTATGACTATTTCCTCTCTTTTTGTTAACCTCTACTGCAAACTAAATCATGCAACCATAGAATCATTCTTACCCATTTAACTTAGTTGGAAAATTGCAAACCCCAAAAGGTCCAGAATCGTTACAAATAACAATTCACATCGTGAATAACTTCTACATATGAAGCTCATAAACACTATAATTTTCTATTTAGTATTTTCCTTCATGTGTCTCAGGAGTCACTTACCTGCTTTGTTATGTTAAGGAGGGAGAGAGGGAAGAAAAAAGAGAGGGACTGAGGGAGGGAAATACAGGTAGGTGAGGGGGAGAGGGAGAGGACAGTGAGGGGAGAGAAAGGAGGCAAGGGAAGGAAGGAAGGAAGAAAAGGATTTATTAAATGCCTACTACGTGCTAGGCACTCTGCTAAATGCTTTACAGATAGTCTCATTTGATCCTTACAATAACCCTGGGAGGTAGGTACTATTATTTTTTTTACGTAGTTGAAGAAACTGAGACAAACAGATCAAATAAATGCCTTGCTAGGGTCACAAAACTAGTTAAGTTTCTGAGGCCAGATCTGAACTTACTCTGTTCATTCTGATTCCAGTGCTCTATCTGCTGTTATTCAGATGGAAATTAAGAAGGATAAAAAGAAGACTGAAGGAAGTTCTTAATGGAGGTTTTAGATGATCCCTCTGGCTACATTTGTTACAGCTCAAATTATTTCTCATCTCAATCCATTCCACAAATGTAGGACCGTTTAGCAGTCTTGTGCCTTCATAAATATGAAATGAAGCCTTTTTAAAAGTGTGCTACATATTCAATATATGTACTGCAATATTTATGGAATTTTGAGTCTCAGTTGTGTTATATTAACGCATATCTAGATGTTATGATTCAAAGTTTGGAATGAATCAACCTCTCCAAATTCCTGAAATAGAATACAACATAGCTATTGTTGGAACACACTGGGAACTGTTGGGGGATACTAGCAAGATGATTCTATGAGGCAGATGAGCCAACAGCATATTTCTTAGTGCCCACGACTGAAGAATAGGATGAAAGCGAATCCTTCTGTAGAATGGGGAGTCCAGCTCTAAGGATACCAACACAGGGACTTTTAGAGTGGAATTTTTTTTCTGGTAGAATATGCAAGTTCAGATAAGAAGTTTGGCAATGAACGCCTGGTTTAAATAAAAGACATAAATGAGGAAAGGAAGCTATAAAATAGGACACAAGCTGCTCCTCCCCTTTTTGTGGCTCAGTGAGTTGTTTTGATTTTGAGGAAGTCATTTCCATTTTTCCTGTCATAAAAAGGAATCATTAAAAGAGGCGTGCCGGATTATACTGACTCATCACGTGCAGCAGGGAAGCCAGAGAACGGAAAGGCTTGTCCCTTTTCATCCTAACTTGAAGTTCTGCCTTTTGGTAAGGCCCCAGCACAAACCGGAAGGAAGGAAAGGCCATCACTTGGAGGGCATTTCTAATGGTTACTGAGATAGGCTACTAGAGACAGACTTCTCCCAGGAGAACCCTGAAAGCCTGATATTCATGGGGAGCCGAGTACCTGACCACCGTGCATTTTCCAAGGCAGTAGAGCTTAATTTAAACATGAGTTTTCAAAGACTGTGTTCCTAAGTCAATAGTTCTGCTTGTTCAAGCATATTAATTTGCATACAAACTTAAGAGGGAAAAAAATGGACATGAACACAAATTACTTATTGTGAAATCCTGGCATGAGGATTAATTTTCTTATGGCAAAGAGGTGGATGTCACACTCAATGCTTCCAATTGACCACAGAAATCTCACTACGGTAAAACTGTAATCATTTCATAGACCTCCAGAGTTAGAAAACACTTTCAGAAATCATTTCGTACAACCCACAACTGAAGCAGGAAATAATTCTATTATTTATCTGTTAATATTAACATTTTATAAAGTTCAGTCCATCATCCTTATCATACAGTATGGCACAGTTGAACAAGTTCTTTATCTTCTCAGGGTCTCAGGTAACTCAACACCAATCTGTAATCTGGAAAGTTATCATACGGAAAATTCCTAAACCCATGAAGTCATAGGTCTGTATAACACACTGTACCTATAGGAAGTCAAGAGTCATTTAACAGTAATTAGAATAGCTTATATTTTATAGTTGAGGTTCAAGGAGATTACCAAGTTTGTCATGTGATGATTCAGTAGTCTATCAAGGATTCAAACTCATTTCTTCTATTTCAAGGTACATGTTCTTTCTACTCTACCTAGTTCCCATTCTAATACTATATGACATGTGAAGTCTGATGTTTAAGTGCAGCTCTGCAATTGGCTGTCTTCTGGAAAATGTCACTTGGCCCACTTTGAACTTAGGTTTATAAATATCTGATACTAGAGATTGGCTTTGGATGAGGAAGCAGTGCAATATCAACCAGACTGGAACCAGTCTCTAACCTATGGGTGGCTAGAGCCATATAAAACAGGGGAGAGACAGGAGAGTCAGGGCACAAACAGAAGCCTCCCCCCCACCTCCCCCCCCACCCCACCAAGGAAGGCTTAATGCTGTTGATTCTGGTGCCACTTGTATACATGAAAGCGGCTGGACCACAATACAATCATTCCTAAGTCTTGAGATAGTTGTCGTTGGGACACTACAGGTGCTCTTGGGTCCTGTGGGAAGTCGCTGTCTCAAGTCTTAGGGGTTGTGATTACTTGGTTGGGTTCAGAACCAGAGTTTTATGATGGTAACAGGAGTGTAGTACCTGGCAGCTATAAGGTACTGTGGACATATGATGGGGAAAAGAGGAAAGAGGGGAGCTAAGTCCCTCAGTGAATACCTGGTACTGGTCTAAGCAGTAATCTTTGCCAGAGGGTGATGCCATCCAGAGCACAAAGGATTACTGGTATGCCAAGCTCAGGGCACAGCCTGCTGGCTGGGCCTTAACTCTGGGAAACAGAGTATCTCCAAAATATTTTTATAGCAACAAAATGTTAAAGAATACTGAATTTAGAGTTGGCACCTAGCTTGGTCTTCTACTTTTGTGCCTGTGAGCCAGTTCTCTCACCTGCTTGGACCTCAATCACCTGTAAAATAAGGAGGATAAACTGGATTGGCAGTGTCTGATTCCTGTGGACCACATACTGGGTTAGAAGACCACAACTTCTTATCTATACTGTATTATATTTTATTTATTTTGTTAAACATTTCCCAATTACATTTTAATCCAATTCAGGCTGCACTCAGACTACCAGTTCAATACCTGTAAACATTTGACCTTTAGATGTCCTCTAGATCAAAATTTAATAAACAGAACTGAAGCATTAACACAGGCTTTGAATCATCTATCCAGGTCAGGGCAAGAACAGAGAGGCAGCACAAAACAAAAGAGCTTTGAAAGAGACATCAAGTGATATGAGTTTAAGAGAAGCAACAGGATGATAAGGGAAGGAAGTAGGGATGGTTTAAAGGATGGGGGAAGCTTGGGCAAATATGGAAATAGCAGGAAAAGAATACACATGAAGGCTGAAGATTATTAGAGAGCACAGGGGATGACTGAGAAGATAGGAAGGGCTAGGATCAAGTACACATGTAGAGAGATTGGTCCTGCCAAGGACAAAGGCTGTTTCTTTGTCAGAGACTAAAGGAAAAGAAAAGAGAATAGGAGATGAAAGCAAGGGGTTTTTTGTTTGTTTTTTGAGAGGAAGAGCATGAAGGAGTTAATGTTGAATGACATCAATTTTATCAGTAAATAAGAGTTAGATTCCTAAGCTGGTGGCAGAGGAGACTGGAAAGAACTTGAGAAGGGAAGAGAAAGTTTGGAATAGCCTCTATGGGGAGTAAGATGAGAAACCAATTAGGGAAGAATAAAAGGACTGCCTTATTGCAGAGAGGGCCCAACGTGGATGACATGTATAAGGTACTTGTCAGCACAGTTGTCAGACTTCCTCTGATGCATTCAGCAATCTGTGACTAGGAGTGGAGGAGGTAGATGGTGACAAGAGCCAAGCACCAACAGAACAAGAAGGCAAGTACTCCAAAGCCAGGTAACTTTAGACAAGGAAGAAAAGAAGGGTGTTGGTTGGTGGAGGTGGAGATTAGGAAAGAAGAGGACTCCTGTGAAAGTGAGCAGAGACAGACAGCCTCTTAACATAAAGACCATCGCTCTGCTGCAATGTGCCCACAACCCATCCACTGCAGAATATACAAATCTTGCTTGTTCCTGATTTGGGGTGGAGCCAAGATGAAGGTGAGAAGGCAGGGGACTCACCTGAGCTCTCTCCCCTCCAAAGACCTTCAAGTAATGCCCTGAAACAAATCGTGGAGTGGTAGAACACACGAAGGATGGCATGAAATAATTTTCCAGCTCAAAACAACTTACAAGTTTGGCAGGAAAGGTCTGTGGCACTGCAGTGACAGTGGAGATTAGGCAGAGCAGGATGAGCCAGTGCAGACCAGGCCCCAGCAAACTGGAAGCAGGCCTTGAGGGCAGGAGCTGCAGCAGCTGCTTCCAGAGCTCTCAGATGGTAAGGGGGTCAAACAACTGGTCAGAAGGAGATTCCAGGGGTCTCTTGGCTGGCACTGGGGACAGGACTCTGCTGCTTTGCCCATACTCAGATCCAGGTTGCAGTCCTGGGTGTCAGTTCCAGGATAAGGAGGAATACTGGCACATTAGAACTTGTAGCCACAGTGGTATAGGGACCCTTGTCATAGTTCCAGGGTAGAAAAGAGTGTTTGTGGTCACTTAAAGCACAGGCCAGGAGAGGCACAAACACACCTCTCCTCAGATCATACCACCTTGGAAATACTGAAAACTTATAGGTCCCTAGAAGTATCTCTGAAAACAGTTGCACAAAATCCCTGAAATTTGGTGGCCTCGAAACAAAGCCCCACTTTAGTGAAGAGTTAAAAGTCAAGAAATAAGCTGGGGAAATGAGCAAACAACAGAAAAATATTCTGACCACACAAAATTACTATGGTGACAAAGAAGATCAAAAAATACCCTCAGAAGAAAACAAAGTCAAAGCTCCTATGTCCAAAGCCTCTAAGAAAAATATGGATTGGTCTCAGGATATGGAAGAGCTCAAAGAGATTTCAAAAATCAGGCAGGAGAAATGGAGGAAAAAATGAAAGAGAAATGAGAGTGATGCTAGAAAATAATTTTAAAAAGAGTTACCAGCCTGGTAAATGAGGCACAAAAAGTATTGAAGAAAATAACACCTTAAAAAACAGACTAGACGAAATGGCAAAAGTGGTACAAAAATCCAACGAGGAGAAGAATGTCTTGAAAAGTAGAATTGCTCAAATGGAAAAAGAGGCATTGAAGAAAAGAATTTATTAAAAAATAGGTTTGGCCAAATGGAAAAGGAGGTACAAAACATCACTGAAGAAAATAATTCCTTCTAAATTAGAACGGAACAACTGGAAGCTAATGACTCTATGAGACAATGAGAAACAATAAAAGAAAACCAAAAGAATGAAAAAAATAGAAGTCAATGTGAAATATTTTACTAGAACAACAACTGACCTGGAAGAAAGACCCAGGAAAGATATCTTTAAAAAATTATTGCACTTTCTGAAAGCCATGATCAAAAAAAACCCTAGACATCATCTTTCAAGAAATTATCAAGGAAAACTGCCCTGATATTCTAGAACCAAAGGGTAAAATAGAAATTGAAAGAATCCACCTCCTAAAAGAGATCCCAAAAAGTTAACTCTCAGGAATATTATAGCAAAATTCCAGAGCTTCCAGGTTAAGGAGAAAATATTTCAAGCAGCCTAAAAGAAACAATTCAAGTATCATAAAGTCACAGTTAGGACAGCACAAAATTTAGCAGCTTCTATATAAAAGGATCAGAGGGCTTGTAAAATGATATTCCAGAGGGCAAAGGAATTAGGATTATAGTAAAGAGTCACCTACCCAGCAAAAGTGAGTATAATCCTTCGGGGGGGGGGGGGTGGAGAAAGGGAGGGAGAGAGAAATGGACATTCAATAAAATAGAAGACTTTTAAGTATTCCCTGATGAAAAGACCCAGAGTTGAATAGAAAATCTGACTTCCAAATACAAGAGTTAAGAGAAATATAAAAAGGTAAACAGGAAAGAGAAATCATGAAGGACTTAATAAGCTTAAAATGCACATTCCTAAAGGAAGAAATTATACTTGCAACTCCTAAGAACTTTCTCATTATTAGGGCAGTTAGAAGGAGTATATATAGACGGGGCACAGGTGTGAGTTGAATATGATAGCATGATATCTTTAAAAATAAAACTAAGGTGTGAGAAAGAGGAATGCACTGGGAGAAAGGGAAAGGGAGAGGCAGAACAGGGTAAATTATCTTACAAAAAAAGAGGCAAAAAAGAGCTATTACAAGGGAGGGGAAGAGCAGGCCATGGTGGAGAATGCTTGAACCTTACTCTCAACACAATTGGTTCAAAGAGGGAATAACATTGCACACTCAATTGAGTTTAGAAATCTGTCATACTATACAAGAAAGTAGGAGGGAAAGGGAATAAGAGAAAGGAAGTGCTCATAAGAGGGAGGGTAGATTGGAGCAGGCAATAGTCAGAAACAAAGTACTTTTGAGGAGGAACAGATTAAAAGGAGTGAGATTATAGAATAAACAGGGGGAAAATAGGATGGAGGAAATTACAAGTAGCAATCATAACTGTGAAAAAAATCTTGAAGAAAATTTTTATGATAAAGGCCTCATCTCTCAAATATTTAGAGAAATGAGTCAAATTTATAAAATTAAAGGTCATTACCCAACTGACAAATGATCAAAAAATATGAACAGTTAGTTTTCACATGAAGTAACCAAAAATACCTATAGCTCTATGAAAAAATGCTCTAAATCACTATGGATTGGAGAAATGCAAATTAAAACAATAATGAGGTATTACCTCACACCATTAGACTGACCAACAGGTTGCCACTGCTGCTGTTTGTCCTTCGTTCTTGAAGTGGACCATTATATAATGGAGGCAATGCCACGATATGCATGTGAACTGGATTTAAGTGAGGGAGGGCTGTGCAAAGTCATCATCCTCACTTTCTCTTCCAGAGACATCTGAATGCAGTGGTCAGATATGGATCAGAACAATTGGAGAAGGCCTAGGATGCAACAGGGGACCTTGGCCTTCTCAAGCTAAGGTAAACTTTAACAGGTCTCAGTTTGACTGAGGCAGCACTCTTTCAGTGATCAAAGCTTAATAAAAAAAAAAAAGGCAAAGAATGGCCTCTTCAAAAAAATAAACGTGGGGGGGGGGGGGGAAGACCCTCAGGGTTTCCAGCCAAAACAGAAACATTTGTTATTTACATTCATTTTTGGGCAATTTAGGGCCCAAAGAGTAACCAAGTAGGGCTTGGTCTGGGACCAGAGTAATTTGGGGTTAAGGAAGGTCTTTAAGAGAAAAATGATAAATGTTGGAGGGGATTGGGAAAATTGAGTCACGAATGCACTGTTGGAGGAGTTGTGAACTGATTCAATCATTATATAGCGCAATTTACAATTATGCCAAAATATTTATAGCAGCTCTTTTCTGATAGCAAAGAATTGGAAATAGAGGGAATGCCCATCAATTGGAGAACGGCTGAATAATTTGTTACATGTAATTGTGATGGAATATTACTGTGATTTAAGAAATAATGAAGTAGATGCTCTCAGGAAAACCTGGAGCCTTTATATGAACTGATGCAAAGTGAAATGAACAGAACCAGGAGAACATTGCACAGAGGAACAGCAATATTATAAGATGATCAACTGTGAATGACTTAGCTATTCTAAGTGATACAATGACCCAAGACAATTCTGAAGGACTTATTATGAAAAAATGTTATCCATCCCCAGGGAAAGAACTAATGGAATCTGAATATAGATCGAAGCATACTTTTTTTTACCTTATTTTTTGGGTTTTTTTTATTTTGGTCTATTTTCTTTTACAACATGACTAATATGGAAATATGTTTTGCATGATTACACATGTATAATTTATATCAAATTGTTTGCTTTAATGATGGGAGTGGGGAGAGAGGGAGGCAGAGAATTTAGAACTCAATTTTTAAAATAAATGTTGAAAATCGTTTTTACATGTAATTGGGGGAAAACAAAATATTAAATTTAACAAAATACCAATCTCCTCTTCTCCCACAATCTGTACATTATCATACTTTCCAGACCATCTCTCACTATACTGCCCTTACAGAAAATCAGTCAAATGGATATAGCAATTGCACCATGGATTCCACTTACGTTCTTATTCTGTTTCACTGCTCTCTTCTTAATAAAATAAAGACAGACCTTTCTCCAATCAACAGAGACTGAAGGGAAATCTCCCTCAAAATTTCTGTAATAATTATTGTACAACTAATTGGGCAATTAATCATATATTTCTTTGCAAAATCTCTTCTACTGTTGCTTCAGGCTTCCATTTACATCTTTTACTGCTATGTAGATGCAGCTAGGAGGCATAGTGCACAGAGCAACAAACTCCTGGTTTTTTATCTGACTCCCATACCCTCCTTATTCTCCACCTACTGTTTTCCTTCAAGTCCCAGCTAAAATCCTACCTTGTATAGGAAGCCTTTCCCAATCACTCTTAATTTCAGGGCCTTCCCTCTCATAATTATTTCCTATTAACCTGTACAGAGCTTGTTTGTACATCACTGACTACATGCTGTTTCTCTCACTAGATTATGACTTCTCAAGGACAGGGTTGATCTTCTGTCTTTTTTTTGTATCCCCAGTGTTTGGCACAGTGCCTGCTACATAGTAGGTACTTAATCAATGTTTACTGACTGACTGGATAAATAAATGAGATTTATCTGCACAGTGATGAGATCACCATGTGAAACAGTATAAAGGGAGAAGAGAGCCCAGGGCAGAGTCTTGGGGCCAATGCAAGGCTAATGTACATAATCTGGATGAAGATCCAGTAAAGGAAACCAGAAAGGAACAATAAGGTAGAAGTAAAAAGAAGAGACAGAGGAATGTTCCAAAAAACTGAGAGAGTATCAAGTAGAAGGGAGTGAACAACAGTGTTCAAGGCTGCAAAGTGATCTAGAAGAAGGATTGAGAAAAAGGCTCACTGTGGAAAGAATAGAGTCTTATTAGAGATATTTCATCAGGTTATTTCCCCAACTGAATACTTTTCTTCTTGTCCTAGGTATATTATTGGAAATATCTATTTTATCTTTTTTGATTGCTTTTATCCCTTATTTGGTTAAGTATTTGCCCAGAGTCACAGATGGGAAAGGCTCTTCATAATGATTTTCTAATTTTTTTCTTATCACCTTTACTATTCAGCTTATATTTCTCTTTTGAGGTTACTGTGGTATAAGAAGCTGGTCTGACCCTAATTTCTACTGAACTACTCTTCATTTTTCCAAGCATTTTTTTTTTTTTTTTGTCAAACAGGGAGTTCTGACCTAGAGATTTCACTGTTGGACACAGACTTTAAGGAAGTCAATGATAAAGCAAAGGTCTCTCTTTTTCTATACACCAAACTATTCAAGGCAGCACTTTTAATAGCGTATTAGGAAATGAAGGTGATATAAAATATATCAACTAAAATCTTTTTTAAAATTCTTCACATTATGATGTTTTAAAAAATACTCTTTTAAATATATAATAATCTAATAGGAGCTTACACTGACATACTTATGAAATTCTAACATTGTATCTTGGTCATAAAAAATGTTCAAGGAAATACACATCCTAGATTAAAATGGTATGAAATCTAGCCCACAAGCAGCCAGATTGCAAATTATGCCTTTACCCCATATCAAATGGCATTCTGCTGCCTATAAATTACTGCATAATTTCAAATCTTTTAAAACAGTAACCAATTAAAAGATATTCACACATGTTAGATTCCTTCTGTTAATGCTAAAAAAAAAAAAATGGCTTCTTTTTCTATTATGAATGGAAAGAATCATAGAGAAGTCAAGATTGGCTTTCTACCTCAAAATCAACATTGAGAAAAGGAACAAATATCCTTGTGTAACAACCAGATATCAACAGTTATCTGAACTGAGTCATGAAATAGTCTTCCAAAGTCTTTAAAAAAAAACAACCAAAAAGATAAAATGGTAATTTTGGGTGGGATGAAACTTATGTTCAATATTAAGGTAACACTTATCTGTACTGCATAACTATGTTCAGAATTCTCAAAAGATGTTTAGTATAAGGAACAGTAATTACAGTAAAATTTATGACAAAAAGAACTATTTAAACCTCATATTTAGGTTAAGATGACATCCTTATACTTCAAAGACAATACATTAACTATTTGAGAAAGAACTCTGATAATTTACTGAAAGAGGTCCCTTTGATAAACCATTTCCACACTCTTGGACTGTGAAATCTATTTTCAAAAGCTCTCTCAATTTGTTCCTTTTTTTTTTTTCATTATTGCTAATGATAAAATTCTAGTTGAATAACACTACAGAGCTGGATTATAATAACAGTTTGTTCTTCTGTAAATGAACAATAATAATACTTCACTACACAAGTGAAGAAATTGCTCTGAGGCAGAACCCAGATGGCAGATTAGAGGTGGCCACCCAGACGAATTCTCCCAACATTTCCTTCCAAACAACTTTAAAATAACACCTCAAATCAAATTTTGGAGAAGCAGAGACAGCAATCGGTCACAGTGAGACATTTTTCCTGCCTAAAACAACTTAGAAGGTCAGCAGTTGAGGTCTATAACAAAAGGGTGGGAGTCAGCCCAGAGCATGGCAGCAGTGCCAGCCATGGACCTTAGAAGCAGCTATGACACAGGGGCTCTCAACCTGCAAACAGTAAGGGAGTCAGGTAACTGGTCAGAAAGAGATTAACGGAGACCTTTTGTTGGCACTGGATGGTGCTGATCAGCACCTTTATTATTCATATGCAGTTCCATGAAGGACAGAAATGCCTAGGGTCAGTCACAAGAGAGCAAGGTCCTGGTCCAAAGCAGAGAGGAGTACTAGTTCTTATGGCTGCAGGAGAGTAGGGAGTAGAGGAGTGTTAACACTTGAAGCTGCAGGGAATCAGAGCAGAGACCAGAGTGCAGACCAGGACAGGAGTGATCACAACTCCTCCTAGATCATACCACCTTGGTAACATCAAAAACTTGCCAATTCTCAGAATTAGCTCTAAAAATAGCAGCAAAAAAACCCCAAAAGTTAGAGAAAGGGCAACCTAATCGCAGGTGAGTAGAGCCCAACTTAAACAAAATGTTCACAGTGAAGAAACAGGTTGGAAAAAATGATCAAACAACAAAAAAAGAATGACCACAAAAACTACTATGGTGACAGGAAAGAACAAAAACAAAGAAGTGAGAAGACAAAGCCCCCAAAAAGCTACAAGCAAAGTCTCAAAGAAAAATGCTAAGTGGACTCAAGACCAACAAGGATTACCAGAAAGAGATGAGTGGTACAAGAAAAATTAAGAAAAGAAATGAGAATGGTGCAAGGAAATTATGAAAAGAGAATTAATAGTTTGGTAAAAGAGGCACAAAAATTCACTGAAGGAATTCCTTAAAAAGCAGAATGGATCAAATGGAAAAAGAGATACAAAAGTTCAAAGAAGAAAATAACTCCTTAAAAATTAGAACTGAATAAGTGGAAACTAATGCCTCCATTAGACGTCAAGAAATAGTGAAGCAAAGTCAGAAGGATGAAAAAATTGAAGAAAATGTGAAATATTTCATAAAAAAAAAAAAAACAAGTGACTTGGAAAACAGATTGGGGAAACACAATTTATTAATTACTGAACTACCTGAAAGTTTTGAGTAAAAAAAGCACCTATACATCATATTTCAAGAAATTACAAAGAAAAACTGGTCCAATATCTTAGATTCAGAAGGTAAAATAGAAATTGAAAGAATCTACTGATCTCCTTCTAAAAGAGATCCCAAAATGAAAATTCCAAGGAATATGACAGCCAAATTCCCAGCTCCCAGGTCAAGGAGAAAATATTTGAAGTAGGCAGAAAGAAAAAATTCAACTATTGTGGAGTCACAGACAGGATCAAAAAAAATTTAGCAGCTTCCAAACTGAAGGACCAGAGGGCTTGGAATATGATCTTCCCCAAAGCAAAGAAGCTAAGATTACAACCAAAAATCACCTATACATCAAAACTGAGTATAATCCTGTGGGAGAAAAATAGATACTCAACTTCAAGCACTTCTGAGAAAAACTAGACTGACAGAAAAATTTGACATTCAAATACGACTCAAGAAAAGCATAAAAAGTTAAATGTAAAAGAGTAATCATAAGGTATTCAATAAAATTAACCTGTTTGTATTCCTATATGGAGAGATAATACACAAAACTCTTAAGAAGTTTATCATTAGCAGTACAGTTAGGAAACTATATAGAAAGAGGACATGGGTGTAAGTTAATTACGTAGTGATGATCTATATAAAACAATATGAAGGGTTAAGAAAGAAGGATGCATAGGGAGAAAGAGGAAGGGAGAGGCAGAATGGGGAAAATTTTCTCACATAAAAGAGGTACCTGAGGAAGATTTTTTTATAATGATGGGGAAATTGGGGCATGGCAGTTAATGCTTGAACCTCACTCTGATTAGAATTGATTCAAAGAAGAAAGAATGTGTGTGTGCATATGCCCACATATATACATACACATTCACATAACCCATACACTCAAGTGGGTTTAGAAATGTATCTTACTCAATACAGAAATAGAAGCCAAAAGGGATAAGAGATATGGGGGGATGGGACATGAGGGATAAAAAAAGGTGGGTGAATTAAGGGAAACAATGGTCAGAAGCAAACATTTTGAGGGGGGGCAGAATAAAAATGGAAGGATAAACAGAAACATATAAGATGAAGGGAAATACAGTTAGTAATCATAACTGAATGTGAAGGGGAAGAGCTCACACATAAAATGGAAGCAGACAGCCAAACAGATCCGAAAACAGAAACTGATGTTTTTAAAAATTTTTTTTAAATTTATTTATTTTTAGTTTTCAACATTCATTTCCACAAGATTTTGAGTTCCAAATTTTCTCCCCATCTCGCCCCTCCCCTTACCCCAAGAAACTACGCATTCTGATTATCCCTCCCCCTATTCTGCCCTCCCTTCCCTTATCCCCCATCTTCTCTCTTTTCTTGAAGGGCAAGAGATTTCTATATCCCATTGCCTGTATTTCTTACTTCCCAGTTGCATGCAAAAATAGGTCTCAACATTCATTCCTAAAACTCTGAGTACCAACTTCTCTCCCTCCCTCCCTCCCCAACCATCCCCACTGAGAAGGCAAACAATTCAATACAGGCTATACATGTGTAGTTATACAAAAGACTTCCATAATAGTCATCTTGTGAAAGACTATATTTCCCACCATCCTATCCTGCCCTCTATTTACTCTGTTCTCTCTTTTGACCTTGTCCCTCCCCAAAAGTGTTCACTTCTAATTATTCCCACCTCCCATTTGCCCTCCCTTCTATCATCCCCCACACCCCCCTTATCCCATTCTCCCCTACTTTCCTGTAGTGTAAGATAGATTTTCAACCAAATTGAGTATGCATGTTATTCCTTCCTTAAGAAAAATGTGATGAGTAAGCTTCACTTTTTTACACTCACCTCTCCCCCTTTCCCCCTCCATTGAAAAAGCTTTTTCTTGCTTCTTTCATGAGAGATAATTTGCCCCATTCCATTTATCCTTCCAACTACCCAAACACTGAAAAAAGTCTCAAGAGTTACAAATATTATCTTTCCATGTAGGAATATAAACGGTTCAACTTTAGTAAGTCCCTTATGATTTCCTTTTCCTGTTTACCTTTTCATACTTCTCTTCATTCTTGTTTTAGAAAGTCAAATTTTCTATTCACCTCTGGTCTTTTTCATCAAGAATGCTTGAAAGTTCTCTATTTCATTGAATGACCATTTTTTCCCCTGAAGTACTATACTCAGTTTTGCTGAGAAGGTAATTCTTGGTTTTAATCCTAGTTCCTTTGACTTCTGGAATGTCATATTCCAAGTCCTTCAATCCTTTAATATAGAAGTTGCTAGATCTTGTATTATCCTGATTGTATTTCCACAATATTCAAATTGTTTCTTTCTGGCTGCTGGCAATATTTTCTCCTTTTTCTGGGAATTCTGGATTTTGGCTACAATAATCCTAGAAGTTTTTCTTTTAGGATCTCTTTCAGGAGGCAATCCGTGGACTGTTTCAATATTTATATTACCTTCTGGTTCTAGAATATCGGGGCAGTTTTCCTTGATAATTTCATGAAAGATGATGTCTAGGCTCTTTTTTCTGATCATGGCTTTCAGGTAGTCCCATAATTTTTAAATTGTCTCTCCTGGATCAATTTTCCAGGTCAGTTGTTTTTCCAATGAGACATTTCACATTATCTTCTATTTTTTCATTCTTTTGGTTTTGTTTTGTAATTTCTTAGTTTCTCATAAAGTCATTAGCTTCCAACTGCTCCAATCTAATTTTTAAAGAACTATTTTCTTCAATGAGCTTTTGAACCTCCTTGTCCATTTGGCTAATTCTGCTTTTAAAGTATTCTTCTCTTCGTTGACTTTTTGGAGATCTTTTGCCATTTGAGTTAGTCTATTTTTAAAGGTGTTATTTTCTTCAGCATTTTTTTGGGTCTCCTTTAGCAAGCTGTTGACTCTCTTTTCATGATTTTCTTGCATTGCTCTCATTTCTCTTCCCAATTCTTCCTCCACCTCTCTTACTTGATTTTCAAAATCCTTTTTGAGCTCTTCCATGGCCTGAGACCACCACATATTTTTGTTGGTGGTTCTGGATGCCAAAGCCTTGACTTTTATGTCTTCTTCTGATGGTATGCCTTGTTGTTCCTCATCCAAAAGGATGGAAGAAAATACCTATTCACCAAGAAAGTGACCTTCTATAGTCTTATTTTTTTCCCTTTTTTGGGCATTTTCCCAGCCAGTTACTTGACTTTTGACTCCTTTGTCAAGTGCAGGGTACATTCTAGGGACCTGTAAGTACTCAATTCCTCCAAGGTGGCACAATCAAGGGAGAGGAGTTTACTCCTCTCCTGGCCTGTGCTCTGGTCTGTGAGCAACCACAAGCTTATCTGTCCAGGATCTGTGAGTAGAATTCCCCCTCCAGAGCCTCCACCAGCTCCACCAGGCTAGAGCTCCTCCTCACCCCAGGATAGCCATTCAGGACTGAAACCCAGATTGGCCACTCAATTCCCTCAGGGTATTCAGGGTGAGGGCCCCAAAAATGGATGCTGCTACCACAGTGACTGCAGCTGTCCTGGGCATGGGGCTAGGGCTGGACCCTATTCCCTTCTCACCCAGGTGAAAGAGCTTTCTCATTGACCTTTGAAGCTGTCTTTGGCGGTTGTGGGTTGAGAAATCTGGTAACCACAGCTGCTGCCCATGATTCCGCACCCTGAAGCCTGTCTGAGCTGTGTGGCCAAGGCAGGGCTGTGCTCTACTCTGAGCCTGGTGCGATAGACCTTTCTTATTGGCCTTCCAGGCTGTTTTGGCATGGAAATCTCTTTCACTCTGTCATTTTGTGGCTTCTGCTGCTCTAAAATTTGTTTAGAGTCATTTTTTACAGGTATTTTATGGGCTATGGGGGGAGAGCTACAGCAGGTCTGTCCTTCTATTCCACCATCTTGGTCAGAAACTGATATGTTGTAATACAGTGTTTACAAGAAGCACAGTTAAAACAAAATGACACACAGAGCTAAAATAATGGTCTAGAGCAGAATGTATTACTCCTCAGCTGAAGTAAAAAAAAAAAAAAGCAGGGATAGCAATCATGATCTCAGATAAAGCAAAAACAAAAACAGACCTAATTAAAAGAGATAATCAGAGAAACTACATTTTGCTAAAAGGTACCACAGACAACGAAGGAATATCAAAAATTGTACAGGCAAATTTATCTGATAAAGGTCTCATTTCTCAAATATACAGAGATGAATTTATAAAAACAAGAACCATTTTCTAATTGATAAATAGTTAAAAGATATGAACAGGCAGTTTTTAGAAGAAGAAATCAAGGCTATCTGTAGCCATAGTTTTAAAATGTTTTAAATCACTACTGATTACAGAGAAATGCAAATAAAAACCATCTTACAGGTACCACCTCACACCCATCAGAAATGACAAATGCTGGAGGGAATGAGGGAAAAATAGGTACACCAATGAACTGCTGGTAGAGTAGTAAACTGGTCCAGCTGTTCTAGAGAAGAAGCTCGAACTATATCCAAAGAGCTATAAAACCCTTTGAACCAGCTAGTAGGTCTGTATCCCAAAGAGATCAAAGGAATAGGACCTATACATACAAAAACTTATAATAGCAATTTTTATGGTGGCAAAGAATTGGAAATTGAGGGGATGCTCACAGATTAAGAAATGACTGAACAAGCTGTGGCAAATGATTGTGATAAAGTACTATTGTGGTATAAGAAATGATGAAGGGCATGATTTCAGAAAAAAAAAAAAGACCTAAATGAACTGATGTAAACTGAAATGAGAAGAACTGGGATATCACTGTGCACAGTAACGGCAATGTTGTGATGACAATCAACTGTGAAAATATTTGGCTACTCTGATTAGTACAATGATCCAAGACAATATTGCCCACGGCACTGGTATAGGGCCTTTCATGTAGTGGACATTTAGTGGATATCTGTTGAATAAATTAAGGAAATAAACATCTCTAATTGAAAATTAAAAATAAACAAATCTATAAACACTGTAAATCTACATATAAACTTTTCAAGCCCTCAAATAGCATAAATCATCTTCCAAAAAAATGTTGTAATAGGCAGCATAAGTCACACTAGTAGACATATGCCATCTATGCATATCCTACCATGTTCTATCTGATAAAACACACAGAAAATATTTTATTACCTTACATGTATTAGGTGCTCAATAAATATTTGCCAATTTGATTTTAAAACCGAGCAGCCAAGGCAACATCTCCATTAGAATACAGTGGTGGTTGGCATATCTCTACACAGGTTCAGCTACATTGTCATTTTTAAGATTGGCTCTGGGCCTCTCGGTTATTGGCAGAATATAAATTAACCTACGTATATATGTATGTATATGTATTTGTGCATATCTATATCTCTCTATGGTAGTTCCATTTGAAGCCTCTGACATATGCTGGCTATGGGAGCCTGGGCCAATCTTGTGACCTCTCAGTGACCCAGGCAGCTAGTGAGGTGCCTTCAAAATATTAACCTGCATTAGTAGAGGAAGTTCCTCACTGGCAATTTAGGAGAACAATGAAATCACAGGTTATCCCTATGCAAGCTGTAGACAAAAACATTCTTCTAGTCAGCTAAGGCCTAACTGTTTAGTGTAATGAAGTATTTGTAAGATAATCAATGAAAAAATGTCAGTGGTGCTAAGTTCTACAGAGGCATAAGAATAACTGTGAATATTGTAGTTGGAAAAACAACTGACATTCCTGAACCTAGAAGAACATTATGAAGTGTCATATTACAATTTATATGTATAAGGGGCAACAAGAATTCAGAAAAGTTGGAAATTATTATGGATCTGTTCTTAAAATATTTCTAAAAGCATAAGATGTGATGAGAAAAGAAATCAATTATAATGAAATAGTTATCAAAATATTTTTTTAAAGCTCATTGACGTTAAGTTAAAAATAGTTCCTTTAAATGAAATTTAGCATTTCTTTCAATTACAATTGTAGGAAACAAATATGATCCTCAGAAGAAGTCCATGGGTTTTACCAGATTGCCAAAGGGGACCCAGAAACAAAAAAAGTTAGTAATTACTGGCTTATATGGATTATATGATTAAATATCAGGTAATTTCAGTCATGTATGACATTTAACAGAACCTAGAGTAGTAACAGCTATTTTAATAAATTGAGGCATCTAATTTTTGCCTCTTAAAAGGTATTTGTTTTTACATTTATATTACAAAACATAGTTCTGCAAATATAATTTTGATATAAAATTTTATAGATGTTTATTTCCAAAGATTTCTTAATTTTTTAAATATGAATTTATACTTCTTAAATTTACTTATGTTGGGGATAATTACAAGTTTTTTCATCTCTTACTATGACTAGGAATGGATAGCAGCTTATCTGCTATCAAAGACACTTATCAAAGCATCTGACTTTTTGACCCCATGTGGAGTTTTCTTGGCAAAGATATTAGAGTGGTTTGCCATTTCCTTCTCCAGTTCATTTTACAGATGAGGAAAATGAAGCAAACAGGGTTATGTGACTTTCCCAGGGTCACACAGCTAGTATGTTTTGATTACCTCCTTTCAATTATTCAGATAATTTTATCAAAATGCCAGTCTCTTTGAATTTCAGAATTATCATTGGTTTTAAAAAATTAAACCCTCCTTTTGAAACTTCACTCTGTCTTCTATTTTGTGGTTTACCATCATCTGAATAACAATGTATTTAACCCCTCCCAAAATACTAAGAGCTGAGGTATCTTGATTTTTGAATCTTCTCATTTTTGCTGGTTTCCAGTGATCTTACCCTAAGAGGGGAACCTTTTAACCAGTCCCAATGCTACTGCATGCTAAGGTGCTGACATTCTATACTCTGCTTTCTACAAGAACACTTGCTTTTTAAACTACAGCCTGTTGGCAATCAAGAAGACGCAGAAACATCAACTTAGTCCAGAGAGAAAGGCCACTGACCATACAGCTTAACATAGCACCTTTTATATTCAAGAGTCCCGTTGCTTTGTATGATGTCATCCTTATTTATCAGCACCTATAGTCACTTAGACCAGAGATCTAACCTAGGAACACTAAATCTTGTTTGGCTTTTAAAACCCTCCATAAACTGGCTCTTTCCTCCCTTTATAGTCTTCTTTTGGCCACATCCTCAGCAATCCGGCAACATCAGCCTCCTTCAGTTCCTCACACTAACTGCCCCCTCTCCCAGCTGTCATTTTTCCTTACTGTCCTCCATGTCGGGAACACTTTCCTGCTTCATCTTTGCCTCCCAGTACTACTGGCTTCCTTCAAGTCTTAGATGAAATCCCCCTCTTCATAAGAACCTTTCCTGATCCCTCCTCACACAAATGCCTTCCCATTATAGGTCGTCTCCAATTTATTCTGTATATGTCTTGTTTGCATCTAGTTGTTTGTCTCTCCCATTCTACCATAAGGTCCTTGGGCCAAGTGCTGTTATTTGCCTTTCTTTGTACCTCTAGATATAAAGCATCTAGTATGGTGCCTGGCACACAAAAGGCACTTAATAATGCTTGCTGACTGACTTTGGAAGTCTGGTTAAGCCAATGGATTCCTCCTTAGTATATTACTTTTACTCTTTTCCTTCTCATCTCTGCCTCCTGGTTTCCTTCACATCTCAACTAATATCCCAACTTTATAGGAAACCTTTTACAACTTATGCAATGCTAGCGCTGGTCCCACCTCTCTAATGCGGATTATTTCCAATATATTCCAATGTATCTTGCTTGTGGTAAGTGTCTACATTAATCAGCGTTTTTGTCTTTCTTAGGTGTTCGTCTTTACAATGTTATTTTTGATCATATAAACTGTTCTCTTGGTTTTGTACATTTCATTCTTCATCAGTTCATACAAGTCAGCTCCTTTTGTCACATTCCATTAAATTCATATAATTTCTTCAGTCATTAACCAATTGACAGGTACACTCTTGGCTTCCAGGTTTGTTGCCTTACATGATTCATCCTTATTTATCAGCTTTCTATAGTCACTTAGACCAGAATTCCTTAGAGGTTTTTTTAAATCAAAAAAATATGAACATTAAACTCTGTACAACCTGACTCAAAGTCTTCCTCATATGGAACTTTCAGAAAAAGAAAAAATTCATAATTTACTTTAAAAGATGGTAAATGAGTTAGTTTCAACCATTAAGGAACAGAAAAATTGGATTTAGGGATATTTTATGCCTTTCTAAAAAGATATGAAATTCCAATCCCTATATCAACAGGAAATTCAGAAAATAAATTGAAATCAGCCCATGGAGAGATCCCATTTCCCCTACTTACACGTATCTATTGACTTATCCATATAATTCAAGTAAGGTTTGGTTTCAAAGAAAAAATTTTTTTTAAGAGATCAGTGAGACACAGCTCTGTATTTTTTAGTAATCCTACTTTAAAATAATTCCCTTTTGCTTTTTTACAAATTGAAAAAGGATGTAAAGCTCTAGATCCCATACAAAATGCTAAAGCAAATCTTGGATTAAGTAGTGTTCCCTAAATCTGTATCATCTCCACATCCAACTAAGAACAAGTAGCCTGCTCTGGAAAAGTGGTGAGCATAGTTAAACTCATGTACTGACCTGTCAGCATTGCACTTCTCAGAAATGTCGACTGGGACATGCAGTACTGTGTGCATAAAAGGAGCCAGTATGCAGACATGAGTTTCCCAAGTATCCTGGCTCTACTTCCCTCTAATTCTTATTAAATGACTCCCCTGTGCTTTTCATTTTGGTTCAGGTTTCCCAGATGATGATTTTTTAAATTTCCCTCACTTCCTTCTTTCTTTCTCACTCCTGCCTTCCCAAAAGAGTATTAAGTTTGAAAAGCATGCCAGGGCCATCTAATTTAACCAACAGAATCTGAACTGAAATTTACCACCTCCATGACTGTACACACACTCCACTAAGCTGGGCCTCAGGTGAGCGGTTTATACTATATACATCAATTAATAAGGATTTATTAAACTCCTATTGAGTGTCAAACAAGCAGGGGAAAAACTAGGCCCATAGAAATATATACATTAGGACTGTACAACATCTGGCCTGTGGACCATTTTGGCAGACTGCAAGAGGCCCATGGGTTGTATGTTGTACAGGCCTGATAGACATAATACACCCACAGTAAGTGACATTGGTATAAGGAACTCCCAGAAGAGGAAAAACCCCATTACTGCAGTTCAGCCACTTCTCTTCTTAGAGACAGGTCTAGAGCACAAAGAGAAAGGGACTCGCCCACAGTCTCATAGCCAGCAGAGGTCAGAGGTAGGATATGAACCTAGGGCTTCCTGCTGTGAGACTTCTCTATCCCTGCTGCCTTACATGGTAAATAGTTATTTGGGGGAAATTAGTGGCTGTTAGGGTGGTCATAAAAGTGAGACCACTGGCCACTTGTAGGAAATGACCCTTGAACTGGGATATTAAGGGAGGCAGGGATGCTAAGAGGCCAAAGTGAAGAGGAAGCGTCTCAGACAGTGGAGATGGAAGGTTGTGTCCTCACAACAGCAAGCTGGAGAGTGTGGTGGGAACTTAATATGTAAAGAGGAACAATGTGCAACAAACCTGAAAAGGTATTCTGGAGGCAGGACTGTGAGTCGGAGCTGGCATTTTATCTGGGAGTTTACAGAGCCGGGGAGAGAACTGGTCAGATCTACGTTTTAGGAATATCACTCTGTGTGAATGGTCTGCTGAGAGGACAGAACAGGAGCAAGGAGACCAAGCAGCTGGTCTTTGCCACCATCTAGAGGGGAATGATGGCCTGAAACAAACAACGGACGAGTCCAGGTGAGAGGGCCCTGTGGGAGCCTTGGTCCTGCACCCTTTCCCAATCTTTCTACATCTGCGATGTGAGGGAACTGTGAGTGTCCTGAGGTGTGCTCATTTTACTTCTCAATAGCTCCAATCATTAAGAAGTTGTCTCTTTTTCAAATCAAAACCCGCCTTCGATGTCAGTTTGAGTCTAATCTAGCCCCTAAATGCCCTGGCAATAAGAAAATAATCTTCATCTTGGAAGCAGCTAGGTGGTGCCATAGTGCACAGAGTGTCCAGTCTGGAGACAGGAAGACTCTTTGTGAGTTCAAATCTGGCCTCACACACTTACTAGCTGTGTGTGTGACCTGGGCAAGAAACTTAACCCTTTCTGTCTCACTCCCTCATCTATAAAATGAACCATAACATGGCAAACCACTCCAAGCTCTTTGGCAATTAAATCCCAAACAGGGTCAGTAAGAGCTGGACATGACTGAAAACAGCTGAACAACAACAAATCTTCATCGTGTGGACTTTTAAAATAATTACTTGTAAAATACAAATATAAGACTGCATAACCTTGGGTTAACCTATATTCAGCAGGATATAACTTTTAGATTTAGAAGGGACCTACTTCTAGCCCAAAGGTGGGGAACCTCCATGACCTGAGGCCACAGGTTCTCCACCCCTGATCCAGACTTTTGTAAATTAGGAAACTGAGATCCAAAACAGTGAGATGCTTGCCCAAGGTTACATAAGTAGTAAATACTGCAGCTGGGATTGGAACTTACCTTCTGGCTCTAAATCTAATGCTATTCTCACTAAACCATGACATCAGCTAGTTAGCCAGGCCACTGTGACCCCCAAAATGCTGTGTCAATTGAAGTTTTCCTGTTAGGTATTATGTGGGAGTATAATAAAAATGCCTCAGTTGTCTAATGAAAAAAAATTATTCAAGTCTTTCTGCATAACAAAGTTTTGCTTCTTTCTGTGAATGTCTGGTCATACGGCTAATTTATCATAGTTTATCAGTTTTATATATATGCCTGCTGTGTGTCTGTCCTACACCCTGCATGTCTGTATTGGTGGGGTCCTCATTCTGTGCACTGTGTGTCATAACAGAGTGTTGACTTTGGAGGTAGAAAGGGCAGTAAGTGAGTTCATGTCTTGCCTCAGAAATGTGTTGCCTTTATGAAAGAGGCAAGTCATTCATCTCTCAGGGCTTCAGGCAACACTCTAAAACTTCTAAATTGCAAGAAGGTGGCAACCTGTACTACTAGAAAGCATTCCCCCACTGGGAGTTAGTTCCCTACGTGAATGAAAACATAGATTCAGTTTTTTAAAAGTCCTCATTCTAAGTTCAATCCCATATACTTTTACTGCCTCCACCTGACTGTTCACATCATGAATTGCATTTATTGCAATATCTGAAAAAATAATCACAAATACATTTCTAAGAACCAATTTTTTTTCTGACATTTATGAACTTCCATTATCTTAATGTGCTGATTTCATAGAATGC
The DNA here is from genome assembly GCF_028372415.1 of Notamacropus eugenii. Lineage (NCBI taxonomy): Eukaryota > Metazoa > Chordata > Mammalia > Diprotodontia > Macropodidae > Notamacropus > Notamacropus eugenii. Next base: position 243,954,587 of record NC_092872.1, read on the forward strand.
TTTTTTTCTTTCTAGAAAGAGCCTTAAAGATTATCTACCCAATCCTCTTATTTTAGAATTCAGGAAATAAATTCAGAGAAGGTTAACAACAGTATCTACTTATATACTGCTCTAAGGTTTGCAAAATTCAAGACCAGGCCTAGAACCCAGGTCTCTTACTCATTTTCAAGTATAGTATGCTATCTTCCTGTAGAAAAAAATAAACACCAGAAGCTGTGCAAATCACTAAAAAGTCAGAAAGCAGCAGGAGTTTTGAGTTGAATTTTTCTTCATTTTATTGTTACAAAGAGAAGCTAAGAAAAAATAAAAGTGAATAGAAATGTTGGAACTTTTGGCTTAATTTAAGTCTACACACTATCACATGCCATTAACTTTTTAGTCTCCTTAAAAATATTCCAGCAATTACTAACAACTTCCTGCTTCCTAGCCAAATTTCAGTCCTTTATTATTCATTTATTCCATTCCACACTCAACATTAATTTCAAATATTGTATGGAATTTTTGACACCTTGCTTCTACAAATAAAAATGATGTGGTATTCAGTGCGTCCTTATCTGCTTTGGCCACAATATCCTTGAAGTCATTTAATGAGCTAATAAAATATGAATTTCCTTTACTGAAAACATGTTGATGATTACAAACCTTACTTTGATTCCCCTGTAGTTTTCACTCTTTACCCAACTAATTACAGAACTGGCAAAATATCATATCTGATGGGAATAGTACAGATTAAAGTATATAGACACACACACACACACACACAGACACACACACATACAGACGCACACAGACACGGACACAGACACAGACACAGACACAGACACACACACACACACACAGACACACACACACACACACACACACACACACACACACACACACACACACACACACACACACACACACACCTTTTCATACTCTACTCTTAAGCTACAGGAATGGTTGCTAAATGAACACAAAAAGGCCTTAATGGAAAAATAGATGCAATTTTATCTTTTTGTTAGTAATGAATTCTTAATAGAGATGACAATTTAAAATATTATTGCTTTATAAAAGAATCTATTTTTAAAGGACATCATAATAAAGAGAAAGATTCTGAGCATAAATAATGACCTCATACTCACAGTCATTAGCCAATATTCTTTGTAAACTTTGCAAAACAAATGCAAACCATGATTATTAGTACTACTACTTTATACTGGTGGTGAAAATACACATTTCTAAATTCTGCTGACTATTAAGGATCATCCAGGGAAGAGGAAAATATTTTAGGAGGTAGCTGTAGTTTCATGAAAACTCACAAATAGCAATTAGAGATGAGTTATGAAAGTCATTTTGAATTGTAATGTACATTTTTAAAATTGCTTCTAAGCTTACATTAGAATATCTGAAGCCCTGTCATCACAAATTCTACTTTTTGGTTTAACAACAGATTCAATTTTTGGTATGCACAACTAAATAAGTATAATCATCCGTATAAAAAATACAGATTTTAAAATACCCTTTAAGCTATCAGTTCCGTTATCCCTCTTTACTTTTACTTTTCTCTTAGCCTTATGACAATGAAAATGACCTGAAGAACAAGTCAAACTCCATCTGCTTTCTGACGTGTTGGTCAGTTACACAGCTTCTGGGGACTGCAGCACACTGCCTTTGGAAAACTCAGGACCCCAGGGTTATAGGTCTGGCCCATCACTGTCTTTTTGCAAACCTTAAAGCAAGAAATGGATACCGCCATTGCTGCTGCTGTTCATCTTTTCTACATCTATTTCTTTATTTCTAAAATAAGAGAATTAGACAGGGAATCCTTAAGGTTCTTTCTAGAATGAAAATGAAATCAATACACTAATACTTAGAAGTTCACAAAACAATTATATTTTCAAGATAAACACTTGTTCTGGGAATTGTATTTGTGATCATTATTTCTGGTAGCAGAATAAACAGAATTCTTGATGTGAATGACTTTGAGAAAATCATTCGCATAAAGAGGTATGCCAATTAAATGGAACAAATAATAATTTTATCATGGTTTCATTTTGTGATAGCAACGATAATGACTTGTTTGCTTGTCCCAATCCTTGGGAGTCTCAAAATGCCAGATCAGATCTAACCGAACTGAGCGGCGTCCCCACTGTTAGTCAGCTCTTTGTCAGGTAGGTGTTGCATTTCGTGCCACCCATGAGTGCTCCCTAGTTATCTTCTGTTTGGTCTTCAAGCAAGGAAAGGTGTTTGGAGGCCTCTGACATCTGAAGTGGGGGTTACTAATTCCAGAAGAGAGAAGAGACCTGTAAAACCATTACAATGAAAGAAAAATACTTGGCCAAGGTAAGACCACTGAAAAAACCAATTTACTGAGGATTAGGAAAGCCCACTTAAATTGGGAAAACTCCTTTTTCATTCAAGGCCATAAAAAAACCACTTCCTGGATAAGCCCAGGTGAACCTGTGAGGTCTGCATCAAATTTTACAACTTCCATTCAAAAATTGTTTTAGAAATTTTTAAACTTCTAAAGGGCATGGAAATCTTGTCACCACTTAGGGAATTCTGAGAAACAGAATTACTCTAGTATTACAGAGATTCCTTGGTGCCAATGGTATTCTACAACACAAGCCTGAACCAGGTTCATCATGACAGGTTAAAAATTTATCCAAGAGATAAAGATAAAAATGCTTCAAAAGTCTGGGAATTCATGTGATATCAACTCCACCAAAAACTTATGAGCTAAACCGAGCTAGAATTTGAAAAACGAATTGTCAAGGAAATATTTAATATACACTGTGATGTGTAGTTTCATGATTAAGAATGTTAAAATCTTATTATGAATGCCAAATTGTATAAATCATGTGACTACATCAGAAGGATGGTATATTGCATATTATAAGTTTTTTAAAGATGTAAAATTCTAAGGTTTATCATGTACCATTAAATTTAATCATTTTTGCTCTGTTCCAGGTAATCTACACACACTAAACAAATACGTAAGTGGTACAGTAAAAAGAGCACTGTGTTTAAGACTTGGAAGTTGAGTGTGATGGGGAACCTTGCTAATTTATATGAGAATGTAGACCAGCCGCTTTATTTTCTTAAGCCTGTGAAATGGAAATCCCATGTGTAGCACTTACATGTGAGCTATCAGTATAATTAATGGTCAATCATATGTGCCTTTAAACCTCCCCACATATTTTTCTTAGAGTGGGGCTACTTAATCTAAGTACCAACTTGGTTTCAATAGTCATTCCACGATCTCTAAGATGATGGCTAATGTGTATAAACATATTCTCTGAGTGATGAGTTGCTCTATGGAAGACGGAACAGGGGGCAAGGGATCTGCTTCCACATTAGCATTTACAATTTAGGACAGAAAGAAACTAAAACTTGTATTTTCATATTATTTCTTTTGGATACCATGTATGAAATTATAAAATGCCATTACAGCAGATTTGGTTTTTGTCCAGGCATTCTTATTCTCAGTTCAAGAATTATTCCATTCCATTTCTGCTGTTTCCATGTTTGTCAAATATTTATCATGGGGAGATGACAGCAAACCATCTGTATCACCCTTTTCAAAAGCACTTCCTCTCAATCTCTACCACCTGTTCTTTTCTAGTTCCCAGTCTAGTTCTGATTTTTGTCCTCCAAAACCATCATCATGTGGGTTACCAGGAGAAAAACCTAATTTCTTTAAACTAACAAACTTAGATCAGTTAATGTAGCAAATAATCACAAGGAATGATCTATATGTACATGCAACATGCCAACATATATTGTTCATAAAATATTTCTAGAATATGAAGAAAGGTTCCACAATTGGGAAGATTTTCTAAGAAAATGAAAACACAGGGACAAGAAGCACACAGGTGAGTCAGTGTGGCTGAATAGTTAACTGATACCATCAAAAGAAATACCTGATGGCAGAATCCCTCACAGTATCACAGTTTTACTATAATATTAAACTACGCATTAAGAGTATTCCTAAAAGGACATATCCTTGTTACATTTATCAAATGAAAATGAATGAAATTAGACGTAGGAATGTAGGAGTCAGTCACTTGTATACTTCTAATAGCATCTGTAAGGAGTAACGAGTGTCCCCACTTGTATGCTTGGTTAAGGGGATGAAATTTTTGATTCTAAACACGTAATCTATGACTTTACTTCTGTCAACTTTTCATTTATTGGAATTGCTGCTTACTCACATCTTATGTGATTTGTAATAGAATATTATTTACTCTAGATTACAGGATATGAGCAAATTGGATGTCAAAAGGAAGAAATGTTTTATGCTTTTATGATTTTTTATAACCTTAAATTTTCATAGAAGGCTTTTAAATAATTCATATATATGGCACAATAATATGATTCTAATTATTTTAGGCAATTGTGCCAAAAGCTTATGGATGAACAGAAGCCATTTACTGAACAAACATTTATTAAAGGTCTATTCTATGTAATACCAGAGATGTTTCATGGGATCTTAGTGAGATACCTGGTCATTTGATAGATGTGAACAACGAGATCCAGAGAATTTAAGTGATTGCTCCCTCCGAAACATCAAATTCACAAAATTCTGAAAAATTCTAGAGGAGTTATACCAGACAATTAGCATAATCTAATATGGGACACCAACTTTGGGAAGCCATTTTCCATTTACTGTCTTCCATGCACTGCTCCCTCATATTTGGACTAGGCCATGTGCTTTACTTGACCCAGAGGACCAATATAGTATCATCCTCCTTGCTACCTAATCAAAATATCAAACTGAGTACCCAGGGAAAGGGATCCGTTGGTGATAGGACTCGATGAGTTTTATAGTCATGACAAAGCTTTTCATTTTGACTAATATCATTGCAGCTCTAAGTGAGAGACAGAGATTCAGATGAACTTCCAGTTATTTTTTAAGAACTACTAGGGAGTTAGTAAGTAGATCTGGCTGACCATAAATAATTAGGGCTCCCAAAACCAAGTTGGTTACAAAATCACAAGGTATGTGGGGGACAATGTCTCTGTCTCAACTGCACCCTATTATTAGGGTAGGAAACTCTGGTTCAGGACCTAACCAGTGGGAGCATATAGGTTCTCAAAGCAAAACATCTAGTAGTACTGGGAAAAAGTCATCTTACTCCAGTCCTATACATTATCTGGATTGCTCTGTACAAGTCAAGTGATCCATAGTAATACTGAAGTGAAAGAATAGACTGTTGTATTCAGGTTGTAATTTTTTCCCAAGGACTTCTAAGGGCATGGTCTCCTGTACCAATGGTCTAGATCAAAGACGGCATCCATCTATTATTTCAATCACCACTGAGACAATACAAGACCTCTAGTACATATAGCCTCTTTGGACCTGGACAGAGTTCATAAAGTTAGCACTGTTCAAATACACCATAGCCAAGATGGACAACAACCACAAAGGGGAATCTCTGAGAGCTTTTGAAGAAGTCTCTACTCTCATGTCTACTAGGGGGCATGATCTGTGAGGCTGAGATAGCCTAGAATACAGTCTGGTCAGTTAGGCAGGCCACCAGAGCCTGTTTGGAGAGGGATATTAAGAATCTCAAGGGATATATCTGCAAACAACTTGCTCTTGTAAAAGAACCCTGGAAAGTCTGTGGCACTTGAGATGTAAAGATGGAGCCAGGGCCTTTCCCCCACCCCACCCCACCCCAATTCTCTCTTCTGCTTAAAGGCCAGGAATTTTTGGCCTGTGGAGGTCTCAAATGTCTTAAAGGCACCTTGGCTAATTTTCCAGAGGCCTGCTGTCTAGTGTCTGGAGCCTCATACTGGGGAGCTGACATGATGGCAAATAACTGCCACTGTCGCTGTAATTTACCAGTTCTGGGACAATAATGTCATGTCTGACTCAAGACCCGCCTACAGAAGAGGCAGCATTTGAGAGGAAAGCAGGCCTAGTCTTAAAAAACAACAACAACAAAAAAAACCAAACCTCTTGGCTAGTTTAGCTATTTCTATCTATGGAACACAAATCTCAAAGGGATTGGACAGGCAAGTCAAGTGGATGAAGAAGTTGACAGATTTTAAAAGTGAGGAAGTCTAGCAGTTATTAAGGTACCAAAATGAAGAGAGTTCCAAGGAGCTGTTTCTTTGACTCAATCAACCTATTTTCCTTAAGCTAAGGTCTTTTTATTGCAACTATCTGTGAGACTCCCTCCTCACTTTTCTCATCTATCTGCTTCTTAATAAGTGACCCACACTGACGTCCATGTAACCTAGTTCTACCTTTAAAAATGACTGCTATCTCAAGTGAAAAGATCCCAAACCAAATTCACTGTCTTCTTCAAAAACCAGTCCCTATTTCTACCAATGACATTACTCCTCTCCCGAGTCACTGGAGATGTAGAACATGAAAAATCACCTTTGACTTTTCCTTTCCCTGGTTCTAAGACCAGTCTCCAAATCCCATGCCTTATTCCCTTCCTTTCTGCCCACACTTTAATCCAAAGCTTCATTAACAAAATATTCAGTGACTCTCTGTTGACTCTGAGAGAAAAAAACAAAGCTCTCTGTCAGTCACAATCTGCTTCTTATCTACTCATCGGCCTCAGTCACACCACTCCCCTCCATGGGGTCTCCATCGCAGCTAATCTGCACTTCTCATTGCTTCCTGAACTTGCATTTTACTTTCTTCTCATTTCTGCCTTTGGAGTCTTTACCTTCTTTCAAGGACCAGATCAAGCACCAGCACCTCCGTGAAGACTTCCCAGATTCTCCAATGTGGCAGAGTTCTCTCATTCTTAAAATAACCTTCCAATCTTCCAAGCATTTATTAAGTGTCCATATATAACCCCTATCCATTCCCTAACACACTCAGCAGAAAGTAAGCTTCTCAGGGTCCAAACTGGCCTTCTGTTGCATGTGTGTTCTCATCATCTAGCACAGGTCTTAGCATAACAAAAATGCTCATTGTTGAACTGAATGGATCATCTCGCTGTTCACGGCCTTGGTCAGACACATATGGAGTACTTCATTCCATTCTGAATGCCCCGTTTTAGGTAGCAGCTTGACAAGCCAGAGTGTGAACAGAGGAGGGTGACCAAAATGATGCCAGGACTCAAAACTATTTGAAAAGAGGAGCAAATGAAGTAATGTGGGATGTTCAGTCTGGAAATCAGACCAACGAGGGGCATAAGAGCTGTACCCAAAGGGTCTGATACATGGAAGAATGCCTAAAATTATTTCCTTTGCCTCCAAAAGGCAGAAGTGGGAGCAATGGAGAGAAGTTAATAAAGGTTAGGTGAGTTTCATATCAGGAAATATTGCTTCAAAAATCAAAGCCACACAAAAGTGGACCAACATGCCTGGTGAGAAAGGTCTCGAAATGAAAGCAAGACAGCCACATATTAGGCACATTATAGGGGGAATGCCCTCTCAGGTACAGAAAGGAAGAGATTCTCAGGGAGCTTCTTCCAATACCAAGAGTTTGAGTCCTTTCTTTACTGTGTCCACTGTTCCTTCCAAGCCCTTAACTACCTTACAATTGATTACAATACATAACCTCCAAATGAAGGGGTCCTTAACCATTTTTATGTTCCAGACCTGCATAGGGATAACATACATAGGATTACAAAATTACAAATGATGCTAATTATAGTCAATTATGTGTGTATATGACATTATATCTCATTCCCTGCCCACCCCCTCTTCTAATCCATCCAGCCTCTTTACTGAGTATGCATTTACAGATCACACACATAATTAATATTTTAGGCTATAGAACTTTCTAGAATAAACAAGCATTTGTGAAGTTAGAGGAAGACATTATTGGCAATCCTAGAGAAAAAGACATGAAACACACTTGTCCATGGATTATTCCAAAAAGCTAAGCCATCTCTTTGAAAAATCAGTCATTAGAAAGCAGAACTATCTTGCTCTTTTCTGTTTAGTTAATAAAGCACTTTAATGATCATGCTTTTTATACTGATCTATATGGAAAAGGTGACATATCTTTTTGTGACCTTTAATGAACTATTCATATATCTGAATTTTATGAAATCATAAAAGAATGAAAAGGCAAGTGACACACTCTTACTTCCCATCTGGAAAACTTGGGCCTGCTAAGCTAAGTAAGCCCTGTTACAGTTATCCCAGAGAGATCTATTCTCACCACTCCTCAGTTTAACCTATATTAATTTTGAAACTATTAAATAAAGCATGAGAGAATTCTCATGATGATATGAGAATGCTCATTTAGTATGAAGGAGAATATAAGGAATAAAAAAACATAAACCAAGAGGGTTCCCCTACTCCAATTTGATATGTTTTCTCAATCACATTCTAAATGACAACTACAAAAATGAACATATTCTAACTGTGGGAGGTTTTTGATCTGCCAAAGAAGCATCTTCTCAAGATTGCTTAGTAAATTGGTCTCTTATCTATAGCAATTATTCCAGATATCAAATGTCCATCAGATTTAAAGATAAAATTTTAAAATTTCATCATTAATCCCAAAACTAAAAAAAAATGCCTTATTTCTTCTAGTAAAAAAGAGACAAAATAAAACCTGAAAAAAAGGGAAAAAAATCTAATTTGTTGCAAAGTATAGATTATGCTTCGGATTTCAATCATGACAGGAAAGAAGGCAGCACTGCGTAGCAGTAAGAGCACAGACTGCAGACTGAAAGATCTGAACTGGAATTCCTCCTCTGCAAACTGCTGTAGGACCCAGCGAGCTAACACTGACAGAGCGCTTTCTATGTGTTAGGGACCATGGGATGTGCTTCATAAGCCTTATCTCATTTGATCCTCACAACAGCCCTGGGTGGTCGCTGCTATTACTGCTATTATTGTTATTCTCATTTTACAACTGAAGAGACCGAGGCAAAAATATGAAGTGACTTGCCCAAGGTCACACAGCTGCAGGTCTTCCTGATCCTAGGCCTGGGGCTCTGTGCACTCTGGCACTCCCTCATGGTTCTACCCTAACTTCTCTAGGCCCAAATCTCCTCCCAGTTCTTAATTCTACAGTTCCATGAACAGAATTCTAATTTTTAAATTAATTCGATGTAAAGCCAGAAGCAGGCACGGGAATCCCCGGCTCTTCATTTTCTTCTCTTCTTAGTCGCAATTCCCTTTCAGCTTTTATCTGAAATTTTTATTTAAAAAGAGTCCAAAACTACTTGTCATATGGTCATTCTAAGCTATACATTTCAATAAAGAAATTTTATCTTAAACTTTCTTTAAGTTATCCCTCCCTGGTTACAAAGAAAGGTTCTTAACGAAACAAGTCATTATGAAGAGATTTAACATCATATGGGGTTTCATAACAGGGCCTGAAGAGGCAGCTCTTCAATACCTAAAAGACTTCACCCCATCACCCCAGTTCCTTCTTACCATGGTCAAGGATTATTAGCTGGGCTCCAGCCTGTGAATTTCCAACATCATTCTCGGCAATGCACTGATAAAATCCTTCATCTGATTTCACCAGACCCAAAACCTGAAGGTTATGTTCCTTCTGAGAAATAAGAATAAAAATAGTTTCATGATTTAATTATTGAACATTACTGTAGGTATAAACAAAAGGTCATCTAAATTTCCTATTATGAAATATCTTTTAAAACCCACACTTACCAAAAGGAAAGCACTCACAACACTTACAACACAGATCTGCATCTAAGTTCTGCATCCTTCTTGGGATACACACAAGGAATACTCTTGCTGGCAGTTTTGTGTCTAACAAAACAGGCATCAGTATCATACGGCCATATTTAATATCACTGGTGACCAGACCTCAAGATTATTTATTATCAAAATCAAAATACTCTTCTGAGACACTCACTTTAAAATTGAACCTAGCTCCCACAAATCAGAACACTATAGCGATTGGCTGGCAAAAATGTTACTATAGCCATCCAATAAAGAAAGAGAGCAAAGAATACGCTGATAATTCAGCTCTGAGAGATGGATTTCCACTTAGTTTAATTTTTCTGGGAGATGCCTTTCTATAATATGTTCTGTTGTGTACTTCACACACCTCATTTTAGAATCTAGCCTGTGAGGCACAATCAGGTATGTGATTACAAAGAAAGAAATGTCCAAACATCAAACCTTTAATGGCATAATTTAGATTTCAAATTATCACTAAGTATTTATGTAGACCCTTTCTACATGCATTAAGGTATGGCTTAAAGAATTCTAATATGAAGTTACTTGGGAAAACCAAGAAATATGACCAGGGTTTTGGGGAGAAGCCCGAGTCATACAACTTTTGGTAAGAACAAAGTCCACTTCTTTCCCCTAAAAATGATGTTGATGACACCACTACATTTTTAGAGTGCTTTAAGGTTTACCAAGCATGTCATTCATGACAATACTGTGAGACAGGAACACAGATTTCTAAAGTATGTTCCATTCTGGAAGACTAGGGAGGAAAACTACAACAGAATTCAGAATGGTAGCCTACCTTTCTCCGTAAAGAATTTAATGTATGTTTAAAGAAGAGAAGACATAAAAATGGCAGGAAAGGCATATGATAAACGACATGAATCAATACATTGAGGCTCAGAAAAGTAAAGCAAGTTGATCAGAGGTTTTGGGGTCTGTGTCAATGGAACAAAGATGCTAACGTTTTACATTTGGACAATGCATTCATGTTTTACAAAGTACTTTCCAACAGATGATGAGATGAAAGGGTTATTAGAGGTCATGTAATCCAACTCATCCTCTAAAGAGATGAGAAAACTAAGGATCACAAAAGTGAAATACTTTGACTGAGGTCTTAAAGTTGCAATGTGCATCCCAACTCAAACATGTGGACTGAAAGGATCTGACTGCTATGACGACCCTCTGACAAAGAATCAAAGGGCAAGGAACTATGATGCTCTACTGAAGCTGAGGCAGTGCAGGATCAGAGAGGGTGAATGCTGGCCAGCTGAGTGTTGGTCTTGTCCTGGCCACTGATTAGCTTCATGTCTCTCAGAGAATCATTTAGCTCCTCTGGGGACTCTACTTAGGTCACAACCTGGAGTTCTGCCTCAGTATTCTTGGGCTTTATCATGCCAGGGCCCAGCCTTCTCAGGCTACTTCGTGGCCAGCTCCTCGCCATTAGAATGGAAGCATCCTGAGAGCAGAGACAGTCCAGCTTACTTAATTAGTACCCCACATGATTAGCTCAGTGCCTGGCACTAGAATTTTACGTGAACATTTCTAATTCTTTACCTCTAAGTAAACGATTCAAGCTAGAAATAGTCAGTCTTCATATGTGTACAGTGGAGAGTGGGAAACAGCCTCTGAAACAATACTTACTACAATCTTAAAGTAATCGCTTGGGATAACCATGTCACCATTCTTGACCCATTTTACAGTTGGCGTGGGTTTCCCAGTCACTTCACATTCAAACACAATATCCATGGATTCATGTGCATATATATTAGCAGGCTTCTTCAGGAATTCCGGTGAGGCTTTGAAAGAAAAAAGAAAAGAAGAAATTAATATAACCCAAAAGAGACAAATGTTGAGAATTCAGCCTACTGCGTAGAAACTGGGAATTTGTAGATCTACTCTTTTACTTTATATTGGAGGGTTCCTGAAGCTAACTGATGAGATAATAAGTTGGCCATAAACCAAAAGCAAGGAACAGATGTTGAGAATTAATAATACAAATAATATGAATTATTTGGTGCAATTAGAAAATTAACTTTGACTTAACTTTAACTTAACTTTGGTCTTTTCTACATACTGACAGATACAATCACTAGACTGAGAAAATAAAACAATAGAAACACTTTAAATGCTTGAACAATTTTAAGGAATATTATTGCTGTTGCTGTTCAGTTATTTCAGTCATGCCTGATTCTCCATGACCCTGTGGCTTCTGCACGTGGGGTATTCTTGCCATTTCCTTCTCCAGTGACAGAGATTAAGTGGCTTGCCCAAGGTCACACAGCAAGCAAGTTTTTGAGACTAGATTTGAACTCATGTCTTTCTGCCTCCCAGTCCAGCATTCCTTAAATTATATTACATTATGGAAAACTTGTAATGTTGTTGTCGTTCAGTCATTTCAGTCATATCCAACTCTTCATGACCTATTTGGGATTTTCTTGGCAGAGATACTGGAGTGGTTTGCCATTTCCTTCACAGATGAGGAAAGAGAGGCAAACAGTGTAAAGTGACTTGCCCAGGGTCATACACCTATTAAGTATCTGAGGCCAGATTTGAACTTAGCTCTATGCACTGTACCACTTAGCTCCCCAAAACTTGTAATATTAAATGGAAATTAAACTAGCCTCATTTTTTCACCTCAAACAACTTCACATTTTTGCAAATGAGATGGCTACATGGCATGAAAGGAATATCTGAGAGACCACACAAACCAATCTGCATACAAGATGCCTTTGATAAACACCACTACCAAAGCATAGTGCCATTAAGGGTTCTTTCATTCTACCTGGATGTCCCTTCTACATAACTCCTGACAGGCAACAGAGTCTTTTGTGAGAGTATAATATGGACATCTTACTTTTTCAAAAGCATACCATAAATTCACCACTCTAGTTTTAAAGCTGTCAGGCTTGTCTTTTTCCTTCTGAACTACTGCTTATTCTCTTTCATCTATGTTTAAAAATACTTCATTTACTCTCCTTCCTTCCTTCCTTCCTGGCATAATTATCCTCTCTCCTAAAAGGGAAAAAATAGATAATCAAAAATGTTTCCCTTCAAATAAAACAAATCCATGCATTAGTCATGTCTGAAAATGCATGGGTTGGGTTGCATCTTGAGTGCATAATCTCTCTGTTAAAAAGTAGAAAGCTTACTCCCTCATTAATCCTCTGGAATGGTGGCTAGTCATTGCACAGTTCAGTATTTTTAAGTCTTTCAAAGTCATTTTTCTCTACCATGTAATAGCTATGGTACAAATTATTGTCCTGGAGGTCCTCAGTTCATACAAGTCTTCCCAGATTTCTCTAAACCCTCCCCTTTTGTCATCTCTTTTAAAACAGCAATATTCCATTATATCCATATACCATAATTTGTCTAGCTATTTCTCAACTGAGAGGTATTTCTTAAAAGTGCTTGCCACAGTGCACAGCACATACTAGATACTATAAAAATGCTCACCATAATCATCATCGCTACCTATGGTAGCACAGTTATGAATATTTTCTGTACATGTAATCATAAGACCATATTTAGAGATGGAAAGAATTTTACACCATCTAGAAAAACAAAGTGATTTACCCAAGGTCACAGGATGATTATTTGGTAGTTTCCTTCATGTACATGTTAAGCTGATAATATATAATATTAATAGTAATACTGATAACTGGAGCATTAAAAAAAAGCTCTCTGAGGAAAACTCTACTCTCAACCAATACAGTAATTCACTGTTTCTTTTCAGGCTGTAGACGACTGCAATGGTACAACCTAAAATACTATCAGGCTAATTCAATGACTCTTAAAAATAACTGTTTTTGAAGATGGCAGATTAGGGGCAGCAACTCAGCTGAACCTTCCTGAACTCTCCGAACCTTCCCCTCCAATCTACTTTAAAACAAGGCCTCAGAAAAACATGGCAATACCTCTGTGAACTGCTGTAAAGTGAGTGAAGACAAACAGCACGGTGCACAGTAACAGCAATGTTGTAATGATGTACAACACTTGTCTACGCTGATCAATACGATGATTTAAGACAATGTCAAAGGACTCATGATGAAAGTGGAGGATAATTTTCTCACTTTATTTTGCGCTATTTTTTGGAAGTACTGCTAATACAGAAATATGTTTTGAATGATATCACATGTATAACTGATATCACACTGCTTACTTTCTCAGTAGCTGTGAGAGGATGTGGGAGGGAGAAAATTTGGACTTCAAAATTTAAAAAGAAAAACATTATGATAAGTAAATAATAAATTTGAAAAATAAAAAAAGTTGGAAAATGACTGCTGTTATTGGTTAATGTCCTCTCAATTGCCTTTTGAGCAATAGTAACATCATCTGTGATTTTTAAAATCTTCTCTGTATTTTCCAATATTCTGAAAACTCTAGTATAGATTTTTTTTTAGCATAAACTTGACTTGTCCAGTTGTTTTTTCTGTTTTCAATTTGAAATTACTGGTAGAAAATTAATTCATAATACTACCATTTCACATCTTCAGCCATCAATTTGTAACTCAACTTGTAACTCCTGAGAGAGACACAGCAAATTATGCAAAAAATTAGAAACTAAAGTCATACCTTGACAAAACATACAAATATGCTTTTATTTGGGGGTCAACTTAAAGATACTTATAAGAAAATTTGGGTTTCAATTACATCCCAGTCTTATAGGTACCCAGTCCAATGCCACAATAGTGGCTTCTAATTAACCAAATTTATAAAACAACAACAAACTAAAGATCAAAACAATAATTCTTTCTGTTTCTTTTCAAGTTGTAACAAAATACCATTAAGTTAATCAAATAACTCCTCTTCAGGAGCATGTGGGCTCACTACTCCCCAGTGACCACTTGTTTGCAGGCCTTAGGGGCCCCACAACTGTTTTTCCTTCCTCTTACTACCTTTACCACCATTCATCTATTTCCTTGAAGGATCCCAAATGTGTTTGACCCAACTACCAGAAATGGGTTAATGAACAAATGAACACGTATGCATTACTACCCAGGATATTAGGTAGGAAAAACTATTAGGAGATCTAGGAAATAGTTCTAGTTCTGCTAATAACTGACAAATCATGATAAATCCTGGTAAATCTAGTATCCTCATTGTGCCTCAGTCTTCCCCCAATAATGACTACAGATGGCAGAGCCAAGATGATGGAGCACAGGCAGCAACCCAGCTTAATTCTCTCAACATTCCCCTTCAAATAACTTTAAAATAATGCCCTACATCAAAATTTGGAGCAGCAGAGCCAACAAAAAATCAGGGTGAGACATTTCTCCAATCCAAGATAACTTGGCAGGTCAGCAGGAGAGCTCTGTGACACCAGGGTGGGAGTCAGCCCAGCACATATGCAGGGGAGCACCAGAGGTGGTCCTGGGAAGTGGCCACAACAGTGGCAGCAGCAGCAGTAGGTTTGGGAACCCATAGCCCAGAGAATGTAAGGGAGGTTGCTCAACTGATCAGAAAGTCATTATGCAGGATCCTGAGTTGAAACTGGCTACAGTACCCTGCTGCATTGCTCATGTGCAGTTCTAGGCCATAGTTCCAGAGCAGAGAGGAGAACTTGTGGTCAACTGCATGGAAGCAGGGACCAAAGCACAGAGCAGGAGAACAGTAACGTAGATCATATCACCTTAGAAGCACTGAAAACGTACAGACCCTCAGAACTAGCTATGAAAATAGCAGCACAAAGAAGCCTGAAGCTTGAGACAGTATTTCCTCACTCCCAGATGAGAAAAGCCCAACTTCAACATGAAGGTCAAAGTAAAGAAATAGGGTGGGAAAATGAGAAAACAACAACAACAAAAAGAACTTGGCTGTAAAAAGCTACTAGACTGGCAGGGAAGACCAAGATGTAAACTCAGAAGACAATGACAGGAAAATAATTACAAGAAAAGCCTCAAAGAAAAATCCTAACTGGATCCAGGCCCAACAAAAATTACTGAGTTAAAGAAAGGGATAAGGGTGATATAGGAAAAACTGTGAAAAGAAATGAATGGTGATACAAGAAAACTGTGAAAAGAAAATTAATAGCTTTGGTGAAAGAGGCACAAAAAAAATTACTGAAGAAAATAAAACTTTTAGAAACAGAATTGGTCTAATGGTAAAAGAGACATAAATACTCACAAAAGAAAAGAATTCTTTTAAATGCAGAATAAGCCAAACAGAAAAGAAGGTACAAAAATTCACCGAAGAAAATAACTCCTTAAAAATTAGAGGGGGGGGGGGGGGGGGGGCAGAGCCAAGATGGCAGAATAGAAAGATGAACCTGCTGTAGCTCTCCCCCCATAGAGCGCAAAGTACTTGTAAAAAATGACTCTAAATAAATTCTAGAATAGCAGAAGCCACAAACAACAGTGAAAGAGATTTCCAGACCAAGACATCCTGGAAAGTGACACAAAAAGTCTATTGCACCAGGCTCAGAGTGGAGTGCAGCCCAGCCTTGACAGGGTGGCGTGACTCAGACAGGACTAGAGCAGGCTTCAGGATGCGGAATCACAAGCAGCAGCTGTGGTTCCCAGATTTCTCAACCCACAAATGTCAAAAAAAGCTTCAAAGGTCAGTGAGAAAGCTCTTTCACCTGGGTGAGGAGAGAGCAGGGTCCAGTCCTGGCCAACTGTGGCAGCAGTATTCATTTTTGGAGTAAAGACCCTGGAGAAATTGAGTGGACAATCTGAGTCTCAGTCCTGAGTGGCAGTCCTGGGTTGAGGAGGAGCACTGGCATGGTGGAATTGGTGGAGACTATGGAGAGAGAATCCTACTCACAGATCCTGGGCAGAAAAGCTTATGGTTACTCCCAGACCAGAGCACAGGCCAGGAGGGAGTAAACTCCTCTCCCTTGATTGTGCCACCTTGGAGGAACTGAGAACTTACATGTCCCTAGAGTATACTCTCCTCTTGACAAAGGACTAAAAAGTCAAATAACTGGATGGGAAAAAGTCCAAAATAGGGGAAAAAAAATAAGATTATACAAGGTTACTTTCTTGATGAACAAGTATTTTCTTCCATTCTTTCAGATAAGAAAGAACAAAGCATACCATCAGATGAAGACATAAAAATCAAGGCTTCTATATTCAAAACATCCAAAAATAATATGAAATGGTCTCAGTTCAAAAAGGATTTTGAAAATCAAGTAAGAGAGGTGGAGGAAAAATTGGGAAGAGAAATGAGAGAGATACAAGAAAATCATAAAAAGTGAGTCAACAGCTTGGTGAAGGAGACCCCCCAAAAAATGCTAAAGAAAATAACACCTTTAAAAAGTAGACTAACCCAAATGGCAAAAGAGGTCCAAAAAGCCAATGAAGAGAAAAATCCTTTAAAAAGAAGAATTAGCCAAATGGAAAAGGAGGTTCAAAAGCTCACTGAAGAAAATAGTTCTTTAAAAATTAGAATGGAGCAGATGGAAGCTAATGACTTTATGAGAAACCAAGAAATTATAAAACAAAACCAAAAGAATGAAAAAATAGAAGACTGTGAAATATCTCACTGGAAAATCCACTGACCTGGAAAACAGATCCAGGAGAGATAATTTAAAAATTATTGGTCTGCCTGAAAACCATGATCAAAAAAAGAGCCTAGACATCATCTTCCAAGAAATTATCAAGGAAAACTGCCCTGATGTTCTAGAACCAGAGGGTGAAATGGAAAGTATTCACCAATACCTCCTAAAAGAGACCCCAAAAGGAAAACTTCTAGGAATATTGTAACCAAATTCCAGAGTTCCCAGGTCAAGGAGAAAATATTACAAGCGGCCAGAAAGAAGCAATTCAAGTATCATGGAAATACAAACAGGATGATACAGGATTTAGCAGCTTCTACACTAAGGGATCGAAGGGCTTGGAACATGATATCTCAGAGGTCAAAGGAGATAGTTAAAACCAAGAATCACCTACCCAGCAAAACTGAATGTAATACTTCAGGGGAAAAAATGAAATTTCAATGAAATAGAGGACTTCCAAGCATTCTTGTTGAAAAGACCAGAGCTGAATAGAAAATCTGACTTTCAAATATAAAAATCAAGAGAAACATGAAATGGTAAACAGGAAAGAGAAGCCTTAAGGAACTCACTAAAGCTGAACTGTTCATATTTCTACATGGAAAGATGTTATTTGTATGTTATTTGTCACGAGACCTTTTTTCAGTATTAGGATAGTTAGAGGAAATATATATATATATACATATAATATATATATATATTTCTAGGTGTGTATGGGTATGTATGTATGTGTATATTATATATGTGAAGGTACGTATATGTGCATGTATGTATATATGTGTATATATACATATATGTGTATACACACACACATAGAGGGCACATGATGAACTGAATATGAAGGGAGAATACTTAAAAAAATAAAATAAAATTTACTGTTGAATGGAATGTACTAGAAGTAAGAGAAAGGGAGAGATAGAATGTAGCAAATCATCTCACATACAAGAGGGAACAAAGAGCTTCTATAATGGCGGGGAAGAGAGGGGAGATGAAAGGAAATAATTGAGCCTTACTCTCATGGGATTTGGCTTAAGGAGAGAATAATACACACTCGGTTGGATATAGAAATCTATTTTACCCTGCAGGAAGGCAAGGGGGAAGGAGATAGGAGAGGGAAGATAACAGAAGGGACAGCAAATTGGGGAAAGGGATAATCAGAAGCAAACACTATTGTTGGGAGGACAGGTCAAGAGAGAGAATGGAATAAATGAAGGGCAGGATAGGATAGAGGGAAATGTGGTTAGTCTTTTACAACATAAATATTATGGAAGTGCTTTGCACTGTTACACATGTATGACCTATATTGAATTGCTTATTTTCTCAATGAGGGTGGGAGAGGAGGGAGGGAGAGAATATGGAACTCAAGACTTTAATAATGAATGTTAAAAATTGTTGTAGCATGCAACTAGAAATTAAGCTATACAGGCGGTGGAGTACAGAAATCTATTTTGCCCCACAGGAAGGGGGATGGAAGAAGGGTGGGTAATAGAAGGGAGGATAGACTGAAGGAAGGGGTGGATGGGATGCATGCTGTCCTGGGGTGAGGGGTGGGGAGACACGGGGAGAAAATTTTGAATTCAAATTCTTGTGGAACCAAATGTTAATAACTGAAAAATAAAGAAATTATATATTTAAATAAAATAAAATAAATTAGAATTGGGCTAGTGGAAGCAAATCACTCCATGAGATAACAAGAAACAATAAAAATTTATGGTCAAAAGAATGAAAAAAATGAATAAAATGTGAAATATTTCATCAGGGAAACAATTGATCTAGAAACCAGAATAAGAAAAGATAATTTAAGAATTACTAAACTACCTGAAAGTGACAATCAAAAAAGAGCCTAATATATTTCAGTAAATTAAGAAGAAAAACTGTCCTGATATCTTAGATTCAGAGGGTAAAATAGAAATTAAAAGAATTCACTGATCACATCTTGAAAAAGACCCCAAAATAAATATTCCCAGGAATATTCTAATCAAATTCCAGAGTTCCCAGGTCAAAGTAAAAATTGAGCAAGCAGACAGAAAAAAAAAAATTCAAATATCATTGAGCCACAGTCAGGACCACACAAGATTTAGTAGCTTCCACATAAAAGAGTGTAGAGCTTGGAATATATACTCCTGAAGGCAAAAGAAGTAGGATCACAACCAAGAATAACCTAACCAGCAAAACTGAGAATAATTCTTCAGGGTAAAAAATGGCTATTTAATGAAGCAGAATTTTCAAGCATTCCTGATGAAAAGACCAGAGTTGAAGAGAAATTTTGACATCTAAACACAAGATTCATGAGAAGCATAGAGAGGTAAACATGAAAAAGAAATCAGGGTCTCAATAAGGTTAATTCATTTACATTCCTATGTCGGAAGATGACATATATAACTCCTAAGAATTTTGTCATTATTTCATCGTTATTTACTTAGAAGGAGGACATGAGTGAGAGTTGGTTATGATGAAATGATCTCCAAAAAAAAAACCCCCAAAATACAAAGGGATGAGAAAGAAGAATGGAGAGGGGTAGAGGGAGAAGAATGGGGAAAATTGTCTTACATAAAAGAGGAGCTTGAGGTAGAAATGGGGGGTAGTGCTTAAACCTTGACCTCATCTAAATTGGTTCAAAGAGTGAAGAATATATATTACATACACATACACACACACCCACACACACACACCCACACACCCACACCCACACACACACTCAGTTGAGTATACAAATCTAACTTACCCAACAGGGAAGGAGGAGAAAGACATAAGAAAAATAGGGGAAGAGGATGACAAAAGAAGAAGAAAGGCTTCTGGGACACTACCATCTCCTCTCTGCCTCTTCTTGATTCCCTTGACCAGGTTGTTTTCATCCTCTGTTCCCTGAGACTTTGTCCTCACTCTCTTTCCCCCCTTCGGTCCCCCCTCCCCTCCAGGATCTCATCCATTTCATGGCCTCCGTTACCAGACTAATGCAGAAGATTCACAGGGCACTAGAACTGCCACTTCTCCCCTGGGTTCTGGCTGAACATTTCCCTCTTGATGCACTGCTGGCAACTCAACTTTCCCCCCAAAATCTCTCCCTTTTCCCAATATTTCCATTTATGTTAATATTCCCAACATCAAAGGAGAGGAATCACAGGATCATAAATTTAGAGGTGGAAAGAACCTTAGAAGTTATCAAGTCCAACCCCTCTCTATTTTACAGAAGAGGAAAATGAGGCCCAAGGAGTCCAGAATCATGAAACTATCAAGTGTCTGAGGCAGAATTTGAACTTAGGTCTTCGTGACTCCCAGTTCAGGTCTCTTATCTACTAAATCATCGATAGCAATTGAGCTGATCATAGAAGGAAACTAGGGATTTGAGGAGGCAAAAGCCAACCTTAGGCATGAGGTATCACCAGTGTAAGCATATGGAAATGAGGAAGGAGTGCTGCCGATGAAGAAGATGGAATGGCGAACTTGGTCAGACCACAATGGACCTCAAGGGGATTAATGTGTTGTCAGACTGGAAAGTATAAAAAAGTAGGTGGGCACCAGGCTGTGAAGCCAAATCCCAAAAAGAAAGCTTCTAAAAGAACAGGCAGCTATGTGGTACAGTAGGTAGAATGCTGGATCTGGAGTCAGAAGCCTTAAGTTCAAATCTGCCTTCAGACACATGCTGAGTGACTTTGGGGAAATCATTTAAAATCTTTCAGCCTCAGTTTCCTTATCTATAATACAGGGATAAAAGCAGTACCTATCTCCTATGGCCGTTGTTAAGATAAAATGAGATATCTGTAAAGCACCTTGCAAACCTTACAGGCTATATAAAATATACTGGCTAAAAGGTAAAATATGAACTCCATAATTAGGTGTTTAAATCCTCTTACAAAATGGATATTATATAACTTTTCAGTCTTACCCTTCTTACAGGATTACCAATGCAGAGCTAGGAGGACGCTCAGAAACCATCTAGTTCAAATTCCTTGTTTAAACTAGAGGAAACTGAGGCCCAGAACAATGACTGCCCCAGGCCACCCAGGAAGTGGGCAGGAATGGAAGGTACCACTTACGTTAGTAAATTCTAGGCTCCTCCTGCACCCTTCTACTTTTAGGAAAGCTCATCGGCTGCCTTTCCACCCTTGGAAAGCATTACCTGTTTTCGATTCTGAACACTGAAATCTCTTTCTCCTTCAAGGGCCCACTCCATGAAATATTCCCTAAATCTCCACAGTTGAAAGCAACTTCCTCTTGGCTTCCATATCACTGTATCTTATACCATCCTAGTCGCCTTGAGAGATGCTAAGTTTACTGAGGTAACGGGGCTGTATGTATTACTCTTCATTTTTATAACCCTAGAACAATGTCTTACAATTTGTAAGTGCTTAAATAGTTCAATTCAACAAATATTTATTAGTAATTAAGGGAGAACTTACTTTCCCAAAATACTTTCTCTACACCAAGTAAAATAAGAATATAAAAATTATATATGTATTATAATACTTTACTCTTACTACTATTTACTGCTTCTAAAAACAAATTCATCAATTCTCTACAGGTTTGTACATAAATTTCAAAAGCTTGTGCACCATTTCTTTATCACAGAGGTTTCTATAAAGAGGTGGTATCTTAAGTTTGGAACTCTTCTTTGTAATGCAATAGTATGAAACTAATATCATTATCAAATCTCATCAAGTCAGTCTATACCAACATGGAATTTTGGATAAGAGATAGGCTCTGCTTTGCAAGACACTTCTTTCAAATACCTTCCTAGCTAATGTTATAAGAAAAAGTATAGTCTCAATGTCTAAAATACTTAAAAATAACATTAATACCTAGCATTTATATAGGGCACTAAAGTCTTTAAATGCTATTTCTTCTAACCTTCCAAACATCTCTGTAAAGTTATTGTTAATATTATCCCCTATTTTATAGATGAAAAAACAGAAGCAGACAGAGGTTAAGTACTTAAGTGTCTAAGGCAAAATCTGAACATGGGCCTTCCTGCCTCTAAGTCTAGTACCAAATCCACTTGTCATTTAAGGGGTCTCCAGTATACTTAAAAGTTTACCAAATAAACTAATGGTCAAATTCCCTCAATTGCTTTAGAATGACCTATTTATAAAGCAAAATTGACATGCTAATTAAAATGGTGATCTCTATTAATTAAAGCTACATTTAAACACTATTTTAAATTTAAACTTTTTCCAATCATGGAAAAAATTTTAGAGTTTAAAGAAGTTTCCCTTTACCTTTAAGAAAAACATATAATTTTACTTACTATATTTGGCAAATAAGTTTATTTTAAGTTATGTTCCAATTTTTCTCTACTGGTATAGACCTTAGCCTTTAGTTGATAGCCACAACATTACTTAATTTTGGCATATATGGCAGAATCCATTAAAATTTTTTCCAATTCATAATGTAGTTGTTACTAAGTAAATAAAGGCTTTAAAAGACTATGGGGGGGATTATAAAGGATTTCTAAATTTGCCAATTATTCTTCCCTTTCCAGAATTAAAACAGAATGCCTTTAAAATATTCTCTTAGATTTCAACAACAACCTCAGTAGTTAGTATTCACACCAATTAAATAAATGTAAGTACAGATGTTTGTGGTAGGGAAGTCAAATTGATAACCAGAGAGCAAATGAGTCAATTACCATAGAAAATAAGATTTGTAATGGAAGATTATGTGTCTCCTTACCAAAGAGATAATTAAACTTCAAAGAATCCTTGGCAGTTCAGTCTTACCTCCTGATCCCTTCTAATGGCATTACCATACCAAAGACAATTTTAATTGCTAAATGTTCAAGTGGAATTTAACATGTAGAATATATTATACTCATATAAACCTTTTTTAGAAACCTCATTTAATTCCCTCACTGCTGGAAAGTACTTTAAATGGAGAAGAGCAAACAATCAATTCCAGTGGAAACCAATGTGTCCGTGAAGAGTTTAACCCAGAAGGTTTCGTTGTTTCCTTCCCATGCCATGATTTAAGGGTGTCTGACAGTTTTCTTTGGAAGCTCTGTTTATGAATTTTCCATTTCTTGAATTTTAAAAACTTTTTAGCCATACACTCCTAAGTGCTCATGGGTACCATACTAAAGGGGAGTTGTCTGGCTATAGTGAAGTACCTCTTCTGCAATACTACAGCGCTACAAAATGGGAAATTAAAATTTTAAGAATCTCCAGACCTCTAAAAAAAGTTTCTTGGGAGCATCTGCTTAATCCAGCCCCTTATACTGTTCTCAAGTAATGGAGTAAAAAAGTTTGTTCCCAAGAATTCCTAAAGAAGCCTCTCCTTTTTATAAATTAGAACTTTTCTTGGATCTAAAAATACTATGAAATCATAAACATTCTTCAAAATCATTAAAAATTATATACCTTATTTTGGAATGATATTGCATGAATAAGTACCCTGGAAATTCTCTGATTACTGTTCTTCCCCTTTCTCCCTTTCCCAAGCTAGAAGAGATCTCATATGAAAATCACATCTGATCATAGTACAATGTGGTAGCCAAAAAAGGCTCAGAATTGAACTTATGGAAAGTGTGTACATACACACACAGAACACATAAATGTATGTATATATACATACATACACATAATTACATAGTTTACATAGCGACAGACAGATCTCCCTCCCCAGTCCCAAATGATCACTACTACATACAGTGTTAGTTCCCTCCCTCACTACATGAATTCTATCAACTATTATGCTGATAGACAATGTGGTAGAGAAGAAAGATCACTCTAGGAGTCAGAAAGATCTAGGTTCAAGTTCTACCTGATGGAGACACAACAACCATGACCATGAGCAGACTGCTTAACTTTCTAACCCACCCAAGCCATCTCACTTAAAAAGTGTTTTGCAGAGATAAACAGAAAGAAATATATATCCATATAGTTATATGTCTGTACATGTATACATGCATACACATACACGCACGTGCACACACATGCACACGCATGCACGCACTCATGCAGCGGCAGCCAGGTCAGCCCTGGAGTCAGGAGGATCTCAGTTCAAATTCAGTCTCAGACACTTACTAGCTGTGTGACCCCAGGCAAGTCACTTAATCCTGTGTGCCTCAGTTCCTCATCTGCAAAATGAGCTGGAGAAGGAAATGGCAAACCGCTCCAGTATCTTTTCTAAGAACACCTCATGACCAGTATTAAAACAACAAAGGATATGAAACCAGAAGATGAACCCCTCAAGTTGGAAGGTGCGCAACACTCACGCTGCACAGGAGGCAGCAACCAAGAACATTACAAAGAAAAAGAAGAGCCAAAAAGCCAAATGGCTATCTAAAGAGGCTTTAAAATGGCTGAGGAAAAAAGTAAAGCAAAAGGTAAAGGAGGAAGGAAAAGATATGCCCAACTGAATGCAGAATACTAGAGAATTGTAAGGAGAGAGTCTTTCTTAAATGAACAATGCAGAGAAATAAAAGAAAACAATACAATAGAAAAGACAAGAGATCTCTTCAAGAAAAATAGAGACATCTGGGTGTGATAAAAGACAAAACTGGCAGGGACTTAACAGTAGTAGAAGAGATTAAGACGAGGTGATGAGAATGTACAGAAAAGCTACGTAAGACCTTAACACCCTCAATAACCACAATGCTGAGGTTACTGATCTAGAATCATGCATCCTGGAGAACAAAGTCCAGGAGACCTTGGGAAGCCCTGATAACAATCAATAAGGCTAGTGGAATGACAGAATTCCAATTGAGCTATTTAAAATTCTAAAAGACGATGTTAAAGTATGTGAACAAAGGAAAACTCAGTGGTCACTGAACTGGAACAGATCAATTTATATCCCTTTACTAAGGGCAATGCCAAAAGAAAATGATAAAATTAACGAATAATTCCACTATTTTCACACACCAGCAAGGTTATGCTTAAGAATCTGCAAGCTAGGCTTCAACAATATGTGAACCAAGAATTAGTGAACAAATAGGCTGGTTTTTCAAAGAGGCAGAGGAACGAGAGACCAAACTGCCAACATTCACTTAATTATGGAGAAAGCAAGGAAGTTCCAGAAAAAAACAACTACTTCATTGGTTACACTAAAGCCTTTGACTATGTGGATGGAGCACAACAAAATGTGGTATGTCTTCAATGAGATAGGAGTAACAGATCATCTCACTTGTCTCCTAAGGAACCTTTATGTAGGTCAAGAAGCAACAGTTAGAATAGAATACAGAATAACTGATTAGTTTAAGATTGGAAAAGGAGAACAACAAGGCTGTA
This sequence comes from Notamacropus eugenii, assembly GCF_028372415.1. Lineage (NCBI taxonomy): Eukaryota > Metazoa > Chordata > Mammalia > Diprotodontia > Macropodidae > Notamacropus > Notamacropus eugenii. The sequence continues at coordinate 243,979,922 of NC_092872.1, forward strand.
TATTGTCACCTTCTTCATTTAACTTATATATGGAGTACATCATATAAAATGCCAGGCTGGATGATTCAAAAGCCAGAATTAATCAAAAACAACAATTAATTGTTGCTGGGAGAAATATCAACAATCTCAGATATGTAGATGATATCACTCTAATGGCAGAAAGTGAAAAAGAATTAAGAAGCTTTTTGATGAAGGTGAAAGAGGAGAATGTAAAATCTGTCTTGAAGCTTAACATAAAAAAAAACAAAACAACCTAAGATATTACACTGATCCCATTACTTCCTGGCACGTAGCGGGAGGAAAAATGTAAGCAATGTCAGATTTTATATTCCTGGGCTCAAAGATCACTGCAGATGGTGACTGTAGCCATGAAATTAAAAGATGTTTGCTTCTTGGAAGGAAAACTATGGCAAACTACAGCATACTAAAAAAACAGAGCTATCACCCTGCTGATAAAGGTCCATACACTTAAAACTATGGTTTTTCTAGTAGCAACATATGGCAATGAGAGTTGAACTATAACGAAAGCTGAGTACCGCTGAATCAATGCTTTCAAATTGTGGTCCTGGAGAAGACTTCTGAGAGTCCATTGGACAGCAAAGAGATCAAATCAGTTAATACTTAAAGAAATTAAATCAGACTATTCACTCAAAGTTTAACTACTGAAGCTGAAATACTTTGGCCATATGGAAAGACGGGACTCATTAAGAAAGACCCTGATATTTGGAAAGACTGAAGGCAAGAGGAAAATGAGACAGCAGATAGTGTCATGGAAAATGAGCTTGGACAGATTTTAGGAAATAGTGGAGGACCTGGCTTGTTATATAGTCCCTGAGGTCACAAAGAGTCAGATATACCTAAATGAACAACAACAAAATTGATATAAATACAAGATTTCTGTCATTCTTGAAATCAATATAGTCAATATACTTGTGGTTTACCTAATATTACACTAACCCTGGAATCTTAGCATAAGTTCAGCATGGTCAGAGTGTATATAATCTTTCTAATTTCACATATTCACAAATACATTCCACTCATCAGGGAAATGATGAAAGGAAGAAGAGAAAGGAAGGCAAAAGAGGAAGGGATCATTTCCCTATCAGTCATAGAATCTTGCCCTTTATTTTCCCCTTTTTAAAATATTTTCATGATCCCTACCTCTAAACTAAGGTTTTATTTTGCATATAACTGTACCTTCCATAGATCTGCCCTCCCTTTTATTCCCTGCTTTCTCCTCTCCCTTGAGGCAGCTAGTTGTCATAGGGGATGGAACACAGGACTTGGAATCAGGATTACCTAGGTTCAAGTCTTGCTTCAGACACTTCATAACTGTGTACCTATGGGCAATAACTGACAGGTTTGGACAATAAATTGGATATCAGGGGGTGAAATTGAGGAGTCAAAGGTGACACCTAGGTTGTAAGTCTGGGTGACTAGGAGGAGGAGGTTACAGTAACAGGGATATCAAGAAGTGAGGATAGTTTTTGGGGGGGGGGGAGTGGAAAGATAATGAGTTCAGTTTTAGAAATGCTGAGTTGAGTTTAATATGTTTACAGGACATCAAGTTTGAGATATACAAAAAGGCAGTTGGAGATGAAATTCTGGAAGTTTGGAGAAAGTTCAAGGCTGAATTAATGGGTCACAGAATCCTCAACACAGAAACACACACAGAAAAACAGAAAACTGAACACATGCAAACTGATTAGATTACAAAGGGAGACGAGAAGATCTGCAACAGCACAATAGGGGGACACTCACTGTTAGCAGTCATGACCAAGATAAAGATCCAGCAAAAAGAGACAAAGAAGGAGTGTTTGGATAGGTATGATGAGAATACAGAGAGTGTTACAAAAACTCAGAGAGGAGAGAATATACAGTAGAAGGTGATTAAGTGCCAAATGCTGTAGAGGGGTTAAGAAGGATAAGAACTGAGAAAAGGTCATTGGAACTGGCAATGAAATCCATGTTATGAATATGGGATACAGCAGTTTCAGCTGAATGATGAGGTCAGAAGCCAGACCACTGAGAGTCAAGAAGAGAGTGAGAGGAAAAAAAAAGTGGAGGTATCTCTACTGGAGATGACCTTCTCAAGGAGTTTAGACAGAAAAAACAGAGATACAGGATGATAGCTAAACGCAATAGGTGCACCAAGTGAGGGTTTTTTGAAAATAGGGAAGATATGGGTATGTCTGTAGGCAATAGGGCAGCAGCAGTAGATGGAGAGATTGAAGATTACTGAAGGATTAGAAATGATAGGGAGAGAAATAAGCCAGACAAGTTGGGATAGAATGGAATCACATGTAAATATAGATGGGTTAGCCTTGGCAAGAAGGGTCATTTCTTCATGTGAGGTAGGGATAAAGAACAAGACAGTGTCAGGAGACAACTCTGTGATATGCTATTATTATTGTCATCCCCATTTTACAAAGGAGAAAGCTGCGGAGTTCAGAGACATCAAGTCATTTGTCGAAGGTCACTCAGTTAGTAAATATCTAAGCAAGGTCTCAAACCTAGGTGTTCCAATTCTAAGTCCAATGCTCTCTCTATAAACCATTCTACTTGACATGAAACAAGCTGCTATCATCATCAGATTTATTTTCAAATCATCAATTATCTGGAGGAAAGATTAACATCAGTTTAGAAGTTTAGATAGTTTAGAAAAAAGAAAACAGGAAATTACTTCACACAATTACAGAGTTGAAAAAGCTAATGATTTTAAAACATGGTAAATGGTTAATGAAGGGACAGTGACTCTCCTTATAACAATTTTCGATGAAAGTTGAACTAACAAAGAAATCACTAAGAGGAGGAAGCTAAAAGATTCCAGAAATCACCTCAGGAGATAAACAATGCCAATTCTGCTATTAGAAGACCAAGTCTTAGTATATGGTAGTTCAGGTATGAATTTGGCAGGAAATGGGACACCTGTAATCCACTCAAGAACTAACAAAAATTGCTTATAGAAAGGATACTGAGTAAGAATAAAACAGTGGCTCAGGTAGATAAGATCCCCTTCCTTGCCACAGAGAACTACATCAGGTAAGTAGCCAGAATACAATGACACACAAAGTCCTAGGCCATTTACCAAGTTTGAGGATCACTGGCTACTTTTGGACTGGCTTCTTTTATGTCCTTAGGTGACAGCTATGCCAATGACTGAAGCCCTAAGTCTCCTAAACCAATGAAGTATTGGGGCAGCTCCCTTGCCTTTGAAAGGAAAAATCAGCCATTTAATTTACATGGGGGCAGGACAAGGGAAGGATGGCAAAAGGGAAGAAAATCATGGAGGGGAGATCCTGGTAGATTTTGCTCCTATGCACATATGCCTATCAAGTAACAGAGTAATATATGCTGATCACCACAGGTTATCACCAAGTAGGACTAACAGCTATGTTAATCTCCTTGATATGGAATCAAATAGTAATCTTTCCCCAGATACTCAGTTCAGGTGATTTTACTTCCAATAGCATAGACCAGCTACAACGAAAAACAGAAAAGTAAGGTAACCTTGCTTGATACAATAATCTATTAAACTGAATATTTCTTGAAGATCAATTTCTCAAAATCTGTATCTATTAAAGGGTTTTTTTTTAAGTATTCCAACTGAGAAGGTAAATTACAGTTTGTTTATAGAAGAGAAATGGGAAGAACACTCTTAAAGTGAACATAAATACTAAATTATGCATAAATACTATACATTACCATATTGGATAGCCTCTTTAAATCCATTCAGTATCATCAGTGAAGGACTGAGATTGAAATTTTTGGTCTTTTTTTATTTGGGGAATTCTTAGTGTACCTTTACATATTAATAAGACAATTAAGTAAAATTATCCTTTGAATATTAAGGCAGCCTATTCTCAGCAACCTGAAAATCTAAGTCAAATACCAGTTACAGAAATGTAACTAAATCCCTCATATAATTTTCCCCTATTTTGAACAGATGTACATTAATGCATATACTGATTTTAGCTTTGATATAAATTAATATGCAAATTTAAGTTGGAGAATAAATTAAAATCCCAATGGTGACAGATAATTCATGACATTTCCAGAGGGAGGACAAAAAATAGAGGAGATTCTGAAACCAAAGAATGTTTTTATGAATACATCTGTTCTTGTTGGTGTCATTTAATGGATCCTATTCTAGTTCAAATTCAAAATGTGCCTATTTTCCACAAAACCATTTAATAATATCTTAATTTTTCTTCTTTGGTAAATGTAACTTTGTTTTAAAAATGAAGATAGGGAGAATATGGAAACATTCAAATGTGTATTTGCATGATTACATTTCACATTTTCTAAGTTCTCAACAAGAATATTTTTTGGAGAGGCAAAAAGGAGAAAGAATATAAAAAAAGAGAAATTTCAAACTAATTATTGACTTGTAGCTTGGAGAATTGATTTGTTACTTATCAAGAGAGCTACATTCAGAATGTAATTACAGTTGTGTAGGTAATGATTCAGTTAAGAATGATGATTTATCATCAACTTATTTTCTCTAAGCTACCAAATTGATGCCTTAATTCTGGACACGAAAAAATTTTTCTTAGATATATTTGGCAATTAGCATGCTGCTAATGAAATACTCATTAACGAACAGTTACCACTAGGAGAAAATATCTGCTAGTGGAGTGAAAAAAGCATTGGACAGTCAGGTAGTCACTTTGAACTCACTTTGCTGATCTAAGCCCAGATCTACTTATTTATATGATTAGGGATAAGGAGGAAGGACATGGGAGGGGGAGTCACTAAATGATGTCTATTGTCTTTGCTGCATCTACGGTGGGAGACTGAGATTTCCAAAAATTGCAGAGAAGATGTTGAAAAAAAAAAAGTTAAACAACTTTGGTGCCCATAACTTCGTGATGCAATCAGAATACAAATTATTCTTTTTGTAAAGAACTAAGTTAACTGACTGCTACTAATGTAACTAAAAGAATCATGACAATTTCCATAGAAAAACTGTACATAATTCAAGAAGTGAACTGTTCTTTCTATTACATGGAACACTCTTAGAGAAATGCTTTAAGACTGACTTACTAGCAAATCTGAACTGGATGAATGTAGGGATAAAACATCTTGAATTTTTAAAAGTATTTTGGACGTGACAAATTATGCTTAAGATGTGTTTCATACTTTTCACTTTTACTTATATTAGCTCACTTGTTTGTGTAAACAGACTTAGCTCCATTTCTGTTGCTCAGACAGTAGTCTGGATTTTAGTCCCAGGAACTTCTAAAGACTATTGGCTAAGTTGTTACCTGCAACAGTGAAGGAAATGGTCCAAACAATGAAATCACACATTCTAAGAGAATTACATTTAGGTATGCTGAATAACATGAATTTACAACATATTGTGCAAAACAAAACTGTTTTTCATCAGCAACTTATCTTTTTTGCTTACCAGAGGGGAACACTCCCTAATTCTAAATAATATCTGAAACAGTCAAGGAGTAAGTCAAGGACAAGGCTAAGAAATTATAGGTCTCCTGACTCAGTTTGCTTATTCATTTATCAAACGCCAAGATCTTAGTATGCCAAGGCACATACTAACTCCCTGGTATGTAGAAGATACAAAGGTGAATATAATCTCATTGGATTAAGAGTTAGAAGGGCCTTTGAAGGTCCTCTACTAAAACAGTCTCATTTTACAGATAAAGGACCTGAGACCTCTCAAAGCTCATGGAGATGAAGTACTGGAATGCAGGCCCTCTGATGTACTCCTAGAGTCCCATGTTCTTTCCACCAGACTACACTGGCTCTAGGGGGAAAGATGACACTTTCTCTAGTTTGTGGAAAATGAACACTATTTATTCTAATGCATGGCCCTCTATCAAAAGATCCTGAAAAGTGTGAACTCTAAGTTAAGTCGTAATTCTCCATCCTATGTCTAGCAAATAATCACCACTTCTTGCCCTATTCCTTTGAATTCAAAGTCTTGTCCAGAGGTGTTTGTATGTTGTTTCTCCCGTTAGTGAGCTCCTTGGGAGCAGGAACTGTTTTCTGATTAGCACTCGGCACAGTGTCTAACACACAGCAGGCACTTTACATATGTTTACTGACTGACTCAAATAAAATCCAAATCAGATACTAGGGGGTTCACAGCTCAGAATAGCATCTCTCTACACCCTTTTTGTCTCCCAACTCATATAAGGAAGCATCTCCAGGTGCTTCCCCAACCTAAATCTTTGAACAGATGTTGTATATAACAAGCAGAAAAGAAGACTGTAACCACATCATGAAAACTTGACTGAAGGGAATAATATAAGAGCCATGTAGGAGACAGGAAAGAATGGAAATAAAAATGAATGGGTTAGATTTCTAAGTTCCTGAATTCTGCAGATGGGAAAAATTGTCTGTGTGATAGTGGGTGATGACAGTCAGTACAAGTGAACCTGGGGATGGCTTATTCTTGACAAAATTAACATTTTGTTCAATGAAATTGTAAAGTCATCCATTATCAGTGTTTAGGATGGAGTTAAGTTGGGGAACTGGGGACAGTGCTAATGGTAACAATAGGTGGTTATGGCCAGGAGATATTTTAGCTTTTAAGATCAGTGGAGCAACTCCCTCCTCCAAACCAAACAGCTTCTGTACAAAGAACAGTGAGGTACGATGGAAAGAATGCTAGATATGGAGTCTATCCTAGCCCTGATCAATTACCAAGTATCTGCTCATCTAACTAACAGATGAAAGATACTATACAATACAAAGTACTGGGGGAAAAAAGGTCTCAAATGTTAATCAATACTCTGTACCCATGGCATCCTTCAGAATCTGAAGACTGATTCAAGAGTATAAGAATCAAATCAGAAGTTCAGTCATGGAAAAAAACTTGGCACCATTTCTCTTCCTATGAGTATGCAACCACCTGTGCAGGGGAGAAATTTGGAGAAGTCCAGCCAAGATCATGAAGAACAGGTTCCTATTTCCATGAGAATATGTCTGTAGTCATCCATAGGACAAATCAGATTCCATACTTTTCCCTTGGTCCCACTTTAGGTTATCCCTCTTTATCCTGGGTATAGCATGTCTGTACATGCTTGTCGTTTGTTGTGGCCTCCCCACTGAGACTGCAAACTCCTTGAGGCCAGAGGCTGCTTTTGCCTCTTTTTGTGTCCCTGGTGCTTAGCATGGTGCCTGGCACATGGAGGTACTTACTAAATGTTTATTGACTTTATTGATGGCTTATTCTTTAACAAAGAATCTTGAAATAAACTAATCAACTTGGCAATATGTCATAGGAAAATAACTTTACAGAGTTAATTTTCTGTTTCTGAATAGGAAATATACTACAAATTTTAGGAATTATACTAGAAATTTCAGTAAATGTTTCAAGAGAGAGGGAAAAATTCCATTAAACTCGTCATTCAGTGTATTATCTATAATCTGTAACAGATGACAGGAAAAACATGAAGTGGGCTAATTCACATCATAATATGTGTAGGCAACCCATGAGTTGATGATAGAACAATAAATCTGAAATATTTACCAGATGAAGAGTGCACTTTTAACCCTGTCAGTATCTGCCAGCACGGCGCTTCCTGTTGACGTAACTTGATAAAAATTAACTGAAGTCAGACAACAGTAGCTTAGAAATACTCAATTCTGTTTCCCTTCAATTACTTTTTACCTAATGGAAATCCAGTGGACACTTCAGTAAGAGGACACAATTGAAGCAAAAACTTCCATATTTGTTTTCAGCCCATGCCCTCTTATCTACAGATATGAGGAAAAAACCTAAATCTGCAAGGAAACATTCACAGGAAGTATTTTAAATAAATAATAACTCAATTATACATCATTTTAAAGTTCGGAAAAATGCTTTACATACATTATTTCATGTCAGCCCCACGGAAACTGTGGGTTATGTATTAGAGGTAATATTTTCTTCCCCACTGTGCAGTTAAGGAAACCGAAGCTCGAAGAGATTAAGTAAATTTGTCAAAGGACAGACAGTTTCTAAATGGCAGAAGCCAGGACTAAACCCAGGTCTTCCTGGCTCAAAACTAAGCACTAAATTTGATATGCCAACCTGGCCTTTTGCTCCATTTCATCTTTCACAATTGAGTAAATTTTGAGATAAAGCAGATAGCCTTCTACCTAATAGTGGAATACCATACCATGCAAATCAAGCTGACAAGCATTTAAGCGCCTACTATGTGCTAAGGATTGTGCCAAGGAATTATGCTTTATTTAATAAATATTAATTTCTCTATGTTTTTTTCAGTTTCTGAAATATTTTAGGTTAATTAAAGATAAAGAAATGGTCTGTACTTATATGATTATTTTTTAAAATACAGAAGCAAGTTATTTTTTACTTAATATATCCCTTGTTTTTTGACACTGATTCTTCATCAAAGAAGTTTTATTAATCTAGAAAAAATGAAAGATTTATAGGTAAAACCTTATCCAAATAAAAAAAGAATACCAAAAAGATCCTAATTTACTAAAACATAATTTCTCAAAGTGCATTTTAAGTAATATGAACTAAATAAGAAAATTTTCATGTTAGTGATTTCCAGCTTTAAATCTAGGATTCTATGACCTACTTTCATTCACTCTAGCAGTTTAAATGAAAGCTATTACACAACTAACTACAGGGATCTATCCTGGGCCCTCTTTAATGTCCCCCTTCAAAAACTTTTGAACTTTGTAACTCTCAGAAAGTTTAGCCACAAAAGGAGGCAAGATATGTAATGATATCAATGAGTATGAATGGATTAAGTGAGAATGGAAGGACCATGGATACATTTGTAGGCCACAGGGAAGCAGTTAGTAGACAGGGAGAGACCTACAACAGGTGAGAAAGTGAGAATGATGGGGGTTGTGTGGGGGGGTGGGAGCGGGTAGCAATTTGCTGAAGAAGGCAGAGTGGAATATTACTTATGAATGCAGAGGATGTCTTGGCAAGAAGGGCCATCTTGTTACATAATACAGGTGAAGAAGTTGGTGGTAGGAAGCACCTGATGATATGAGATGAGAAAGAGTAGAGAAGACAGAGTACTCAGAGAATGGCTTCAATTTCTCAGGGAAATACAAGACAAAGTTTTCAGCTGAGAGGGTGTGGAATAGAAGAACCATGGGAGGTTTGAGAAGGGATGAAAAGACTTGGAAGAGCTCCTCTGATGAATGAGATAGTACATTAATTAGTAAAGCGTAAAAGTTCAGCAGCAGTGAGGGCCCAGTGGAGGTGAGGATTCCCTCTTCTGGTACACAGTGAAGCCCATTCATACATCATCTTGGGTGACCTTTGTACATTTTCTCCATAAAGCCTCTAAGAATCACCTAGGTAAGACTTCTGATACGGTCATTCAGTTTCTCCTTGTCAATTCTAGCTCTACAATCTCTCTCAAATGTGTCCCCTTCTCTCTGCTCAGACAGTCCCCCACATGCTCATCTCTATTGCCTGAACTATTACAATAATGTCTCTGTGTCTCAAGTACCCTCCCTCGCTGATCTATCTTCCGCAAAGCTGCCAAACTGATATTCCTACTGTTACTCTCTTGCCTTGAAGACAATATGCAAACTCCAGTATTTGATGCTTAAAACCCTTCACAATCTACCTCTGACCCATCTCTGCAGACTGATTTTGCATGGATCCCCTCCCCACTTTGTTCTGAGCAAACAGGTTTGCCTGCTACTGCAGGACATTTTATCTCCTGTTTGAGGCGTTCAGTCAAGTGGGTGCTTTCTCCTCACCTCTGACGCTTAAAATCCCTAGCTTCATTCAAGACTCAGTTCTAATGCAAACTTCACCATAAGATTTTTGCCAATTTCCCCCATATCCCAGGGGAATTTAATGAATACTTGCTGAATGAGTAGGTCAGTACAACATCATTCCATTATTCTATTAAAATACTAGCTGGAGATCTGACTTTATCCAAAATAGCAAGTATGGTTCATCACTACTTCCCTTTTTAAGGGACAAAAAAGGCTGACAGTTGACAGGGCACATTCTTTTTGTTTTATGAAACAAGTCCTTGTGTACCTTGAACTGTGAGGTCTGCCTGAGCCTCTATGGTCTCATTGCCATTATCAGCTATGCAGGCGTAGGTTCCAGCATCTTCCTCCATGAGGTCCCTGACTTCCAGGTTACTTCCTGCCAGCAGCATTAATCTGTCAGAGCTGCACAAAACAAAATGTATCAGGGATATTAGTTACTGATTAACAAATTATCATCACTAAGACTAAAATCTTAAAGATTCTCTAAATAAGAAAAAGTGGCCAAAGCATATTATTCTTCATGGTGCTATTGCCATCAGGAAGTGGAAAGACTACCAATCTTAGAGCCAGAAGACCTGGACTGAAAATCCACCTAACTTTGCACTTTGCCTCTCTGTGCCTTGTTTTCTGCTTCTGTAAATGAGCTATCCTCCCTTTTCTACTCAATCAAATGATATTGTTATATTTAAGTGCTGTCACACAAAGTTAAAATACTTTAAGTTCATTTTTACATGATTTTAGCCTTGCACAAGGATCAAACATTCAGATGTTATAATCTAGTTAGTATTCATATAGCTCTCTAAGGTTTGTACAACTCTGTGCAAATTATCTCCTTTGATCCTCACAACAGATCTACAAGGCAGGTGCTAGCCTTATCTTCGCCCACTTTACAGATGAGGAAACTAGGACTGGGCAGCTAGGCGACACAGTAGACAAAACGTCAGGTCTGGAGTCAGAAGTACTCATCTTCCTGAGTTCAAATCTAGCCTCAGACACTTGATATCTGCGTGATCCTGGGCACAGTGATTTGTTTGCCAGTCTCCTCATCTGTAAAATGAACTGGAGAAGGAAATGGCAAACTACTCTAGTATCTCTGCCAAGAAAACTCTAAATGGGGTCACAAAGACACAACCGACAAATAACTGAACAACAACAAAACTGAGAATAAGAGAAGTTGTCCAACTTCTAGGGCTAGTAAATGTCTGAACCAGCATTTGAACTCAGGCGTTCTTGATCCACATCCAACAGTCTACCTACTACACTACAAAGCTGCTTCCATGCAAATGTTATTAAAGAAATGCCTAACTATCACTGCATTATCAAAATGGGCACTTTTGCTGTAAATCATAACAGTCTTTTCAAATTTTCTGAAATTTAAGACATTGTAATTAATTTCCCCAAATCAATCACTCTCCCAGACATTGATGTTGCTTTCACATAGGTCGTGTTTTGGTCAGATGTATGAAATCTTCCGATGATAATCACCTGATAATCACGATGATAATCAATCAAGGGATTGTAGCTAAGGAATTTGGATGAAATACATGATCCCTGGCCAAAGGCTGTCATTCTCAAAAGGAAGGTTGAGAATTGGGGGATCTTAAAGCTAAAAATAATAGTTCATAATTTGTCTTACACTCACTACCTCCAATATGGCTAGCAAACTCTCACCACTTGGTTATTCTACGCATCACTTACTATATTAATCACCAGCTACCTGAGAAAACTAACCCTAACCCCTGCCTCCCATTTTGTCATCCTCTTCCCATTCAACTCTTAATTTTGGCCACTCTTTTACTGCATCCTCTGCAATCTCAGATTCACACTGAACAAACTTCTTTTCTTTTTGGAGATTTTCCTTGGATAATTCTCGCACCTATTTTCTCTCAATGAGCTTTGGTTCCTCTTCAACACAATCCCTTGTCTTTCACCATTCTCTCTAGCAATGGCTATACTTTCTCTCACACCCTTTAACATATTAGCTTTAGACAGAGTTAAGAATACTTCTTGATCCCCACTCCAGACTCTCCCTTTGCTCCTCTCAGTAATGAGTGAACTTCTATGAAGTTCACACTAATAAATCTTTTAACCCTACACAGATTATTATAGCTATTGTCTGTCAGTCCTCAGGCTACCTCTTTTCTCAAATGCTCAGCTTCTGATTCAAAATCTTCCTCTCCCACCCAATAACGCTGATACACGTTCAAGTGCCCTAACCTCCCAGTTCCTCGATCTCTTTCCCCACTGCACTTGCTTCTCACTATTACCTATGTTTTTCATTTCCTAAATAAAAACTCAAGCTCGCTCTCTGACCACAATCTATCATTCCAATTTTCCCTATGCCTTCCCTTTCTAAAGCTAATCTTGCCCATCACTGCTGCCTCATGAAGACTTCCTCAGGATCATGATCCCCTCCTCTCTGACTTCACTTTCTTTTCTCCCCAATACCGAACCCTTAGTGACCTGGTTCAATTCAACATTCTCCGTTAGTCTTTGTCCTATCCCACTTGTTTCTTGCCAAATTCCAGACATGAATTATTCTTACTGTCTGCCTCCTCTGCTACTACTTAAGTGATGTTAAATGGAGCTGAGGAAAAACACAACTTAGGATATGGGTAACACTACAAATTTATCTAAATGCAACTGGGCATTCAGTACAGTAAGACAATCTCACAACTCTGTGACATCATCCCTTACTATTTCTAACTTTAGTCTAGTCTGGTTAAGAAACTAATTTCATCTTTAGTAAACTCTCTTTCCCATGGCCACTCAATCTCCATGTACTCATAGCCCTATCTCCTCCCTTCATATCCAGAAGACTGTCCCTATTATCATCTCTTCTCTCTAAAAACTTCAATCTCTCCCTGCTAACTAGTTCTCTTCTCTGCTGCCTTCAAATATGCCCAACTTCCTGTCCTAAAAACCCCCCAAAAACACAAAACAAAAAACCCTCACTAGGAAGCTATCATCTTTACTAACTAAAATTCCAAATCTCTCATCCATTTCTTGGCCAAAGTTCTTGAAAAAAAAATATCTATCTATACTCGGTGTTTCTACTTCCTCTCCTCTTACTTTCTTCTAAACCTTCTCACATCTTGGCTTCCGATCTCATCACCCAACTGATACTGCTCTCTTTAAAGTTACCAATGATCTCTTTAATTGTGAAATCTAATGGCTTGTTTCATTCTTCTAGACCTCACTGTGACATTTGATATTGTCAATGCCCCCTTCTCTCCTTGTGGATACTCTTTGGGTTTTGGTAACAGTGCTCTCTCCTGTTTATCTGCTGCTTATCTAACCACTAGTTCTCAGTTCTACCTCACTAGCTCATCCATCATGTCATGTGCACTGGCCCTGGGTGTCCTCTACTGCTCTGTGCTGGGACCCTCTTGTCTTTGCACTCTCACATTTGGTGACATCATATTGTTATGTAGCTGACTCTGAGATCTTTAGATCTATGTGGCAGGGGTGTGCAACCTTTGGCTGAATCCAAACTTCACAGAACAAATCCCATTTTGTGAAGTCTGGATTCAGTTAAAGGGCCACACTTGAGGACCTAGAGAGCCACGTGTAGCCTCAAGGCCATAGGTTCCCACCCCTGGCTGGTTTTTCTCATGACCCTCATGAAGATCCACATACTTAATTGCCTTTTGGTCAAACTGCATGTTCATAGACATCACCGCTCAATATCTCTAAAACAACTCATTATCTCTCCTCTTCACCACCACTGTCCTTACAGTTAAAGACGTTCATTTCTTTAGTGTCACCCTCACCTCCCCACTCTTCTTTCCTCATTTCTATTTCTACAAAGTTCTTTCACATAGATTCCCTTCTCTTCACTCATAAAACTACTTTGAATCAGGCATTCATCCTCTCCTACCTAAACTATTATAATATCCTCCTATTTTGTCTCATTAATCCACTCTACTATTTGGTCTCTCTCTACTCTAAACTATACTCTACACAACACATAACATAAACTCAAAGGGATTTTTCCTTAACTATGTCATTCTTTATAAAATAAACTCCAGTGGCTCCCTATTATCTCTGACATCAAATATAAACACTGTTATTTGGCCTTTAAAGTTCTTTACAGCTGGGTCCTTTTTACTTCTCCAGACTTCTTATGTAATATTACCCCTCCTCCATTCCCTATATAGTTCAGACCTACTGGCCTGCTTACTACTGCTGAGTCCCACATCTGACACTCTTTGTCTCTAGTTTTATGCCTCTGCACTAGTTGCTACCCAGCCATGGGTACTCTGCTGATTTATGCCTCACAGAATCCTGGGTTTCCCTGAATATACCTGAAGCCTATCCTGTACATTACCACTTCCTACAGTTCCTAGGGCCTTCTTTCCTAGTATGTATCGCCTATATCCTTAAATATTAACATCCGTCTCTCCCAACAGAATGTAATCTTCTGAAGGGCAGGGACTATTTCACTCTTATCTTGGTCTCCCAAATGCTGAACACAGAGCCCAACACACACGGAGCTACAAATGCCGAATCTCATTTGTGACTCCTTCTAAACAATGGCTGAATAAATTATGGTATATGAATGTAATGGAATACTATTGCACCATAAGAAATGATGAACAAGAAGACTTCAGAGAGGCCTGGAAGGACTTATATGATTTGACGCTGAGTGAAAGGAGCAGAACCAGGAGAACTTTGTGCATAGCAATGACCACAGTGTGTGAGAGTTTTATCTGGTGGATTTGGATCTTCATAGCAATGCAAGGACATAAAAAAAAAAATCCCAATGGTCTTCTAAGGCAAAATGCCTTCCACGTTCAGAGAAAGAACTATGGAATTCAATCGCAGAATGTAGCAGATCATTTTGTGTGTGTGTGTGTATTATGTTTTGGTTTGTTATATGATTTCTCCCATTTATTTTAGTTCTTCTACACAGCATGACTATAGTGAAAATGTATTCAATAGGAATGTATGTGTAGATCCTATATAGAATTGTATGCCATCTTAGAGAGGGCAGGGGGGTAGTTGGGGGTAGGTAGGGGGGAAAAATGCTGGTCTCCTTCTTCTAAGAGCTGACATTACAGTAATACTTCAGAATTAAAACATTCTACATTAAATATTCATTCATTCCACAAAGCATTAATTGTGAGGTAAAACCACTATCGCCGATGCTCTCAAAGAGCTTACACTGGAATGGAGAAACATGTACACAGATAAAAGTCTATACAAAACAAAGCAAATACAAGGTAACCTTGGGGATGGAAGGGGCCAAGGAAAGATCTACGACAAAGAAAGTGCTGCTTGAGATGAATCTTGAAGGAAGACCTGGATTACAAAAGGAGGTAAGGAATGAGAGCATGAAAGCAACAAGAAATTTTCAGTTTTACTTTAGTAATTTAATGTTATCATATATTTCTTAAGCCTTTCCTTAATTACTTTATTTACTCACAGAAATAAAATGCAGACAGTGTGAAAACTGACCCTGCTAAAAAACTATCCATTTTTATCTATTTTAGAATTGTTAACTTTTTTTGTTTTTAAAAGGCTTCTTATAGTTTATGAAGATTTAAACTTTTCTTTTTTTTTTTTTAAGGCTGGTGGCATTTTTACTTTTTTTAATTTAAATTTATTTATTTAAGTTTTCAACATTCATTTCCACAAAATTTTGAGTTCCAAATTTTCTCCCCATTTCTCCCCTGCCCCCACCCCAAAACGCCAAGCATTCTAATTGCCCCTATCACTGAACTCCCTTTTAACATCCCTCCCCTCCCTTATCCCCATCTTCTCTTTTGTCCAGTAGGGCAAGATAACTTTCTATATCCCATTACCTGAATTTCTTATTTCCTAGTAGCAAGAACAATACTCAACAGTTGTTCCTAAAACTTTGAGTTCCAACTTCTCTTCATCCCTCCCTCCCCACCCATCCCCTTTGGGAAGGTAAGCAATTCAATATAGGCCATATCTGTGTAGTTTTGCAAGTGACTTCCATAATAGTCATGTTGCGTAAGACTAACTATATTTCCCTCCATCCTATCCTGCCCCCCATTGCTTCTATTCTCTCTTTTGACCTGGTCCTTCCCCAAGAGTGTTGACTTCTAATTGCTCCCTCCTCCCATTGCCCTCCCTTCCATCATCCCCCTGCCCTGCTTATCCCCTTCTCCCCCACTTTCCTGTATTGTAAGATAGGTTTTCATACCAAAATGAGTGTGCATTTTGTTCCTTTCTTTAGTCGAATGTGATGAGAGTAAGCTTCATGTTTTTTCTCTCACCTCCCCTCTTTTTCCCTCCACTGAAAAGTCTTTTACTTGCCTCTTTTATGAGAGATAATTTGCCCCATTCCATTTCTCCCTTTCTTCTCCCAATATATTTCTCTCTCATCCCTTAATTTCATTTTTTAAAGATATGATGCCATCCTATTCAATTCACCCTGCGCTCTGTGTGTGTGTGTAATTCCACCAACTACCCAGATACTGAAAAAAGTTTCAAGAGTTACAAATATTGTCTCTTTCCATGTAGGAATATAAACAGTTCAAGTAAGTCCCTTATGATTTCTCTTTGCTATTTACCTTTTCATGCTTCTCTTGATTCTTGTGTTTGAAAGAAAAATTTTCTTTTCAGCTCTGGTCTTTTTATCAAGAATGCTTGAAAGTCCTCTATTTCATTAAAAGACCATTTTTTCCCCTGAAGTATTATACTTAGTTTTGCTGGGTAGGTGATTCTTGGTTTTAGTCCTAGTTCCTTTGACTTCTGGAATATCATATTCCACACCCTTCGATCCCTTCATGTAGAAGCTGCTAGATCTTGTGTTAACCTGATTGTATTTCCACAATACTTGAATTGTTTCTTTCTAGCTGCTTGCAATATTTTCTCCTTGACCTGGAAACTCTGGAATTTGGCCACAATGTTCCTAGGAGTTTCTCTTTTTGGATCTCTTTCAGGTGGTGATCGGTGGATTCCTTGAATACTTATTTTGCATCCTGGTTCTAGAATATCAGGGCAGTTTTCCTTGATAATTTCATGCAAGATGATGTCTAGGCTCTTTTTTTGATCATGACTTTCAGGTAGGCCCATAATTTTTAAATTGTCTCTCCTGGATCTATTTTCCAGGTCAGTTGTTTTTCCAATGAGATATTTCACATTATCTTCCATTTTTTCATTCTTTTGGTTTTGTTTTGTGATTTCTTAGTTTCTCATAAAGTCCTTAGCCTCCATCTGTTCCATTCTAATTTTGAAAGAACTATTTTCTTCAGTGAGCTTTTGAATCTCCTTTTCCATTTGGCTAATTCTGCTTTTTAAAGCATTCTTCTCCTCATTGGCTTTTTGAACCTCTTTTGCCAATTGAGTTAGCCTATTTTTCAAGGTGTTATTTTCTTCAGCATTTTTTTGGGTCTCCTTTAGCAAGGTGTTGACCTGCTTTACATGCTTTTCTTGCATCTCTCTCATTTCTCTTCCCAATTTTTCCTCCACCTCTCTAACTTGATTTTCAAAATCCTTTTTGAGCTCTTCCATGGCCTGAGATCAATGAGTATTTATTTTGGATGTTTGGGATACAGAAGCCTTGACTTTTATGTCTTTCCCTGATGGTAAGCACTGTTCTTCCTCATCCGAGAGGATGGGAAAAGATATCAGTTCACCCAGAAAGTAACCTTCTATAGTCTTATTTTTTTTCCCTTTTTTGGGCATTTTCCCAACCAGTTACTTGACTTTTGGGTCCTTTGTCAAGAGGAGGGTATACTCTGGGAATCTGTAAGATCTCAGTTCCTCCTAGGTGGCACAATCAAACGTGTACACTGGTCTGGGAGCAGAAAGAGATTTTTGTGCCCAGAATCTTAGCAGAATTTCCTCTCCAGAGCCATCTGGCCTCCAGTTCCACCAAGCCAGCATGGAGGGGCTGAGATTCAGTTAAGCTGTGGGGGCAGCGCTGCCATCCAACTAAATAAATAAAATCTAATTCTGCAACTGAGATAAAGATCAGCTCCCTCAGGGCCTCTACACAGGGTTGAGGTAAGAATGGGCTGCTCAGTGCTCCCAGGGGTTTTACGATCCAACAATGGATGTGGGCTGCTGTGGGAACTGCTGCCTGCCCAATGTGGCCTCTGTGGCTGCTGCCTAAGGCCGGACCTATGGGAAGGGCCTTCTCCCTTTCCAGCCAGCTGATAAAACCCTGTCACTGACCTTTGGTGCCTGTGGGTTGAGGGATCTGCAAACCCGCTGCTGCTGCTGCTGCAACTGGGGATTCTGCGACTGGAGATTCCACCCCTGAGGTGTCCTCCTCCCAGAGCCATGCCATGCCGCGCAGCCAAGGCTGGGCTGGGCTCCACTCTGCTTCCGGTGCAACAGACGTTTCCCATGGGCCTTTCAGGTCACCCTGGGCTGGAAATCTCTTCCACTCTGTTGTTCTCCACTTCTGCTGCTCCAGAATTTGTTGAGTTCCTCTCTACAGGTATTTTATGGGCTATATGGGGACAGCCTGCATATGTGTGTCTTTCTACTCCGCCATCTTGGCTCTACCCCCACCCCCACCCCTCAGTGTGTGATTTAATCTTTTCTAAAGAAAATTCAAGCAAATTAGTCTTGTGGAGAAACTTTACCACACCTGTGTCTCCTATCAGTCTATATATTCAGAACACCCTCTGGTGGGAAAAGGTGAAGTTAAACTGATAGAACAAATAAAATTTAAAGTGCAAAAATATATATGGATTTAACTGAAATCCTTTGCTGAAAGCTGTTATCCTATATAACATAAAATACAGGTTTGATGAGCCAACATTCAGATGGTCTTAAAAATAACAAAATCATCACCAAATTAAGTGATGGTTTCAGATTCAACTTTCCATTAAGATTCTTCAAGTGGAAAGAACTTCTATTAGGATGAACTGCTAGAGAAGCCTTGCTATAGGGTGAAACAATAAATGCTGGGAAATGAAGCTTAATTAATGGATAAAACATAAGCCACTATTACTCAATAATGATCTGTTTAAACACTTTCAGGGACAAGGAATTAAATATTTAAAAGGGTGACATGTTTCACTCCTGAATAGCCCCAATTGGTAGAAACATTTTCCATCAGAATGTGCCTCCTTTTAACTTCTTTTTGTTCTCTGAAGTTACATACAACATATACACAAATACAAATATATAAACAAGTAAATAAATAAAATCTAATTCTGCAGCTGATGTCAGTGTTTCAAAACGGGTAAAAAGGAGTTCAAATTTGGTCTCTTTTACAGGTAAAATATCTGTTTCCTCCAACCATTCCTTATATGGCTTTGATTTCAAATTCTTCACAACATAAACAAATAAGTTCAGTACACAAGCTTTTGATGGCCACAGGACATACAGTTGGAAATGATGGAAAACATACCCCATAGTAATAGGTAGGATTTGATACTGGTCTTCCTGACTCTAACTCTCTATACATGGTGCCACCTAGTTGCCTCTAATACTAACTAGAAATAGAAATAAGGAAGCATAATCAAAGAAAACAAATCAATACACTAACCATGTCTGGAAATATGTATCTCATTTAGTACCTATACACTATTATTTTCCTGTCAAGAAACAAGAAGCCTACTGTTATTATCATTTGGAGTCCACAACCGTTTGCTGTGTTCATGAGAATTTTGAAGGATTTCAAAGTTGTTTTCTTTTACATTACTGTGGCTATCACGTAAACTACCCTGGATCTGCTCATTTCACACAAGTCTTAGCAAGTTTCTCTGAATTCTTCACATTCATCACTCTTACTTTACAATCCCATTACTTCATTTCCATAATGGTTCAGCTATACCCCAATTAATAGATATCCACTGTTTCCAGTTCTTTGTTACAACAAAAGTTGCTCCCATAAATGTACACGTGTATTATTTCTCTCTGCCTTTACCCTTGAGAAGGGAATGCCTAGTCATAGCATTTGGGGGAATCAAAGTTTTGTACAGTTTAATGACTTTTGATGTACGGTACCAAATTGTTTCCGAGAATGGTTTGGCCATCTACTTACTTCTCCTCAAACCTGACACACACAATCCTACCTCTCTGTCTCTTTATTCCATTCCTTATTCCTATTCTTGCAATAAAAACTCTACATAATCTTCAAATCCCAGCTAAACTCCTAGCTGTTCACCAAAGTTCTTCATTTCTCACTCTGAGTCTTTTTCAAAACCATTTCCTGTTTTCACTAAAAGCTCACAAATACATCTGCATCAGCTTCCCTCATTACCCTGGCCTCCAGTGATCTCATCTATAACACTCACTGGTATCGCTATAAACACACTGTTACTTAACTGTTTTCAGTATATCTTGTCTCCCTAAATGATTTTCTGATAGTAGGCTGTGTTCTTTATATAAAATATTATATATAACATTTATCTGTGTTTATGTAATATTTATATTATACTTATTATATGGTGTACAATTATATGCTATATTATATAATTAGTCACATATATTACATTTGGGCATCTCACCAACAGCACTTAAGTGAAGTTCTTTTGAAATATTAATTTCTCAGTAAATATCTGGTATTTGGTTGTAATTTAAGATTCAGTAGTCCATTAAAAA
The DNA here is from genome assembly GCF_028372415.1 of Notamacropus eugenii. Lineage (NCBI taxonomy): Eukaryota > Metazoa > Chordata > Mammalia > Diprotodontia > Macropodidae > Notamacropus > Notamacropus eugenii. The sequence goes on from NC_092872.1 coordinate 244,000,193, forward strand.
TATAATAATATTCTAATAGTGTTGTTGTATGGCAGCCAAGGAAAACAATACAATTCCCTCTGAAGAATTAAAAATGTGTTATCACACAAGAGGCAGTGGAGAGGTGGGCATGAATAGGATGCAATAGATAACAAATAATTCCAGTGAACAAAAATAAGAAACAGCATCCGTGAATTATAGGATAAGAAGGAAGGGTGGGTTGATCATGTGGAAAGAACATTGGATGACACTGTACAGCACAATGTCAAGACAAAGTAAAGAAATCCTTCATCACGCTGGATGGGTCTCCAGTGGAGAATGAATGGGAAGACATAAGACTAGAGCTACATAGGACTGGGCAGGTATAGATGGCTTACAATCTACAACATCAGAGGGAACTCCTCAATTAATGAGATTATGGGCGTGTTTGAATATTATAATAGCACACATAGGCCTAAAGATTAAGTGCCAAATGTTTAAATTTTTAAAATTCTTTTCAATCCAAATTTCAAATGCCTTTATCACTACAAAATTTATTCTGTAAGGAACATTTTAACTCTTCATTCTTCATTTAATTGGTGTTTAAGTTCTTCATCTAAGTAAGATTTTCCCCAATGTTTAATTTTAATTTACTGTGGTTGGTACATTTTAACAGCTTGCTTTATATAGTCTCCAATTTTGAGAACATCTGTCTTAACTATTTTTACAACACATACTTTTCTGGGGGGAGAGGGGGAGACACTCAGGGTTAAGTGACTTGCCCAGGGTCATACAACTAGTAAGTGTATAAGCCTGAATTTGAATTCAGGTCTCCCTGACTCCAGGGTTGGTGCTCTATCCACTGCCCCACCTAGACGTCCCTAACATTTTAAAAGTTGTTTTCTTTTTGGCTGAAAAGTGTAATGAAAGCAGGCATCACTTTAACCAGTTCAAAAGTAACTGAGATTGATTTGTTATCTTAGAAATTTGTAAAGGGTAGATCACATCTTAAAATTATTTCTTTTACAAAAAGTCTTAATTATAAATTATCTTTAAGGAATTAATTCTATTCCAGATTTTTCATTTCCATTTGGCACTCAGGTACGTTCCTGTGCTGTATAGAGTGCTTGTAATTCTTTGAGGCCTCAGATTTTTAAACATCTTCGTATTTGAAATTAGGCTGTCTCTAACAATAGCAAACAGAGATACTGGAAACACTTACAGGAAACACTTTAGCTGTCCCTAAAGTGAAACTATCAGAATAGTTTTCATTCTTTTTTTCCTTCCTTACTGCAACTAAATCAATAGGTATTAAGTGAGTTTCCTATGAAGTTTTTCCTAGAAAGTATTTTTAAAAGATTTTTACAGTAAAGGAAGAAAGAATTTTGGATACGTGTGCTGCTCCTGGGGGTAAATCAATAGCTCTCCTACAGTGTGTCTATCCAGGTAAATTGTTTTGTTTTTAGTGTGTATTAAATTAGTGTGCCACATACAAAGGATAACCAGTGGCTTAAAGACAGATTAAGTAAAAATGTGAGAGTAAATTTGAATTGTGGAAAGCCTAATGAACTGTGTAACAGAGTGACTTGAAATCCTTCAACCAAGAAGAACAAGGTGAATCCCTTGTTTTTCCATTTATGGAAACCAAAAACAAAAAGGAGGGCATGTATTAGTGTGTAATATGACCAAATTAATTCCATGATATCTTAAAACACTGGTGCAAGTGTTAACTGAATTTTACAATTTGTTTTTTTTATTTTAAAAAAATGTGTAACAGCCTCTGATAACAACCTTATTATTGTTGGCTTTATGTACCATGAGAGATTTGTGAAAGACAAGACAGCAAGAAAGACAGTGCGCTCTGAAGCCCATGGATCAGACAACAACAGGTACCTGCCAAAGCTCCACTTAAGGGTTGGCTTAGAGTGACTATCAATAGTAAAAGTTTCTCTTTTCCTCTCAGCTTCCTTTAGTTATTGTTTTCTGCTCATTACAGAGACCATTTCCTGACTACTTCTTAAAGAGGTCTATTCACTGAAAGGATGTTACCTCCCTCTAAGTGAGTACCTGAAAAGGCCTAGCCTATAAAGGCCAAGGTTTCCCAGTGCATCCTGGGTCATCTCCAGTCATCCTGATGAATATCTGGTCACTGGATTCAGATGGGTCTGGAGGAGAAGTGAGGCTGGTGACTTGCACAGCCCTCCCTCACTCAAAACAAAGTCAAACCGGGGTGGAGCCAAGATGGCAGAGTAGAAAGATGCACATACACATAGCTCCGAACCCACAACCCATAGAACGGCTACAGGGAAGTAACTCACGGCGAATTCTGCACCCAGAGGCCACGGAATATTGGAGCGAGGGAGATTTCTGTTCCGGAGAGACCTACAAACCTCTCGCGGGGGGTCCTTCGCGCTGCGGACTGGGCGCCGGGACTGGGAGCTGAGTGCAGCCCTGCCGCGGCCGCGGCACCAAGAGGAAAAGATCCGAGCAGACTTCAGGGACGGGATCTCCAGCAGCCACGCGGGTCCCTCCACCCTCAGAGGGACCTGCAAACCTCTCGCAAAAGGTCCGTCGTGCTGCAGACGCGGAGCCCAGCCCAGACCTGCTGCGGCTGCGGCCGCGGCACCGAGAGATACAGATCCGAGCAGGCTTCAGAGACGGGATCTCCAGCGGCCGCACAAGTCCCTCTATGGGGGTCGGTGAGAGAGTCTCTTTGGCAGGTCGAGAGGGGAGTGGGGTGCCCCCATAATTCAGGCTCCCCCGGGAGGTGGAGGCTGGGAGGCGGCTGCGGACCAGGGTTCCCCAAGCGGGCGGGAGCCTGGATCCATTGTGGAAGGTCTGTGCATAAACCCCCTGAGGGAACTGAGCCTGAGAGGCGGCCCTGCCCTGACCTGACCACCTGAACTTAATTCTCACACTGAATAGCAGCCCTGTCCCCGCCAAAAGCCCTAAGGCTGGAAGCAGCATTTGAATCTCAGACCCCAAACGCTGGCTGGGAGGATCAGGAGGCAAGATTGTGTGAGGAGAATATTCAGAGGTCAAGTCACTGGCTGGGAAAATGCCCAGAAAAGGGAAAAGAAATAAGACTATAGAAGGCTACTTTCTTGGAGAACAGGCATTTCCTCCCTTCCTTTCTGATGAGGAAGAACAATGCTTACCATCAGGCAAAGACACAGAAATCAAGGCTTCTGTGTCCCAGCCCACCCAATGGGCTCAGGCCATGGAAGAGCTCAAAAAGAATTTTGAAAATCAAGTTAGAGAGGTGGAGGAAAAACTGGGAAGAGAAATGAGAGAGATGAAAGAAAAGCATGAAAAGCAGATCAGCTCCCTGCTAAAGGAGACCCAAAAAAATGTTGAAGAAATTAACACCTTGAAAACTAGCCTAACTCAATTGGCAAAAGAGGTTCAAAAAGCCAATGAGGAGAAGAATGCTTTAAAAAGCAGAATTAGCCAAATGGAAAAGGAGATTCAAAAGCTCACTGAAGAAAATAGTTCTTTCAAAATTAGAATGGCACAGATGGAGGCTAAGGACTTTATGAGAAAGCAAGAAATCACAAAACAAAGCCAGAAGAAAGGAAAAATGGAAGATATTGTGAAATATCTCATTGGAAAAACAACAGACCTGGAAAATAGATCCAAGAGAGACAATTTAAAAATTATGGGACTACCTGAAAGCCATGATCAAAAGAAGAGCCTAGACATCATCTTTCAAGAAATTATCAAGGAAAACTGCCCTGAGATTCTAGAACCATAGGGCAAAATAAATATTCAAGGAATCCACAGAACACCGCCTGAAAGAGATCCAAAAAGAGAAACTCCTAGGAACATTGTGGCCAAATTCCAGAGTTCCCAGATCAAGGAGAAAATATTGCAAGCAGCTAGAAAGAAACAATTCAAGTATTGTGGAAATACAATCAGGATAACACAAGATCTAGCACCCTCTACATTAAGGGATCGAAGGGCATGGAATAGGATATTCCAGAAGTCAAAGGAACTAGGACTAAAACCAAGAATCACCTACCCAGCAAAACTGAGTATAATACTTCAGGGGAAAAATTGGTCTTTCAATGAAATAGAGGATTTTCAAGTATTCTTGATGAAAAGACCAGAGCTGAAAAGAAAATTTGACTTTCAAACACAAGAATCAAGAGAACCATGAAAAGGTGAACACCAAAGAGAAGTCATAAGGGACTTACTAAAGCTGAACTGTTTACATTCCTACATGGAAAGACAATATTTGCAACTCTTGAAACATTTCAGTATCTGGGTACTGGGTGGGAGTACACACGCACACATGCACACACGCACACATACATAGAGGCAGAGTGCACAGAGTGAATTGAAGAGGATGGGATCATATCTTAAAAAAAAAAAAATGAAATCAAGCAGTGAGAGAGAAATATTGGGAGGAGAAAGGGAGAAATTGAATGGAGCAAATTTTCTCTCATAAAAGAGGCAAGCAAAAGACTCATTAGTGGAGGGATAATGAGGGGAGGTGAGAGAAAAACATAAAGTCTACTCTCATCACATTCCACTAAAGGAAAGAATAAAATGCACACTCATTTTGGTATGAAAACCTATCTTACAATACAGGAAAGTGGGGGATAAGGGGACAAGCAGGGTGGGGGGGATGATAGAAGGGAGGGCATGGGGAGGAGAGGCAATTCGAGGCTGACACTCATGGGGAGGGATAGGATCAAAAGAGAATAGAAGTAATGGGGGACAGGATAGGATGGAGGGAAATATAGTTAGTCCTATACAACACAACTATTATGGAAGTCATTTGCAAAACTACACAGATTTGGCCTATATTGAATTGCTTGCCTTCCAAAGGGAAGGGGTGGAGAGGGCGGGAGGTAAAGAAGTTGGAACTCAAAGTGTTAGGATCAACTGTCGAGTAATGTTCTTGCCACTAGGAAATAAGAAATACAGGTAAAGGGGTATAGAAAGCTATCTGGCCCTACAGGACAAAAGAGAAGACGGACACAAGGGCAGAGAGGGATGATAGAAGAGAGAGCAGATTGGTCATAGGGGTAATTAGAATGCTTGGTGTTTGGGGGGGGGAGGGGATAAAAGGGGAGAAAATTTGTAACCCAAAATTTTGTGAAAATGAATGTTAAAAGTTAAATAAATATATTTAATATAAAAAATTAAAAAAAAAAAACAAAACAAAGTCAAGTGCAAGTCATGTCACCATTTCTCTGATGTCGTGGTCTTCTTTGAAAACAAAGGACAAACACACACACAATTTAGGACTTCATTGTTAAATCTACCCGTGCACCTGTCTTTTTTACTTTCTGAACTGATTACTATCTTAATTGTGATCTACAAAAAGAAGTTTTTCTATTTTTGCCATTTTATATTAAGTTGCAATATCTTTGTGAACTAATAATATATTGTCAATTTTTGTAAAAGTTCCATGTGATGCTAAAAAATATGTATATCCTTTAAGTAGTTCCATTTTTTAAATGCCATAAATCTTTTGGTTCTAATTTCTCTAGCAATTTGTTATATTCTATATTTTTTCCTTTTGTTTACTCTTGTTAGATTTGCCCAAATCTAAGAGACACTGAAATCTCATAATTACGTTATGTCTTTTTTTGTAATTTAATTTTTCCTTTATGAATTTAGATCCTATAGTGTTTGAACACTACAACACTGACACAGATTTGTTGACTGGCTCCTCTGAGTATAATAGAGCCTCCCTGTTTCTCCCTTAGTATGAATTTTTGCTTTAAAATTGTCTGAGAGCATGACTGCAACTCCTGCTTTTTTTGAAATGACCTAATGTAAGGGGTGGGGAATCTGAGGCCTTGAGGTCACCTGTGTTATGCTCTGCACTTCTTTACTTTTAAGGGATGATCCTTGTAAGCAATAAATTGTGGGGTTTTGTTTTCTTTGTTTCAATCTGTCACTCCCTTTTATTACATTGTTTAGTCCATTCACAGTTAAAAGTTTGAATCCATTCACATTTAAAGGCAGGTAAGTGGCACAGTAGATAGAGCACTAAACCTGGAATCAGGAAGACTTGAGCTCAAATGGAACTTCAGACACATAATAATTTTGTGACCCTGGGTCCTTCATCATTGTCTCGGTTCCTCATCTGTAAAATGGGGATAATGATGTTATCTGCCTTCTGGGGTTGTTGTGAGAATCAAATGAGATGTTTGTAAAGCATTTTGCAAGCCTTGAAATACTACATAAATGCTACCTATTCGTATCATTATCAAGTTATGAGTTTGGTTTCTGTTTTCTTTCATTTATTTCTAGTTTTGCCTTCTTCTTTTCTGAATTAGCATTTGTTTTTGGTTCCTCTTCTTCTTTTAAGACACTGATTTGTCCCTACAATTGTTTTACAAACTTTTCTCCAGACAAGCTGTCTTTTCTCCCCTTCACGCTCACCTCCTCCCTCCCAGGAGTTTATCCACCTTTCCCCTGGTTTTAGTTTGTGCCATTTGATTCTCTAGGCCATTTAACAGATGAGGAAACAGAAGTAACCAAGGTGAAGTGACCATTACCTGTCTAAGACTAGACTGACTCCAGGCCTGGAGCCCTATCTACTGCAGCACCTCGCTGCCCCTTTTACTGAACTCGGTAATCCCTTTTTTCATTTCCTTCTTATTATGACTAAATAGTCACATAATTCTTCACCTTCTTTTCCCCTTAACTTTTTTTCACACAGTTAAGTTTTTAATTAAAGTCTTCTACTCTTATCCTTTTCAGCTTCTTTTGTTTACAGTTTTTTCATTTTCTATAAAGGATTTCTTTATTTTATTCTCTTTCTTCTCTTCCCTTTCTGTCTATTCTAAACTTTCATTCTTTGATTCATGAGCATTAAATTATTTATATGTTCTCTATTCTCTCTGCATTACTCATGAAGTTAAAGCATTCAAATTGCCAATTTATAATTCATTCTTGAAGATTTACAGGAACTGATGCAAAGTGAAGTGAGCAGAACTAGGAAAATATTGTAGTCTTCACTATTCTGATCAAGACAATGATCCAAGACAACTCCAAAGTACCCATGATGAAAAATGCTGTCTGCCTCTAAGAGAGAAAACTGATGAACTCTAAGTGAAGACTGACGCATACTTTATTTTTTTTGTGTGACTGCAAAATTTATTTTAAAAAATACAAAGAAATTTTGGAAGGGGTCAATAACAATTTTTTTTTGTCATGGACCTTTATGGTAGTCTACTGAAGCCTATGGACTCCTCAGAATAATGCTTTTACATGCATAAAATATATAGAATTACAAAGGAAACACAATTATTTTGAAATTCACTTATCAAAATGTTTTTTATTTATTATTTTTTAAAATTATTTTATTTGTTTTCAGTGTTCTACAATCACTTTCATATATCTTAGATTTTTTCCATTCTCTCCCTCTTCTCTCCCTCCCTTCCCAAGACGGCATGCAATCTTATATAGGTTCTACACATATATTCCTATTAAAGACATTTTCACCTTAGTCATATTGCATAGGAGAATTAAAATGAATGGGAGAAACCATAAAACAAAACAAAACAAAATACAAAAGAAAATGGACTGCTTCATTCTGTGATCCAATTCCATAGTTTTTTCTCTAGATGTGGAAGGAGTTTTGCCTCAAGAGTCCGCTGGGAATTTTTTAGGTCCTTGCATTGCTATAAAGGACTCAGTCTACCAGAAAAAGTCCTTGCACACTGTGGTTGTTGCTGTGTACGAAGTTCTCCTGGTTCTGAACCTTTCACTCAGCATCAGATCATATAAGTCCTTCCAGGCCTCTCTGAAGTCTTCCTCTTCATCATTTCTTATAGCACAATAGTATTCCATTACATTCATATACCACAACTTGTTCAGTCATTCCCCAATTGATGGGCATCCCCTTGATTTTCAGTTTTTGACAACCACAAAGAGAGCTGCTATAAATATTTTTGTACATGTGGGACCTTTTCCCATTTTTATGATCTCTTTGGGATACAGTCCTAGAAGCAGTATTGCTGGGTCAAACAGTATGCACACTTTTGTAGCCCTTTGGGCATAGCTCCAAATTGCTCTCCAGAATGGTTGGATCAGCTCACAGCTCCACCAACAATGAATTAGGTTCCAACTCTCCCACACCTTTTTCAACATTTATCATCTTCCTGTTTTGTCATGCCAATCTGATAGGTGTGATGTGGTACCTCAGAGTTGTTTTGATTTGTATCTCTCTAAACAATAGTGATTTAGAGCATTTTTTCATATGACTATAGATAGCTAATTTCTTCTTCTGAAAACTGCCTGTTCATATCCTTTGACCATTTATCAACTGGAGAAGAACTTGTATTCTTGTACATTTGACTCAGTTCTCTATATATTTTAAAGATGAGGTCTTTATCACAGACACTAGTTGCAAAAATTCTTTTCCAGTTTTCTGTTTCCTTCCTAATCTTGGTTGCACTGGATTTGGTTCTGCAAAAACTTTTCAATTTAATGTAATCAAAATTATCCATTTTGTACTTCATAATGTTCTCTATTTCTTGTTTGGTCAAAAATTTCTCCATTCTCCATAAATCTGACAAATACACTATTCCTTGCTCCCCTAATTTGTTTATAGTATCATACTTTATACCTAGATTATGTATCCATTTGGACTTTATTCTTGTGTACTGTGTCAGGCATTGGTCTGTGCCCAGTTCTCCCAAACTGTTATCCAGTTTTCTCAGCAATTTGTGTCATACAGTGAGTTCTTATCCCAGAAGCTGGGGTCCTTGGGTTTATCAAACAGTAGATTGCTTTATTCATTGCCTACTGTGTCTTGAGTACTTAACCTATTCCATTGGTCTACCTTTCTATTTCTCAGCCAGTGCCAAGTGGTTTTGATGATTGCTGCTTTATAATACAATGTGAGATCTTGTAGGACTAGGCCACCTTTCCTAGCATTTCTTTTCATTAGTTCCCTTGATATTCTGAACCTTTTGTCATTCCAGATGAATTTTGATATTATTTTTTCTAGCTTTAGAAAATAATTATCTGGTAGTTTGATTGATATGCCACTGAATAAGTAAATTAATTTAGGTAGAATTGTCATTTTTGAAGCATGCCTTCTTTTTATTTTTTTTTTGGTGAGTTTGTGCATGTTTTCTTTTGCAACATGATTAATATCTAAATTGTTTTGCATGACTTCATGTGTATAATCTATTTCAAACTGCTTGCCTTCTCAATGGGTAGGAAAAGGGTAGGAGGGAAGGAGACAATTTTGAGCTTAATGTTTTTAAAAATGAATATTACAAAATTTCATAATTTGGAAATATTTAATGAAATAAAATATATTTTAAAAAAATAAAATTCCCTCTTCTAAACAAATGCAATGTTACTGACTTGTAGATCTCATCTCCTTTCCTATTCCCCATTTTTTTGTTATGCCTCTTTTGTAGGACTATCAATTTCCACAGGTGGCAGTCAGTCAAAAAGCAACCAACAGTCAACAAGAATTTATTAAGTTCATTAAGGGCCAGGCATTGTGTAAATACTGGGGTGAGGACAGAAGCAAAGCCAAAACAAAACAAACAAAAACTAACAGGGGTGAGCACAGAAGCAATGCTCCATGGCAGAAATTCCCCTGTGCCTTTTTGATTTTGAGGTCCACTACTATGCACCCTCATTTTCTTTTCCCACTTACAATGGAATCTTTTCTCTAGATCCATGTACTCCCACTTTCTAAATGCTGGTTGCCCACAAAAGCCCCAATTTCCCTTCTGTTGAAGCAGGATGCTGTACACTGAGGTAAGCAGGATGCTGTCCACTGAGGTACTTCTGTGCACTAAATTCCTGAAGATAATATACAATGTAAGGTCCCTATTGCTTATTAAAAAAATATGTCTTTCTCACCATAAAAATATCCTTCAGTCTGATCCAATCATTCTGGAAAACAATTTGGAACTATGCCCAAAGGGTTATAAAACTGTATAATACCCTCTGACCCTGCAATGCCCCTTCTAGGTCTTTATTCCAAAGAGATCCTAAAAATGGGAAAAGGACCCATATGTACAAAAATACCTATAGCAGCTCTTTTTGTCGTGGCAAAGAACTGGAAATTGAGGGGATACTCATCAATCAGGCAACAGTTGAACAAGCTGTGGTATATGAATATAATGAAATACTATTGTGCTATAAGAAATGATAAGCAGGTGGATGTCAGAAAAACTTGGAAAGACTTACACAAACTGATGCTAAGTGAAGTCAGCAGAACCAGGAGCACACATATACAGTAATAGCAACAATGTGCAATGACTAGACGTAGCTCTTCTCAGCAACACAATGATCTAAGACAATTCCAAAAGACTCATGATGGAAAATATCATCCACATGCAGAGAAAGAACTGTGGAGTCTGAATGTAGGTCAAACATACTATTTTCTCTCTTTTTTTCCTTTCTCATGGTTTCTCCCTTTTGTTCTGATTCTTCTTTGACAATATGACTAATGTGGAAACATTTTTATTATGATTATACATGTATAGCCTATATCAGATTGCTTGCCATCTTTGGGAGGTGGAAGGTGAGGGAATAAGGGAGAAAAAAATTTGGAAATCAAAATCTTATAAAAGTGAATGTTAAAAACTATCTTTACATGTAATTGGAAAAAATAAAAGACTACTAAGTGGGAAAAAAGCAAATACAAAGAGGGGAAAAAATTTTGAAAATAAAATAAAATAATAATAGCAACAAAAAAAATATTATTTGGTGATCACCACCAAGGAAGATATCTCCCTTTATTTTTCCCTATTTAAATCCCCCATTTTGCTACTTCACAGATTAACATGTTGCCCTTCTGTTTGCTGAGAGACAACAGCAGATATTTTCCTTTCAATCTTAATACGAAAATTTGCACACATCACACAGTCCTCCCTATTTTCTACCTTCTCTCCTCCATTGATGCACTCTTATATTTTGGAGTTTGATCTCACAAGGTATACTGATTCACATGTGTAGGGGCAGGAAGAGGAGATCTGAAGTGTAGTTCATAGTGTCTGAGGTCTGTTTCTCCTCCTGCCTCTTCTATTTCTTTAAGTTACATTTTCATCTTTATCCTTTTATGAACTTGAAGAAGAAAATCTCTTAACAGAAACTGTCATTTTTGACCCTTTAGGTGTTTTTTTCTTCTTTCTCCTCCAAGTTTTCCTCCTCAATTAAGAGTTTCTAGAGAAGGGGCAATTTCTTTTGCTATGTGTACTTTCATCAGTAGTTGTATTTATCAACCTTTCTTGAGTTTATGTTGTCTGAGGTACAGGCACAAGGTACCTTGTTCTATTGTGCTTTGCTTTACTGAGCTTTGCAGATATTGTGGTTTTCACATATTAAAGGTTTGTGGCAACCTTATTTTGAGGTTTGTCAGCACCATTTTTCCAATAGCATGTGCTCACATTATGTCTCTTGTGCCACATTTTTATAATTCTTGCAAAATTTCACATTTTTTCATAATTATTATTCCATTATCATTATTTTACTGATCTGTAATCACTGACCTTTGACATATTATTGTAATTGTTTTGGGGCACCATGAATCACACCTATATAAGACAGTGAACTTAACCAATAAATGCTGTGTGTGTACAGACTGCTCCACCAAACAGCCATTCCTCATCTCTTTCTCGAGTCTCCCTGTTCCCTGAGACACAACAATATAGAAATTAGACCAATTTATAACCCTACAATGGCCTCGTGTTCAAATGAAAGGAAGAATCAATCCATGTGGCAAAATTCATCGTTATCTTACTTTAAGAAACTGCCATACATAGCCACCCCAAATTGCAGCATCCACCATCCTCATCAGTCAACAGCCATCAACATCTAGGCGAGACACTATTACCAGCAAAAAAGATTACAACTCACTGAAGGCTTAGATGATGGTTTTTAGCAATAAAGTATTTTTTAATTAATGTATGTACTTTTTTTAGACATAATACTATACAGCATGATGTAAACATAACTTTTATATGCCCTGGGAAACCAAAAAATTCATATAACTCACTTTATTGCAATATTTACTGCAGTTATCTGGAACTGCAACCACAGTATTCCCAAATATGCCTTTATTTCTAAAATGGATAATCAGCTCAGTTTTTGATTTCACATGTGGAAATGCTTCAAATGTCTCTTTTTTTATTGAACATCCATTATTTTCATAGATAATTAAGCTTAGATTTACAGATGCACCTTGAGCTCCTTTGCTTTTTAAAATATATTACTCCATTCCCTTCTATGATTTCTAATGGGTAAAGAATAATCTTGTGTGGCTTCAAATTTCCTTTCCTTTATATTTAAAGGTCTTTGCCTTGGTACCTTGACCCTAGCCCTGCCCCTTGGAAACATTCTGTGAGTTTTTAAACTGGGGCACCATTTCCCTATACTCAAGATTTCTGGTTTTCTTTTATCACTTCTTGCACTGGGGTGTTCAGGTTTTTTGATTTATCATCTTTTCCAGGGAGGCCAATAATCCTTAAATTGTGCTGTCTTCAAGATGAATGTGCTTTACTTGTATAGAGATTATGTGGTTTTTTAAAACATTACTGTTTTTAGTTTCTCTTTTTCTACATTGTTCTTCACTTCAGTTTATTTTTATTCTCAATTCGTTTGTTCTCTCTTTGGTTCTTTGGAAAAAACTCACAAACATGGATTCCAGTTTTTCTATTCTGCTATACTCCTAGACTCACAACCCAGATACCAGCAGACTCCTGACTCTCTCTCACAGTTCCCATATCCACTCTATTGCTAAATCCTGTTGATTCTATCTCTTCTCTGATGTTGGCACCACTCTAAATCAGACCTTCATCACCTCTAGCCTGGGCTATTTCAATAGCCTGCACGCTGGTCACAGTCTCTCCCTGCTCCAGTCCATCCTCCACTTCATTGTGAAACTGATCTCTTTAAACACAGGTCTGATCATGTCACACACACCCCTACTCAATAAACTCTAGTGTCTATTTTCTAGGGTATATACTTTAAAAAAACCTGTAACCCTAGTTCAATATAATTGGCTTCCTTTGTAACCCAATGTGTTATTTTATACATTCATGATCAGTATTGTAAGAAGGGGTCCATCAGTTTCTTTAGACCATTAAAGTCACCGTGGAAAAAAGGTGAAGAATCTGTGCTTTAAAGGAGGCTAAGAATTCAAGAAGAGGAGGCATAAAGCAGTTTGGTTATAATTCTGCAAGAATGTGGGCCTGTGAATGGATGCTAAAGCAAGAGGAATATTAAAACAAGAGGACAAGATAAAACAAGTCATTTCTTCACATTTTAAAAGTACTTCTCCCCCACCCCCATACAATTCTAATCAGACATGGCAAACACAATGATTCTTAAAATGTTGCATAATAGTAGTCTCTAATGAGATCAAAGTGAATCTTAGTAGCAATTTAATTGTAGAAAGGGTGTTTAATCATCTACCATTTACCTTTCTGGGCTAAGGGCCTCCTCATTTCTTGTCCATCTGATGGCAGGTATAGGAATTCCTGAAGCAATGCATGGCAAGATTGCACTTTGCCCAATAACTTTGATTAGTGGTGAAGGCTGGCTCAAAAATACCAAGTTGGATGGAATCTCAGGATCTAAAAAAATTTCCAAAATAAAGGACAATGATTAACAATTAATAATTTAAGCCACTTTATTAATGGCTAATTACTGAATTCAGCTTATGTCTTTAAATTATAGGCATTATCACATTAGGTAGCAAGACAGTATATATAAAAGTCTACTTCAACAAATTAATTAAAAAATATCGTCTACTACATTCAAAGCACTGTGTGCGTCACAGAGACATAAAGGAGAGGGGAATCTAATGGGAAAGATGTGCATAAAACTAAAATACAACTTCAGAAGTGCTGAATGGTAATAAAATGTCGAAGAAAGAGAAAGGATAAATCAGAACTAAGGTAACAAGTAAGGCCTTCAGAAAGGAGAACATTTGAACTTAGCCTTGAAAGACAGATGGAATTTTGAAGAGAAGGTGGGGGGAATATGATGTCAGGACCTATAATTTTGTTGATAGAGTAACTCCCAGTAACATTGCAAACAGTCTCAAAGAACTGTTGAAAGCTCTAAGAGGCTACAACAATCACATGGTACAGTAGTATAGCTTCACAGGCAGGACATGAACCAGCATCTTACTATGCCTCTAGGCTTGAGAGTGGGAAGTTAGAGGTGACAACTCAGCTAGAAGTAAAAACAGCAGCACCAAAGGTAGAACACATACAAACACGTACAAAATGTGTTCAGACAAAAAGAAAGAAAAGAAGGAAGAAATGGATGGATGAATAAAATAAAGTTTTGCAAAGCACTTTACAAATATTACCTCATCTCACCCTCAGAACAAGCACGCTATTATCTCCATTTTGCAGATCTGGAAATTGAGGCATACAGAAACTAAATGACTGATCTAGGATCACACAATTAGTAAGTATCTAAGGCTCTGGATGAACTCAGATCTTCCAAATCCTACATTCAATAATCTATTCATTGTTCCACCTACCTGCCTCTTATTTAGACCAGCAAAAAGGCCAATGTGACAGGAGTACAAGGATTTTATGAGGAAGTAATGAGATTAGGCTGGACAGGTAATGGGGTCAGATTTTAACAGACAAAGAAAACAGTAGCAAGCTTCTGCAACAATACAAGTATGAAGCAACAACAGATCGAACAAGGTGAGCACTTCTCTAACTGGAATTAAGGATGTCAATTTATTTACTTATACAAATTTTGAAGCCATGAAGGACACTGAAATATATGTAAAACTTTTTTTAGTATTTTCCTAGTCACCTAGCCAATTTAGTAATATAAAAGTTTATTTGAAATACAGGTTTCACTCAGTTCTCATACACTTGTCACATTTGGTATATTAGACGTAACAAATCTAACTCTTGATAGTTTTAGAGCCAAAAATGACACTTGATTAAACTGTTTAAAATAAATCAGAACTTTCAGTCAGAAACCAAATGTATGTTCTAATTAATGGCATAAATTTCATACAGATTTGAATCTGGGACTTACTTTTAAATGTGTAAAACAGTACTGAAAAGTTTTATCATTAAGTATTTATACTTGCAACAAAACAATAAATAACATCAAATAAATTTCACTCTAAACATCACATGTGGAATAAGAAAAATATCATTCAGTGGCTCAGAAGGGTCCCATAAAAATAGTATTACCACTAAAGGAAGTTAAAATATTCTAGAATAATTAACTTATCATTTATAAAATCACCAAATTTTTTTTTAGTGGGACTAAAGTAATATTCCTGACAAGTATAATACAAATGGTCACGTGTGATTTTTGCTTCATTAACAAAAGATCTGGTTATCCTGGATGATCTCTAAGATTCCTTCCAGCTACAAAATTTTATGATGTTATGATTTCCAACTTCTAAATAAAAAATAAAATCTGTATATTGAGCAGACTTCAATTTCATAACCTTTTGGCAATTTGTTAAATTAATCTACTGTAACAATTCTTAATGTAAAGGTTTAAGAAATGTCTTTTCAAGGAAACAAAAGGGGTAAGTTACTTCAAATTTCATATTAGATACTTTCTCATTACTAATATCCTGAATTTGGATCTTTTTTTTTTGTTGAATAGTCAGCCATTCAAAAACAATGCTAGTACATCCCCTCCCAAACCACAATGTTTCTTTTAACCTATTTTGGCAGAAAGAAAGTGTAGAAGATGGGTCAAGCAATCAGAGTGAATCTTTACACTCTGCAAGGATACTTATGTATTATAAAGCCTTCTAAATAGAGAATGAAAGAAGAGCAGAGAGAGTGGATGAGAAGACTCTATCATCAGAGTTAAACGTTTTAGGAGAGAGCCATTCAAGAACACAGGAAAAGATTTTTCAAGTTTTGTAACTAACTCCTGAACAAGACAGTTTTGTCATGGGGTCTGATCCTTCTGTGCATGGGCAAGTTCAAGATTAAGCACAGGTGAGATTTTTCATTAAGAGATAAGTAAATTTAGACACAAAACATGCCACAATCAAGGAAAAGAATGCAAGGAATTTTAAAGTGTTTAATAATGCCATATTAGATTAAAAATAAGTGAAAAAGTCTTCACCTTTGAGAAAATCATCATCAATGATGTATTACACTGATACATCTTTTAGCCACAGTACCTTTTAGCAGTCAGTGCTTCTGTCCTGTGGGCCCAGCACTAGGCAAGCTTGGGGAATGATCTGTGTGTCAACAGTGATACTTAGATGGCCTTAGTTCATTTAAATTAAACGCTACATGCTTAAAAGCATCCTTCCAGGCAGCAATGTAAGTGAGGGGCCAAAGAATCAGAGGATAGAAGAAGTGGAGGGAGATCAAGAGAGTTATTTCAGAAGTTTCCCAGTGACTGCTGATAGAAGGTCAGAAGAACTTTACTAAATTCACATCCAGTCAAAGCATTGTAGTCACATTCACCAATTGTCAAGAGGACAAAACTACATTACAGGTATGCTCTGTACATCACCCAGTAAGTCACGGGAACTCAATCATTAACACTCATATTGTGAACAAAATAGGAATGTTTTTAACTGAAAAAGTTCTTAATTGTACTTTTAAAAAAATCAGGAGATCACTCATGCATTTCTATTTTCATTTATTCAATAATTAATAAGCTCACTCTATCAGTTACTGCAGCCACTGCCTATGACACAAAAACTTTTTTATAAATCTATGAAAACAGGAAGGTATGGAAGTCTACAAATGATGATTCTCCACAGAGATAGTATCTCAGTTCTCCAGGTCACTGGATCCTGAAATGCAGACTCCTTGAGTGGGAACAGTGTTGTGGGAATGCATCAGGAGAGGAGCAGGCAAAAAGCAGCCCAACCATAGAGGATAATGCTCATTGAACTTCACGACTCTTTACTGTTAGACTTACTCAAAGATGCATGGTACAGAGGTGTCTTTCAAAAGCGTTGTCAGCCAAGACTTGTAATGATAACAAAATGTGTTTTTCCACAGGTGGACCAAACACCAACTTCTAATGAACACGCTGACCTCTCTATTTAAGAACGACAGCAGAAATGTATATGACAACTTCCTACCTGGAAGAACTTTCAGCTCAGCCTCCTCACTGTACTTAGGTGGTCCACCACTTTCAATTATGCAGCGATAAAGTCCTCCATCTCCTTCTGTAACATTGCTGATAACCAGAGCTCCGTTTGGCAGTTTGATGACTCTGTTATCCAAAACAAGTGGCTGTCGATCCTGCTCCCACCTCACAAATGGGACCAAATCAGCATTGACTTCACAGTTGAGTACTACACTGTTTCCAGCATAGACTGATGAGGATTCTGGCTGACTGGCAAACCTCGGAAGACCTAAAAGGAATGGGAAAGGAAAGATGAAAATCAATCATTCATTACTCAGAAATGTAAGGATTCTCATTCTTTGAATATTTATACCCTAGAAAGGTCTCACTAAAATATCTGGAAAATGTTAAAATTCATATGAAATATAAAATAGAATTGCTCTGTTATGGCAAATAAACTGCATGGCAGAGTACCCAGAGAATACTGGCCTCAGGAGTTGAAGAGCCATGTTTAAGCCCTATCTCTGTAACCTGTTGGTCAAGTGACCCCCTAGACAATCACTTACCCTTCTCAGTAGCTCAGGAGACTTTCTAAGTCTTGAAGCTGAACAGCAGTAGATGCCAACTGGTAATGGTAGAAGAAGCTTCTTCTGTATGTTTATTTTTAGCCAGAGTTTACTCTTCCACCTGCCACAGCATCCTTTTCTTTGATGCTTAGATAGACTATCAGTGCTATTTCTGGCCCATTTTGGCCCAATCCTGGACTAGAAACTACAGTACTCAAGACATTAAAAAGAGCATAAAAAAGAAATAAGAATATGGGAGGACAAAACAAAGAACATAAGAAGTAAAGAGTTGGGTAAGAAGAGAGTACTAAATGGCTATCCAATCCCTCCTAGGTCTTCTCTTCTCCAAGTCAATCACCCCTAATTAACCTGAAGCATGGATAATCTACTCAAGATGGATTTAAAATTAAAATGAATCTAAAGAAGAAAAACTTCCCAAAAAGAATCAAGAAATCAGATACTACAAACAAAAGCACCAAGAAAAGGGTCAATCAACAATCACACTTACCTGCCAAGTATGAATAATAAACAAAACAAGTTCAACATTTCAATGGAAAAAAGTGTTTTTACACAACCTCAGAAGTGTAACTGAGAGGTATACAAAAAGGTCTGATGCGTAACTCTACAAAATCAAGGTCATAACTGCCTATAAAAATCTACCAAATGGAGGCAATGCTTGTAAAATGCAAGTAAACATGGTGTAGACCATTCACATGAGAATCCTATGATCACCTGCCTAGAGCTAGAAGTACCCTCCAAACCAAGTCCAACCACTGCATCTTACTAAGGAATGAAGCCAGTCAGGCACAAAGGTGACTTGTCTGTGGGTATGCTGCTGCTAAGTATCTGAGGCAGGATTTGAATCCAGATCTTCCTCCCTACCCACTGTACCACCTGGCTGGACTTGCAAGAGAGGTAAAAACAGAAGAAACATCATGGTGGAAGAACATTAACAGTCTTCCTATCCCAGGGCAGGAAAGTAAGAGATCCATGAAGAGAACAAAGCTGGCAAGAACAAAAAAAAGGTACAATGCTTGAGAGGTTGGGAGGAAGGGCTGTGGTATCTGTTTTACACGCACTGTGGTCAAAATTGGGGGCCACACCTTGTACTGATGAGCCTCCTGGAACTTAGCAAGGCTGGTGCTAAAATGACAAACAGTCATAGCCAGGTCACATTCAAAAGGTTCGAGCTTGGCAGGTGCTCCATTGGCGTGGACTCCTTTAAGCGTACAGAGTCACCTTTATTTCATTCTGAGGCACTGCAAGAGGACTTTAGTATTGTATGGGATGGCAAGACCCCCTACTCAAATTTACTACTCAGAGGCATCTCAAAGTGTTAACAGAAAGTTCCTTTATTCAATTTTCGAGAAGCAGGGCAATCCCTTCACCAGGTAGTCTGGAGCAGGGAAGCAGAAGACAAAGGCAGAGCAGTGATATATATAGACCCCTAATGCAAAAAACCCCTCCCACCACTGACCATTATTCTCACTGGCTGAAAAATATGGTCTTACATTCTAGACGTGAAATCTAGCCAATCCCTTTGAAATCCGGTCCAAATTCCCGCCCCCCCCTGTCAGTTACAAAGCCCGCGAAAATATATATCACTATATGCAAATGAAGGATTGAGAGTACATGCAAATGAGGCACATGCAAATGAAGGCATTGAAAAGTTAGCGAGTTTTACCCAATCATTGAGATCCTAATACACTACCTAGCCTATATCCTTATATGGGAATTACTCAACTGTGAAGGCGTTGCCTGAGCCTCTTGGTCTCCTTTACCCCCTGGGAGAGGAATTCACATTCTGAGAAATCTTCATTGAATCTATTCCACTTAGTATCAACAAATAATTTGCATTTGAACAGGAAAACAAGAAACTGAATGTATATAATAACAACGGACATTTTAGAATGTATTAAAGTTTACAAGTCTACAAGCATTTATTAAGTGCTTACTCTGTGCCAGATACTGGCACATGAAGCGTTGGGGACGGAAATATAAACAAAAAGAAAAAGTTCCCATCTTCAATGAGCTTACATTCTAATGGAGAAGGGGCAAGACAACACTTAAAAGGCAGCTCAACAAGGGGTAGAGATCACAAAGGAGGGGGAAGTCCAGAGTCAAGAACGGAGATGGGAGAGCAGTGAAGGAGTGAACGTGGCTGCCATGGGCATGTTCTCAAAAATGGAGATTCTAGGAAGAATTAGAGGAGAGAGCCACAGGGGCAAAGGATGAGATGGCTCTTAGAATATGGTGAATTCAAAAAACATATTTATTAGTCACCTGCTACGAGCCAAGCCCTATGCTGTGTTAAGAGAAGGGGGGCAGTTTCTGCACTCGGGGAGCTTACAATCAAATGGGAGAAATCAACACAGGGGAGGGGGGAACAGCACTCCCCCAAGAAGCAGAGATGATGCTTCTTGGAATGGAAACTAAGCAGAACAGCAGATAGAAAATGTAGCTACCAGCACAGCTAGCTGCAAGGGAGGAGTTAATTGCTCTGCCCTCCACTCTCACACCAGGGGAAATCTGGAGAGTCAAAAGTAGAGTTGGGAGAGGAATAAAGAGCATTTTAGGAGCATCGTGTGAAGTTACAAGTAATAACTGCATCAGGTTGGTCAGGAGTTGCCATAGAATATAATGCATATAATGTCTATAAAGGGCTTTGTAAATCATGAAGTTATATAAATATTATAGACCAGAAAACTCATACTGGACAAAAAAAATCTCATAAATTAAAATGGAGGAGGGAGTTAGAAAGATAGGCATGATGATGCATTGTTGGTGGAGCTGTAAATTAGCATAACCATTCCAGAAAGCAATTTGAAATTCAACAAGCATGGCCTTCTTTGGCAACTAAGGATGAACAAAATCCTGTGAGTAGATGCAGCTGGTTGAAGGGGGACCCAGGTAGCTGGGTAACTCAATTCCTCCTTTCCTGTCTGCCTCCCCCTCCCCTTCCTTCTCCTCTCCAAAGAAAGGTAAATTTGAATAGGCAAAATGTGCCCAGTTGGCTTGGATTTTACTGGCCCCTTCCCTTTCACCTGTCACCTGTCCCATCCTGTCCTGTCCTTTCCCAAAACCTTAAACCTACTGCACTCTGAAGCTGAGAAGCCAATGGGCCCCTGCCTAAGGGCTCCTTTGGACCCTCCTGGCTTTAGAGTGATTTATCAATAGTAACTGTTTGCTGTTTCCCTCCCAGCCTGATATTCTTTTTCTTGATTTTTCTTGGTCTCATTAAAGGGGCCTTGCCCTGACTACTTCTTAAACAGGCTTATTCAATAGATGGGCTTTACCACACCCTAAGTGAGTACCTGCAAAGACCGTGGCCTAAAGGGCCCAAAGTCTCCCAGTGCATCCTGTGTCATCTCCAGTGATCCTGACCATATCTGGTCACTGGATTCAGATGGCTCAGGAGGAGAAGTGAGGCTGGTGACCTGCACAGCCCTCCCTCACTCAAAACAAAGTCAAGTGCAAGTCATGTCATCATTTCTCTGATAGCATGATCTTCTTCAGCAACGAAGGATGAACACAATCAAGCTAAAATGTCCACACCAATATCGAGATACTTACGGATGTGTGTTCGTCCTTTGTTGACTTTATTTTGAGTGAGAGAGGGCTGTGCAGGTCACCAGCCTCACTTCACCTCCAGAGCCATCTGAATCCAGTGACCTGATATTCCTCAGGATGACTGAAGATGACCCAGGATGAGGCAACTGGGGTTAAGCGACTTGCCCAAGGTCACACAGCTAGTGAGTGTCAAGTGTCTGAGGTGGCATTTGAACTCAGTTCCTCCTGACTCCTGCACTGGTGCTCTATCCTCTGCACCACCTAGCTGCCCTACTCCTATAGATAGATGCCAAGTAAGTCACTGACCAAATAAAGCTACATTTTGTGAACCAGAAAAAAAAGTAGATGTTCATCAGCTGAGGAAGGGCTAAATATACAGTAGCACATGAATATAAAAAAAAATCACCATGCTATAAGAAACAATGTGTATGGCAAACACAGAGACGCATGAGCAGATGCAAACTTAAGAAAGCCAAGAAAACAATACATATAATGACAACAAAGGAAAATGGAAAAATAACCACAAAACAAATAAAAATGAACATTGCAAAAGTACATAAAACAAGCCTTGGGCTCAAAGCAAAGACATGAGACGACACCTAACCTACTTCTTTGCAGAGGTAGAGTCTACAAATATTAAACAAAAAATATAATTTCAGATTTTTTTCAAAGTATTGATAGGCTCTATTTAATTGTTTATCTCATCTTCTTCTTTTCCTTTTGTCTTTTTTAAAATTCTTTGTAGTAAGAGATAGTGAGAAGGGGGAAATACAGGTGAAAATACAGGCAATGGAACCTAGGCAAACCTACATAAAACAGAATGAGAGAAAAGCCCTTCAGATAGTCAGTTCTCATCAGACAGAGATTCAACAGTAGAGAGTAATTCTGAGAATTTAATAATGTAGGGGGGAAGCTTCAGTCAGAATCATCATTAAATAAATATCTGAATGTCAAGATGTCAAGGAGTCACTTGGGAGGTTGAGAGATAAAAAAGGCTTTCCCCTTTATTTCCCCAGTCCCTGAAATACCCATTAACATTCATCAGATGCTAGCAGATTTGCTTACGTCCCAGTGGGAAGCGCACAGGTGTGAGAGATGAAATAACAGCTGCTAAGCACTATGCTTTCTAAAAGACAGACAAAAAAAGGAACACTATTTTAAATTTTTTCTATTTCCTGACAATCTTTACATGATATATAGACTCAAGGCCCTTCACAATCTCTTCCCTCCTTTGGACACTCTTCAGATGATCAATGTCCTTCTTAACAAGTGCCCAGACCTCCAGATGAGGTCTGATGTGGGCAGAGAACAGTGGAACTACTGTCTCCTTATTCCTGAAATATTGGCCACTCCATACAGCCCCGGACTGCATTTGTTTTTTTGGTGCTACATCAAACTGCTGTCTCACGTTAAACTTGCTGTCCATTAAAACCCCCAGATCTTTTTTCTGAACTGTTGTCATTCTATGACTTCCCCATCTTATATTTATGAAGTTGCTATTTTTTGTATCCAATTACAAGACTTTACATCTATCCCAACTGAAATTCATTTTATCAGTTTTAACCCAGTGCTTTGGCCTTTCAGATCCTTACTTGGGGTAGTTATTCCTTTCTGCTTTGTGTCATCTGCAAATCTGATGACTATACCATCTATATATCTAAATAGTTATTAAAAATGTTAAATAGTGCAGGACCAGCCACAAATCCCTGGGGCATTCCACTGGACCTCCTGATATGTTAACTCTGAATCATTAAAAACTACTTTGAATCAACTATCTAACAATTCAACAATAATTATGCTAATCCATATTTCATCATAATCACTACAAAAATAGTAGAGATACTTTATCAAAAGCATTGCTAAAATCTAGGTAAAATATGCCTACTGCATTTCCTCGTCTAACAGTTGAGATTAATGAGAATAATAAGAAAAACCAATAACGATAAAAACATCAATATAGACTATCATCATTTTCTAAAGAAGTTTGACTGATATAAACTGAACCATGTAGAGACCAACTTCAACAAAATTAGAATGGATAAATGAATAAATAAGTGTACCAAACATTTTTACTAAGAGCTGGGAATACCATCCTTCCCACTCCTCCTCCCCAAAAAAACAGATAGCTTCTGCCTTTAAGGAGCTTACATTTTAAAGGTGGAGAAGGAGAATCTTGGCCTGAGAGGGGCACTTTGGTCCTGAAAGTTATGTGGTGTGATCCCATAGATCATAATGTCCATGGGGTTTTCTTGGCAAAGATGCTGGAGTGGTTTGCCATTTCCTTCTCCAAAGGATGAAGGCAAACACAGGTTAAGTGACTTACCCATGGTCACACAGCTACTAAGTATCTGAGGCTGGATTTGAACTCAAGTCTTCTAGCTGCCTCAGAATGGGGCCAAACGAGAATAATAGATTGATACACGCCATCCAGGAACAATGAAAGAGTTGATCTGATTATTGTTCACAGTTCCAGAACTAGGAAGGGAAAAGAGAGGGAGAAGGAAAAGGTACTCAGAGACCAGGGATCAAAGCTACTAGAGAGGCTATGGAGGAAAAGGTCAAAGAGTCATGGGTGAAGTGAAGCATAGCTAACTAAGACTCTTCCAGAAAAGGACAATGGTCCAAAAGTCACTAATCAAAGGTATAAGTCCAGGGTAGAAGTTCCTCCAGAACAAGAAGGCTATTAAAAAGGCTACAGAGACGATGGCAGGAAAATGCAAAGGGAAATCGCATGACACGTAATCAGATACAGAGAGAATGCATCAGGAGGGCACAGCCTCTGATTTTGAAGTGAAAGTCTGTAGGAAAAAACCTTAGGAAAAGCATCCATGGCAGTGTTTAGCCAGTATAAAAGAAATATAAAAAAGTCTCTGCCCACAGGAGGCAATTAAAACCTAGTTCATTTAACTGACAACATTAGACACACACAAATGAAACTAAACCAAAAGGAAAAAAATGAATTTATTTGTAAAATCCAAGAGGGCAATAGTGAAAGATTATTGATAATATCACTTTATAAGACAGTGGAGAGAAAGAACATATTTATATATAGAATGATTATCAGGAGACTCAACTAAGCAAAATTAGCTTAAGGACACTTAAGGATAACAGTGGAGCTACCCTTATCAAGAAACTAACATCACAATCTCCAGTGGGCTTTATGAGGAAGTAGAATACCACACTAAAGAAAATAAAAATGAGAAGAGCTGCTGGACTAAATGTCCTAGCTCAAGGTGACATCTGAAGTACAATGAGGGATAGATTTTAAAATATTTAACAAGGGCAGGATACCAAAGGCTTGGGGGCAAAAATCTCAGATCTTAGTGGGAAAAAAGTCACCAAAGTATGTGCCAACCCATATGTCTATTCTCCTGTTTCTAAAAAATTTTATGAGATTAATTTACTCAAAAGGAAACATGAAATCATAGATAGAAGGCTGGCAATGAAGCTGGGATATGCAAGGTGCAGTGAAATGAGTTTTAGATATGGAGCCAGACACTTAAATACTAGCCCTGCTACCTACTACCAATGATCTGGAACAAAATAATTTAGCTTCTCTGGATCTAAGTTTCCTTATTTAAAAAGTGACTTAAAAATAAGTTTCCTTATTTAAAAAGCTGGTTCCTTTCAGCTCTAAATCTAAGATCTTAAGTTGTGCTCTAACCTATAACACCTCTTTGATTAAAGAAAAAGAATTTAACCATGCAGTACCCCAAGTAATTTTCTACAGTAAGTTATAGATGATATGCCAATTTGTACCAATACAGATATTCCTAAACAGGGATTTCTTTATAACAATGATGTGACAAGTCCAGATTTAAAAAAAAAAAATTACAAACATACAATGCAAACAAGCCTCCTTGATGAAGTGAGGAAGAAAGAACAAGCAGATCTTCATAAATGAAAGTCTCAAGCAGCCTATATCTTTAAAATCAAATAACTGGCCCCACCATGGTTATTATTTAAGAAAAATAAAAGCATGATTTACAGCAGCAAAGCACTGCTTTAAAGGCTCTCCTTCAACAAAGTATGGACCACCCATATGCTAATATCCTATAAGACTACTTTTAAGATAGAAGAGAAAGATTTATTCCACAATCCTCTGATTATTAACACAGAGAGAGTAATAAAAGAGGAACATATGCTTATCAAAGGCCCTTGTTACACCATCATGGAGAACGTCCAGCACAGAATCAAAACAGAAGACATGTTTCAGATAAATGGTAGTTTTCTAGATACTCTTGTTTCCAGAAAGCCTCCTGTTGATTGAATCAAGACACAAAAAAATGCAGAGGCTCCTAAATGAAATACTTAACCCCTCGAAACAGACTGGACTAAATATACAACACAAGAAATATCAGGTAGATTTTTAAAAATTTAGCCTGTTTTCCCAACAATAAAATACAGTTGGAGACAACTCCCAGAGCTGGTATAGCAATTCTTCTATGTTGGACAGTATAAATGACAATGAATTTGACCTATTATTAAATAGGAAGGGCAAAAGAGCAAGCTGGATTCTATTTAGAAAACTGAACAGTCAATTTTAAAATAATTCCAAGCCTCTCCCTGAAATAGGGCTTATTTCTTTAACAACAATACTCTTCTGGTGATGAATATGGTTGTGAACCAAAGAATGCCATGGTATCCACAGAATTAAAAGCTGAAGGTCACTGAAAGAAATGCGGAGAGTAGCATGATGGGTGTGATTCACCACAATATATTACCATGAAGAAATATGAGAAGCAACAACAAAATGTCATCAGATATATGATGAGGAAAAAAAAGTTGTTAAGTCATGTGGCAAGAGCAAGGGAAAATCAACTGACAGCTCATGGACTCAACAAGTCTCCATGCACTGTCAAAAGGTTTAGAGCAAGACTCCCACATGTTGCATGGACCAATCATCACACAGATAAGAGTTACACTGAATGAGAATGTGAGCATGCACTGCCATCTGCATCAATACAGGAAGGACCGATATTAGTGAGGTCACAGACCTATCAAAATACTTGCTGCTCTGTCACGAAAAACGGGCCCTTTAGATTACGGATTTTTAAAAGATAACGAAAAATGAAAATATATGACACTATGGTTTCATCCCTCCTACAGCTACCTTACTGAATCAGAGGCCATGAGCAAGACGCTTCTCTCACTAAATACCAAGTGTTTCCCCACGCCAATATATCCTCCATTTAGTCACCGAAGTGATTTTCCTAAAACACAGGTCAAATTATGTCACCTCCCCATTCAGGAAACCTCAATGAAGCAAATATAAAAAGTTCTGGTTAGCATTCAAAGCCCTTCACACCCTGGCCCCCTCCTACCCTTCCAGTCTTCTCATGCCAACATGTACACTACCACTCACTACGTTGGTCTCCTAGATGTTTCATGAAGACACTCTCTCTCTCACCTCCAGGCATTCTCTTAGACTGTCCCCTCACCCCCACCCCATACCTGGAACCTTCTCCCTCCACTGCTCAGACTACTGGACTCTCTGCCTTCCTTTAAGTCCCATATACAATCGTACCTCCTACAGGAAATCTTTCCCAACTCCTCTTAATTCTAATGCCTTCTCTGAATTTTCTATTTATCCACTAAATAGCTTGCTTGGTATGTATTTGTTTACATGTGGTCCCTCTGGTTAGAGTGCAAATTTCTTGAGGGCAGGGACTGTTGTGTGCCTCTTTTTTTTTTTTTTTAATCCTAGCACTTAGCCTAATGCATGGCACATATCAGGCATTTAATAAATGTTCATCAACTGATTGATATCCAAGATTCCCAGACCTGGGATTGACATTACAGACTAACATTAATTCTCTGAAGTAGCATCAAAATACTATTAAAACATTTTAGAGCCCAGAGAACTGGGCTCCTGTCTTCTTGGCTGCTAATTTAGCTTTAGTTAAAAAAAAATTACAAGGAGGTCAGTTATAAAAGGAGGTCCTGTATGAGATTAAATGCTTATAGCAGCACTTTTCACTTTTTATTCATACAACAATTATAGTTTTGTGCTAATTCTGCCTATAGGTAGCAATCTTATAAGTGTGGCTGAACCAGATTAAAAATGTAATTGTGAAATGTCTAACAAAATGAATACATACAATAAAGCACAGATAATGTTAAATTTTGGGGGCTTACAGGGAGGGGTCTGTTTCTATTTAAATCTGATACCACTGATCTAGTCTAGCCCCTTCATTTTTTAAAATTCTAATTTATTTATTTATTTATTTTTGGTTTTCAGCATCCATTTACACACGATTTTGAGTTCCAAATTTTCTCCCCATCTCTCTCCTCTGTCCACCCCAAGAGAGCATGTATTCTGATTACCCCTTTCCCCCAATCTACCCTCCCCTCCATCACACTCCTCCCTTCTTTTATCCCCATACTCTCTATTTTCTTGGAGGATACGATAGATTTCTATACTCCATTGCCTATATATCTTATTTTCCAGCTGCATCTAAAACAATTATTAACATTTGTTTTTAGAACTTTGAGTTCCAATTTCTCTCCCTTCCTCCCTCCCCACCTATCCCCACTGAGAAGGCAAGCAATTCAGTATAGGCTTTACATGTGTAGTTATGCGAAATACTTCCATAACAGTCATGTTGTGTAAGACTAACAATATTTCCCTCCATCCTATCCTGTCCCCCTTTCTGTTCTTTCTTTTGTCCTTGTCCCTCCCCAAAAGTGTCTACTTCTAATTGCTCCCTCCTACCATTTGCCTTCTCTTCTATCATTTCCCCAACCCCCGCTCATCCCCTTCTCCCCTACTTTCCTTTAGTGTAAGATAGAGCTTCATAGCAAATTGGGTGTGCATGTTATTCCTTTCTGAAGTCACATGTGATGAGAATAAGGTTCACTTTTTTCCTCTCATCTCCCCTCCCTCTCTTCCCTTCCACTCAAAAAGCTTTTTCTTGCCTCTTTCCTGTGAGAGAGAATTTGCCCCATTCTATTTTTCCCCTTTCTCCTCCCAATATATTCCTATCTCATCCCTTAATTTTATTTTTTTAGATATCATCCCTTCCTATTCAACTCACCCTGTGCCCTCTGTCTATATGTATATATAATCCCTTCAACTACCCTAGTACTGAGAAAAGTCTCAAGAGTTATAAATATTATCTTTCCACGTAGGAATGTAAACATTCAGTTTTAATAAATCCCTTATGATTTTTCTTTCCTGTTTACCTTTTCATGTTTCTCTTGATTCTTGTGTTTGAAAATCAAATTTTCTATTCAGCTCTGGTCTTTTCATCAAGAATGCTTAAAAGTCCTCTATTTCATTGAATGACCATTTTTCCTCTGAAGTATTATACTCAATTTTGATGGGTAGGTGGTTTTTGGTTTTAATCCTAGCTCCTTTGACCTCTGGAATATCAGATTCCAAGCCCCGTGATCCCTTAACGTGAAGCTGCTAGATCTTGTGTTATCCTGATTGTATTTCCACAATACTCAAATTGTTTCTTTCGGGTTGCTTGCAATATTTTCTCTTTGACCTGGGAGTTCTGGAATTTAGTTACACTATTCCTAGGAGTTTTCCTTTGGGGATCTCTTTCAGAAGTGGATTCTTTCAATATTTATTTTACTCTCTGATTCTAGAATATCTAGGGCAGTTTTCCTTGATAATTTCTTGAAAGATGATGTCTAGGCTCTTTTTTTGATCATGGCTTTCAGGTAGGCCCATAATTTTTAAATTGCCTCTCCTGGATCTATTTTCCAGGTCAATTGTTTTTCTAATGAGATATTTCATATTGTCTGCTATTTTTTCATTCCTTTGGTTTTGTTTTATAATTTCTTGATTTTTTCATAGTCATAAGTTTCCATCTGCTCCATTCTAATCTTTAAGGAATTATTTTCTTCAGTGAGCTTTTGGACCTCCCTTTCCATCTGACCAGTTCTGCTTTTTAGGGCATTCTTCTCTTCATTAGCTTTTTGAATCTCATCTGTCATTTGTTAGTCTATTTTCTACAGTGTTATTTTCTTCAGCATTTTTTGGGTCTCCTTTAGCAAGCAGCTGACTCGCTTTTCATAATTTTCTTGCATCATTCTCATTTCTCTTCCCAATTTTTGCTCTACTTCTCTTACTTGACTTTCAAATTCCTTTTTGAGCTCTTCCATGGCCTGAGACCAAGTCATATTTTTCTCGGAAGCTTTAGATGGAGGAGCTTTAACTTTGTTGTTTTCTGTTTACATGTTTTGGTCTTCCTTGTCAGCAAAGTAAGATTCTGTAGTCTGATTCTTTTTTCGGTTTCTGCTCTTTTCCCCAGCCATTTACTTGACTTTTGAGGTCTTTGTCAAGGTAGATACCTGCTTCCAGTGGGGATAGGGGTGTACTGTCAGCCTCTCAGTTCCCCCACAATCTGTGGGCCTAGAGCTCCAGAAATAGTCGCTGTTTCTGCCCCTGCTGCTGGTGTGTCTGCTGGGGGTTCCTGTCTCTTTCCCCCTCTGCAGCCCTGTAGCTGGGGCCAGACCACTCCACTCTCCTACATTAGTCTTACAGGCTTTTTCCACTGACATTTCAATTTGTCCTCTGTATTTTGGGGTCCTGAAGTCTGGAAACTGCCACAGTTGTGAGAGATTCAGTCTCCCCAAGGTCTGCTCAGGTCCTGTCTGTGCCTACGTGGCCCATGCTGGACTGTGCCCTGCCCACTGCATGGCACGACAGATACTTCCTGGTGACCTTCCAGGCTGTCTTGGGCTGGAGCTTTGCTTCACTTCGTCATTCTGTGGTCTCTGCAGTTCCAGATTTTGTTTAGAGCCATTTTTACATGTATTTGTCTAGGCTTGGGGGCAGCACTCTAGAAAGTGCATGCTGTTACTCTGCCATCTTGGCTTTGCCCCCCTATCACCTTCATTTTAATGAATCAGTGAAACAGAGGACCAAAGAAGATTCTGAAAGGCAGATGAGAAAGGAGCACTTCACAGGTACCAACATAGTCTATTCCAATACAAAGAAGTGGAATATAACATGGCAGGCATGTTTAGGGAATAGATAAGTTCAGCCTGAAATGAGAATATATGAAGAGAAACAATGTAAAGTGAAGATGAGAAGGAAGGTTGGAGGCTGACTGAAAGAGCCTTGGATGACACACTAAGAACTGTGTACTATCCTACAGGCAATAGAAATCACTGAATGATATTGAAAGGATTGGAGGGAGGAAGACTAATCAGCAGCAGATTTCAATGATGACAGTCTCCCAAAAAATGTAAGATAGGAAAAGTTTAATTATAAAGCTAGTTAATTCCTTAAAATTCTCATTGAAAGTAACGGTGCTATGACACGATTGAGATTAAATATTTAACAGCCTAAAGTAAAGGAACTAATGTAAATATAAATGTTCCTCCTTCATATAAAATCACCTTTCTGAACGCCTTTTTCACATATGCTGGACACTACCTTGCCCTCACAAAACAACTGTTAAGTTTGTGTAATGATATCTTTTAAGTGGTACGAGATATACTAAAGTGCTTAACCACAAAACTGAAAGACTTCTTTACACAGCTGCTTAGAAATAGGTTTGGCTTTCATAATTTTGTCACCTTGTTATCTAACAATTCTAATTATACAGGACTCCTTAGGTCAAAGAAAATGTTTTCTTTCATGGAAAACAAGTGACCGGTTTTTATTTTTACAAGGTGAACTTATCCTCTTAATTTCCAATCCTGGTGAATAAAAAACTCAAGACTTGGGTTTAAAATGAAATTTTTTAATGCTACGTAGACCAACTCCTTTTCAAAATGCCAGCCAGTCAATCAATGAGCACTTAGGAAGTGCTTACTATGTACCAGGACACTGGGGAAACAAAGATCAAAACAAAACAAAGCCACCCAGCCCCTGTCCTCAAGGAACTTACAGTCTAAAGAGAGGAAGCGAATAGAACATGTAAATAAGCACAATCAAGATCTCTACAGTGAGTGAATGGTCATCTTGGAGAGGAAGGCACTAGCAGAGGTGGTACTAGTTGGGAAAAATCTCATATAGAAGATGGAATTTTAACTCAATTAGGAAAGCAAAGCAACAGATATCAGAGGACAGAGCATTCCAGGACTAAGGGAGAGCCTGTGAAAAGGCAGAGATGGGAGATGGATTTATTGTGAAGTACAGTAAATACGTGGCTCTACAGTGCACAAAGCACCAGGCCTAGAGTCAGGAAGACTCATCTTCCTGAATTCAAATTCTGCCTCAGACACTTTCCAGTTGTGTGATGCTGGGCAAGTAATTTAACCCTGCTTGTTTCATCTGTAAAATTAAGTGGAAAAGGAAATAGCAAATCACTAGTAGCTTTGCCAAGAACCAAAATGGGGTCACCAAGACATGGATATGACTGAAAAGAATGAACAACAGTAAAAAAGGGACTTGGAGGTAGTGTGATCAAGATGGAGGACTTGACATTTAATGATTTAGAACAGGGGTGAGGAACCTGTGGCCTCAAGGACACATGTGGCCCTCTAGGTCCTCAAGTGTGGCCCTTAAATTAAATCCAAACTTCACAGAAGAAATTCCCTTAATAAAAGGCCTTGCTCTGTAAAATTTGGACTCAGTCAAAAAGCTGCACCCAAGTAACTAGAAAGCCACATGTGGCCCCAAAGTCAAAGGTCCCCCACTCCTGATTTAGGACATTGAGGATCCAAAAGAAGGTTGGAAAAAAACAAACAAAAACATGACCTGACTTCTCTGAGTTCACTCAATATCCCTTCCCACCTCCCCCTCTACCAGCAAGGGTGCACTTAGCCAACTCAAGAATGCAACAAGCAACTAACACCCTCGCCCAACTCCCAACAAAACCCATCATCACATACCGGTTCTCCTACCCTCTCCCTCCTTCCCCACTTCCAAGAAGATCTCACCTTCAGGCTGCAAAAGTTTGCTCCAGCCTTGAGAGATCAACAAAAAGATAAACAGTAATACTCCAGGGGAAGAAACCTGCTTATGGGAGATGGGAGGCAGAACAGCAACAGGGAAATGGACAGGACACATGTCCCTGAAAAAGAGTTCAACCTCTCATGCCACCATGTCTTCCTCCTGGGACCTTGGAAAACCAAATTTCAAAAATCAACCTCATTGGACCAATACTCTAGCTCTCTTAATTGTTGGTGCCGAGCCAGAGAACTAAGAAAGCGAGGAAGTAGGATAGGATACCAGGACAGGACATAATGTGTGTGTGCATGAAGCAGGTAGGAGGTGAGGAGGGGCTGGGTAACACTCTTCTAAGCCAGAGAAAAAGAGCTCAGTATCCAACTAGGGCCAATTTTGTCCTCAGCCCCGAAAGTCACTTAATGCAGAGACCTAGGCTGGTCTGTCACAAATTGTTGACAGCAAGAGAGGAGACTGAGACACTTTGAGATTCAGCCCCCAAGGTAATCACTATCAGATGGGAGACTCAGACAGTGAACAATAGAAGAAAATAGGGGAAAAAACAACCTGAAATTACTAGCATTAACAGAAGAAAGAAAAACAGCCTCCAGATCTAGTAATCACATTCAGGGATCTATGAACAAATACCACAAACAAAGGAAAATGATACAAGACTTAATGTGACAGAGGACCCTGTAGAATTTGAGGAGAACTTGGAACCACAACATGCTATTCTATGGTTCAGAAGAGATCTGGCAGACACATTTCTTTCTGTTGTTATCATTTCTTCTACTGATTTTTCTGTTCATGTTCAAGGTCTTTTGAATTTTCTTCTTAAAATTATTAATCCTTTCCATTTTTTCCCAAATCATTTTCCTTATTGCTCACTTCCCGACTCCCTCCACCACCACTTAGAGTGTGGTTTCCTCAGGGACTAGATCTCAAAATATCTGTCTCTTCCCACCCTGGGCAATCCATGATTGACCAGCCTAAGACTCTGCTCCAAATGACTTTGGGTATTCAGAACTGGCTGCAGCCAGGTGCTGTACTCTTCCCCCAAGACTTGGTGGAGTTCTGCACAGCCCCCCACACATACAGTGCCACGTACTGGTGGCCTGTTCCACTCCTTCTGTTTCTCAAGTCTCGGGCTCAACACTGACAGTTCTGAGTTTGTTATCCCTGGCAACAACAGTTCAGAGCTTTGCAGCCCTGGTGCTTTTGCTGACACTCCCAGGAGACTTGTGCTCCTCAAGAGCTGTGGTCAGGCTCTCTATCAGGATCCTAACAAATATCCATAGTGGGGTGCAGTAGTGGGTTTTGATGCAAATCTGTGTCATGATCTCAGGTCTGCTAGTGTGGGAGGAGGGAGAAGGATGCTAAGTGAGCTCAGGGTCAGTAAGCATTAGTTCTTGGCTTTGGGTTCATTTTTAAACTTCTTTTGGATTCCTTGACCATAGAAGCAGCAGAAGTTGTTTTATTTTTAGCATGTAATTTCTATTCTGAAGAAATATAAAGGTTTGAGAAATAATGGAGATTGAACAAAATGTCTGGTCTGCCATCTTGTTTTTCCCATGACCTAAAAATTGCAGCGGATCAAAAGAGAAATAGGATTATGACACTAGATTCTATGGGCCATGTGGCAAAAGGGGCAAATAGACAAACTAAAATCTGTAATGGCAAGTCTCACCAAAGAAGCAAAGGAGAGACCGATAGATTGAGAATACAAATACCTAAAAATGAAAGACAAACCTAGAAGAAAAAAATTAAAAGAAAATGTGCTCACTATGTAAGCAAAACATACCGATCTCAAAGACAGTATGTGTAAAGATAAACTAAGGATCACAGAAGATCCTTAGGTTTAACACAAAAGGACAAAAAAACCTTACACCATGAAGCAGGAAATAAAAGAAGGGAACTTCCCTCAACTCCTAAGAACAGAAAATTAAATACCAATTCAAAGAATTCCTAGATCACCTCCAGGAAAAAAAAAAAAGGAAAGAAAAAAATGGCTACAAACTCCAAGACACATAGTGGTTAAATTTAATCATTCAATTCAGAAATAAGTTTTGCAAGTCATCAGAAGAAAACCTTTCAAATAAAAAGGAAAGGAAATTCAACTAACACAAGGTTATTATGTACCTAGCACATAACATATGAGGGAATTAGAGAGTGTGTTCCAAAGATCACTGGAGTTCAGGATGCAGCCCAAGGTGACTTACTCTGAAAATCTGCACTTAACCATGAATGAAAAAAAGATGAACATAATAAAGAGAAACTTAAACCATTCTTAGAAAGAAAACAAGACCATTAGATCCCAGACAACACATATGCAAGAGAGGTGAATGAATGCAACAAGCAAAGATAGCAGCAGAGAGTACAGTAAGAGATTCCTTGGGCAAGGAGATGGGTAGGAGGTATATTTATAAGTTTACTGTAACAATGACTTTAATTTAAAAATTTTTGGCTATCACTTATAAAAATTACAAAAAACCATATAGGGTGGTTTAAAGATATAACTTCAACACATAATACATCACCTCCATTGTATATATGAAACCTCAGAATGTGGTTAGCTTTAATTTATAAGTAAAGGATAAATGAAATGTAACTGTTAAGAGAAACATGAGGTAACTATTAACATTCAAACCCTAAGTCATAGTTAATGAAATTTTGCTATTTAAGATAAAAACATTGTGAATAAAATTTAATTTTGTTTTGAGTTTTGATTACATGGATGATTGTCTGAATTGTCATTGAGCCAACAGTCTACCAAGCAAGGAGAAAATGGCATGTGCTACAGTCTGAGAACTGCTACAGTTGGATGTCTATTCCTGAGAAAAATTGAGGGGATGACCTTGGCATGGCCAAGATAGGAGCGTCTTGACTTGGTTTGTCCATTGTGTTATTTCTTTTCTGAACAGGTAATTTCTCCATCTGGTTAACACTGAACCTGGCTTTTAATACCCTGTGAATAATGTGGAGCTTTACTACATGACTGGCTGTCAAACATGACATGTACCTGGAATTAAATACAGCTAAGGGAGTTTTTCCCATTATGGCATATGTCTTATCAGTCTGTGCCCATAAGCGGACAAGTCTTGATATTGTTATAATTATGTCCCTCCCTTTTCCCTTCATACTAAATTTCTAAAAACAAAGCAGGTGAGCTCTATAAATTTCACAAATACAATACTAAATCAATTATTTAACAGATTAATACTACAACATCTCCGAGTGACTATAATATAATGTAAGTATGAACAACCTTACAATTTTGATCTTTATTTGTGGTCAAATTATAAAACAGACATGATAATCTCCTAAGAGGGGAAATGACACAAAGTAAAAAGACAAAAGATGTAATGTAAAATCTTCCCAATTAAATAATATTTTGAGAAAGAAATAGAATTAGACTGTTTGCTCTAAAAACTAGGACATATAAATATGTACCCAATATGGAAATTCTGACTTTACTGTTATTCGCTGGTGTTTTAGTAATAAGTTCTCAAAGCTGGATTAAGGATTTTACATACAAAATTTCAGGGCACCTATGGCAGCACAGTAGATAGAGTACTATACCAGAAGTCAGGAAGACTTGAGTTAAAATCTGGTCTCAGACACTAGCTATGTGACCTTGCGTAAGGCACTTAACTCTGTTTGCCTGTTTCCCTATCTATAAAATGAGCTGTATCTTTGCCAAGAAACCCTAAATTGGGTCATGAAGAGTTGGACACAACTAAAACAACTGAATAAATAATATAAATTATCTTCCCATTTTCAAAGTTTCTGACTGATAATTTTAAAAGACAGAATGGTTTATTTTATAAATTTTATAAATGGTTTATTTTACAAACTCTCATAATTGTTTTTTAATTCTTATATCAGGTACAGGGGTTACTAAAGATAAAAACAGTAAGTGGTATATGATAATTGAAATTCTCTGAAGTTTCAGGTTCCTAATGGGTTTCTAATTTAATGTTCTTCTTAAAGCTCTTATGGTTCTTAATAGGATCAGAACCATAAGGCTTGAACTAGTTTTCACTGTATGAACAAGTTATTGGAAAACCAAACTCAAGAGGCTGTATTAAATTATATTGTCTTGCTACTAGCAGATTTTAACACAATTACCTAGAAATATCTATGATTTGGAACTAGAGAAGCAGGGTCTCCTTCAGAGCTGTCCAAGAATGAAGCCTATTCCAGAATGTCCAAGAGAAGATATTTCTTGGGACCAGATGACTACATGAAACATATGGGATTCAAGATGCACTGATTAAATGGACATCAGGAGTGGGTTACTAGGATACTTGATGTTAATAATTATCAATGTTGTATTGTTTTGACATTTTGTTTCATGGTATTTAGGTTTCCAGAGTTTTCTTGATTGCCTAAGTGACATGTAAATCTCCCCTCTCAAAATTAGCCCACTGTTAGCCTTCTCAATATTCCAATCTGTGGCCTAAGTTTAACTACAGAGTCTATTAAACAAGGTTTGTATGTCATCGTTATTGTTCTAAGACTATGTGTTAGCTGGAGTACAAAGCCATGTGAGAAGGTGCTTCCTAATGGTTTCTTCTTGGTACATAATGTTGATAGTAAACATAAGCACATTAAAAACCTTATAAATTTGCTTTATAGATAAGTGATTCACAGGGGAAGAGGGTTCAGTCCCTCCTCCATGAATCAAAGTTGGGAATTAAAGGAATTGTGGGAATTAAGTGAACTATGCCGATTTCATCTTGCAACAATTCTGGAGCAAGCTCATTCCTCTTTCCAGTCAGATTTGAAGATTAATGCAAAGCATTTTCTCACAATTATCCATCTCAAGCAACCGTATGTGAAACCTTATGTCTTAAGTGAAAGTTGGCCCTACACGAGTCAATTAGCTACTGTTTCCATGTTCCTCTTTGTCCTTAAACATTTTAATTTATTATTTATTTTTCAAATTCTTTTCTTTTTAAATTGAGTTCCAAATTCTTTCCCTCCCTCCCATAACTACTGAGATGGTAAGCACTATGATATCAATTATACATGTGAAATTATGCAAAACTTATTTCTATGTCACCATATAAAAAAAGCAAGAAAAACAAAGTGAGAAAATTAAACTTCAATTTGCACTCAGAGTCATCAGTTCTCTCTCTGGGGAGGATAATGTTTTTATCTTGAGTCTTTTGGAATTATCTTGGATGACTGTACTGATCAGGGTAGTCAAATTTTTTACAGCTGATCATCATTATAACATTGGTCTGCACACAATGACCTCCCAATTTTTCTCACTTTACTTTATCAGTTCCTGTAGGTCTTGCCACATTTTTCTGAAACCACCCTCATCATCATTTCTTCTACCACAACAGCACTCCATCATCTCATATGCCACAACTTGTTCAACCATTCCCCAACTGACGAGCATCCCTTCGATTTCCAACTCTTTGCCATCACGAAAAGACCTGCTATAAATATTTATGTACATATAGATATAGGTCTTTTTTCTTTGATCTCTTTGGGATATAGACCTAGCAATAGTATTGCTAGGCAATCACAGTTTTTATAGCCCTTTGGGCATAGTTCCAAATTGTTCTCCAGCATGGTTGGACCAGTTCACTATTCCATCAGCAGTTCATTAGTATATCGATTTTTCCCTCATCCTTCCCCTCCAACATTTGTCATTTCTGATAGGTGTAGGATAGTATGATCCTAGAAGAGGTATGGTCACTGCTCTCCTGTTCCATGCTCTGGTCTTTACCCAGGAAGGGTCCCTGATCCCATGCAGCCACAAGAACTCTTTATGTTGGAACTGAGACCACAGCCCCTGCTCTCTTGTGACCAACCACTACAGCTCCTCTCTGCCCTGAAACTGTGA
Source organism: Notamacropus eugenii (assembly GCF_028372415.1). Lineage (NCBI taxonomy): Eukaryota > Metazoa > Chordata > Mammalia > Diprotodontia > Macropodidae > Notamacropus > Notamacropus eugenii. The sequence continues at coordinate 244,038,036 of NC_092872.1, forward strand.
CCCAGAATTGCATATGGGCAACAAAATGGCTAATCAGCTCCCGCTGTAGGGTCCCCTATAATCACTTTCTGACCAGTTGTCTAATTCCCTTACCATCTCTGGGCTGAGAGCTTCCAAAGCTGCTGCTCCAGAGATCACTACTGTCTGGACAGTCCTCCAACCAGCATCATGGACTTCTCCTGCTGATCTTTCTAATTTCCTTAGGCCTGAAAAATGTCTCACTCAGACCTTTCGTTGGCTCTACCATTCCAAAATTTGATTTGAGGTGTTATTTTAAAGTTGTTTGGAGGGGAAAGCTGGGAGAGTTTCAGCTGGGTAGTTGCTCCTAATCCATCATCCTGACTCTTCCATGCTCCTTTGAATATAGATACTTGGGGGAGTTAGACAGTTCTTTTTCTGATTTCAGGGAATTGCACCTGTTTGCTCTCCTTCTCCCAACTTGGAAAGTCTGTAATCTTTCTTTCCATTAAAAAAATCATAATACTTAACCTTGTATCCTGCTGTTTCTTTTTGATGCATAAACATCTATCTCCCCCTGTATTCAGAGTCCAGTGCCAAGCTGAAGAGGCCTCATCCCAATTTGTTACGCAACTGGCATGCACTGCCTAATAAATCAATATGGTAGGAAGCTTGTACTTTTGTTTCCCCAGTTATTTCAGATTTCACTCATCACAGAAGAGAATGCCATGGGAGGCCTGAAGAGACACAAGAAGATTAAGAATAGCTACTCTGGAAAATAGAACAGTAAACTGAGTTTAGAGAGGCAAAGAATGATGGCCGTGTAGTAGTAAAGGCCTAGCTGAGATTAGATAACATAGATTTGTAGTGATCATGATTTTCTCTACCACGGTCCCTCAGGAAGTAAATAGGAATAAAAGAAGTAGAAGGTGGTGGCAAATTCAGGAACAGAACATCAAACATAGGATCATTCTTGTGTGCAGTGAATAGATGGAGGAATTGAAGGTTTAGGTATTTGTGAGAGCACTGACATGTAATCCTTAAGTCCCTCAGTGTGAGGGGTCTGTTGGGGAGAAGAGACCAAATGAAAGGGTGGCAAAACTGAAGAAAGAAGGAAAACGTGCTTGGGAACCAGTAGGCAATGGCCCAAGGAAGATGGTTCTAGACTGAGTGATAGATTTGAATAATGAATCCACAAAGGACAAGAGACTGCTAAGTAATGGTGGTACAGGGAGAGTCTGAAAAGTCAGAAACCAAGGACTGTTTTGACTGCTTATCACTACTGTATCTGACAAAAATGGAGTATTATTATTAGAGAAAACATAGGCAAAAATTCCAATAACTAATGAGAGAACTATGTGTACTTTAATGCCTGCAGGTTTTTAGAGGTTGTTGTGGCATGACAGAAAAAAAAATCAAGTACCCATTTTAACATCACTGATTGTTTTCATATTATATATTTTTAAAAGAACAGAAAAAGCAACATTCAGGGGAAATTCTTCACAGTAATTTACTTATTAGGCAAGTAAATTTTGTCAGACTGCCTGGCAAACACTGTTAAAAAAAAATAAAAGAAAATTGCTGCATGGTCTTATTTTTCCCCTTAAAAATTGTTTCAGCATTTTCCTTGTTTTGAAGAGTTGCTTACTACCACAAAGTAAATTATCTGCCTTCCACAAATAGAACACACAGTTTGCAAAGATCGGTATTATTCTTTAAAAAATAACAAATCCTACCACTATTAAGGACAGCAAAATGAAAACACTTTTAGACAATACATCCTCTTAATTCTCAATATCATATATATTTTTTGCAACTCTTCAAACACTAAAGTTGCAAAAAGAACTATTCTCCTTTGCTCTACTGTAACTTGTTATTTATGAGTTAAGTTTAGGTCTATCTATGTACATTTTTACCATATATATTAAAATATTCCTCTACCTATTTTTAATATTTAAAAAAATTATTTATTATAAATATCATTCCCTTGGTCAACACACAAAGAAAGAGTATGGGTAGAAAAGGGATTCATAACATATCGAATTTTCTTGGTTAACCAGGGTCAGAGTTAGTGTACAAAATTATTATTCCTCCACAGACACATTCATCCACTTCAAAAATTAAAAGTAACTGTATATTTCCAGACAGATGGCAACTGTGCTTGGCACATGGGGAGGACCCACTACCTTTCATTCATTTATTTATTTATTACATTTCTTTGTGCTCCTCAACATCCCAATCCTCCATAATACCTAAACCAGTAACTTAAACATAACAGGCACAAAATATATTTCTAAACAAATTAATTAATTAAATACCAGGGGACTTCAATGGAGTTCTTCCTTTTCATTAAAAGTAGAAAAAATGTCCCATAAATCACTTATGAGAATTTACCTGCAACTGTGAGCTTGGCTGTCCTGCTTACAATGGTTCCAAGGCTTTCCACAGTGGCCACACATTGATAATATCCTTCATCAGGCTTATTGTGTTTGGAATGCACCACACTGTTAATTAACAAAGATCCATCTGACAGTAGCTGACGTCGATCATCTGACACCAAATTCAAAAAGGTTCCATCTTTTTTCCATTCAATTTTTGGGGAAGGTTCTGAATATGCTGAACAGTTTAGGATAACAGAAGATCCTCGAACTGAAAGGGTATCCACTGGTTCCATGACAAAATAAAAGGGAGTAAATGTTCTCACGCTGGCCCCTGTACAAACAGAAATGGGAAGAGAGGAAAAGTTAAGAAATTTTCATCTAACTTCTGGGTTTTTTTTTTAAGTTAATTAATTATACACTTTTAAATTTTTTCTACTAGACTAAAAAAATATTTAAAAGTCACATAAAACATGCAATATATACTTTCCCTATGATCAAGAAGTGGGATCAAATATAAACTGCTATGGTTGGCATTTAAAACTCTTTCAAGGATACTGGCTACATAATAGAGTGGTGCATCAGTGGAAGAGGTTAAGCATGCAAGACATAACAGTCAATGACTATAGGAATCTACTATTTGATAAATCCAAAGACTCTAGTTTCTGGGATAAAAACTATTTAACAAAACTGCTGGGAAAACTGGAAAACAATATGGCACAAACTAGGTATAGACCAACATATTATACCCTGTACCAAGATAAAGTCAAAATGGGTACATGATTTAGCTATAAAGACTAATACTATAAGCAAACAAGGAGAGCAAGGAATAGTTCACCTGTCAGATCTACGGAGAAGGGAACAATTTATGGCCAAACAAGAGATAGAGAACATTATGAAATGTAAAATGAATGATTTTCATTACATTAAACTGAAAAGCTTTTATACAAACAAAGCTAATGCAATCAAGTTTAGAAGGAAAGCAGAAAGCTTTTTTTTATAGCCAGGGTCTTTGATAATGGCCTCATTTCTCAAATATAGAGAACTAGGTCAAATTTTAAGAATACAAGTCATTTCCCAATTGGTAAGTGGTCAAAGAATATGAACAGGCAGTTTTCAGAGGAAGAAATTAAAGCTACCTATAGTCATATGAAAAAATGCTCTAAGTCACTATAGATTAAAGAAATGCAAATCAAAACAACTGAGGTACATCATACCTATCAGATTGGCTAACATGACAAAACAGGAATATGATAAATATTGGAGAAGATGTGGGAAAATTGGAACACTAATGCATTATTTGTGGAGTTGTGAACTGATCCAACCATGCTGGAGAGGAATCTGGAACTATGCCCAAAGGGCTATAAAACTGTACATGCCCTTTGACCCAGCAATACCATTTCTAGGTCTGTATCCCAAAGAGATCATAAAAACAGGAAAAGGACCCACATGTACAAAAATATTTATAGCAGCTCTTTTTGTGGTGGCCAAGAACTGGATAATGAAGGGATGTCCACCAGCTGGGGAATGGCTGAATGGCTGAACAGGGTTGTGGTGTATGAGTGTGATGGAATGCTATTGTGCTGTAAGAAAATGATCAATATGTGGACTTCAGAAAAACCTGGAAAGACTTATATGAACTGATGCTGAGTAAAGTGAACAGAACCAATACACAAGGACAGCCACACTGTGTGATGACTGACTTTGACAGACTTACTCTTCTCAGCAATGCAAGGATCTAAGACTAGTACAAAAGACTAATGCTGGAAAATGCTATCCATATCCAGAGAAAGAACTCTGGAGTCTGAATGCAGATGGAAGCATATTATTTGCTGTTCTTTTCTTGTGTTGTTTTGCTTCTTCTTTCTTGTGGTTCCTCCCATAACTTCTAATTCTTTGCATCATGACTAATGTGAAAACATGTTTAATATGAATGTATAAGTAGAGAATATCAGTTTGCATGCTGTCTTGAGAAGAGGGGAGGGGAAGGAGAGGAGAAAATTTTATTCAAAATCTTATGGAAGTAAATGTTGAAAACAAAAATTAAATCAATTTTAGATAGACAGATAAATCTTTTCAAGTCTGTTTACAAACAATCTGTTTCAATAGCCATTCAGGTCTATTTGTTGTGAGCATGCACACATGGCCTGCCATTTCTGTGCCTTAGCACTCACTGTCTCTTGTGACTGGCATGCTGTCTCCTCACTACCTTTTGAGACTGTTAGTATCCTTGAAGAATGAGTTTAAAGGATACCTTCTCTCTGATAACTCTTCCAGTCCAGCCAATTGCTAGTGTTTTTTCCTCTAGGGTTAGCTTCATCCAGGACATATACACCTGTGCTCAGAGACAACCCAAATCAGGAACTTGCTGAACTCAGAAGGGCAGTGATGAGACTTTGCCCTGAATCACAAAACTTTGGGAGCACTAAAGTATTGCAGGTCTCCAACCAGAGATAGTTTGGATATCCTAAAAAAAACTAAGGCATAAAATTCCAAGAAAGAAGCAGAAAGTCCCAAAAAGAAAAAATTCTTTAGCTCAGACCTTCCTCTCAGAAGAATACGGAGCAAGGCCCTAACATAAAGTCAAAAGTCAGGAAGTAAACTGGAACCATGAGTCAAAAATAATAATAACAATTCCACCATAAAAAGTTTTTACGGTGAATTAGAAGCTCAAGACACACATTAGTGAATAACTAAAAATTATAAGCGATGTTTCAAAGACATTTGCAACTTGGGTTAAAGTACATCCACTATTCCTGAAATAAATCATAATTTTTTAAAAAGAGCTAAAAATAATTTTAAAACCAAATTGTGGGGGGAAAAGAATGAGAAAAGAAATGAGTCTTGTGGAAGACATAGAAAGAGAAGCTTACAAGAGATATAAAACTTTACTCAAGAAAATAATATCCAGAAAATTAAAATTATTCAAATAGAAGCTAGTGACTTCATAAGAGATGGAGAAATCTTAAAACAAAGTGAAAAGACAAAAAAAAGAAAGAAAATGCAAGGTATCTCACAGCAAAACTAACCTAAAAAACTGATAAAGAAAAAACTGAGAATCAATGAACTGGCTAAAAATCACAACCAAAAATAGATTCTATTTCAAGAAATTGCAAAAGAACACTTCCCAGAAATTGTAGAATTAAAGGAAAAAATAGAAATAAAAAGAATCAACCAGTCACCTAAAAGAAATCTCCACATGAAAACTCCAAGAAAAATTATCACCAAAACCCAGAACTTTCAGATCAAAGAGAAAATACTACAAGTAGGAAGAAAGGAATAATTCAAACACCAAGGAGTCAGAGGCAGGATCATACAAGATTTAGCAGCCTCCACTAAAAAAGAATGGAGAAATTGGAATACGATATTCAAGAATGGAAAGGATATAGGCTTATAATCAATAGTCTACCCAGCAAGAGTGAATAAAATGCTGTAAGGGAATAAATCAAATGAAAAACTTCCAAGCACTCTTGATGAAAAGGCTTAAAGACATATAAAAACCCTAAAGTACGAACACAAGAATCAAGAAAAGCATAAAAATGTAAACATAAATGGGCAATCATTACATAATAAACAAGGACAAACTATTGACATTCTAATATGGGGAAATGATAATATTCTTAAAACTCATCCTCAGGAATTATAAAGGGAGTATAACTACATTGAAAGTTTGGGAATCAATTCTGTTTGATTATCTTAAAATAAGAATGGAAAGGGACGGGAAGGGAGAAGAAGAAAAAGGAAGAAAGCACAAAATTATCTTATAATTGGTATGCCCAATTAGAATTTCATACAAGGAGGGGTGGGGTGACATGAGTAATATTTAAACCTCCTCACTGGACAAAGGGGGGGGGGAGAACACATAGGTGTACACACATGACCCTATATATACATACACACACAGAGTTGGGTATCTTTCACCCAACAGATAAACAGGGAGGAAAAGAGACAATAACTTGGAAAATAGATTAAGAGAGGGATTAGTCATGATCAGAAGAAACTCTGAAAGAAGAGGAAACAAAGAAAAAGAACAGCATAACAGAATAGTACAGAGGGAAATATACAATTAACATTCATATCTTTGAATGTAAATGAGATAAACAGAGCCATAAAACAAGAAAATAGATTAGAAACCAGAGTGCAAGAAAATGTTGTCTGTAAGAAATACACTTGAAACAGATACACACAAAATTTAAAGTAAAGAATGGGAGCAGAATCTATTACATTTCATGTCAAGTTAAAAAATGGGAGGGATAGCAATCATGATCTTGCCCCCCCCCAAAAAAATAGTAAAAATAGCTCTAATTAAAAGAGATAAACAGGAAAACTACATTTTACTAAAAGGTAGTACAGAAATGAATATAATTTCTAAACAAATATGAGTCAAATGACACACTATCAAAATTCTTAAGGAAAAGGATCTAATAAATGAGGTCACAGGGAGAAATACACAGAGAGGAAGGAAGGAAGGAGGGAGGGAAGGAGGGAGGGAGGGAGGGAAGGAGGGAAGGAAGGAAGGAAGGAAGGAAGGAAGGAAGGAAGGAAGGAAGGAAGGAAGGAGGGAGGGAAGGAGGGAGGGAAGGAGGGAGGGAAGGAGGGAGGGAGGGAGGAAAGGAAGGGAGGGAGGGAGGAAGGAAGGAAGGAAGGAAGGAAGGAAGGAAGGAAGGAAGGAAGGAAGGAAGGAAGGAAGGAAGGAAGGAAGGGAGGGAGGGAGGGAGGGAGGGAGGGAGGGAGGGAGGGAGGGAGGGAGGAAGGAAGGAAGGAAGGAAGAAGGAAGGAAGGAAGGAAGGAAGGAAGGAAGGAAGGAAGGAAGGAAGGGAGAGAGAGAAAGACAAAGAAAGAAAGAGAGATAAAGGTAAGAAATAGAGGTTTATCAGTTAAACTGATATGGTTCACAATATACAGAAGATACAGACAATATACAGTAGTCTAATGTTTGTTAAACTCAAATATTCCAGCTATCAGAACAAGAATTCACCATTTAATAAAAACTTTCAGGAAACTGGACAGCAGTCTAGCAGAAACTAGGTATAAACCAACATTTCCTACTACTACTTAGTTGATGTCCTTATTCAAAAAGGACCAAAATGACATCATTACATCAGGGTCAAGGTACAGCACGTCCAATGGTGGCTGATCAGACCAATATGAGCTCTGAAGGCTCTACCACAGGTCAGATACAAATAGTCTATATGAGCATTTGGAGTGAAGATGTCTTTAAATTTACTCTAAATTTTCTTTTGAGCTACTGCAAAGCTCATACAGCACAGTACCTTCTCTGATGTGGGCTGCTGGGTAGTTCTGCACCAGTCTCTCCCATGTTTCATAACTGATTTCAAAGTTTTTCAGAGAGACCTTGAGAGGGTCCTTGTCTTGTTGTTTACTTCCATGTAAGTGCTTGCCTTGGGTAAGTTCTCTATAAAATAGTCTTTTAGGCAACCAATAAAGTGGCCAGCCCATCAGAGTTGCCCTTTCTGCAGTAGTCTAAATGCTTTGCAATTCAACTTGAGAAAATGTCTAATACCTTATCTTGCCAGGTGAACTTCAGGATGTTCCTAAGATAATTCAAATGGAAATGATTCAGTTTCCTGGAATAGTGCTGGTATACTGTCCACATTTCATAGGCGTACAAAAATGAGGTCAGCACAACAGTTCTGTAGACCTTCACTTTGATAGAAAGCCTAACACCTCTTCTCTCCCACACTTTCCTTTAGAGCCTTCCAAACAGAGCTCTGTCTGGCAAATGGGTGCATTAACCTCATCATCTATGTGTACATGAATGGAAATTATACTGCCAAGCTAAGTAAACTTATTTGCAGCATTCAGAATTTCTCCATTTGCTATAACCAATGGTTCCACGTATGGCTGGTGTAGTGTTGGCTACTAGAGATCCTCCTTTGTGTTGCTGTCTGTTTGGGGGTTTTGTTTTGTTTTTGGTGTTGTCAGGCCAAAATTAGCACAAATAATAGAGAATTAATCCATAATCTGTTGCATCTCAGTCTTAGAGGCTGCACTGCATGCACAATCATCTTTGAACAAAAAGTTGTGTACCAACTTTTACTCTACTTTAGCCTTGGTTTGTAGCCTTTTCAGGTTAAATAATTTACCATCAATGATGTAGTTGATCTTAATGCCATGTTCATCTTTATATTCAAGGCATCCAAAAACATCACTAGAAACATCATACTAAAAAGCAGGGGAGTAAGCACACATCACTGCTTCACTCCATTGGTGACTGGAAAAGTGTGAGAGCATTGTCCATTATCCAACACCCAAACAAGCACGTCATCATGGAAATGGCACACAATACTGATGAACTTCTCTGAGCAAATTTTGCCAGGATCTTCCCTCACAACTATCAAACCCTTTGGTTGGATGGATGAATGTTGTGGACAGACCTCTGTTCTGCTCCTGGCATTTCTTGTGAACTTGTTGGGCAGCAAATACTATGTCAATCATTTCTCAGCTCTTTCTGAAGCCACAATGGCTCTTATGTAGATGACCACCTTCCAAGTAAAGGGTCATCCCATGAAGGAGGATTATGGCAAAAATCTTGCCAGCAATAACTAAGAGAGATTCCCCCACCCCACCCCAGTGATTATCACAGGACAACTTATTTCCTTTTCCTTTATAAAGATGAACAATGGAGGCATCCTTGAATTCTGGGGAATAACCTCCTCTTGCCATATAATCCAAAAAATTTCTGTCAGTTTTCTATTAGTGGATCTCCTGTCTTATAAATCTCAGCTGGAATCTTAGCACCAGGCACTTTATCCATAAGAGGAACCTAATGGCATTCAAAACCTCTTCTTCAGTTGGGAAGTTTGGCTAGAGAGGGACTGATTTCAATCTAAGGTACAGTCAATGGCTTCAGCATTGGTTAATGATGGTCTGTTGAGAACACTATGGAAGTGTTCAGCCCATCTCTCCAGGATCATATGGTTCTATCAGCACCGAGTAGCCTGGGTCTTTGGCCCATAAATGGTCTTTAGGGCATCAAAAAAGTGCTTTCAACAATTATTAGCAGCATAAAACTGAATTTCATCTGTCTTCTTACTGAGCCAAGAATCTTGCATCTCTCTAAGCTCTGCTTGCACTTTATTTTTGATGGAGTTAAATGCTGCCTTCTTAGAGACTGGTGAACTATCCTGCTAGTAAAACATTTAGAATTCTCATTTTTCACTTAGCAACTTCTGAATTTCCCCATCATTTTCATCAAACCAGTCTTAATGTTTGCAAGCGTTCTGGCCCAGATGAGTAAATGTGGTCCTGTACACCAAATTTCTGAAAGCTACTCACTCTTTTTCTGCTCCACTGTTGCCAGCCATGTGTTCACTCAGTTTGCCCTCCAAGGTGGCAAGTAACTGTTCACACTAAGAGAAGCACTCTAATCCAGTGACATTAAGTCTTCTGGTCATCATCTTGCCTGGGGACTACTGCTTTTGTAGAATGAAAAAGTTTAGCTTGGAGAGGATAAGTTTATGATTGGTACAGCACTCTGCACCATATATTATCTTTGGCACTCTTATGTCATCTTTGGCACTCTTACATCCTGTCTCATCTCTTCTGCTTACAGTGACATAGTCTATGACATACCAATGTTTGCTGCTAGGATACATCCATGAAGTTTTATTGCATTTAGATAAACGAAAAATAGTGTTGGTGATGAGAAGGTCGAGACACACGTCTTTAGTTATAAGTGACTGCTGATATTGCTGTTTCCAACTCTATTCCTCAAAGGACTCCCTGCCATGTCTGATAGTCTGTGCTTACTCTGGCATTAAAGTTACACAGAATTACAAGCTTGACCTCCTCCAGGTCTTCATAAAATTTTTATTTAACATAAGGTTTTCTCATGGTGGGAGCATATGCACTGATGATGGTGGTATGGAACTTTTCTGCAAGAGGTAATCACGTTGTCATGCTCATTCCATTTTCATTCCTTTTAGGAAGCGTAAAGCTTGTCGAAAAATTAGTTTTAATTGTGAAACCTAAGCCAGCTTCATGGTGATCCCCATCACTGCAGACACTCCAGAAAAACATATATCCATCTCTGACTTTGACAATTGGATCTTCATTTGCCAACCTTGTTTCACTCAAGGCAGCTATTTAGATGCAATACCTGCTGAATTCTCTCACAGTAAGAGCTATTTGTCTTTCACATCTACTAGATCTCTTGTTGTCCATAAGCAGGCTTACATTACATGTACCAAAAGTAAATGGAATCATCTTTGCAAACTTTGTCGTGTGTGTGTGTGTGTGTGTGTGTGTGTGTGTGTTTTGACCCCAGGACAGAACCCCTCCTTGCCACGGTAAGCAGGCCAGAGTTAAGTTAGATGAAACAATTTTGGGGTATCTTTTCTAGTCCCTTCCTCATGCCACGAGGTAAGCAATGCAGTCCTTCCAAAAGGCTGCTCAGAGAGGAGTAGTAGAGACTCTTTAAGGTTCCAATATCTGTATCATTCCTGTGCCATAATTGGGTTTTAACCAATCCCCTTGGGCATTGCCAAAATAGCTGGATGAATGCTTTTCTAGCATAAAAATGTTAACTTTGAGGAGTTAGATGCTTTCTTCTCCAAAGTGATATTGCTTAATAAAATCTGTGACACTCTACAATGAAAAAAGAGACTCCTCAGACACCCAGGGGCCGCTGTATCCAGCTGCAGCTTCAGTCTGATGAGAAGATGATAAAGGCCACATTTTTGGAAAAGGAAATGGATTCAAACTTAGAATAAGAGTCATCCCCAAATAAATAAATGGTCAAAGAAAATGAATAGGCAATTTTCAAAGAATGAAATCTAAGCTATTAATAGCCATATAAAAATTCTCTAAACAACTAATAAATAGAGAAATGTAAATTAAATAACTCTGAAGTACCACTACAAACCCGGACTGGCAAAGTTGACAAAAGAAGGAAAATGAAAATGTTGAATGGCATATGGGAAAATAATTACATTAATGCATTGTTGGTGGACCTACAAACCATCCCAGAAATTCTGTAAAACAAGTCGGAATTAAGCCCAATTTGACCCAGTGATACCATCTGACTCAGTGATACTACTTCTAGTTCTATAACCCAAATAGATCAAAGAAAGGGAAAGAACCCATATGCACAAAATTTTATAGCAATTCTTTTTGTGGTAACAAGAACTGGAAACTGAGGGAGTGCTCTACAACTGAGGAATGTCTGAACAAGTTATGGTTTATCAATGTAATGGAATAATATTATGAGAAATGATGAATACAGCAGTTTCAGAGAAACCTGGGAATTTGTGTGAACTGATACAATGTACAATGAGCAGAACCAGGAAAAAATGTATGAAATAATAGCAATATTAGACAATTTTTAAAGACTTAGGAACTTTCATCAAGACGACGACTCAACTACAATTCCACAGGATTCATAATGATAGATATTAACCACCTCCAGATCAAGAGGCGGCTGACTCAGACTGCAGATTAAGACATAATTTATTTTTGACATGTTCATGCAGGAATTTGTTTTGCTTGACCATACATATTTTAAAGTATTTTGTTTTTCTTTCTTTCTCAACTGTAGGTGGGCATTGGGGGAGGAGCATAGAGGAGACAATGCAGTTCTGAAAATAAAACACAACTTATAAACTCCAATAAAATAAAATGTCACTGTTAACTTTGAGAAAGATGTTTCAAATGAATAACAAGGAAATAAGTTAGATTACAAAGAATGGAAAAGGGTATCTGAAATAAGAAAAATGTAAGCAATGAGCATAAACACATTTTCTAGGAGTTTGGTTATGAACGAGGGCAAATATATAGCAGAATAGCTTGACCAGTTAAGTAGGATTATAAGAAGAGATCTTATGATATTTTGTTTTGCCTCCACAACTAGGAACTAATCAGGGTTTGTGAGAGGTTGTATTCTGCCAAGACAATGACCATCAGGGGCCCAGGAGAATAAAAAGGTTAAACTGGGAAAAATCAGCTCAAGTTTAAGGGGCACACCCTAGTCATACCCACAAGCACCCTCAAGCACATATGGAAAAGGATGTAGGGAAAAGAATGTAAAAAAATGTAAGGAATCTGATTCACCCTAAGCCTAGCAGGAGGGACAGAACAGGGTAATCTTCCTCCTGCCTCTGTCTTGGTGAGAGTGTTCCCAGTAAGCACATCACCCGTCTACTCTCGAGAAGTATAATAAATGCCTTCCTCTGCTCACTCTGTCTCTGCGTTCTTTCAGTGAGAAGGTGCTTATTGCACTAAGGGGCATCACATATGGATCCTCCTAGGGCATGCTACCAGGAAAGCAACGGGCAGCAGCAGTTCATCCCGGGCTAACTTCCTGACCCTGCCCAAGTAGTCCTGTGATCACCCCCACAGACGTGCCAAAGGGGCATCTCCTGTGGATATTCCCCAGGGTCTGCTATCAGGGAAGTGGCTAGTAGCCCAGCCTGGGCTAGCTCCTAACCCTGCTTGGGAAGTCCTGTGAGCACCACAGTCAAGTTTCTCACTGCTGAGGGCTTGTTATACAGGCTCACTTCCAAGAGGACTAACTGAAGGACTTCTGAGAATAGAAGCACACTTGTAAACAGCAGGGAAGGTGACAGGAAACAAACAGAGACAGACAACTGATGGGGAAATCCTGGAAGAAAAGGGCACAAGTAGAGAGGTAGGCATTTGAAAAGGTCACTCACTCTTTCCTCTTGAGGCTAAAGCAAAGGGGCAAAGAGCCAGGGATAATGTTGAGTGTAGTAAGGTGGAGTATAGTCAGTGAGAAGGAGTTCTCAAAGGATAACCCCTACTTTTTCAGTCAAGCATGTGTCCAGGTTCCCTGCTGAGAAAGAGGAAAGGTGATAATGGAGATGGTTTAGAAAAAGGGTTTGGGTGATGGTCATTTACGTTTTGAACAAATCCTACAGGGAGCAGGATAGAGTCAAGCAGGAGTAAAAGGACTTCTGCGTAGTTGTGAGGGTCTAATTCAGAAGACACCAAGCAAATTTATAATTCCTTCAAGAAGTTAACAGAACATCACATAGAGTCACTAAATAACTCCCAAAATAATGATATATTAATGATATATATAACAGGATATAACCATAAAAATTACCTTAAATTTAGTCATTGGTTAAAACACTTATAAAATTAACTTTAAAGTTCAAATTTGTGGAGAAAATTTAGTAGGTTGTTTTTTTTTTAAGAAAAAAATGAAGTGTCATCCAATTTGTTTGAAAAAAAAACCCAATAACAAATGGGAGTATTAAGTGCTAATTATGCATATAGGTAAACCTAGCATGCTCCATGTTTAATTACTCCTCAAATATTTCTTTAGTTAAAACTCAAATACTCACATGGATTGTATTTTATCACATTATGTCTAGAGAACAGTCAATGAGGCAGAAGATTGCATTTAAGTATCATTATTTGTGATTGTAATTTCAAAATATCAATGCAAAAGATTCATCAAACTAAGTAGAAATAATTGTAGGCGAAGTATGAGGGTTCAAACAAGTACTTATCATGAAAGTTGGAAATGGAAACACTGATGTTTCAAAAACTGAAGAATAATAAAAGCTACAGAACCAGACAATTGGGTACCAATGATGATCCATCCCAATATTCTCCAATGACCAATAAAGGTATCTTTCCCTTGAGATTAGACTACAAAGGAAGAACTAGTTAGATAATAAGGTAATCATTTACTAAAATTTAAAATACAAGACAACTAGGACCAGAAACATTTATAGAAAGAATTTCCAGGTTTTATCTATTTTGTTCCCTATGAAGGAAACAAAATTACTAATGGACATTATATTATTTGATTATCTATATTCTCTTCCAGATATCAAAAGGAGATTTGAGTTTTAACATATCAAAAATTTGCCAAAGTTTTTTTAAACAATAATAGCTAATATCTAGCATTTACATAGTGTTTTAAGGTTTACGAGTCACTTTACAAATATTATCTCATTTTACTCTCAATACAGCTCTTGTATTTACAGCCTGAGCAAGCTAGGGAAACCCGGTCTCAAAAAAGAAAAGTGTAAAACAGTTTCACAAAAAATACATCTTATACCCTAATAAGTGTCAAATGGGTACAACTCAAATCAAAAAGCATTTACTAAGTACCTACTATGAGCCAGGAACTATGGTCAGTATAAAAAATCATATAATCCTTTAACGTTGGAGTAGACTGGGTAAAAGAACTTTTCAGAATTAAAGCTCAAAATGTTTAACCCAACAAAGGATAAAGAAGTTATAAAAGGTAAAATAATTAAAATTACAGAAAACATCAATGCTTTTGCTCAAAGGAAACAAACAGCCAGGGTAAGAGAAATCTGGAGAGTGGGAAGAAACACTTTTTATCAACTATATCTGAAAAAAGTCTGAAATCCTAGATATCTAGGGATTTGACTCAAATATAACAAAAGCCATTTCCCAACAGCTAAGTGGTCAAAGGATATGAACAATTTTCTTTTTTTTTTTTTATTTTAATTTATTTATTTATTTAACTTTTAACATTCATTTTCACAGAATTTTTGGGCTCCAAATTTTCTCCCCCCTTGTCCCCTCCCCCCACCCCAAAACACCGAGCATTGTAATTGCCCCCATCTCCACTCTGCTCTCTTCTCCATCATTCCTCTCTGCCCTTGTCTCCATCCTCTCCTCTGTCCTGTTGGGCCAAATAACTTTCTATACCCCTTTACCTGTATTTCTTATTTCCTAGCGGCAAGAACAGTACTTGACAGTTATTCCTAAAACTTTAAGTTCCAACTTCTTTTCCTCCCTCCCTCCCCTCCCCCTCCCTTTGGAAGGTAAGCAATTCAATATAGGCCAAATCTGTGTAGTTTTGCAAATGACTTCCATAATAGTCATGTTGTATAAGACTAACTATATTTCCCTCCATCCTATCCTGCCTCCAATTACTTCTATTCTCTCTTTCAATCCTGTCCCTCCCCATGAGTGTTGACCTCAAATTGCACCCTCCTCCCCATGCCCTCCCTTCCATCGTCCCCCCCACCCTGTTTATCCCCTTATCCCCCACTTTCCTGTATTATAAGATAGGTTTTCATACCAAAATGAGTGTGCATTTTATTCCTTCCTTTAGTGGAATGTGATGAGAGTAAACTTCATGTTTTTCTCTCACCTCCCCTCTTTTTCCCCAAATTAAAAATGTCTTTTGCTTGCCTCTTTTATGAGAGATAATTTGCCCCATTCCATTTCTCCCTTTCTCCTCCCATATATTTCTCTCTCACTGCTTGATTTCATTTTTTTTTAAGATATGATCCCATCCTATTCAATTCACTCTGTGCACTCTGCCTCTATGTGTGTGTGTGTGTGTGTGTGTGTGTGTGTGTGTGTGTGTGTGTGTGTGTGTGTAAGCCCACCCAGTACCCAGATACTGAATAGTTTCAAGAGTTACTAAAATTGTCTTTCCACATAGGGATGTAAACAGTTCAACTTTTGTAAGTCCCTTATGACTTCTCTTTGCTGTTTACCTTTTCATGTTTCTCTTCATTCTTGTGTTTGAAAGTCAAATTTTCTTTTTAGCTCTGGTCTTTTCATCAAGAATGCTTGAAAGTCCTCTATTTCATTGAAAGACCAATTTTTCCCCTGAAGTATTATACTCAGTTTTGCTGGGTAGGTGATTCTTGGTTTTAGTCCTAGTTCCTTTGACTTCTGGAATATCATATTCCATGCCCTTCAATCCCTTCATGTAGAAGCTGCTAGATCTTGTGTTATCCTGATTGTATTTCCACAATACTTGAATTGTTTCTTTCTAGCTGCTTGCAATATTTTCTCCTTGACCTGGGAATTCTGGAATTTGGCCACAATATTCCTAGGAGTTTCTCTTTTTGGATCTTTTTCAGGTGGTGATCGGTGGATTCTTTCAATATTTATTTTGCCCTCTGGTTCTAGAATATCAGGGCAGTTTTCCTTGATAATTTCATGAAAGATGATGTCTAGACTCTTTTTTTGATCATGGCTTTCAGGTAGGCCCATAATTTTTAAATTGTCTCTCCTGGATCTATTTTACAGGTCAGTTGTTTTTCCAATGAGATATTTCACATTATCTTCCATTTTTTCATTCTTTTGGTTTTGTTTTGTGATTTCTTGGTTTCTCATAGTCATTAGCCTCCATCTGCTCCATTCTAATTTTGAAAGAACTATTTTCTTCAGTGAGCTTTTGAATCTCCTTTTCCATTTGGCTAATTCTGCTTTTGAAAGCATTCTTCTCCTCATTGGCTTCTTGAACCTCCTTTGCCAATTGAGTTAGCCTATTTTTCAGGGTGTTATTTTCTTCAGCATTTTTTTGGGTCTCCTTTAGCAGGGTGCTGATCTGCTGTTCATACTTTGCTTGCAAGTCTTTTATTGCTCTTCCCAGTTTTTCCTCCACCTCTCTAACATAATTTTCAAAATTTTCTGAGCTCTTTTTGAGCTCTTCCCAGGTCTGATCCCATTGAGTGGGCTGGGATACAAAAGTCCTGACTTCCTTGTCTTTCCCTGATGGTGAGCACCGCTCTTCCTCATCAGAAAGGAGGGGAGGAGAAACCTGCTCACCAAGAAAGTAACCCTCTATAGTCTTGGTTTTTTTCCCTTTTCTAGGCATTTTCCCAGCCAGTGACTTGACCTCTGAATATTCTCCACACACCCACCTCGCCTCTGGATCCTCCCAGCCAGCGCTTGGGGTCTGAGACTCAAATGCTGCTTCCCAGCCTCAGGGCTTTGGGCGGGGGCAGGGCTGCTATTCACTGTGAGATTAAGTTCAGCTGCCCAGGTGGGGGCAGGGCCACCTCAAGGGCTCAGTTCCCTCAGGGGGTTTATGCAGAGACCTTCAACAATGGATCCGGGCTCCTGACTGCTTGGGGAGCCCAGGTCTGCTCCCACCTCCACTGGTGCCTCCCGAGGGGGCCTGAGTCATGGGGGCTCCCCACTCCCCTCTTGACCCACGGAAGAGACCCTCTCACCGACCCTTGTCACCTGTGGGTGGAGGGACCCGCGCAGCTGCTGGAGAGTCTGTCCCTGAAGCCTGCTCGGATCTGCTCCCTGCTCGGATCTGCTCCTCTTGGCACCAGGCGGCCGCGGCAGGGCTGTGCTCGGCTCCCAGTACGCAGCTCGAAGAAGCAAGAGGTTTTCAGGCTCTCTGGAACAGAAATTTTGTCTGCTCCACTGTTATGTGGCTTCTCCTGCTCCTGAATTTATTGGCAGCTCTTTTCTACAGATATTTCATGGGTTGTGGGTTCGGAGCTAGCGTATTTGTGTGTTTCTACACCGCCATCTTGGCTCCGCAGATATGAACAATTTTCAAAACAAGAAATTCAAACTATCAGCAACCATATGCAAAAATGCCCCATATCACTAGTAAAAAAAAAAATTTTTAAGTTAAATCTCTGAGGTTTCTCTATACAGCCATCTATTCACAGTGGAAACATAGTTGTAGTAGTAGTAATAATAAGAGCATTTATATAATACTTTAAGATTTTCAAAGCACTTTGTATATTTTTCCCATTTAATGTGATTGAAATAGTCAACGTAGAAGGGACTTGAGAAATACTAATTATTAGTTTCACATAATTAGCTTCACAGAATGATGAATTGATTCAATAGTTCCAGAAAATAATTTATACTGTGAGGAAAGTTTTTAAACTGACCATATGCTTTGATGCATCAAATATCAATAAGTCAAGGACAAAAAAGAAAATTTTTATGTATAACAAAATACTCACAATAACACTTTTCTTGCAGCAAAATAGCAATAAAGTAGGTGTCCAATTGAAGAATAGTGAAACAAATTGTGTTATGTAAATGTAACTGAATTTCAGATATTCATTATTTGTTATACTACCATCATATTCCAAGAAACACAGAACAACTGTTTGAACTGAGGTAGAGAGGGAAAAAAGAAGAAGAATATATAAAACTCTGATAATGTAAATAAAAATAAGATAAAAGGATGAGTGAAGTGAGAATAAATGAAATGACCAACACTACTTCCAGAAGATAGTTGATAAAATGCTTTCTCCACTTGAGGATGAAAGCTACAGATACACGTTGAGCAAATTCAGAAAGCAGCAATTATAATGTTAGGCAGTCCTGTTTAACTGTTTTTTCTCATTACAAAAGAAAGTTCTGGGAGAATATATCAAAAATGAGGCATCTATGAGGTCAGTAAGTCATTCTATCTCACTTGACTGTATTGTTACAAGAGAGCATTCTAAAGGAGGGGTTTGGGAAGCAGCATCTAAGATTTTTTTTAAAGTATGAACAAAACATTTTTTAAATATAAGGAAAATATCCTTAGTGCATTAAGCATTGTACATCAAAAATTGTGGTTATGTCAACACTTACTAGCAAAAGCAAGAAGGTATCAAAGTCCAAAATCCAGCGGTTTGTTCCCTCCTTTTGATTTCTTAAATTGTTACACTAAATGTGGATATAATGATTACAACAGCAACTCTTTGGTGTTGAAAGTGACTTTCAGTATCATCTAGCTCAAATCCCTTCACTTTGTCGATGAGAAAACTGAGACTGGCACGTGAAGTGATTTCTCCAAGGACACAAAGCAAAGTGACAGAGCCAACATCTAAATTTGAGTCACACAACTCCAAGTTCAAAGTTCCCAAGCAATGCGTTAACTATAATGGTGACCATGTAAAATCTTTTGTCTTTCACAGGGTGATAAATGTCTAACTTAGAGATGCTCAACCTTTTTGTATCATGGATCTCCTTTTGATGTTTGACGAAGCCTAGGGACCCCTTCTCAGAACAATGCTTTGATACACAGCATTACAGATAAAACCAATTACATTAAAATATAGTTTTAAAAGTTACATCTTTTAAGTTTAGACTAAATACAGATAAAGAACTCATGTTCTAGTTCCCTAATGCTGTGGGAATAAACTTTTAAAAGATTCTGTCAAATCTTAATTAACATTTCCACTGGGTTATATGATTCCTGAAAGAAGCATGTAGGACTTTCCACAATACAGATTATTAGCCAACTTGTCCTAAAGCCTAAGCAATTATATCTCCACTCAACACAAAAACATAATCTTAAACTGTGCAAAATGTTGGCAGTGAACTGTATTATATTGAAGAGAAGACATCTGTATCCCCACCTCTCACCTCAATTGATGGAATCCCACAACTCGACTGTAATTATAATGTATTAATGAAGTAACTAAGGATACTTCTACACCCTGACCCTTTTATGAGGTATCAACACTTCCCAGACTGATTCCAAAAAAGAGACAACCAGATTGGCTGGATAAATGAATTA
This sequence comes from Notamacropus eugenii, assembly GCF_028372415.1. Lineage (NCBI taxonomy): Eukaryota > Metazoa > Chordata > Mammalia > Diprotodontia > Macropodidae > Notamacropus > Notamacropus eugenii. The sequence goes on from NC_092872.1 coordinate 244,057,629, forward strand.
GCCAATCCTTTGAGGATTTTAAATAGCTAAAAAGCCCTGGACAGCAGCAACCGAGTGAGAAAGGTGGAAAGCCCGGGGAATCTAAGCACAAAGGAGAAGCCTATAGGAAAGGAGGAAGGCATTTCTATCCCCCTTGCCCATGCTGGTCATGTTATATATCTGGAAATACAGTACATGACAGGAGAAGAGGGAGGCCAGTCATACACTAAAAGTGAAGATTAAAAAACGGACAGCTGAATTGCTGCACTGACATTCACAATGTGGAAAAAGACCTGAGAGACTCTAATATGTTAGGAAAATCTTCTGTAGAGGATATATAGGAGAATACTCAAATACACTGATATACTGCAGCATAAGTATATTTAAAATTTGTTAGCAGATAACTGTAAAATCATAAAATTAGCAACATATCATAAAATCATTATTTGCAAAGTTAAAAAATATCTGTGCATTAAAATAAAATGGTCTAAGGAGAAATACATATCTTCATTTTTCCTCCAGGCAGCCAGGTGGTATAGTGAATAGAGGGCAGGGCCTACAGTCAGGAAGACATAAGTTTAAGTACGAAGTCAGACACTTACTAGCTGTGTGACCCTAAGCAAGTCACTTAACCCTGTTTGTCTCAGTTCCTCATCTGTAAAATGAGGTAAAGGAATAGCAAACCACTGCAGTATCTTTGCCAAGAGAACCCCAAAATGGGGTCAGAGAGTCAGACACAACTGAACTTGTCCTCCCTCGACAAAATTACATTAGTCCTATTATCAATAAATATAGTTATTACAAAAGTAGTGTCCAATTTTTTGTTGTTGTTACTGTTCTAAATTACAGTTATTACTTAAATGTCCTGGAATAGATTTGTAAAGCACCCTTCAGTCTCCCTTAGAATCACAGCAATCTACTGAAAGTCACCATTCCATTTACAGGAGGAGGGAGCAGAGTTGTACCTCTAAGGCAATTAGTACTCAATCAATGTCACAAGCTTAATCTTTATTTTAAAAAAAGTCTTTGCCTACAAAAAAAATTATTTTCATTTACAGATGAAAGCTAAGCTCCTAAATTTTTGTGATTGTTAAAGTAGGGATGCATATTTTATACAAGTCAGTGTGTCAATGGGCACACCACACGGGCAGAACCACATGTGAACTTTCTTTATTCAGGAAACATCATCATTATAATACATATATAAGCCAACACACATCTGAATTATCTAAATTCAAATCATTTGGCTCCCTATTGCTTTTGATCCTAAAAAAACAAAATACACCCTCTGTTTTCACCATCTGGAAAGGTAATTTGGTGCAAAGGCATTGGGGGATAGCTAAATTCAGGCACAGGGTGACGGTCCATTGCCCTGTGACAAGCAATTCTACTTCTCTCCTCTCTGAAGAGAGAGGTGAAACTGCCACAGTGAAACTTCTCTTCTGCTACCTCTCCTGATTCCCCCATTCCTCTTCACCTTGGCCCCTATACTCGCTATGCCCCATATCTCATTCTACTCCCCCTTTATATTTTTAATACAACTAGGGGTTCAAGAATGCACAAATTGCCCTTCATATAAGACTTCTTCCTATATGTATTCTGTATTTAATTTTCAGGTTTATGTTATTTCCAACAGAAATTAAGCTCTTGATTGTCATTTTTGTCTTTGTATCTCTAGCACCCAGAAGAGCGCCTGGTATATAGTAGACACTTACTATATGCTCATTGAATTAATTAATCTCCTTGCAATCAAATTCTGTCCCCCAGTCAAAGACACTACCTCCCAACAACCTTTTCCAGTCCTGGGCATTTCTCTTCTCCTGCCCTATGTCCCCATGGCCATCCTAGAATAGCATGTTCTATGGCTAGCAAACATACCCCTCAATCCTCTTGCTGCCAATTACATACTATCGTCTTTTTGCCATTAATTCAGCAACTTCTCTGAAGTTCACTCCATCCACACCTATCAACCTAACCAGGTCCTGGCTAAAGTTATCTGCTGACTTCCAAGCCACTCAACCTCTTTCTCAGAGTTTAATAGTGGCACAGTCTTCCTCACTAGTTCAACCACTTTCCTTATCTTTGGGCACTTTGATATATGTGGAAATATTCCCCTCAAACACCTTATCTTCCAAGTTCACAAATCTCCTAAATTTCCATGTCCTGAACTATTTTCTACCTCAGCAACACAAAGATTGTTAGACCTTGGGATCTCATCATTGACTTCCTCTTTATTTCCATTTCATAAATCCCTCACTTGCTTTGTTATTCAGTTCAAGCATCATCTTCTACAAGAGAACCTTTCCTGATTCTCCTCACCTAATTTCCCCCCCTGCCCTGCACTCTGACTACTTTGTATTTATTTTTCAAATTTTTATATATCGTTGTCCCTGACAGAATTTAAGTTTCTTGAGAGGAGACTGCTTTCATTTTTGTCTTTATATTTCCAGCACCTAAAATAGTCAAGTCATCATCCCATGATGTCACTGGTCCCCTTTGAAAACAACAGTCAAACAAAAACAACAGCACTTTTTGTGATAGCTAAGAGTGTAAACAAAGTAGATATCCATCAATTGGGGAATGGTTAAACAAACTGTGGTATATGGATATAATAGAATATTACTGAGCTATAAGAAATGGCATAAGAAATACAGAGAAGCATGGAAAGATCTACATGAAATGATGCAAAGCAAAGTAAATAGAGCCAAGAAAACAACATATACAAGAAATGGAAATGAATGGAATAAATGGAAAGAATGATACACCAAACAAATAAAAAGTAAATGTAACAAAATCATAAAGCTCAAGTGGGATTCAAAGAGATACAAGAAGACATTCCCAATCTACTCCTTCATGGAGGAGGGAGGTCAATAATTGTTACACACTATACATGTTTTCAAACTTTTTCAACGTATAAATCAGTTGTGCTGACTTTTTTTCTTCTCCAAAAAATACCATTTGTCATATAAAATGGTTCCTCAGGAGGGAAAGAGATACATAGGATATTATCATAATGTAAGAAACAGAAGAAGCAGTAAGTTTATTTTTTTTTTAAATACAGCAAAGATAACTTCAAGTTTTTAAAAGGCTGCCCAGAGGTCGAAGCAGTAGATAAATACCGCAAGAAATAGTTTAGACTTCACGCAGGGAGAGACTTGATAAGAATCAAGCTGCAAAGCAGACTGAGCTACTACATTGGGCAATGGATTCCCCCTGACCAGAGGTCTTCTAGAAAACGTAAGTCAGACCCCTTGCAAAAGGAGTTATCCAGTTCAGGAACGAATTGGATCAAATTCTGTTCTCTCTGAACTGAGATTCAGCCACGTATACAGTGGGAACATTATTTTATTATTTTAATCATTTTAGTAGACTATTTATTGTGTTCGTCCTTCGTTGCCAAAGACCATGCCATCAGAGAAATAAGGACATGACTTGCACTTGACTTTGTTTTGGGGGCGGGGGGCTGTGCAGGTCACCAGCCTCACTTCCCCTCCAGAGCCATCTGAATCCAGTGACCAGATACTCATCTGGATGACTGGAGATGTCCCAGGATGAGGCAATTGGGGTTAAGTGACTTGCCCAAGGTCGCACAGCTAGTGAGTGTCAAGTGTCTGAGGTGAGATTTGAATTCAGGTCCTCCTGACTCCTGCACTGGTGCTCTATCTACTGTACCACCTTGCTGCCCCAGGCTATTTATTAGAATAGTCCAGATGAGAGGTAATGAAAGTTCCAATCTCAAGTAGATGTTAAGTATAGAGGAAAAACAAAGAACAGGAGAAATATTGCCTCAATAAAAATGCTAGAACTTGTTTGGATGCAGGAAGAAGAGGATTAAGAAATAGAGAAGAGGGCAAGGAGGAAGACTGGGGAAAGGGGGAAAATATTAAGTTTAGTATGTTATATGATGATTTGGGGGCTAGACTATGGGGATGTCTGGGAGGTCCTAGGAAAGGAAGGCCTTTCTCTAAAGCTCAATGGAAAGAATAGAACTAGAAATAAAGATACGAAAGCCATCGGCATAGAACTGATCAATGAAAATACAGAAGTGAATGAGACTCTCTATAGAGAGGGAAAGAGTAAAGAGAAAATCTAAAGCAACTCTACTCAACATAACTGCCTTCTTTTTTAAATTTTCCCCGTAGCAAGAACACTGGTAGTTACATGCTAGGACTTTAAAGGATTGCTCACCTATAGTGAAAGTAATAGTCAATTAAGCAAAAGAATTCAAATTTGACTATCATATCCGCTTGCAAGTTATTCACAGCTGGTTCAGTACGTGTACATGTGTAGAAAGGGACTACAAATACTCCAACAAATTCACTGGAAAACTGTCCACAGCTTGTTTCTTACAATTTTGTATTTGGATGACATTTTCCTACTAAAGTGAAACATCATACATGTCCAACATCACATATGCAACAAAACTTACCAAGGAGACACTATATTGAAGCTATCATGAGATTCTTTTTGAGCCTGGACTAGCTAAATTCAGGTAGGTAATACAGATGTTCATCTTTTCAATTACAGCAGATACCAGGTGAGGTGCTACAGTTCTGACAACCACCCTGAAGCCAAAGTGCATAATTTCCTACTTGAGTGGCTTACTAGGGCTATTATGCTCAGAGCCTGCCTCTTTATTCTGAAAAGGTTTTCACTGGTTTCTTATTAGTTTTTGGAAGGATGAGGAAAAATGTATGTAATCTTCTGAATTCAATATAAAACAAACTACATTTTTAAAGAAAGCTAAGAACAATGAAATAAAAAGCTTATTGATAAAAAATTGAATAAATGTTGATTGTAAATATAACTTATAGATTGTTTGGATAGAAGAGTCCCAATTGTTTTTTTCCAAACCTCACACTTTCTCTTAAGGTCTAAAAGTAAATCCCTAAAACCTCAGACATTCCTAACAGTCTAATAATTTCTTTAGAACTCAAAAGAAAATAATTCATCTTTATTTTAAAAAAAAAGATCTTGAAATCTGAAAATAAATCAAAGTTGCTTCTTAGCGCAGAAAATATATCTCAAATCAGACTTTCAAAAAGCAGTAACCCTTTTACCCTAAAGCCCAAACCAAAAGAACTCTAACCCAGTATTGGCAAGGCCAGTTGACCTTAACCGTAAATTCTTTCCTTCTTTCTCTTCTCTCACTCTCAACTGGTTCTTTTATAATTGTTCTACTTACTGATTAGTTTTATCTTCCTTGTTGCTACTGCTTAATATAAACAAGTTTAGTGTTTTACTTCCCTTTTCTAAAAATGAATTTAAATAATTTTGTTTGTTTCTAGTCCAGAAGTATTGTTTTGTGTGGAATGAAGAGCTCTGCTTTATCATCTCAGAACCTTTCCCACAATATGTGATTTTCCTTCCCCTCTCTATCCCAACTCTTTTTCAACTCTCAGTATACTAAGTTTTAAATTTAGCTTTATCACTAGCTATGTGGCCCTGGATTTGCATCAGTTTCCTCATCGGTAAAATGAACTGGAGAAATGACAAATCACTTCAGTATCTTTGCTAATAAATCCCAAATGGGGTCACAAGTGAACGACTCTGACTCCAGAGCCCATACTCTTTTAATTATCTATTATACTAGAACCAGACACATCAAACATATGACCTGTAGGTCACACTCAGCCCACAACACTCTGGAGTACAGCAGAACCAGATTTCAATGTAATTGTGAAATAGTTAACAAAATATGAAACATACATAATTTTAAAACTAACTCTCTGGAATCCTCACATAGGATATAATGGTCTCTGTCTTTGTATCTTTTTGAATCTGACACCATTCCCCTAAACCATACTGGCTTTATTACACAGCTTACCTGAACTAAAAGATACGGTTCATATAACACAAAACTACCTAAAAGTCACAGTAGCTAGTGAGTTCCAGAATACCTGAACTGCAGCTTCTAATATATGATTCTTCTGGAGGGAAAATGACAAAAACTAAATAGACTCAAAGAGAAAAACAAGCAAAGGTGATCAAAAACCCTCAATAGGCTAAAAGCCTTAGAAAGAGTAGGTTCAGAACAAAGCCAGAATATCTTAAACTTCACAATTTGCATACTGACCACCAGATGGCAAACCTGCACAGCTTTCTAGAGGTCCCTCTCCAATCAACCCCAAGGAAGATTAGTTTAGTTAGAAGAAATTTTAGGAAAACAGTTTAAGCAGTTTAAGCCAAGGCTAAAAACAAACTAGATTAATTATATCCTCAAATCAACACGCTTTGCCTTGATAATAATTAGTTTACAAGTTGTAAAATGGAACCAAATCTCTTTAAGACAGTTTAGGATATCTAACCTTTCCTTCTATCATCCTATGATCCTGGCTACACCTGGAACCTTAAAAAAAAAAAAAAGTATTTGACAGTGAAGCAACTTCTTAGTATACATGGAGAAAAAGGACTTGGAACAGCTGAAGGATGGAACAGGCACTGTCTAGTTAGTTTGGAACCTAAAGAGGACATGATTGACTGACTGAAGAGGTCTATATAAGGTCAAATTACCAAGTGAAAAGGCAAGGGAAAAAACATCCAGAACAAGAGGAGGCATAAGAAAAAAAACAGAAGGGTAAAAACTAGGGAAGAATGTAGCAGGAGCAGAATTGATATGAAGTGGCCAGGGCAACAAGCAGCAGACACTGTGGAGAGAAGAGAACCGATGCACAGATGACTAAAGATTAGACAGTTTTGACAGGGAGGGCTTGCAGCAAACAGCCACTTACACCTTAATAACCAGTAAAGACAAAGGTATAGACTACATATACTATATCTGGGGAAGAAAGAATCCCTTACAACTTAGAAGACGCTAAAATTATCTGTATTATAATATCTCATATTCGTAGAAAATGTTGTGGTTTACAAGGCACTTTCCACAGAACCACTTGGTGGGGTAGTCAGCATAAGCACACTCACCCCTTTCACAGGAGAGAAAGCAAAGCCCCAAGGAGATTAAATGGCTTACACATTCCATAGTTACTAAGTGCAAGGCTAAGAGTAGAATCCATCCGACTCCAAATCCAGCGTTCCTTTCACCAGGCTACACTTCAGTGGCAACCAATGAAGTTCAACATCAAGACCAAATGTAGACAAAAATATACATAGAACAAGGAAATTATAATCTTAACGAAGATATTAACACTCCAAAAGATCTGTGATCTCGTCTTCTGAGGATGCAAACGACAATTCACGAAACCTGCCTATCCCCATGTGACTCTAATTTGAGACCATCAGAAGCTAAATATGCAAAGAAAAACAAGGTTTGCTTAAGAGGAAAGGATCTACTTGTGATAAAACTCAGTTTCCCTGCTTCTTGTTCCTTGGCTGGGTTACTGCCGGCAGGAGGTGTCCTTCGCAGTCCTGGCTGCCCCAGGGAGCTTTACATAGAAATTTATCTCTCAACCACCTCTATCACTTGCCTCTTCCTTATCTTCTGGCTCCATGACAGATATTCAACACATACCCCATCAAAAGTTGAAAAGCAACAACAATGACAAAAAGGACAAAAAAAAATTTAAACCCCCAAATTTTTTTGTTTTATAAAAACATTCTAACCAAAACTATGGCATACTGCATATATTATTAATACAGTATGGTAATCAGTAGTAGGCAGTCAAATATTCTTGAATGATGAATGACATTAAGGTAAAAACTTACTAAAAATAACAATCTCAAGAAAAGCGCTTTATCAGGAGATGATCTTCTTAAACTTACTATAAGGTTTAATCTATAATTATTTAATATGCAATAGAAAATTTCAAATATTTAACATCTAATCTTATGTTATGATCCCATAATTCTTTTACAATTTATCAAATGGCATACTGCTTTATCTTAAATTAAGTTATAGATAAAATCCTATTTATCCAATTTAGAAATAAAAATCCCTGGAAGATTACATTTTGAATAACAATTTCTAAAATAGCTGGTAAATTATTCTATAATAATAAAGTGTAAGATAAGAATAAGTTTTTTATTTAAAATTTCCCTTAAATGCTACAGCAGAAATCTCAACTGATGTCAAAATTAGGTACACATGCAATGTACGCACACACACACGCGCGTGCACACACACCCACACACACACACACCCACACACATACATTCACACACCCACACATACACCCACCCACACATACACCCACACACACACACACCCACACACACACATTCACACACACACATTCACACACACACACAAACATGCCCACACACCCACCCACACATACATAACACCCACACACACATACACACACCCACACATACACCCCCCCACACACACCACACACAGACACATACACATTCACACACACACACCCCCACACAGACACCCCCCCCACATACACACACATACCCACACACCCACACATACATCCACCCACATACACACACACACACCCCACACACCCCCCACACATACACCCCCCCACACGCACACACACAGACACACCCCCACACATACATACACACCCAGACACACACACACACACACACACACACACACACACACACACACACACACACACACACACACACACACACACACACACACACACACACCCCCTAAAAGAATCTAATCTAAATTGGAGGTTGAACCCTAACTGAACTGAACCCTAGAAAAGAATATTTTAAAAGCAATTCTGAAAGTTCTTATTTTAGGAAGTTTTTTATTCAACAAAATGTCATAAAATTTTTTATTCAATAAAATGTCATAAAATTAGATGTCATCCATCTATACTCACAGATTTCAGTAAATTATACAGTGGGTCAAAGTTTCTAGCTATTTGAAGAAAGTTAGCAAACCTCTCCCTTTCCCCTGATGCAAAACTGTTGATATTCACACAAAAGGCTCAATGGCTTATCTGCACAAGCATAAGTTCACATTTCCTAATAACTTCCTGAGTATTTTACTATTGCTTCCTCTCAGGAAATAAAATCTTTGCAGTGCCAACACTAACAACACATTTTCAGATGTCAGCAATCCAAGAATACCAAAAGTTCATAGAAAAGTGAACATAAGTGGCTTTTTACTGATTTGGCTACATATATTGGCAGATAATAAAATCTCTATTTTACCAATACGTGTACAAAACATTTATTAATACCCTAAACCAAAATGAGAAATTGATCACTTAAAAAGAAGGAATTTGTTTTCATATAATGAAATTTAAAATTTAAATAAATCAAAAAAACTTTTACGAAAAATCTTTCCAAATTTTGGTCTTGGAACACCACGTACCCACCTCAGATTAGAATACCAAAACTACATCTTGTGATTCAGTGTTCCTAAATCAATGTTCTCTTAAAAAACAAAAGGATTGTGACTAAGTCATGTATATTTTGACAAGGATACCTTTGGTATTTCAGAGTAAGACACAAAATGTTACCAGACAATGAGACTGCAGGAAAATTTTGTGACTTTTTAAAATAGTTTTACAAAACTGAAAAAAATATTTGTCTAATTTGATGATGACTGCAATATTTGCTCTGGTAATATCCAATGAATTCTCCTACTCATAAGCTCTGCTACTCCTATCCTTCACCTGCCACACCTCTCAATCCTCAATTTAAAAAAATAATAAAAACAGATTATGCATATGTATAGCATACTCCTAAAAATTAAATAAAAACTCATCTTTGGAAATTTTCATAATCCTAATATTTTCAAAGGTGTTTCTTATTTTTTATTCCTAGATTAAAAAGCTAAGGTATAGACAAATGTTTTTGTTTTAATGATTTTATCATCTTTAAAATCATCTTCAACTCATAATATTAACTGAAAAGAATAAAGCTATTCTATTGCTAAGCAACTTGTAGAGGAAACAATATTAACATTTAACATTCAGTAATATTTTTACAATCACTGCACTTCCAAAAATCATCCTATCTATCTAATCTATGAACCAGGCTATTCATATAAAGAGTTATAGTATTAAAAAAAAACAACAGAAAAAAAAAAGAGATTCGAACCATGGAAGCAAAGAGAATGTCTTTTATTATGATTTTGTTAAAGTTAATATACTTCAAAGATAAATTTTTAAAAACAAATAAAATGTTACCCAAAAAAGAGTGTGACAGAAGACATGAGAAAGTTGATATGTCACACAAATACAAAGACACTTCAATTTTAAGAATATTAAATATTCAATTCATAATATAAGACAGTAAATGTTTGTGTGGTTTATACCTCAAATTCTGCTAAGTTTCAAACATTAAGAAAAGCATGGGGGAGAGGGGAACTGAAATTTTTTTTTTCAAATCAGCACAAATATAATCTGCCCTGCTACAAAATGTGTAGACTTTAGTAAACAATTCTCCAAATATTGCAGTAGAAATTCTTCAAATCACGAGAGATATTCCTCGATGAGAGCAAGTAGAGGGTCAATTCAGCTATGTGGAAAACAGAACTAACCCAAAGAACTCTTTCCCAGAAGGATCTGGTTTTAGCTTATTTCCAAATGAGTGTCACAACAGCCTTAGTACATTATATACACTCCTATATACACTCATACACATGATTCAAATGACTTAGGAGTCACTGATTCCCTCTTCTCCCATCAGATGGAAAAGCAGTAGGGCTCACCACCTGTCCTGCCTCTATGCCATGAAGACCCCCTGGCCTTGTCATGTGACCTTGTGATATAACCTAAGAACACCTAGGCCTTGCCACTCACCTTGCAATGGGCCCTGCTTTTCATCTTCCCAGGGGCTAAACTTTCTTCTATGTGTTATCTCCCTCAATTAGAGGTAAACCCATTGAAAGCAGGGACCACTTTGCTTTCCTATTTGTATCTTTAGCATTCAGCACAATGCTTGGCATACAGGTAGGCATTTAATATTTTTTCATCTGTTTAACAATAATAATAGCTAACATTTATATAGCATTTGCTCTGTGCTAAGCACTTTACAAATAATATTTCATTTGAGCCTTATAACAACCTTGAAAGGTAGGTGCTGTTACTATTTCCATAAACTGATTCTAGAGGCAATTCTAAAGCAGAATTATAGGAATGTTTCAACAAATGCCAGCATCTTTGGGAGGGTATCTTTGATCCCCTCAAAAAGGGTTGGTCACCTTTGAAAGAAAACACACATGAATTCTATAATCAAAGAGGAAAAATTTTATTAAGCAGATGTCACACAAGTTTCTAATGAGAAAAGTTATCTAGTTCATCCAATATAGATTTTTCACTGGCATTAAGTAAACTCTGGTGTCTATTTTTCTTAGTGTCATTTAGGAAGCTCTTTCCTTCAAATGAAGGAATCTTCACAGAAGCAAAAATGTCCAACTTTTTGAAAATTAAAAACATCCCTTTGCCATTATTATATTTTAGGGCTCCAGCATTCAATAGTAAAAAATTAAAATTCTAATGGTTCCACACTGAATACAGTTGACTTTCCCTCACTTTCCAGAAGTTCACTAAAAATCAGAGACTTGCAATAAAACCAAAAAGGCTTTACAAAAAGCTCTAGTTTCAAATGAATCCAAGACTTTTAGGCAATAAATATAATAAAAATGATAATTCTACCTAAATTAATTTACTTATTCAGTGCCATACCAATCAAACTGCCAGAAAATTATTTTCTAGAGCTAGAAAAAGCATCAAAATTCATCTGGAAGAACAAAAGGTTCAGAATATCAAGGGAATTAATGGAAAGAAATGCTAGGAAATGTGGCCTAGCCCTACCACATCTCAAATTGTATTATGAAACAGTAATCATCAAAACCACTTGGTACTGGCTAAGAAATATAGGGGTAGACCTGCAGAATAGGTGATGTACTCAAGACACAGCAGTCAATGAATATAGAAGTCTACTGTTTGATAAACCCAAGGATCCCAGCTTCTGGGACAAGAACTCACTGTATGACAAAAACTGCTGGGAAAACTGGATAACAGTGTGGGGAACTGGGCATAGACCAAAGACTGGCACCATACACAAGAATAAAGTCCAGATGGATACATGATCTAGGTATAAAGACACATAGTATAAACAAATTAAGGGAGCAAGGAATAGTGTACTTGTCAAACTTATGGAGAATGGAGAAATTTAAGACCAAACGAGATAGAGATCATTATGAAGTACAAAATGGATAATTTTGATTACATTAAATTGAAAAGTTTTTGCACAAACAAACCCAATGCAACCAAGATTAGGAGGGAAGCAGAAAAGCGGGAAAGAACTTTTGCAACTAGTGTCTGTGATAAAGACTTCATCTCTACAACATATAGAGAACTGAGTCAAATGTCCAAGAATACAAGTCATTCCCCAATTGATAAATGGTCAAAGGATGTGAACAGGCAGTTTTCAGAGGAAGAAATTAAAGCTATCTACAGTTATATGAAAAAATGCTCTAAATCACTATTGTTTAGAGAGATGCAAATCAAAACAACTCTGAGGTACCACATCACACCTTATCAGATTGGCATGACAAAATGGGAAGATGATAAATATTGAAGAAGATGTGAAAGAGTTGGAACGCTAATTCATTGCTGGTGGAGCTGTGAGCTGATCCAATCATTCTGAAGAGGAACCTGGAATATGCCCAAAGGGCTACAAAAATGTGCATGCTGTTTGACCCAGCAATACTGCTTCTAGGACTGTATCCCAAAGAGATCATAAAAATGGGAAAATGTCCCACATGTACAAAAATATTTATAGCAGCTCTCTTTGTGGTGACCAAGAACTGGAAACTGAGGGGGATATCCATCACTGGTGAATGGCTGAACAAACTGTGGTATATAAATGTAATGGAATACTATTGTGCTATAAGAAATGAACAGGAAGACTTCAGAGAGGCCTGGAAGGACTTGTATGAACTGATGCTGAGTGAAATGAGCAGAACCAGAAGAACATTGTACACAGTAACAGCCAGTGTGTGAGGACTATTTCTGGTAGACCTAGCCCTTCACAGCAATGCAAGGACCTTAAACACTCCCAAAGGACACAAGGCAAAATGCGATCCAAATCCAGAGAAAGAATTATGGAATCAGAATGCAAAATGAAGCAGAATATTGTCTCTTGTGTCATGTTTTATTTTGGTTTGTTTTTTTCTCATGGTATCTCCCATTCATTTTAATTCTTCTATACAACAGACTAATGTGAAAATGTGTTTAATAATACTGTGCAGAACCCATATAAGATTACATGCTGTCTTGGGAAGGGAGGAGAGAGGGAGGGAGGGGAGAAAAATCTAAGACTTATGGAAGTGATTATAGAAAACTGAAAACAAAAAAAAAAGAAAATTGAAAACAAATTAATTTTTAAAAAAAGACTTCTAGGCAATTGATCATCTTTTCAATCTTTCCGCTTTCATGTTACAATAAAATGTTCCTTTCTCCAAATTGTGTTTTTAAGATTACAATATTGATTGATCATAATGCAATCAAGAATGCATATTCTGAAATCCAGAATTCTGCCCTTATCTGAAATCCAGAATTCTACTCTTAGTTGTAATTTGGCAAATAATATAATGCAAGATATCTTAAACTTATTCTCGGCTTAATTCTACCAATTTAGTTTTTACTCAGTAACCCCAGACTGAAAGTTACATAATATACTTAAATGTATCTGTGACTTCATTGATATAATTAGTGCTTCACCGAAGTACAAGCTGAAACACATTCACCACTTCTCAGTCCATAAAGCTATTGTTATATTGTCATATTCTCCCATGGATTCTCCACACCAGTACTTCTGGTCCAAGGATAGACTTTAGGAGTTCTGTGTTGTTGGATGAGGGCGTGGGGAGACCTCACATTTTTTCATTTAAAAAAATTGGCTTCTTTTGTAATTATGTATATTTTATAACATTCTGAAAGGGGGATGGTCCAAAGGCTTCACCAACCCACCAAAGGGATCCCTGACACAAAAAAGGTCAAGAGCCCCTGTTGTAGTAAAATGTTCTAGCCAATGTACTATGGGGCTTCTTCAAGACCAGCTGACTTGTGGATACAAAAAGAACAGACCAGAGACCCTTCACTCTCATGACACAATCAGTCCACCTCCATTTCTGATCACATGTACCTATAGTGAGGTCTGTTAATGTCACTTCTCCAACACAATTCTTTAGTAATATGCAGCAGTCATTTTAAATGAAGATCTTCAAATAATTTAGTTATCAGTCTAGAGGAGATGCCTTCCTTTTGAGAAATCAAGTAGTCTACACAAAATAACAACAACAAAACCCTTATTTTGGGGGGAGTGGGGGTAGGGAAGAGACACTCACTTGCTTATTAAGAGTAAAAAGAACTTCATGTAAAAAGTATGATCCTCTAAAAGGTAACAACTTCAATCTTATGGTCAGTGAGGGAAAAAGATGGAGTAGAAGAGCATATAAAGAGAGGTAAGAAAGACAAAAGGAGTCCCGACAAGAGAGGAGAAGTTCTATGAGGTGACCTCCCAAGTCCTCAGTCTCCCTAGCTCACACCTCAGCCACAAAGAGGGACATCAGAGCCTTGAAGTTCCATCCCCCTCAAGGGCTCCACTCCAACAATCAAAACCCGCTATATCTCTTTACCAGTACACAACCTCCTATCCTTCTTTTCTCATAATGCTCTTTTCCTCTCCCAACTCTTTTCTTTTTCCTTACCAGTCCTTCAGTTTCTCTGTCCCTCAACATGATCTAACCATCTGTTCCTCCCTTCCCAAACAGGGTCTTCTTTGAGTCTCTATCCTGCTCCCCTCCCCACTGACGCTGTTCCATATCTTTTCTTCTTTCAAAACTCTCACTCCCTTTCTTTCCCCAGCCTACCCTCTAGCAGAGGAACTCCTCTCACATTCTACTGAGAAAATAGAGACCATTTCCTGCAAACTCAGTCTTCTATCTGTGTCCCCAAAGCTTACATAACACAATCTCTAATTGACTATCCTATTCCACCATTCTCTCCTGCATTTACCCTTGATTTCACCCCCTTCCATCTCCAGCAGATTGCAATCTTAATCAGTTCCTTTCCCCAGTGAAATCACGTCTGGATTTTTTTTCTCACATGTACAGAACACAGGAAGTGGTGGTCCCATTCTACTTTGTCCTAGTCTGACCATATCTGGAATCAGATCACATGTGAAGAACTACATTAAAATCTGGGCATATATTTTAGAAAGGATATTGCAAAAGCAGAAAATTTTGATCAAAGGCTGGTCAAGATGGTGAGGAGGGCCTTAAGAAGATGCCATATTAGGGTAAAGAGATACCCCTATTAAATTTCATTTTATTAGATATATCTTAATATACCAACCCATCTCCTATAATCCAGAATATTAGCCATGCTTCCCTGATTTGTGTCATCTAAAAAGGTGATTTTTTCAGACTACTTACGCCTTTTCTGCTAAGTCAGTGACAAAAATGTGAACAGCACAAAATGAAACACCAGTATTTGGGTTATCTCCTCCCAAGCTATGGAGTCATTAATGATTACTCTTCAGGGCCAGACATTAAATCAATTGTGAATTCATCTAATTATATTATCATATAACCCAAATCTCTCCATCTTTTCCAAAAGAATAGTGTGAAAGGCTTTTACCAAATGTATTGCTACAATCTAGGTAAATTAGATTGTAGCATTCCTCTGACTTGCAATGGTAGGGAAGGAAGGAACAAAAGAAAGATGGAAGGAAGAAAGGAAGGGAGGAAGAGAGGGAGGAAGGAAGGAAGGAAGTCACTCTGACATGACTTAGAGTGTACTTAGCCATGCTGGCAAGTCCTGTTGGCTTTTTGTGATCACTAACTCCTTAACATTTCCCAGAAATCCAAGTGTGGATTATTCAAGCTGCAATGAAGAATTAGAGTACATTGAAGGAAAGTAACTAGAGACAAAAGAATTTGTCCTCAGTCCAGATTTGAAAATATGACAAGAAGTACAGCTACAGCTCTTCATTTTACCCTACCAAACTTATATTCAGCACAAAGAACCAGGGCTTGGGAGAGACTGAACACCACTGCTTTCTGGGTCTCCTCTCCTATATAGTTCCCAACATTACCATCTCTTTGTTCATTTTCCCCAGATGTCTAGTTCCTGTTGTAATATCCTAAAGTTATATAGGCCTGTATTCAGCAATGGGTTTTGCTATCAATCTTTCTCTGGCCTCAGATGCTTATTACATAATTACTATGCTGTTGTTTTTTCCCTCCCTAGAAATAGAAATGGAGGTGGAAAGGTGTATAGGAGGGCCTGGGGGAAAAGAATCACCTTCCTTCTTCCCCAACCTGGTTAACTCCACCAAAGAAATGAGAGGCAAAAAGCAAAAAGATTTCCTTACCTATCTGACAAAAGCAGCATAATACAAAAGTCCTATATGCTATCTCACTGAAGATAGATTGGAGAGCAGAGAGAGTGGAATCAGAGAAAATAACCAGGAGGCTGATGCGCTTCTCAGTCAAAGAAAATTAAACCTAGAAGGGACTTTAGAGATCATTTAGTTAAGATTCCTTATTCTATGGAAAGAAACTGAGGACTAATTCTGATTGTGTCCCCCTTCTGTCCCTTTTATCTCCACTTATACCCTTCTCCACTCTGGTCAACCTGGACTGCCTGATGTTCCCGAAAGAGACATTCGACTTCCTGCCTCACACCTTCGCCTACAAACCACATCTGGAATGCACTTTTGTCCTTTACTTCTTGTTCATAAAATCCCAGGTTGCCTTCACAGTATTGCTCAGACACTATAACAGGCCTTCCTTGATTCCAATCTTCCGTCTTTACACTGGCTGTCCCCCAGATGTGGAAGGTTATCCTTTTTCACCTCTCCTGGCTTTCTTCAAGTTCCAGCTCAAATTCTACTTTTTACAAGAAATCATTCTTGAGCTCCCTTAATGCTAGTTCCTTTCCTCTGTGATTATCTCCAATTTCTCTTGTGTATATGTGTATATGCGTACAGATAGACAGACAGATAATTTTCTTTGTTATATGTTGTATGTATAGATTTATTATGTTGTTATATATATTTATTTATAGTTATTATATATGTATGTTTCTCTCTGTCTCTCTCTCCCTCCCTACACTTATCTTATTTGTACATAACTGTTTACTCTCTCCCTCATGAGCCTGTAATGTCCTTGAGGACAAGGGCTGTTTGTTGCCTTTCTTTGTCTCCTCAGCACTTGGGATAGTATTTGGCATGTAGCAGGTACTTCTGACTTGACCTCATAGCTCAGGTCACAGTCCTTGCTGAGGAGACCCACCTTTTCTATTCGTAGGCCCTGGCATCCCATTCATCCATGTCAGACCCTAGCTCTCAGGCTTTAATCATTCATCAATCTTCTTTACAAAACTGTGAAAAGGGCAGAAGAATCCAAGTTTTTGTATGGCAGAAACTAGGTATAACCAACGTCTTACACTGTATACCAAGATTAGATCGAAATGGGTACAATAAAGGGTGATACCATAAGCAAATTAGGAGAGCAAGGAATAGTTTACCTTTCAGATCTTTGGAGAAGAGGAGAATTTATGACTAACAAGAGAAAGATCATTAGAAGATATAATATGGATCATTTTAACTATATTAAATTAAGAGCGTTTTGCACAAACAAAACCAAAGCAACCAAAATTAGAAGAAAAGCAGAAAACTGTGAAACAATTTTTACAGCTCGCATCTCAGATAAAAGGCTCATTTCTCAAATATATAGAGAACTGAGTCAAATTTGCAAGAATACAAGTCATAGCCCAATTGATAAGTGGTCAAAGGGCATGAACAGGCAGTTTTCAGATGAAGAATTCAAAGCATATAAAAAAATGCTCTAAATCACTATTGATTAGAGAAATGTGAATTAAAACAACTCTGAAGCACCATACTTCACACCTATCAGACTGGCTAATATGATATAAAAAAGGAAAACTATAAATGTTGGAGACATGGGAAAACTGGGATACTAAACTACTGTTAGTAGAGTTGTAAACTGGTCCAACCCTTTTGGAGAGCAATTTGGAACTATGTCCAAAGGACAATCAAACTGTGTGTACCTTTTAATCCAGAAATATCACTACTAGTCCTGTATCTCAGAGATCATAAAAAAGGAAGAAGGATCTACAAGTACAAAAAATATTTATAGTAACTCTTTTTGTGGTGGCAAAGAACTGGAAATTGAGAGGATGCCCATGAACTGGCTGAACAAGTTATGGTAGATGAATGCAATAGAATACTATTGTGCTATAAGAAAAGATAAACAGGTAGATTTCAGAAAAGTCTGGAAAGACTTACATGAACTGATGTGGAGTGAAGTGAACAGAACCAGGAACACTATATACAGTATATCACAACAATGTACAATGAACAACTATGATAGACTTAGCAATACAATGATCCAAGAAAATTCCAAAAGACTCCCGATGGAAAATGCTATCCACATCCAGAGAACTAACAGAGCCTGAATGCAGATCAAAGCATAGTTTTTTTCCTCTTGTTCTGTTTCTTCTTATACAACATGACTAATATGGAAATATGTTTTATTTAACCTCTATCAAATTGCTTAGGGAGGGAGGAAGGCGGAGAGAGAGGGAGGGAAAAAATTTGGAACTCAAAATTTTATTTAAAAATGAATGTTAAAAATTGTCTTTACATGTAATTGAAAAAAATATTAAAAAAGAATCCAAAGGGTTTTTTTTTGTTTGTTTTGTTTTTCTTAACTTCACTGTGGCTACTTATAGAACAGCTGCCCAATGTTCACCTGAAAGGCCAGATGGCACAGGAAGTCTTCCTGCAGATGTATGGGGTGGGGCTGACAAATGTTTGAGGATTCTCTCACCAAAAGGAGGCCACTAACTTGTAGTTCCAGTGATTTCAGCAACTGTGGGTTTTGGACCTGAATTATCTATATATACACAAAGTCAGGACCTGGCCTAGTATGAAGTCACACAGGCCAAGCAATTCCAGGAAGGCTGGGCTAATTCTATCCATATAAGCTAGCTATATCCCAAAGCCTGAATTTTCACTCATCAGTGTTAACAGATAGAAAAATGACACACCTTGCCCAATCCCAAGGTATGCTGTCAGCTACTCATGCCCTCCTCCATAGTCTCCTGACTGGTCATGGAAAAGTCATATAGAAGGAAGGGGTCCATCTCTGGCTGTCATCCATAAAAAGGATGAACCGAAAGATCTCTGCCTAGAACACAAGCACACAAATACTTTCATACCAAACAGCCTCACCAAGGCCCAATCATGAGTGAGGCTCTGAGTTTTCCCATGTAAAACTGTCAGCCTTTATGTCTGGAATTCAACATGTTGAACCTCTCAGTCCCAGTTTCCCCCAGAGATTATCACAAACATTCAATAAAAAATTAAACTAAATGTAATAGGATAAGAATCATGGTTTCTCAAAAATGTCATATCTTCTATTTTACAATTAAAAGGTTATAACACAACTTCAACTGCAGTGCCAGATTTTGTTTTTTGGGGGGAGGAGGAGAAGAGAAGAAATCTTTTGAAAATCATTAAGTATATTACTATGTAATCATTTCTGCATTAAAACAACTGAAACAAAGGATAACTAGTTCTTCAGTCACAAAGCAATTACTTGTAACATCCTGAATGTTCATAGCAACAAAAAAGAAATCAATGTCTTAAGAAAACAAAAGTGAATAAATAGTCATTAGAACTTCACAAGGCAACCACATCATATCATGTATAAATTGTATCATCCCTTAGGAAAAAAAAAAGCCCATTTAGCTACAATATCCTAGCAATTTCTGTCTTTCAATTACCATTTAAAGTCTAGTTCGTTTATTAAAGGCTATCAACCCTTAATGAAGGCCTGAAACATTTCTTTTCCTTGCAAAACAATGCACATAGCAGCATGTTTACAGAAAGACTCTTAATAGAAAACTCTACAATATACAAAATCTTGTGTTTGGAGGTAAAAGAGGAGTAGAAAGGAAAAGGAATGGAGGAAGTATCAGTAAGGGATAGATAAACATGAGTGTTCTATCAAAGCAGGTCATCTGAAGAATGTATATTCATCAATTAAACCTATTTTTACCTTTACCCAATCTATCATTAACTGTTTCTTACAAATGGAGCTAATGAAACTAACATGTGAGAGAGATCGTTGTTAGCAGATTTATGGAGAAAATGACAAGAATCCCAGAGGGCAAGATATGATGAAAAAGTACAGTCTTTAATGGTGGAGAAAGTACCTTAAATGTTTGAAATACTATATCCAATATACATAACTGCATCAAATACTACGTCCCTAATATACGTAACTGCATATACACTCCTAGTCTATACACTTTCAAGATTCTGTCCAAATTACTCTGCTTAATGAGAATTTTCTTCTACCCAGTTTATGTTTTGAAATATTCGAGCCTGATAGTTTCAAAATACTTTAATCCCTAAAGTTTTGATATTATAAATCCCATTAACTTTTTTTATAGTGTCTCTAAAACATCCTTTAGGCATGTTTAGGCAAGAGACCCCCTCTACAACATTCTACTAGTCACGTCTTCATATCATTCTTATATCCAAAAATCAAATTTCTTCCGAGCATCTTCTAAACACACAGACTCAACTAAGAGACAAGTTTTGACTTGAATTTCCAAAAATCTTGTTTCCTTTAGCTAGTAATTTATTATATTGGATAAATAATTTTCTCCTTTTTCTTGGAGTTTTAAAATGTATTATAATGGGGAAAACTTTAGGAAAATCTTAGAGAAGCCCAAATTTCCCACAAACAATCCAGTAAAAATCTAAAAAGGTACAACAAGAAAAAATGATAAAGAAAACCATGGAGAAACAGCAATAAGTTCCTCCGTCCAGTCCATGAGTGCACAAAGGTACTACTATAGGAAGCCTAAGGATGCTACCAGCAGAGGCAAGCCTGGACAAAGAGAAGGCAGAGCACCCCCAGGGGCCAGGGCAGGAGATGAGGCCACTGAGGTGATAGCACAGGCAACCCATCTGAGTTACTGAAAGACAAAGGATCAGGCCAGCAGGTACGAAGGAAAAAACCTGGGAAGCGGTACTAACAAAATCAATTAATTATGGGTAGGGCCTGTCAATCTCACAGTAACCCCATCAACTCTTGTTTTAGAAATGAGAAAGAAAAAGGTAACAGATTAGGCTACTTATAAACAGCTTACAAAGTAAAAACCAGCCACCCCAAAAAAATACCACCAGTCACCTACTGAAAAATATCCCAAAATGAAAGCTTCAAGGAACATCACAACAAAATTCTAGAGCTTCCAGGGCAAGGAAAAAATAGACCTGCCCTTCCCTCACACACACCAAAAAAATAATTTAAGTACTATGAAGCCATCCTGAGATTACACAAAACTTTGCAGCTGCCACTATAAAGAAGAACATTCAAAAAGGCAAAAGATAAAAGCTTATGGCCAATAATAACCTATCTGGCAAATCAAATTGTAATTCTACAGAAGGGAAAATGGATCTTTAAAGAAATAGGAATTTCAAACAATCCTAATGAAAAGGCTAGAACTAAGCAGAAACACTGAAATACAAATGCAGAAGGAAAGAAAAACACAAAAGGGTCTATATGATGATAGAGTATGTTTACATGTTAACAGGAAGAGAACCATATGTCCTTTTAGAATCCTGTCTGCAAGAATCATAAGGTAGCAGTCATGATGCCAGCCAATGTAAAAGCATCCTTCACCCCACTACCCCAAAAAGACTTAGTTAAGAGAGATAAGACTGGGAAATTACATAATGCTTAAAGATATCATAAACAATGAACGTAAATGATAAACAACAAACAGTATAAACAAAGTAAACTAATATTAATACTTAACATATATATTATGCATGTGAAATGGCGTAGCTGCTAAATACTTAAAGAACAATTAAGCTAAGCTGTAACAGTGAGGGACATCGATTCATTCCTTTCAGACCAGACAAATTACACAAAAGAAGTTTAAGAACCTAAATCAAACTTGTGAAAAGTTAAACATGCTAGATCTCTGCCAATTACCAAACAGGAACAGGAAGAGTAATAGAAAAAAGGACACACACTTCTTAGCACTACATGTTACAAAAATTGACCATATACTGAAGCATAAAAACTTCACAAATAAATAGTCTGTCAATAAGCATCTATTAAATACTTGTTATCCACCAGGTACTGACACAGAGAAAGGCAATCAAAGAGTTCACATTCTGATGGAGAATGCGGAAAAGCAGAAGTATTACACTCATCCTTTGCTAAAAACAATAAAAATATATTCAATAAAGGGTCATTGAAGAAAGGACTAAAATTAATTAGGAGACTAAATAATTTGATCCTAAAGGACTATGAACAAATCATAGAAACAATAAAAAATGTCATCAAAGAAAACTACTACAATACCAAAGAGACAACATAGCAAAATTTATGGGATCCAGCTAAAGCAGTACACCTTAAGGAAAAATGTATACCTCTAAATAAATGACTGTCAACAAAAAGGTTTGTTGGATTTTAGTTTATTTAAATTCTTCTGAATCTTTTGCCATTTCACAATTCTATATTGCATGAACTTTTGTACTCCTTAAAATATATCTTTCTAATAACCATATCCATGTGTTTTTCCCTCAGAACCCTACTACCTGCTTCTACCATTTCTAGAAATAGTTCATTTTCACAGGATTTAGAGTTGAAAGGATCCTTAAGAAGCCACTGAGTTCAATGCCTTTAAGTTATAGATGAGGAAACACACACAGAGATGTTAAGTGACTTATTCAGAATCAAATAGCTAGTGTCTGAGGTGGAGATTTAAACCTAGTCTGACTCTAAGTCCAGTGACCTATCCACTACACCATGCTTTGGAAAGAACATTGCATTTGGTCTCAGACAACCTGGATTCTAATTCCAGAATTTATTGTTGTCTAATCTTGGGCAACATGCCTGGGCTTCACTTTCCTCATACTTTAACTGAAGAGTTTGGACTGGATGGCTTCTGACCTCTCTTCTAGCTCTAAAATGATGAACTTTCGCTTTCTTCTTTTCAACCACTAAATTTTTTCCTGGGGGGAGGCATCTGTGAAGAAGCATTAGGGCTAGTTCTGCCACTAACTATTTGAGAGATCTAAGGCAAATCTCACAATTTCTCACAAAATTCTCACAATCTCATTAAATTCTTCTGCAAAAAAACATAACTATGCCACAAAATTCATTCAATAATCATGACTTAAGTGACTACTACAGAAAAGCTCTACAGGGCCCTGGACAAGATACAGATAGATACAAAAGGGTCCCTGCCCTCATGGAACTCAAAGTTGGCAGGATGAAAGCCAGTATCAAAAAGTAGAATTGGCTACCACAAGCATCATCCATCATCAATGGATGTCTTAAAGTGAAGGCTAAATGGTCATTTACTGGGAATGATTGCCAAAGAATTTCATGCTTAAATATGACACAGACTTAAGTTGACTATAGGTTTCCTTTCAATTTGGTCAAAACCTAAAGTTGCTTAAGTTTTCACCAACTCATGTATGACTCCATTTGGGGTTCTCTTGGCAAAGGTACTGGAGTGGTTTTCCATTTCCTTCTCCAGCTCATTTTATAGATGAGGAAGTGAGACAAACAGGGTGCAATGACTTGCCCAGGGTCACATGGCTAGCAAGTATCTGAGGCCAGATCTGAACTCAGGGAGATGAGTCTACCTGACTCTAGGCCTGGCACTCTATCCACTGCACCAGCTGCCCTCGTTATAAGATAGAACAATCCATTTAATGGTCCTATATTCTCTCTTATCCACACAATCTCAATAACTAGTAAGATGCTAACCTCTGTATGAAAAATTATAGCTTTCTTCACAATTAAAGGACAGTCAAACTAACGAAACAATATTTAAACTTAAAATCAAATTAATTCACTATCAGTTTCAAATTATACCACATTTTTAATTAATAGAAATTTTAGTTAGGGTAACAAGTGATTTCACATAGCCCATATTAGTCTTTCACTTAAAATGTGAATTTTAATTAACCATATTATTCATTAGACTAAATGTCAAGTTATTAAGACTATTAAAAACAGTTACTTGCCTCTCCACTTGGATTACTTGTACAAGAAGGGCAAGTAGTATGGTTCAAACATGAAGCTGGGGAAGGTACAAGTTAAAGTTCCCACACAGAGTTTTCTAGGCCATCCAAGTTAGAAGTAGCATATTGAAGTGGTGAAAAACAATGGAAAGTTGCTGATGCTTTCCAAAAATCAACTGCATAATTTTGTCAATTCCTAGTGAGAAAATACAAGGGGAGAGTTAGAAAGAATAAAGGAAGCCCACAGTCACAGCAAGATGACATAGTTGAGTGCTCTGGGGTCCACAGGTGCTTCCTTCTGTACACCCTAACACTGCAGGTAAGCTTCCCATCCAGCAAAGAATATAAGGAGAGCACATCACCAGTGTGTTTCCTTGAATCTCTGTCTCCTTATGGATGAGCTATTCAAAGGCACCATCCAGGGATCACAAAAAGGGCAATGTAGTGTTATGACTGACTTGTGCCCAAATGACAATGTTTACCCTGACATGAACTCCAGAGAAAATTCCTTCTGACTCAAAAATGGAAAAAGCAGAGGTAAGAAACAAGTGAGCAAGGAAATTCTAAAACTGTATTTCATAAAGCCAAGCACAAAAGTGTGCCTCTTCTTAAGATTAAGATTGCTAAAATTAAAATTCATACCACAAATTAGATAATGTCCACAAAAGGGGCAAGCAAAGTTTCACTGTGGCATGACCATAAAGGTGGCTTCCAGATAATTCTACCAATTAGATCAGTTAGCCTTTTTCTATTTTAATGAAGTCCAACACAATAAGAACTTTTTAAATACCTATATTATGTACAAAGCACAGCTCTTAGCACTGGGGACACAAAGAAAAAACAAAAAATCTTTGTCCTCACAGTCACAGAATTTGAGACCTGGAAGGGACCTAAGTTTCCCTCCAATCCAATGCATGCACAAGAGTTCCCACTATCAAGAACTAACAAGGAGTTACCTAGTTTCTGCTTGATGACCACCAAGGAGGGGTAATCCAACACCTCTTGACGCAGGCCATTCCATTTTTGAATAATTCTAATAGTAAGGAACTTTGGCTTTAGTTTTCCTGACATCAAGCCTAAACTGGTTTCTTTAAAGGTTTCACTCACTGCTCATGGTTCTTTCCACCCCGTGGGGCAGAGCAAGTCTAATCTCTCCTAACAGCATAGCCTTCAAGTACTTGAAAACAGCTGTAATATTCTCCCACACACCTGTCCACCCCCACCCAGTCTTCTCCAAGCTAAACATGCCAGTTGCTTCAACCAATCCTCATATGACATATTGAAGATCTTCAACATCCTGGAAGCCTCTGGATAATCTCCAGCTTATCAATGTTTTTTTAAACCATGGTACTGGACACAGTATTCCAGATGAGATCTAACTATGGCAAAGAACAGGAGGACCATCACGTCCCCATTCTGGAGTCAGGCCATTCTAAAACCTGCTCAAGCCTGCATTAGGTGTTCTGGTTTTCGTTATCACTCTGCTGACACATACTAAGTTTGTAGTCCACCACAACTCCCACATCCTTTTCAGAGGATTTGGCTAACAACATCCCCCTACTCTGTACCTGAAAAGTTAATTTCTCAGTGCCCAAGC
This sequence comes from Notamacropus eugenii, assembly GCF_028372415.1. NCBI lineage: Eukaryota > Metazoa > Chordata > Mammalia > Diprotodontia > Macropodidae > Notamacropus > Notamacropus eugenii. The sequence goes on from NC_092872.1 coordinate 244,083,181, forward strand.
GAAATTTATCTCTATTGAATTTCATCTTAGTATATTTAACCCAATATTCTAACCTGTCAAGATCTTTTTAGATCCTGAATGTCATCTAGTGTGCCATCCCTTCCAGCTTTGTATCTGCAAATTTGATGAGCACCATCAGTGCCTTTATCCAAGTTACTAATAAAAACATTAAACCACACAAGGCCAAGCACTGATCCCTAGTATGATCTATTGGAGACCTCTCCTTTCCCCAAACCCTCCTCTCTTCGCAACTTTCCTATTAACGTCAAGGGTATCATGCCTCCCAATCAGGAATGCTCACAACCCTGGTGTCATCCTCAATTACTCAGCAAGCTGAAATCATATATCCAATGTGTTGCCAAATTCTGTCATTTCTAATTTCACAACATTTGTTGTATATATCCCCTCTTCTTTCTTTACAAAGCCATTCCCCTAGGATAGGCCTTCATCACCTCTTGCCTAGACTACTGAAGCAGCTTTCTGGCTAGTGTCCCTGCCTCAAGTCTCTCCTCACATCAAACTACTCTCTACTTAGTTTCCAGGGTAATATTCCTAAAACATAGGTCTAACTAGTTCATCGCTCTACTCAATAAGCTCTAGTTTATTATTTAAACTCCCTATTTCCTCCAGGATTAAATATAAAACCGTGATTGACAACTGAGCCTTAAAAAGGTAGGCAGGCACCAGATGACAAAAGACTTTAAAAGCTAAACAGGGTAACATATTAAATCCTACAGGCAATAAGGAGCTATTAGTTTACTGAGCAGGACAATGACACAGCCAGATCTGTACTTCAACTGCAATGTAGAGAATGGACTAGTGGAAAGCCTTGAGGGGGGAAGACTGACTGGGAGGCAGGTACAATACCCTATGTAAGAAGTCATGAATGTCTGAAATTAAGATGGTGACTGTGAGCAGACAAGGGGTCAGACACAAGAAATGTTATGGAGGTTTTATTTAAAAAAAAAAAGCAGATTTGGCAACTAATAGACAACATGGGGTGAAGGAGAGAGAAGAGTCAAGTATAACATTGAGGTTATAATGCTAGGCAGCTAGAAGAATACTGGTGGCCTAGAGTGGAATTGAGAAGCTCACAGAGGAAAGTTTTTGAGAAAGATGAGTTCTGTTTTGGGCATGCTGAGTTTGAGATGTCTATAAGACATGCAGTTTAAAATGTCCAAATAGGCAGTTGGTGATGTAAGACCAAAGCTCAAGGAAGAGAACAAGAGTGAAGAAAGTGATCTAAAAGCAATCCGCAGAGAGATGATAATTAAATCCATTTCGCTGATGAGGTCACCAAGAAAGTGTAGACAATGAAGAAAAGAGTGGCTGGGACAAAGACTTGGAGAACATCCAGTTAAGAACTATGATTTGGATGATGAATTAGCAAAGGCAGCAGAAATAGAATGGTTAAAGAGACAGAAGGAGAACCAAAAGAGAACAGTCATAAAAACTCAGAAGGGACAAAGTATCAAGGAGGAAAGGCCGGCCAACAGTGTCAAATGCCAAGCATGTCAAGTAGATCAAAAAGGTTGAGAAAAGAAAAGAGACCATTAAATCTGGCAATTAAAAGATCATTAGTAACTTTGGAAAGAACCAGTTTCATTGAGTTATAAGGATGGAAGCCAGATTATGTAGGGTTGGAGAGCAAATAAGAAAAAAGTGAAGGAAATGAGTAGAGGCAACCTTTTTAAAGAAAAGGTAGAACGATACAGGTGCATAGCTTAAGGAGAAGACAAGGTATACTCCCCCTTTTTGAAGGACAAAGGAGAGATGCATGTCTGAAGGCAGTAAGGAAGAAACGGACTAGAATCAACAAAAATTGGTATGTGATTAAATGCAAAGGATTAAGAAGAGGACAGTACTTCAATAGTACTATTGAAAGATAGTAATATCCGTGAAAATGGGGAAATACAGTTTTATTAAGAATAATAAGTTCCATTCTGCATAGGTTAAGATCAGATATTAGTGAGATAAATAACCAGGTAGAAATACCCAACAAGCAAGTTGAAAGATACAGAACTGGAGTCAATTAAGAGCTGACTATGGAAAGGGAGGGGGGTATGAAGGTGAAATCTGAGAAGTGGAGAAGTAATACATAGAGATAACAATGCATGGAATTTGGGTTTTGGTTTTGTTTTTAAGTGAGAGAAGAAAAGAGGATGAAGACAGAGAGAGGGATGGTCAGTCAACATTGTGAAAGTTACAGAGGTTAAGGAGGTTGAAGAGCGATGAAAAGCTTCTGTATTTTAGTAGTTTAAAAACTGGAAATCTTAAGAAGAGTGGTTTCAATAGAATTGTGGTGTTAGAATATTGATTATGAAGAGAGGAATATGTAGGTGGTGAGAAAGTAGAGACAGTAAGAGTTATCCTAAGTATAGCAATAATCTTTTATTGCTTAATTAAATGCTGGAGGTAAAAGGTCCCAGAATTTTGTACCAAGAACAAATCATTCTTTGTGCCTAACTCTTTATTAAGCACAATATTAGCAAATTCCCATAAATTCAAACTCACTATTAAAGATCTGCTCTATTCAAACCCAATCATTTATATCCTATCAGCATGAGTTCTTAACCTGGGACCCATGAACTTGTTTAAAAAAAGAAAAACTGATAACTCTACTTCAATTTGTGGAATCCTATATATTTTATTTTATGCATTTAAAAGCATTGTTCTGAGGAGAGGTCCACAGGTTCACAATAAAGACTTTACCAGACTGTCAAAAGGGTTCATGACACAGAAAAGGTTAAGAACTCTTTCCTGAAGATCTCTGTTCCTTCTTGCATTTCACAGTCAATGACAACAAAAGAATGAAGTCTTCAGTAGAATCATCAATAACTCAATCAGAAGCTGGAATGCAATTTATATTGTTTTTCAATTTCCTACTTTCTGATCAGGAGTCACCACAAGTAGACAAAGCAGAGAATCCTGAATGAGATCCCCTGTCTCAATAAAGAGTTTGGCTTTACTATCTCCAGAATAGATGAAGTCTGGCTACTATCCAAACTATGATAAGCAATTAAATGGACAACCTATAGAGCTAAATCTATGAGTGGTAAATCTTGACAGACAAGGCAAATGACGTGAGTTGGGCCCAGAGGCAAACAGAAGAGGAGAGTTGGCTGGATTGCCTTTGGAAAACTGCAAGATTCTTTTGATGACCCTGAAACAAGGACCTGTCTTTTTATTGCCAATGTTTTTCTAGTGTTGCTCTAAGTCTGAAACATGACAAGGTGTATGACTGATAGACAATCCATGTGTTTCACTGGTGTTTTTGGGTGCACCCCTTGTGAACTTGTAGGAGGACACAGACAACAAGTTTAACAGTATGGCCAGGCAATCTATCACCAAATCACCCACACTGATGAAGATGCAGATCAAGATCAAAACTGAGCATTATCCAACCCCCTTGGATGGCTTCATTAGTCATAGATGGTGGGATGTTAGCCTATGCTCTTATTAGGGGGACAAAAATCTATGAACAAATCACAATCTGGAAAGCAAAAGGTAAAGGATTATATACCATATGCCGGCATAAGTATAGGAAAGGGACTGGACCTGTGACTTCATTGGCATAGGGAAGTACTAAATAAGGAAATTCCTACACCTATGCAAGTTGGCCTCTTATCTGCAACTTCCAGTTCTGGAGAGCTCTTTGGGGACTAAAAGGTTAAAGAAAACTATCCCCCGGCATCGCAGACAGTATGTCTCAGAAGCAGAACTCCAAGTCAGATTTGCCTAGCTCTGAGGCCAGCTGTCTGTGCTCTATACCATGCTGCTCCTTATTCAAAGAGGTGACAAGGGATTTGACTAAAACTTGAGAGATTTGGGTTCACTCTCAGATCTATCCAAAGTACCTCATGTTGGGTTATGTAAATAACCCAACCTTTCTACTCCTTTTTCTCATCTATAAAAGAAGGAGCTTGAATAAGATTTCTAATAATGAGGCGTTGTCTTAAAATTTTTGTGGGAAAGAACTTTCATATTTAATGAAGAAAGGCCTCATTTCTACATTCATTTTCACTTTTTTTCATTTTCCATTAAAATGTTTCTTATTTCTGTCCATAGAAAAATAGAAAATGACTTCTTTGGAATCATGCAAGCAACAAGATACTGCACTAGATGTTTTTTCCTATTCCCACAATCTCTCAAACTTCCCCAAAACAGAAATTATGTGCCTAAGATAAAGCAACTTCAGTTGTCTCCATGTTTAAGACACCCAGAATCCAAAAAGAGATAAGAAAAAAAATCTATGAACTGAAGCTCACTGACCCTGAGTTCACTCAGCATCCCTCCCCTACCACCCACACTATTGACAATAAAGCTGCATTAGTAGACGCATCGACATAATTTTGGCTTCCATCAAAACCCACACAACGGTCCCATCTCCCTCTTTCCAGTGCCATGGAGAACCAGTTCTCCAAGTTGTGGAAATTTGCTCAGGACTTCACAATCAGCATGACCACAGACTTCAGGAGCAAAATTTGCTGGGGGCTACAATCCAGAAGGATCAGTGGTGTAAAACTCTGAAATGCTGATTCTGGGGAAAACAGGCTCAGAACTGCAGGTGCCAAGAACAGAGGGAGTGAGACATATCACCAGGACAAGACAATTTGGAGGGGCTGTGCAGGACTCTGCCTAGACTCAAGGAAAGAGCACAGTATCCAGCTGCACCCAGTTATGACAACCCCAAATCACTTAGGGCAGAGACCAAGGCTAGTGAACCTAGAATTGCCCAGGGTGGGAAGAGACTGAGAAAATTCTGAGATTCAGCCCCCAAGAAAATCATAATCCAAAGGGAAGGAAGTCAGGAAGTGAGTGATAAGGAAAATAAAGAAAGCAAAAAGACTTTGAAAGACCCAATAATTTCAACCCACCTTAAGGAATAGATTAAAGTAACTGAAGGAACATAATACCATGTTTATAGTAGTAGAGGAAAAAAATCCATAACATTAAAAAATTTAGAGACAGATGAAGGAAAATATAAACCTAATTCTAACAACCTTAAATGTAAATGGATTAAAGAATCCAATAAAATAAAAAAGGTGCCAAACTGGATATGAAAACAGAAAATTACAATCTGTTGTTTACAAGAAACGTATTTAAAAAATAAAGACATCAAATAAAACTAAAGGGATGGTAAAAAAAAAAAAATTTTATAGTGCATCAAATGAGTCCAAGAAAGTGGAAATTCCCATCATGCTATTAGACAAAATCAAAAACATTCAAAAAAAATAAAGGAATAAACAAAGAAATAAACTATATTATGTTGAAAGGAATCATTGATGACAAAGCAATATTGGGAATAAGCTATAGATTCCGAATGTCTCAGCATAGAAATTAACAAAGAAAATATTTTCTGAGCTTCAAGAAGACATATTCAGTAATACAATGAAAGGAGACTTAAATATCCTTCTATAATGAGACAAAAATATGGAACTGAACAAATTTCTGGAGAAACGAGTTAAAAGACTTAACTGTCTTCCAGTTGTAAAATCAAAAAGAATATACACACTGCACTGCACCATAAGAAACCTTTAACAAAAACTGACAATGTGCTAGGATACAGAGATATTGAAAGCAAATGTAAAAATGTAGGAATAGTTCAAGTATCTTTAATAGACCTTACCATAATAAAAACAGAAATTGATTTGGGGACCACAAACAAAAGATACAGACCAAAATGGAGACTTAACAATAAAATTTTAAATAATGAGTGAGTCAAAGAACAAATCATAGAAGCATTTAATGAGTACAGAAAAGAAAATGATCATGATGAAAGAACATACAAAATTTCTGGGATACAACCAAAGCAGTTGTCAGGGAGAAAATCATATTCTTACAGTAATATATTAGTCAAATAGAAAAAGAAAGGTTTAATGAATTGAATATGCATTTTTAAATAAGAAAATCAAGAAATAAACCTAAATAAGCACAAAGACATATTAAGAATTAGAGGAGAAATATATAAATTAGAAATAAAAAAACCTCAAAGAAATAACAAAACTAAAATGCGGTTCTTTGAAAAGATTAATAAAATTGATAATCAGTCTAATTAAGAAGAAAACAGAAAATCAAATCCATAAAACAAAAAAACGAGCAAAATGAAATCACAGCAAAACTAGAAGAAATAAAATTAAAAACAAGGACATACCATGGCAGAGTTATATGCTAACAAAACCAAGAACATGAGAGGAATAACTTCAAAAATATAAAATGCCCAAGCTATCAAAGGTCTTAAATAACTCAATCTCCAAAAAGAAAATAAATCTAGTTATAGCAGAATTGCCAAAGGAAAAAAACTCCTTGTCCTGATGGAGCGTGGGAGAATTCTGTCAAATTTTTAAAGAACAATTAGTACACATACTTCATAAATCACTTTCAAAAGGTGAGAAAGATTAACACCTTACCAGAATTCGTTTATGAGACACACATAATCCTAATACCCAAACCAGAGAAAGATTAAACACAGAAACAAAACAAAACTATAGGCCAATATCTCTAATGAACACTGATTCAAAAATTTTAAATGAAATCCTATAAAGCAGATACAGTGATTTATTCAAGAAATCATTCATTATGATCAAGTGAAATATATAATAGGGAAACAAGAATGGTTCAACATTAGCAAAACAATCAACATAATTAACTATTAAAAATCAAAACATCCAGAACTACATGATCACATCAATCAATATAGAAAAAGCCTTTGACAAAGTACAACACTGTCCCATGCTAGAAGACCTACAAAGTTTAGTCCTTTTTAATATCATAAAAAGCATCTATCTAAAATTAAAAGTAAGCACCATCTGCAATGGGGATACACTAGAACTTTTTCCAATAAATACAAGAGTAAAGCAAGGATGTCAACTATCCACAGTATTATTTGGTATAGTTCTCAAAATGACAGCAATACCAATAAGACAAAAGAAAAGAAATTAAAGGAATAAAGATGGTTAAAGAGGAGGAAAAAAAATCCCTGTTTGCTTATGATATGATGATCTACTTTGAAAACCCTAGGGAATCAGCAAAGATATTGAGACAAATAAAAATTGCAGACTACAAAATAAATCCTCAAAAATTGATAGCATTTCTATAAAATATAAGAAATAAAAACTGAAGAAAAGATCTGGGGATCAACCTTCAAAAGCTCACAAAAGACTTAAAAAGACTCAATTACAAAGTCATCCTTAAAAAATAAAGAACTTAAACAGATAAAAGAAACAGTCAGTGTTCATGATTAAACCATGCCAATAATAAAAATCAAAGTACCACCAAAATTAATTGACACTTTTAATGCTATACCAATCAAACTGCCAAGGGAATACTTTACAGAACTTGATAAAATAATAACAAAATTCATTTGGAAAAACAAAGGAAAAAGATTAAAAGTAAGGTTGAAGTAGGAATAACAAAACTCAAGCTATATTAATAAAGCAGCCAGATCAAAGGATCAGAAAAGACAAGAAAGATTCAGAAACAACAGAACACAACAGCCTAGGGTTTGATAAAGTGGAAAACATAAGTTACCTAGAGAAAAATTCTCTATCTGATAAAAATTGCTGGGAAAACTAGAAAAGCAATCTGGCAGAAATCAGACTTAGACCATCACCTTCAATCACAATCCACAATACATTCTAAATGGATATGTGACCTTAATATTAAAGATCATAGCATAAAAATAAATTAGAAGATAATGTGGTTGTATACCTCTCACATCTATGGAGAGGAGATGTATTCTTAACTAAATAAGAGTTAGAAGCAATTACAAAAGAAAAAGCAGTTAACTGGTTACTTGAAACAGAAAAGTTTCTGCACAGACAACATTAATGCATCTCAGATTAAGAAGGAAATTGGTTAAAGGGGGAAAACTTTGTATGAAATTTCTCTGACAGGGCTTTGGTTTATATATTCCATTACATAATTATATATTATATTATATATATTGCAAGATAAATATATTCCAATATTATATATATATATATATTCCAAGATATATGTGATTAATAAATATGTATTTGTATGTGTATATATGACTAAATATCCATTCTCCAATTGATAGCTAAAGGTTTTGAACAAATAGTTCTCAAAAGAACTGCAAATTATCCAGAACCACATAAAAAATGCTATAGCTCACTAATAGTGAGAAAAATGCAAAGCAAAATAACTCTGCTTCACCTCACACCTCACAAATTGGCAAAAACGACAAGTCAATGTTAGAGGGTTTGTGAAAAGATAGGTACACTAATACATCATTGGGAGAACTGTAAAATGGCACAATCATTTTGGATAGCAATTTGAAATGATGTAAATAAAGTGACTAAACTATTCACAACCCTTGAATCAGAGACTCCATTACTGAGCTTATAGCCCCAAGGAAGCCATTAATATGAAGGGAAAAGTCCCCGTCTACTCCAAAATATTTATAGCAGCACTTTCTGTTACTGCTAAAAATTGCAAACAAAGTAGATATCCAGCCCAATAACTGAGGAATAGCTAAAACAAACTGAGGGACACAAATCTAATGAACTATTACTGAGATGTAAGAAATGATGTGATAAATGCAGAGAAGCATAGAACGATCTCCATGAACTGATGCAGAGTAAAGTAAACAGAGCCAAGAACAATATATACAGTAAGTACAAAAATATAAATGGAAAGAACATCATCCCCTCAAAGTGCAACAAAATTATAAAGACCAAACAGGACTCAAAGAAATGAAAAGACATCTTGCAATGGCAAGTCAAATAGGATTTTTTGCTGTTTTTTTGTTTAATCAAGAAGTATAATCCCTCTATTTGAATGTGATTAAGGAGGATCTTTCCCACCCATTGTCTGGCCTGGAAAGATGTGTAGGAAGGTCCATAACTTTTGTTAATGAGGCACTGGTTCTCAAGGGATGTGATGTCCTCTGACTCTAAAAAGTGTATAAAGACTGAGGTGCAGGTTTTATTTTGGGGCTTACTGACCGGAAGTGTTTGTTTGGCCAGACAAAGACTCTGGGAAGATGCTTTCAGGAGCACCCTGGCTTTGAAAACCAAAGTGTCAATGCTCTCTGGTAACTTTGGTTGGACAGCTGGGGTCCAACAGTCTGTTGAATTCAGGCAGAGGAAGGCATGTCTGTTGACTTTTAATTTCTCTGTATTTTCTTTGAAATTCAGGGTGTTGACTCCCCTGAACTAGGTGAATGATATATGTGCTTGGTTAAAGTGATTGTTAATCCCTCAAAAGTTGCCTTTCCTTTCTATGCAGATCTAAAAACCTGTGATAGCAGGTTGGGGCATACGCTGGGGTGCTTCAATCTACCTCTTCATGGAGGTGGGGAGTCCACAGATGCTATAAATTGCTCATGTTTTGGACTTTTTCCATATCAATTGGTTGTACTGATTTTTCTGTCCTCTTAAAAAAAATCCTAGGAGGGGGAAAAGGAAGAACACCTGGGACATGAGAGAGAAACAGAAACACAAAATATCAATAAGATAATTCTTTTTAAAAAAAGAAAGAAAATGGTCTGTAGTTCTGTACATCCCCCTTTTATTTCTGCAGAGCCAGGAATACTGGAATGAGAAGACAATTATACTAAGAATCACAGCTTCTAGATCAAGAGCTTTTAATTTGGGTCTGTGAGCTTTTATTTTTAAAAAATATATATTTTGATAACTATTGTGATATGAGATATGATAGGATATTTTACCTCTCTCTCTGGGAGGGAAAAGGTGAAAAATACATGAAACACCATAAAGAAACAGAAAATATCAATAAAAATGCATTTTAAAAAAAGAAAGAAAATGGTCTATAATTCTATACAGCTCACTTTTATTTCTGCAAAACCAGTAGTAGAGTGGGTGTGGGTGTGGATGTGGGTGGATGTGTGTCTGTGTGCGTGTGTGTGTACGTGTGTGTGTGTGTGTGGTTACCTTTGTAATCCTATTTTATTTCATCCATTTAAAAACATTTAGGAGAAGGGGCATATGGGCTTCAAGCTGCCGAAGGGGTCCATGACACCAAAAAGGTCTTCCATATCATCTACAAATGTGAACCTAGCTATTGGTTACTGGTTACTGGTATGTGTACAATCAGACCAATGACTTGTTAGAACAAGGATAAAAGTAAATGCCAAACTAGAATAAAATGAGCAGATGTATGTACAAAAGAAGCAAATTCAATTAACTAATTTAAGTAATTCTTTGATAACAAAAGAAGGATAATGGATAAGACAGTAGATACTGACACAACAATTTTCTTCCAAATATGACATGACAATGAGTCACAAAACACTACACTCCAAAAAATTAAGATGAGAGTCACCTAAAGGCAAATGGGGAGGAATATTCTGGAAGAATTACCAAGGAAGAACTGCACAAAAAAACAACATCAACAACTTCATAAGAAAGAACTTATGGGAGAATACGCTCAGAGAATAGTCAGCCACAGATGAGTTTGTGTACGCACTGTAGAAGAGAATATCACCATCCTTAAGGTAACAAGTCCAAGGTCACACAGAGCTGTGTTCTGATGCTAAAGCTATCAGAGGCAACATGGGAGTTCGTGCTAGACTTGGATTCAGGGAATTATTTCAAATCTCATACAGAAAGACACAAAGCTAGACAAGTGACCATGGACAAGCCACAATCCTTCTGAGACTCAATTTCCTCATCTGAAAAAATATGAATAATACCTACAACCATCTACCTCACAGGGTTGTTGGTAAGCTCAAATAACAGAATGTATGTAAAAGTACTTTGAAAATAAAGTGCTCACCAACAGATGGATAAAGATCCAGCAGAGAAGACTGAAAATCAGGTAGCAAGAGAACCAGAGAAAGCAGTGTCACAAACATCTAAAAGGGAAGGAAAAGAGGGTGAACAACAGTGAGGTCAAGAAGGATGAGAATGGAGCACGTCAGAGATCAATGGCAGTTGTGAAGAGAGCAGTTTCAGTTAAATGAGGTCAGATGCTAGAATGAGAATTAAGAGAATGCGAGGAAAGGAAGTGGAGAGATTTACTTCTCAAGGAATTTAGCCATAAAAGAAAGGAGAGACATGGGACAACAGGTAGCAAGGACCAACAGATCAAGAGAGGACTGAGGATAGAGGAGATATGGGCATGTCTGTAGATAGGAGGGAAACAGACAGCACATAGAGCGAGAAATGGAAATTAAGTGGGAGACTCGGCAATCTACTAAGGAAAATAGAATGGAAATGATCACCTGTGCATGTAGAGGGATTTGCCTTATCAAGAAGGGTCACTACTTCATGTGAGACAGGGGTAAAGGGGATAGTGACAGAGCACATTTGAGTGATATGAGAAGAGGAACAGGAAAGATGAGGGAGCTCTTAGCAAGTGGCCTCATTTTTTTTAGCAAAATATAAAGCAAGGCTCTTAGGTAAGAGTGTGGTGAAAAGGAGAACCAAAGAAGTTTTGGGAAAGCTGATGTAGTGAATAGGAGAGTAAGGTAATAAAGGAAGTTTAAAAAGCATTCTTTTGCTGCAGTGAGGCCCTAATTGAGATTATATAATAAATCTGTAGTGGACCCAGTCAGCAGAGTTTCACAGTTTTCTCCAGCTTTGTTCAGTAGCACAGGAGTAGCAGCAAGGGCAGGTATGACAGTGGAAGGAATCCAAGACTAAGGCTTGGCAGGCAAGATAAGAGGGCAAATATTTCAAGAGAAAAGGACCATGTAAAGTTTAACTTCTTCACCAAAAAGTCAAGATGGTAAAGAGAAAAGAATGTAGTCAGTGCAAGGGTAAAGGCCTGGGGACTAAATAGTGGAGGGAATTCAAGGTCACTGAGGGGTTTACAACGCCTAGAGAGAGAAGTAATGACAACAGACTATCATCAGATAAGGGAAATTGAGAGTGCACAATTATCTTAGTGAAACATCTGTGGATGACGGCAAGATCACAGGTATGCCCATTTTGATGTACAGCTGAAGTCCTGCAAAGAAAGAGGTCTTGGGAAATAAGAAAGTTGAGAAACTAGGAAGCTAGTATGCTGGAGGGAATGTCAAAATGTATTTTGGGGGGCGGAGCCAAGATGGTGGAGTAACAGCTCTCTCCCCAAACCTAGCCAAATACCTTTAAAAAAGGACTCTAAACAAATTTTGGAGCTGCAAAACCCACCGAATGAGGGAGTGAAGCAAATCTCCAGCCCAAGATAGCCTGCAAGGTCAACAGGAAGTGTCTATCGCACCATGCTGAGAGCTGAGTGCAGTCCAGTATAGACCACGCTGGCACAAACGAGAACTGAGCAAGCCTTGAAGGGAATGAATCTCTCACACCTATAGTGGTTTCCACGCTTCATGACCCCAAAAAGCCAAGGACAAATTGGAAGGTCAGTGGAAAAAACCCTTGGGACCTGTGAGAGAGAGTAGAGTGGTCAGGCCCCAGCCCCAAGGCAACCAAGGGGGAGGAGAAGCCCACAGCAGCAGAGGTAGGGGGGCAGCAGCAACAGCGACTGTTTCTAGAGCTCTAGGCCCACAGATTATGGGGGGAGTTGAGGGGCTACTTACCCCAACTGAAAGTAGAGAACTACCTTGACAAAGAGCTCAAAAGTCAAGTAAATGGCTGGGGAAATGGGCAAAAATCAAAAAAAGAATCAGACTACAGAATCTTACATTGGTGTCAAGGAAGATCAAAACATGCAAACAGAAGAAAACAAAGTCAAAGCTCCTCCATCCAAAGCCTCCAAGAAAAATATGACCTGGTCTCAAGCCATGGAAGAACTCAAAAAGGATTTTGAAAATCAAGTAAGAAAAGTATAGCAAAAATTGGGAAGAGAAATGAGAGTGATAAAAGAAAATCATGAAAAACAAGTCAACTATTTGCTAAAGGAGACCCAAAAAAATGCTGAAGAAAATAACACTTTAAAAAATAGACTAACCCAAATGGCAAAACAGACCCAAAAAGCCAATGAGGAGAAAGAATTGGCCAGAAGGAAAAGGAGGTCCAAAAGCTCACTGAAGAAAATAATTCCATAAACATTAGAATGGAGCAGATAGACGCTAATGACTTTATGAAAAATCAAGAAATTATAAAACAAAGCCAAAGGAATGAAAAAATGGCAATGTGAAATATCTCACTGGAGAAACAACTGACCTGGAAAATAGATCTAGGAGAGACAATTTAAAAATTACTGGACTACCTGAAAGCCATGATCAAGAAAGAGCCTAGATATCATCTTTCAAGAAATTATCAAGGAAAACTGACCTGATATTCTAGAAGCAGATGAGGGTAAAGTAGACATTGAAAGAATTGACCAATCGCCTCCTGAAAGAGATCCCAAAAGGAAAACTCCTAGGAATACTGTAGCCAAATTCCAGAGTTCCCAGGTCAAGGAGAAAATATTGCAAGCAGCCAGAAAGAAAAAATTTGAGTATTGTGGAAATACAATCAGGATAACACAAGATCTAGCAGCTTCCACATTAAAGGACTGCAGGGCTTGGAATATGATATTCCAGAGGTCAAAGGAGCTAGGATTAAAACCAAGAATCACCTACCCAACAAAACTGAGTATAATATTTCAGGGGAAAAAATGGCCATTCAATGAAATAGAGGTCTTTCAAGCATTCTTGTTGAAAAGACTGGAGCTGAATATAAAATTTTACTTTCAAACACAAGAATCAAGAGAACCATGAAAAGGTAAACAGGAAAGAGAAATCAATCATAAGGGACTTACTAAAGTTGATCTGTTTACATTCCTACATGGAAAGATCATATTTGTAACTCTTGAGACTTTTCTCAGTATTAGGGTAGTTGGAGGATTATATATATATAGACAGAGGGCACAGGGTAAGTTGAATAGGAAGGGATGATACTTAAAAAAATAAAATTAAGAGGTGAGAGAGGAATATATTGGGAGGAGAAAGGGAGAAATAGAATGGGGCAAATTATCTCACATAAAAGAGGCAAGAAAAAGCTTTTTCAACAGAGAGGAAGAAGGGTGAGGTGAAAGGGAAAGAGTGAACCTTACTCTCATCACATTTGGCTTAAAGAGGGAATAATATGCACACTCAATTTGGTATGAAAATCCATCTTACACTACAGGAAAGTAGGCAGAAAGGGAATAAGTGGAGGGGAGTATGTGGGGGTCATGGGAGAGCAAATGGGAAGAGGGGGTAATTAGAAGTAAACACTTTTGAGGAGGGACAGGGTCAAAAGGGAGAATAGAATAAATGGAGGACAGCATAGGATGGAGGGAAATATAGTTAGTCTTTCACAACATGACTGTTACAGAAGTGTTTTGCATAACTACACATGTATAACCTATATTGAATTGCTTGCCTTCTCAGTGGGGATGGGTGGGGAGGGAGAAAGGGAGAGTAGATGAAACTCAAAGTTTTAAAAATGAATGTTAAAAACCGTTTTTACATGCAACTGGGAAATAAGACATACAGGCAATGGGGTATAGAAATTTACCTTGCCCTACAGGAAAATAGAAGGGATGGGGATAAGAGAAGGGAGGGGTGTGACAGAAGGAAGGGCAGACTGGGGGAAGTGGTAATCAGAATGCACGCTGTCTTGAGATGAGTGGAGGGGAGAGATGGGGAGTAAATTTAGAACTCAAAATCTTGTAGAAATGTCTGTTGAAAGCTAAAAATAAATATTTTTTTAAAATGTATTTTGAAGTCCCCTCGTATGAGGGCAGAAGTTGAGGAGAGAAAGACTGTGAACCAGGCACTAATCTCAATGAGGAAAAAGAGGCATGTTCTTGGCAGATAACAGCTAGCAGAATTCTGACTGGGCAGCAGATATAGACTGAGTGAATTCCCAAGGAGGAGAGGCTGCTGAATGAGGGTATTAGAGGGACAACCTGAAGGAGCAATGGGGGGGGAGGAGTATTCTACTCCCTCTCCTGAAGGAGGCAGTGAGACAAATGAGTCAGAGCACAACTCGTACTGGACAGGGTGGCCAAGGAAACCATACCATTAGGAAGGAGTCAGAAAATGGAAGAAGTGGGAAAGGAAAAGATTTTAAAATGAAAAGAACTTCATTACCTATGAAGTAGGCATTTCAGAGACCCAGTGGAAGGGGTGGGGAGCTTTAGAGCAGAACACTGACGGTGGGGTGGAGTTTGAGGGGAAAGGAAATAAGGGAGCAGTCACCACAAGTTGAAGAATATTTACTTTATTCTTATAGTACAAAAACTATGGCAATACTTGGGAGTACCTTGAAGTTGTCTCAGAAAGTTTTCAATAATGAATAAATCTTGTACCTATTCATTCCAGAGAATAATTGTCATAATGTTTCTTACTCTCCTTTTTGTCTTTAATTTCTTTTTTGTTGGTGTTCCTATACATAAGACATGACTTGTTGGTTGTATAATTTGAGTTCTGATACTGCCTAAGTTAAAATTACTTCTTCTCATTTCTGTTGGTCCTGTTTCCTTACCCATAAAATTGTTTCTTTCATCCATTTGGTTGTAGAACACAATTTTTTTCCCTAATTTAAATCTAATCTTTTAATTCTTTAAAATTTCTAACCAGAAATTAGCCGGGTACCTCTCTGTCTCCTGTGTTCCTATGTTCTTCCTCTGCAGTCATTTGTACTTCTCAGAACTCTTTGTCAGTCTGCCTCTATTTTCCTTCTACTCATTATTATAATTGCTGATAATACTCTCTAAAGACTTTGGGAGGAGGGATAAGGGAGGAAAAAGACAATAATCCGGGCATTCTTCACATTTTTTTCCTTTGTTTAACACCGATGTTAATAAAGCTTCCATTAACAGAGAAAAATTTCTGTCCTGTGCTGTGGTTGACTTTGTTGTCTCTCCCCTCTACAATAATATGTGACTATCTCTATGTCTATTTAGATTTAATCTGATTTGTAAACTCTAGTAAGTAAACACTGAGAGTGCCTTACCTACAATAAAGAAACCCTATTCACATATCCTATGAATTCACACATTGTAGTAATTCTAAACGAAGATTCCTCCAACTCTGCCATTCTGTGATCTACAGACCTACTCATAAGTATTCAGTCCAAATATGGGTCCCACTTTCTGTCTCTTCTACTAAGTTACAGGACCCCTGAAAGCAGGGGCTGTGTATGGTTATGCTTGGTTTCTCCCTCAGTGTTTTAACACAGTGCTTTCATATTTCTCATTGGCATTTAACAGAACTTACCTCTAGCTGTGTCAATGAGGAGAGACTCAAACAATTTAAAAAGCATTTTATACACAACATCATCAGTTATAGTAATGAAGTGGAATCAAGTTTATCTTAAAATATCAAATCACATTATCAGATGAGTAGCACAAAATATTTTACCTGGTTATTTAAATGAAACACAAAATTATTTTAATCACTTATCTAAGGGGAAAATGATTGTTTTGTTGGATACTCATTACAGCATGATCCAGATGTCAGAGATTCTGGGTTCAAATTCTGCCTCTGCACCTACTACTTTGAATTTGGCAAATCATTTAACCTCTCTGAAACTCCATTTCTTCATCTGTAAAATTTGGGGGTTTGACAGAGGCCTTTGAGGTAGAAGGTAAAGTACTTGCCTGAGATGGTGGGGAGGAGAAACAGTGCCATGGGAACTTTGAGAAGACAAGAAGGCTTGGAACAGAAATGCTGGAGAGATAGCAAATCAATTACGAAGAGAATGCTTTATTGGCTGTGATAAGGGCTCAGTTCTGGCTAGGTAACAAATTTGTAATTGGCCTAATCATCAGTTTCATGATTTCCTCAAGCTTCATTCAGTAGGGCATGAAAAAGGCTGAGGATAGGAATAATGCAGGGTTGGGGTTTGGCAAATCATGTCCGGCAAGAGAGCAAAGAAATCAGTATTGGAGTGTAGAATTCAGCTGGTTCATCAAGGAGTCAAAACAGTGAAGGAAGAAGAATATGATCAGTACAGGAACAATGGTCTGGGGCAGAACAGAAGACTGAAGGAAATGAAGTTATGATGAGGACAAAGTCACAAAGCATAGGAGTAAAATATAAAGTCCAACGTAGAAAATCATTATGATTTCATAAGTGGAAATGACATGAAAGAAGAGGTATATACATCTGCCTTGCCATGGAACCCTTTGGTTAGGCCATGACTTAGCCCCTAAGGGCCAGGTAACACCTAAACTGCAGCTACAACTCTACAAGTCATTTTCCCTGTGAGAACAAGGGCTGTCCCACCAGTCTATCTGCATCCCCAGTGCTCTATACCTAGTACGCATTTATTAAATGCTCCATCTATCCATTCATTCATTCTTGATGAGATAAAATGCACTTAGGGGTTCACAGAACATGGAAGTGGAATATTTGTGAGTTACAGCAAGGTCAAGGGAATGACCCTCTCTGTGTTTAACAGAGATGGAATGGAAGAATGGGTCATTCTATTAGAACTTAGGGAATTAAGTAGATTGAGAAACTAAGAAGTTGAAATATTTAAGGTAGTTTCCATATGTATGTTGAAGCCCCTAATATGAGAGCAGGAGATTGGAAGGAAAGAAAGATTGCAAACCAGGCAATGAACTCACTGAAGAAATAAGAATATCTTTGGGGCCTGAGGGTGGGAGGGAGTGAACAGATAAAAGCCACCTGGATCTAGATTGGGAGCTATATTTGGACAACATGAACCTGAAAAGAGGAAAAGTTGTGTAATGAAGGTGGCTGAGGAAGGGTCCAGAAGTGGCAATGAGGAGTACTAGAACTCCCCTCCAATGAGGTTGGGAGATATGAAAGAAAGTATAGCTCGAAAGGTGACAAGGAATGTTATATCATCAGGAAGGAGTCATGATTCATGAGGGTAGAAAGATAAAAGGAGTAGAAGAGGAAGAAATAAGTTTAAGATGAAAAGGTTTGGTTAATTATGGAGCAGGCATTCCAAACTGCTGAGTGGACGGGATGGACAGATCTGGAGAAGGGGCTGAATTACATACACCTAAGGAAGCACTGAGAAGATGAGAAATGGGATTTGTATATGGGCTGCTAGAGATTCAAGATCACTGGAATGGAATAAGTATAAAGGCATGGAAATATTCTAAACCACTAAGCAGAAAGTCAAGGCAGGGTATCAGTGGCCAAAGAGAAGTTGGTTGGTGAGGGAAACACAAGATGAGACTAATCAACATCATCCTCCCTTGAGGTTTCAGGCTCCAAGCAGATGGAGAATTTTTTTTTTTTGGATTCTGTGAGACCTAAAGAGTCTGCTTCAAAACAGGCAAGAGCAAGCAGAGATAAGGAAGCCCCATCAGGAAGCCAAGAGCCTTGTCTGTACTAGAGAAAGCCTTGGGGATGGTGGCAGAAGATACACAGCACCCTTTAAAACAGCTGCTTTAGAATTGTTTTCAGATTAATTGGATGTTTCAAAAGAGAATGGAATTCTTATGTACCAAAGTTAAGTGTAACAGATGTGTTACTCTAATTCAATTTCTTAATTATAGATATTTGACATGCTACATTATGGTAACAACAACTAAAAACCACAAGTATTTAGTGAATTTTATTTAAACAAGCTTATGTACTCTACATAATAAAATTGCACAAAGACTTTTGGGACATGCTATATAATTAAGGTAATAAGTATTTTTCTATTTTATAATATTAGGAAGAAATGACTGCCATATATAAGTTTTTGTGAACTCTTCTTTAGCAGTTAGAAACAAACTATGGCACTAAGCTGTGAGATTACATGAAATCAAACAGAAGTCAAGTCTCTGGGGTCATCAGTCATGTTTAAACATCAGTCATGTTTAAAGGTTATGTGAAAAAAGTTTCAAATACCATACAACTAGCCATTAGCTGTGTATAAATTAAAGAACCATTTTGGTAAATAATAGATTTTTATATGCCCATTACTAGTTGACTGTTCAATAGACTGGTATCAACCAAAACAGGATTCTCTAATAGATGTAGGACTGTTCTTGGCTCTGTTCAATATTTTTTATCAATGACTTATGTGAAGGCATAACAGCATGTCTATCAAATTTGTAGATGATACACAGTTATCCCTTTCATATCATGACCTTTCTCATGCTGGTTTCAATACATTGCAGGCTGGCATAAGAAATTAAATGGGGATTTTATGGGAGTTTTGCAGAAACCACAGATGAGACACAAAGGCCAGCAGATGACACAGAAAAATTTAGAAACTCAGAGACACATAAAACATATGTATTTGTTGTGTAATATCAAGATATTTTATCTTTTAATAACACAATAATTCAGACTAAGATTCTTCTCTAGTATGAAGGGAGGGCCAAAAATTTTACATGGATTTTTCAGATTGCAGGGGTGCCTTCTCCCTAACCCCATGATGTGGAAGAGATAACTGTAAATATGGGAGGAGTAACGAATATATCAGACAACAGAACTGAAATTAAAAAAAAGATTTCAATAGACTAAACAGGTAAGTTAAAACTAAAACTATGAGATCTGATTGAGATAACTATATTAAGTTCTACACTGGAGCTAGAAATCAGTTCATGAAATAAGGACCTAGGAGCTCCAATATGAATCAAAACCCAAAAGAACTGATGCAATCCTCAGGGGTAGGGAACCTGTGGCCTCAAGGCCACATGTGGCCTTCCAGGTCCTCAAGTTAACAATCACATTCAACACAAGGAAAAGTACAGGCTACTATATAAAAGTATATTTTCCTCTATTTGCCGTCATGTATGTGGTATTACATCCAGTCTTAGGCATTACATTTTAGAACAGAAAATGAAGTTTTAAACCACCCCAAAGCAGGTAATTAGTATGGTAAGGGGAACTCAAAGCCCTATGGTACAAGGACATATTGGAGGAACTGGAAATGTTCACTTGGAGTAGATTTCAGGAAGCATTTGTGGGAGGTACAGCCAGACTATGAGGTGATCTAAAATTAAAAGACAGCAAAAGCCCACAATACTATCTAAATTTCTTCCAGGAATGGAATACAGCAACAGTAAAGCAATAAGACAACAACAGAGGACAGGCCGGCAAAGGGTAATGAGACAATGGCCCCTGAGCAAGTAGACCTATGTAGTTACAGAGTCAAACTGGGTGGGGAGGTCTACTGAACTGCTAGGGGCTTTGGTACAAATCCTTTAAAGAGTAAATAAAACCTCTTCTATATTTGGTACCTTGGTAGCTTGAACATTTATATGGGATAGCTGATGGCCATGCTTGAGAGAGTGCCATATACTGCAGGTGACCAAAAGTAAGGCAACCCAGGCAGATTCTTTAAGATTCCCCTCCCCCTCCAAAAAAAAGCTACATTAAACTGGTGCTTTTATATGCTAATCAAATCATTCTTATCTAGTATAACTTGTCTAGTAATTTAACTTTTAAATTTCTTTTGTTTTAAAAAGTGTCTTATAGTGTTGAATCTAAACTAACTATGTAAGTATGTTGTAGATAAAGCAAAGATGCTCACTCTTCCCGCTATTATTTCATACACCTCAAAATGCTAGCAAAAGCAGTAAGACAAGAGAAAGAAATTACAAGTATGAAGTTAGGCAAAGAGGAGAAAATACTGGCCCTGTTTGCTGATGACATGATGGTCAACTTAGAAAATCCTAGAGAAGAAGCAGATACAAATTGAGACAAGAGCTTTAGCAAGTTTACAAAATTAACCCTCAAAAATCAATAGCACTTCTATACAACAACAAATACATATATACACCACCCACATATACTTCATATGTATTATACATGACACCAATGCTAACAAAATCTAAGAGGTAATAATAGAAAGGGAAATCTCATTCAAAATAACTTCAAAATGCATAAAATGTTGTATATCAATCTACCACAGCATACAAAATACTTGTATAGTTCGATTTCCAAAGAGTTCTTTAAAGAAATAAAGAACTTAAACAGTTGGACAAATAATCAGTGTTCATGGCTGGGTTGGATCATACAACAAAAATGACAATACTACCAAAGTTAATTTATAGTTTTACTGTTATGTTACAGTATCAAAAGGATACTTTATAGAACTCAATATAATAATAAAAAAATTGATTTGGGAAAACAAAAGATCTAGAACATCAAGAAAAATAATGAAAATGATAGGAACAAAGGAGGAATTACACTTCCAGATTTCAAGAACTATAATAAATTCTTAAAACTCAAATTGTGTTAGCAGTAAACTTTAAAATTTGAAAAGTACTACTATTAGTTTTTCAATCCTAAAAACTCCAAGAAACATAGGTGAATTTAAGAAAGAAATCTCTTCTGGACTTATCCTCTAATGGTGCATCCAAATACACCATTAGAATTTAATCTTCCCAGCCTGAAGGGTGAACAGTAGGCTGAGACATTGTAGCATCATGTTCATTTAAACAAACTTTGCAACAAGTACTGAAGAAAGGAAAAAGAAACTCACTGTCAGAAAAAAAATGAAATGAAGTTCAGTAATAGGCCAATCTGATGATTTATAAATAAAATTATGTCAAATTTGATTTGGTTTTATATACTGAACTAAATGAGAAACAAAAGAACGTACAATAGCTAACCTGAAACCTATTTTTAAACAGCTAAAACAAAAAATGCAAGAAAATCACTCTTTTATTACAGATGCTATCAAAGTTTAGAAAAAATAGTGAAAGTTTTCAAAGAAAATTCAATAACAGTTAATGTAAAGGCATTGTGAAAATGAACCGCTATCTTAAATCCATCTACTTATCAACATTCAGTAATATCTGGTACAACAGGGTGAATTTTTAACTTCTGAAGAATTGCTACAATAAAATGCAAAATATAGGTGCCCCTCCTCCCCAAGAAACAAATTTGTTGATGAGAAGGAAAGCTACACCAAAGAACTAATAGAAGTCAATTAATTTGTCTGTGAAATTTACCAATCCTTTGCTTTGTTCAGTGTTTCAACCATCCAGGAATGCTCCTTCCCATGGGCCCTCCTTCTTTCTGCCCCTCCCCCATTCAAAACCTACCCTTAATTCTTTAAGACTTACTTCAGCTGCCCCTTCCCCAAGAAAATCTTCCAGGCCAATCAATTCACTCCTTTGAAGTCATAGCACTCATGTCCTATACCAGTAGTTCCCAAGCCATGTTCTATGGATCAACAGTGTTTTTAGAGGTTACAAAGAGAGAATCTATGAGAAAATGTCTATGTACTAGCTTACTGGTCACTGATGCAACAGCACTCTATCATTCAATAAGGTCACTTACACAAAAATCACACACACAGCACTTGCTATGTAACTACAATATATAATCAGCTGGGTCCTCACTATCGCTGTCATCTTTGGTGTCTATACTTACTGACTCCCTAACTCATTTTCCCCATCATTTGTTCAAAATCTTTTCTTCTCCCAAGCCCCTAGCCAAACCTGAAGTCTCTGATACCTAGAGCATAGGCTTTACTAAGACCAAAGTCTTCAAAAAGGAGCTTTCTCAATTCCCTTGTCAAAACTTTTCAACATTCTCATTGTTACTCCTTCTCTCCTCTCCTTTCTGAGAGAAAAAGGTCTGTTTCCTACTCCTTGCCAAAAATAATCTTTCCACCTTGTTCCCACTTGGCTCCCACTCTCTCCGGGAACTTTCTCTAGCAATGATCCTCTCTTTCAAGAAACTTCTTTCTTTTCCCTCCATTGGCTCCTTCCCATCTACCTACTAAAATGTTCAGGTCTTCCTAGTTAAAAAAAAAAAAAAAAAGCCTTCCCTTAATCCATCTGTCCCATCCAACTACTGGCCCACTTTTTTGTTTCCCCTTCCATACCAAAATTCTTGAAAAAGCTGTCTACACCAAATCCAACTACTTCCTCACTGCCCCACTCTTTCTCAATCCTTTCAAGTCAGGTTCTTTCTCCATCATCTGACTGAACAGTCAGTTGTGAAGCATCATATTGGGTTGGGATCTCAGGCTCTGTAGCTGTAACCTAGGGCAAGTCGACTCCTATCTCAATGCCTCAGAATTCTCATCTGTAAAATGAAGACAACAGACTCAGTGATCTCAAAGGTCCTTTCCAGTTCCAAATGATCTATGCTCTCAAGAAAGATTCTAGAACAAGTTACTAAATGCATTATTTCTGAGCACCTGGAAAGGTGAACAATGATCATAGTAGGGCAGCGAGGTGGCATAGTGGATACAGCACCAGGTTTTGAGTCAGGAAGACTCATCTTTGTGAGTTCAAACCTGAATTCAGACAATTCCTAGCTGTGTGACCCTGTACAAGTCCCTTAACCCTGTTTGCCTCAGTTTCCTCATCTGTAAAATGAGTTGGAGAAGGAAATGGTAAACTACTCCAGTATCTCTGCCAAGAAAAACAGGGTCATGAAGTGAAACAACTCAACAACAACACAAGGACCACATTAAGAGTTTACAGACAAATTCATGTCAAACAAAATAACTGTAATAAAAAATGGAAATTAAGTTAAGCTTAATTTAACTTAAGTTAAACTATCAAACAGAGCTGGATCTCTGCAAGATACTTTCATTCATCATTCTTTTGAAAAAGTTTCATGGTATCCTTTTAGACAACCAGAAATGTGAACTATATGACACTAGTTAAGTGGATTTATAACCAGAACAACTATTCCCAAAGAATGTTGACTAACAGAAGAATGCCAAGTTGAAGGAGAGTCTTTAGGAGTATACTTCACAACTCTGTCCTCTTCCCGGTTCAACATTTTTATCAACGACATGAACTGAGACATAAGTCACACCTCCTCAATTTTCACAGGAAGCTACCCTGGGGGAGACGGCTAATGCAATGGTTGCAGGAATCAGAATCCAGGAGGATGGCTACCAGCTGGAAAATGGATTGAAACTAGCAGGGTTACATTTAATAACAGTAATATGCAGGAACTTAATCAGAAGGGCTGTCATGGGAAAGAAAGGACAGGTATATTCTGGGTAGCTCTAGAAGATGGGACTAATGCCAGCTGAGTAAAAGATGCAAATGTTAGCTCAAGTGAAAGCAGAGCTTTCTTTCTAATAATTAGAGTGATCTAAAAATGGAACAGCCTGCTTTGGTAGGCAGTGAGTTCCCCATCAGTGAAGATATTCAAGCAGAGGCTGATTTTCCTGCACAGGAAATAAGACTGAGCTGCATGGTCTTTAGGTGTCATTCTAACACTCAAGATCTTTTTTTTTTTTTTTTTATAGCAGAGGTACAGTTGTGATGGTAAAGTAGAATTCAAATCTACTATGAGTACTAAAACCTGAATCACTTATTCAATTAAACCTTCCCCAGTCAGACTGTCAAAGAATTAATGCAGGACTTTTCATATATTTTGTCTATGCTGGCTATGAATAGTTAAAATATGACTGAATAATTTCATTCCCATAGTTAACAGAATTTTTACAAATCGGAAATTTACAAGTCAATTCTGTACCCTTCCCTCAAATAAATGTATGCTTCCTCAAATCTAGGGATCTAAATTTAAGACATAAACTTAAAAAAAAATTTTAACTTTTTCTCAATATAACTAGTTTCCTTTGCAATCCTATGTATTTTATTTTATGCATTTAAAAAAATCATTCTGAGAAGGAGCCCATAGGTTTCATTGGACTGTGATTCAAGACACCAAAAAGGTTAAGAACTATGCTCTAATCTAACTCAGGCCAGTCTAATGCCAGAAAAACTATAATATGATAACTTTGCCCACTATTAATCAATATGTTTCTTAGGCATCTACTCAGGGCAAAACATTGGGGTCATTGTTAGAAAGCATACAATGTTTAGATGAGTTCCTGAGCTTCAGAAGTTTCTAAGTCAAGGGAGGAAATCTGGACAGCACCTCTATATCTTTGGCTCAATAATTCAGTAATCTATTTTTTGTTGATTCCTTTACACACTCCTCACAACTATCCCAAATCTCCTCTCCTTTTCTCATTGTCCCAATTCCACTCTAGCTCCCTTCACTAGCAAATGGTATCATCCACTAATTTATTAAGACCTCAGGCTTCTCCTCAACATGTATCTTTTCATTTATTATATTAGGTAGGAAGGAGAATTATCCACTCTCACTTCTAAATCTAGGCCCCTCAACCTGTGTCCCAGATCCATAGCACTTCATCTTCTCTCAGACTCTGGTCCGTGAATTACCAATCCTTCCAAACAAACTTTCTCCACTGGTTCCTTCTCTTTTTTCCAAAAAGGAGTCCTCAGTCCTAAAAGAAATAATGAAATTCACCCCTCAAACTATTTGCCCTCCTCTCCTTCATCTCACTTGCACTTTTCTTCAAAAAGAAGTATTATCTACTTCTTAAAATCTGGCTCCTACCACAATCATCCAAGTCCCAACCACCACGTGCAATGATTTTTCTGTTCTTTTTGCCCTTGACTTATCTGAAGCATTAGACGTGGCTAACCATCCTTCCAACTCTCTTAGGCACTATTTATCCTCCCACCTCTCTGTCAAAGACTAGCACAGTGCCTGGTATAGAACAGGAGCCTAAGAAATGCTTGTTTATTGATTAACTGATCCTCTTGTTCCCTTTACTGGCTTCTCTTCTTCCCCTCATCACTTAAAAGTCGGTATCAGGGGCCATCTCAAGTCACCCTGATCTCAAGCTCACCACCGGATGGTTCAGGAGGAAAAAGTGAGGCTGGTGACTTTGCACAGCCTCACTTAACTCCAATTCACTTGCATGTCACAGCATCATTTCCCTGATGTCATGGTCCTCTTTGAGAACAAAGGACAAACAACAAAAGTCAGTATTACCCACAATTCTGTCCCAGAACTCTACTTTTCTCTTCCAAAGTTCTCTCCCTAGTTATCAATACTATTCCCATTCGTTTCCACCACCAGTGCCCTAATTAAGGCCTTTATCCTATTGTCTCTGTAACCTATCTCAATTATTTACCTACCAATTTCAGTGTCTCCCCAATCCAGGGCATTCTACAGACTACTGCCAGATTAATCCTCCTAAATCATTCCTTCCTTGAGCATTACTCTCCTGCTCAAAAAGTTTCATTAAACATCCAGTAAACATTCAATGCCTTCTGAATAAAATCTAAACCATTTGCACAGTGTTCAACATCTCCCCAATTTGCTTTCAGCCTAATCTCTCATTACAGTTTCCATTCAAGTTTATTTGGTA
The DNA here is from genome assembly GCF_028372415.1 of Notamacropus eugenii. Classification (NCBI taxonomy): domain Eukaryota; kingdom Metazoa; phylum Chordata; class Mammalia; order Diprotodontia; family Macropodidae; genus Notamacropus; species Notamacropus eugenii. The sequence continues at coordinate 244,109,175 of NC_092872.1, forward strand.
CCCTTTCACAGCATCACAGGATCATAGATTCAGAGCTGAAGGGTCTTAAAAGATATGTAGTCCAAACCCCACATTTTATAAAGAATCTAAGGCTCAAAGAGTTTTAATGACTTACTCAAGATCACAAAGGCAGCAAGTGGCAGAAACAGGACTTGAATTCAGGTCCTCTGATTGTAAACGTAACCCTGACTCCACTTCATCAGGCTCCAACACCTTAACCTAGCTTTTGAGGCCACATCTGAGTCTCTACTGCTCCCTGAGCAGCTTAGACACCAGTTCTCATTCACTTGGAAGAAGGCTCTTTATCCACTCTACCGCTACCATGTTGCCCTTCACTCTTCATATTGCCCTTCACTCTTCATATGACACTTGCCATACAAGGGCTTGAAGTGTCTTTTCAACCCATACTTGTTCAACCATCATAAGTTCCTGGATCAATCAATGAGAATTTGTTAAATGCTTACTACTGGCTAAGCACCCAAGGATTAAAACAAAGACAAAAAAATGTCCCTCAAGGAACCACATTCCAGTGGGGGAAATGACATGTAAATGACTGGGTACACAAAAGATGGATGCAGAGTAGATGGATGGCAGCCTCAGAGAAGGCACTACCAGCTGGGGAAAATCAATGCCATACTTTGCTTGCTTAGAGGCGGCACAGTATAACAGAGTTACTAGGCTTGGATTCAAGAAGACATGGATTCTAATTTTTACCTCTGATACCTCAGTCCTGGCTGATAGCTCCTGGTTACCAAGGGCAAGTCATTAAACCTGTCTGCTCCTTAGTTTCCTGATCCACTAAATGTAGATAATACCTTTCTCTTAAGACTGTTTTAAGTTTTGAATTAGATAACATATGCAAATTACATACTACATTTTTTTAAAATCCTTAAAATATACCTGGAGGTAAGCTTTCACATCTGATGTTGCTTTCTTCTCCTAAGTCAAAAGAATACCCATTGCCCTAAGATCCTACTAAACTCAAGCATGAACCCCTTCCTTTAAAATTATGCATCGAATATAACTTCACTATTGTCAGTGTAATCTTACAAATTATATTTCAAATGTTAAATTATGTAGCAAAAAACCTAAATTCAGAAACATTCTGAAGCAACTCTGTAAGAAAATGCAGTAAACATACATCATTGTAATTTAAACTTGCTTTCTATAAATTAATCCATTAAAATGTTAGGCCATTCCATAACATTATGCATGCCTCACTACTAAGATTCATTTTCCTTAAAGTCACCAGAATGTCACACAATCCACAGTCAAAAAATTGTCAGATTAAGACTGTACCCATTAATTGCATTGTTCATACCATAAAGTTTCAATGAGTTATTAGAACATATTTTCTAAGACATTTCTTACTTCTCTTGACTAAGATTTTTTTTAAAGCCACTTCCATGAGTAAAAGGACTCAAAACTTTCAAAATGAAATCTGTATTTTGAAGAATATACAAATTTATGGTTCAAATTTCTTGTGAAGACCTAAGAAGAACCTAAATTTGATACCACAATTTAAGTCTTTTTGTTGAAAACAGATTACAAAACTTTTTTCTTAAAAGCTTACTACCATCAGTTCTATACAAACAAAAGTTAACGTTGAGATACGCTTGTTAAGGAGCCAGCAGTAATTTTAATTTCAAACAAAATATTGCTGTTTTTCCTTAAAAATTAAGCCCAAGAACTAATTATTTTGCAAATGAATTTATGGTTAACACTTAGCCACCTTATAGTCCAACACTATTAGAATCTGAAGTGGTACCTATCCATAAGATATTGGAAGCTGCCACTATGTGGCATCAACAGAACTGTAAGGGCCAAAGTCATCCACAGACTCGAGTGGAACTTTTTTTAAATCAAATTTTATCATATACTCTATTTCATTCCCAAATTAATATTCAAAAGAACAAGTGACATTTGCAGCATGATCATGGAACCACGGACCTATTAAGGTAGACCACCAACCAAGAGCCAATCTCAGAGCAGGGAAGGTCTAGGTTCAAATCTCACCTTGGATACAAATAAACAAGTCAAAATCTCTGAGAGCCCCTAAAAGGCAGAGCAGATGACCAACAGTAAGTAGAAGGGACTCCCAGGGAGTTCCTAACCAGGCGCTCCCTAAACCAAAGAACAGGACAGGGTCTAATAATAATAAAAGTAGTAATATTAAGAAAAGAAGACAAATCCCGACGTTTACATGGAGCTTTTAAAGTTTAAGTGCTTAAACCTACCTTATCACAACGTAGGTACAAGAGATATAATTCCCATTTTAAAATGAGGAAGCTGAGGCTGAGAGGTTTTGAGTGATTTGCTTATGGGGCACATAAGGAACCTCAGGTCCTCCAGACTCCAAGTCTAGGACTTTATGCACAAGCACCAGCCTGCCTTGGTAAATGCTGAATTTCTAAGGGTTTCCCTAGAAATGGGTGCTGGCACTCCATGTTTTTAACCCTTCCTTGCTCCCCACAGCCCCGCTCCACTGGCCAAGACAATGTTACGCATTAATCGAACGAAGAGCAAGGTAAGAAGCGTGCCCAGGTACTGAAGTTCTGCATTCCCCCCTTCCCTTCGGCCCCTACAAAAAAGTGGACTGAGCTTCCAAGACTGTCCGTCTTCAGCAATCTCTGCAGGGCTTTGGGAGAAGTTGCCACATCACGACTAACCCACGGGGGGCTCCGATGCCTTCTCCAAATACCGGGTGTCCCAAAAGTCTCGGTGCAGCTCTCCGCGGAGAAGAAAGCCGGGGCGCTGTTCGGGGCTGACGGGAGCTCCTCACGGCCCCCCTCCGCCCCGAGACTTCTGGGACACCCTGCGTTCCCTCCGAGGGGGCCCCGAGGAGCTCCCCACGCCGCGGGGAGCCAGCTACCTATCAAAGTTTGCAGGTCCAACGGAGACACCGGGATTCCCGACGGACACCCGAAGGGGTACCGGGGGAGGCCTCCCGCTCCGGGCCCCCCGGCCTCGCACACGCACTTTCTCGCTACAACTTAATGAACGGCGTGTGCGGGCAGCGGCCTCGGAGGGGCCACTCGCACAAGTGGGCCGGGCCGCGCTGCCAGGGGCCCTGCGGGGAGGCGGCCGCGGCGCCCCCTCCCCCCGCACTCACCTGGGGGCGGCGGCGGCTGCGGGCTGCTCCTGCCGACCGACGAGGAGGCGGCGGCGGCGGCCAGGGCCGGGTCCCGGCTCCCGAGCAGCAGCAGGAGGCAGCCGAGCCACACGGAGGCGGCGCGGACCGGGCTCCGGGCGCCCCTCTCTGGCTCGGGCTCCGGCCCCGCCGCCATCTCTTCCCCCGGCGGCCAGCGCCGGCCCGACCCCGGCTGCTCCGCCCGCCCTCCCGGCTCGGCTCCGGCTCCGGCTCCGGCTCCTCGGGTCCGCTCCGGGATCCTCGCGGGGGATTGGGGGGGCACCTCCTCGTCCTGGAGGGGGGAAGGGGGACAGAAGGGGGGCGGTCACCGCGCGCCGGGCGTGAGAGGGCAGACAGCCCAGGGCAGGCTCCGGGCGCCTCCAGTCCCCGCCGCCGCCGCCGATTCCGGCTCCCCGCGCGCTCCCACCGCACACACTCACACACGCGCGCCCGAGCTCCCACACTCACAGGGCGGCCAGCGCCGGGGGGCGGGGGCGCGCGCGCGCACAAACACGCCCCTCCCCCTCCCCTTACCGCAGCCCCGCGCGAGCGAGGCCCGCCCCCAGCTCAGAGCCCGGCCGCCGCCACCGCCCCCCCGCCCCGCTCCTTGCTCCGCCCACCTCGGCCGGTCCTCGCATGGGCCTCGGCCTCTGCCTCTGCCGAGGCGTCAGGGAAATCCCGGAGAGGCTGATCCCGATCCCGACTCTCCTGAGGACGGCTGGAGCTCAGGCCCGGCTCCCTATATATGGCCTCGGAGGAAGCCGGAAAGCCCGGGGGCAGGCGCGGGTCAGCGCGGGGCTTCCCGGCCACGCCAAGCCCCCCGCTCGGGGGCGCCCAGCGGGAGGGGGCGCCACCCGGCGCTACACCCCCCACACCCACCCAGCCTCTTCCTTCCAGGCCCGCCCTGCACCCCGCGCCCTTCAGCCGCTGGGGCCGGACCCCCGGGGGGAACAAAGGCCTGGCCGGGACTGTCCTAGGCTCCCCTCCCCCCTCTTATTTTGTTTTATTGGCACGGACGTCGGTCTCCCTTCCGATGCACTTAGTGCACGTATACCTGTGCTGTGCACGCCGCGTACCTGTGTGCACCGGCGTGTGCACAGGCGTGTGTCTGCTCTGCGTCCTGGCGCAGTCGGGACGCTCGTGGGACACGGCGTGGGGACCCAGGCCCCGAGCTCGGCACGGCCGCGGGGTGGACTTTCTGCGGAACCCGGAGGACCGGAGAGCGCTTCTGGAAGATTTGCAAAGTGCTTTACCGAGATTGCTTAATTTGATTTAGATTAGATACCGCCTGCTGCGGGATCGGGCAGAGCGCTGGGGCTAAGGCTGGGGTACAAAAGGAGCGAAAAACCACTGGGTTTTTTAAAGCCTTCGGGGAGAGAGTAATCGCCTGCTCCCTGGCCGGAGCTCACCTTTTTTTTTTTTTTTCTGGTAACATAGTAGGTGGGAGGAGGACGACTGTAAACCTTGTTACATTTGGGAGGCAACAAGGCCGCTACACTAGTTCGAAATCACTTAAAGGTACCACGAAATTGACAAGGAAATCAGTTTCTTGGTGTTAGAGCGAAGCCCCGCTATTGGCCAGGCCTGCCTTCTTCAGCCCCTCCCCCATTACACTAGCTAATGGGAAATTTCTTCAAGTGACCGTAGGGATCTGAGCATGAATAGGTTCTTTCTTCACTTTACCAAAATATGTTGCTTTCTCCCAAAAGCAGGGTGTTTCTCCACATTTTGCATCTCATTAAGACATCTCTGCGGAGACCTGTATCATATGTTTCCTTTAGCTCCACAGTAGGAAACAGGGTAAATATAGACTGCAGGGTTTATGGTCAAGTGTGAGTGGTAGAAGTGTATTTGACTCAGTTTCCTCATCTATAAAAATAAGGTTGGACTAGATGTCCCCCTGGGAGTTCTAGATCTGTAGATCTGAATCCAGCTGCTTTACCCTGTCTCTATTTTGTCTCTAGATGTACCCCAAAAAGTCACTCTTTGGGGTCACGTTTCTCTCTTAAACTCCATCCAGTCTCTCATCGTAGAGATCTCAAATTCAATGTGTACAAAATAGAACTCTTCCCGTACAAAGGAGTTTTTACATGTGAAGAATTCTTCTCCCTGCCTCTCCTCCAAATTTCCTATTTTTTGGAGGCATCTCTCAACACGGAACTGTCTTGTCGATTCTGCTTTCACATATCTTAAATTCTCCCTATTTAAATAACCAGTATCATAGTTCGGACCCTCATGACCTGTCCCATGGATTACTGCAATTCTAAAAAGCCTTCCTGTTTCCAGTGTCTAATTCATCGTCGGCACAGTTGCCAAAATGATCTTCCTAAAACATAAGTCTGATTGTAGCATTCTCCTATTCAACAATCTTCACTGGCTCCCTGGGATACAGATGCTTCACAGTAGGGCTCCTTCCACCCTTTCCAGATCTATTTCACAGTACCTCCCTTCATACACCCTATGTTCGGGACAAACTGATCTACTGACTGTTTCTTGAACTCACCATTCCACCTCTTGGAAGATTCTCTTTCCTCCCCTGCTCTAATCCACAGCTTTCTTCAGGGTTCAGCTCTGATACCACTTCCCCTTGAGGTCTTTCCTAATCCCCTAGTTTAAATCACGTTCCTACTCTTTCTATGATCTGTCTGTGTTCTATATGTATATATGTGTATTGTATATATATTCACATGTATGTGTGTGTCCCACATACATAGTATAGTGAATGAAAAACTCGCCTTGAAGCCAGGACAACCTGGGTTTAAGTCTTCCTTTTGATATTCTTGCTCTGAGGCCAGGAGTAAACCATCTTACCTTAGCGTAAATTGAAGAGAACATGCTGACCTACACTGGAGAAGGGAGTTTTCACCTCTGGGAGTTTCTTATGCCAGTGAAATCACAGGTTTATCCCCTACCAGGGGCTAGATACAGGCACACACATATATAACAAATTCCCTGAGGACAGATACTGGTTTTTATATTTGTCTTCATGTCCCCAGTGTCTTCACAATGCCATACATAAAGATGTTTAATGCTTGCTGAAACTGAATTAAGATAAAAAAAAAATTCCTTAAGCATTTCATTCATTAGTTACCTGGACCAGAACTTTTAAAGGGAAAAGTATTACAGTACTAATAACTGTTATTTTGTCTGGCTTGTTTGCAATTAATAAAGAAAAGCTATTAAATGATTCATGAAAATTAAACTTTTTCCCCCCTTTCTCAAATGTCAGGACAAACCCAAGGAACTCTGAACATTTCAGAACCAAGGAAAAGGAGGCTTAAGTTTCCATTGTTGGGATGGCTGGACAAAATAATAAAAGAATTAAACAATATATTCTCAAAAATTTACCAAAGTATACTACTATCTCAAAGTTTAGTGGAAAAATTAAATAGTATGAAAATACAATTATGTTGAAAATGTTTATTTTATTGCTGATAAAGTCTCTTAGAGAATCATTGTGTTACAGATAGTAGTGGCAGTACAAAGAGGCTGTACAATTAATTCACTGACTTCTTCGCCACATGCAAGACAAAGTAGGAAAAAGGCAATTCCAGCTATTCTAGCTATTCCAGCCAAGGATTTTTTACCTACTTGAAACAGATTCCCACTAGGCAATTCTCCTGTTATGGGAACAGTTTTCTCCTTCACACATCTTTTGCATTACTACCTTTGTATATGGATATGCCAGCCCCCTAATCTGGAATGCTTTCTTTCCTCCTTCTCCAAATCAATCTCCTTCAAAATTCACCTATTCAGGAAGCTGTCCCTGATTAATTCCACCTACCACTTATTAAACTATTACTCTGTTCCTTCAGTATTGAATAACACAGTTTGCACTCTATTAAATTATATTTGTCTAATGTCACCTTAAAAATGTTCACGAAAGTTGGAGTGGAGATGCTTTCTCCTGGACTATGTTTCCTTGACACGTTCTATTTCTCTTTTATTGTGGAATCCTCAGAGTTGGAAGGGACTTCAAAGACCATTTTATTCGACTCATTTCCAGACAAGAATTTTCTCCACAATATACTCAACAGGTGGGCAACCAGCCTTGGCTTGAAGACTTCCAGTGAAGCAAAATCCACTACCTCCCAAAGCAGCCATTTAAATTTTCAACAGCTCCAAATGTTAGGAAGTTTTACTATATCATTTTACCAAACCTGCTACTCTGTGATGAGACTACCATTCATTGTTCCTTGATGTTCAGTTGTGTCCAACTCTTTGTGACCACATTTGGAGGTTCCTTGGCAAAAATGCTGGAGTGATTTGCCATCTCCTTTTCTAGCCCATTTATAGATGAGGAAAATGAGGCAAACAGGATTAAGCAATTTGCCCAGGGTCACACAGCTAGTAAGTGTCTGAGACCACATTTGAACTCAGGAAAAGGAGTCTTCCTAACTCCATTCCCAGCACTATGGTGCCAACCTGGCTACCCCATCATTCCTAGTCTACCCTCTTGAGCCAAGTAGAACAAATCTACTTCAATAATAGGATTATAGATCTTGAGCTTGAAAAGATCTTAGAGGCCAACAAATCCAACCTCTATTTTAGAAATGAGGAAACAGGCAGAGGTTAAGCGACTTTCCCAAGATCCCATAGCTAGTGCCTTCTTGTCTTCTCTGTGTTCAACATCCCTCTATCCTTCAGCTGATTCACCTTTCATACAAGGCCCTTTACCATCTCTATTAGCAATATGGTGCCCTGAGTGGAGGACAATGATTCAGGTAGGGTCTGAGCAGGGCAGAGTAGTAGGAAACTTATCTTCCTAGTCCCAGTGCTATCCTTCTCTCATTGCAACGTAAGGCAAAAATAAGTTTTTTGTCTGTGATATCACACTGCTGACATAATAAGCTTCTAGTCCAATAAAAAACCCCAGATCTTTCCCAGATAGCATACTGCTAGCCTTATCTTCTCCAGCTTGTACTTGTGAAGTTAATCTTTAAAGTTGTGTAAGATTACATTTGTGACTCCTAAATTTTATTATATCTGATTTGACCCTGTGTTTTAGCCTATCAAGATCTTTTCAGATACTAATTTTATCATCCCATGCTTCAGATATAGAAGGTATACCCCATGTGACTGAGTGTGTAATGAGCTCAGGAGATGTTCAGAGCTTGCTTTTTCGAAAAAGTCTTAAACATTAGCTGTCTTTCTGGTCATTTGCCTCTCTTTCATAAAGCTGAACTGATATATATATATGCAACTATTGATCTCCAGAGTAGTGTAACAGGATGTCCTTTTAGCAAAAGTAACCATCGAATCCAACAGTGAAGCATCCTTCTCCCAGGTAACTCTCACCCTCCAGAAATCTTTCTTCTTCACAGTAATAATCTGTGTCCTTTGACCTGTCAGCAAATTCAGAACATTATTATTTCTGCCTCACCCACACAGTGGACCATGTCAGCCTCTTTATTAGTTCACTCTGTCTCACTCACATTGTCAATCTGGTAAGATAAACAGGTTTTATTTTTAACCCCCTTCCCATACTGTCTACCCCAGTCAAACTGGACTATTTACCATGTCCCATTCATAGTCCATGCTGTAATAGGGAAGAATTCCTTCTAATTTTCAGTATTTGCACAGCGTATTTTGGAAAGACCTTATTCTATAGCAGACAAATTCTTCATCGTCATTAAAAGATAATGCATATTATAAGAAAGTCCATTTTTTCCTAAAGTTTTCCTTTGAACATGATTCTAAATCTAAGCAACATAAAAAGTTGCATCTCTAATGTTAATTTGAGTTTGAAAAATACTGCATAGTTTCTGATGTTGAATTAACCTCCTTTTAATAATTCCTTTTTAATAAAAATTAACATTCTCAACAATGTCATCACCAGTAGTTTGGCCATCAAGTAATGAATTGCTTTAGCTTTAGTAGCAGCAAAAACAACAATAATAGTAATAGGTGGCATTTATAGAGTGCTTTAAAGTTTGCAAGACATTTTAAATGTTATCTCATGTGACCTTCTTAACAACCCTGTGAAGTAGGTACTGTTATTATCTCCATTTTATGGATGAGAAAACCAAGGTAAAAAGAGGTCAACTGATTTTTCCAGCTAATAAGTGTATAAGGCAAGATTTGAACTCGGGTCTTCTTGACTCTAAGGCCAACACTAGCCTCTATACCTCCTAGCTATCCACAGTAGCTATACAAAAGGCAATACTACCTATATTGGAAGTACACGAGTGAAATACTTTTGTGAATTGTTCTGAATAACACCCTAGTCCATAGATGGAATAAATGATCCTAAAGGCAATCAGTCTATATATTAGTATATTAGCTTGTTTCCTTAGAGTGAACCCAACAACTACACAATGATACTTGAGTTTTATCTTCACACTTTTTTTTTCTTTTCAGAAACAAGGATTCAATGGAGCCAAATGAAAAATGTATTTATTCAGAGCTCCATTAGTTTATGCTCTGCACATATAAATGTGTAAAACTTTGGAAAGTTTTAGGAAACACTGGCATCTTCTAGTCACTGTCCTAACATTAATTGACAGCATCCTCATAGTATTAGCATGAGCTAAAAGGCAAACTGTCTTATTCTCCTTAACCATTTGGGGCACTTGATTCATGAACAGATGCTAAGGTATGCTTTGTTAATCACTGCCAAAATACAACATTTCATCAGTATTATAAAACTCTTGAGAGGGTAGACTACATACAGAAATTGAGGATTATCATTGTTTATATACACCTTGGGCAGACAGACTCTATAGATGGATGATGGATGAACTGAGCCTAAAATTGACTAGGAGGAAAAGAACTGGCTAGATTGCCTGAGTGCCTTTCATGAATTCAAAGTTCTTTTGGAGACAAAGGCCCAACCTTTAAACATCAGTATTCTTCTTGTAATTCAATAGGGCTCAGTCTAGCCATTAAATACCTTAGTCTCCAAAGAATTAAAATCATGGGTCACCCAAAGAATAATGGTGAGCCTCCTTGTGGATAAACGTAGTGTTTAGTATATTACCAATGAGGATATGTACAAAAGTAGGGTTAAATATGTCATCAGAATGATGTATGATGAGAAAAAGATACAAGCCACTCTTGGCAAAAGAGAAGCATCACCTGTGGACAGCTCACAGGCACCACTGTATCTGTGTAATCAAGAGCTCTGAGGCAAGAGTTCTTAATCTGGGGTCTGTGAACTTTAAAAATATATATAATATATATGTATATATATGTATACATACATACACATATAGATGTATATATATATATATGCATATAATTATATTTTAACATAATTTATTTCCTTCATAATTCTATGTCTTTTGTGCATTTTAAAATATTATTCTTAATTAAATCATCCGTTGTCTTCACCAGTCTTCACCCAAGCACTCAATGACACAAAAAGGTTAAGAATTCTTGATCTAGAGTTTATATGTGTATGTGTGTGTGTGTATGTATGCACACATACACATTCACATATATACAGAGAGACTAATCTATCTATGTATCTATGGCTCTCTTTGTATATTTCTGTGTATGTTTGTGTGTGTATGTATGGGTGGCACATATGGTGAAGAACCCTGATGAGAAATATTTATAGGAAGAAACAGAAAAGTCTCCCAGGAGGAAAAGGTCAGGATGGGTTACAATCTAGATCACTGGGTGCAAAGATCATTTAGATCACAGAACCATGAAAGTGCTGATGTATTCATTGGAACATAGCAGTGAGCTATCCTCACAGAGTCAGAAAGTCCAGCCTGTACAGAAATGTGTGTGGAAACAGTAGATCAAAGTTAAACACCTCACGGAACTTATCATACAGAACAGGAAGTCCAAATCGTCTCTAGTAAAATGCAAGGAAGAGGGAGGAATGAATGAAAGACTGAAACATTTATTAAACTCTTACTAGGTTCAAAGCACTGGGACTATATATAGAAAAGTACACAAACCAGTGCCTGCCCTCAAGGAGGTCACATGCAAGTAGAGGTGACCACCCATAAGGGGGAGGTGCATAAGTAAGAAAACTGTGCTGACCTTAAAAGAGAGCATGGAAGTCTAGGAAGTAATAGTAAACTCATTACAATTCAGTTTCCAAAGCAATTTCCTCAGAACAACCTTGTGGGGGAGTTGATGAAAGTAGTCTCACCACCATTTTAAAGATATGGAAATTAATGTTCAATGAAGCTATCAGTAATGATAATAATAATAATAGCATTTACATAGTACTTATGATTGGCAAAGCATTTTACGTATGTAAAGTCTATTAAAATGATCTCAATTAGTCAATCAACAAGCAATTATTAAATATCTATTATATAGCAAATACTGGCACTGGATACAAAAGTAAAATCTAGTCCCTGTTCTTGATCATGCAACTAATGAGTGCCAGTGGTTGGCTTGTAAACCAGGCCCCTGACAACCAGTCCAGTGTTCTTTCAACTAAACCATAATGATTCCCAAAAGGAGAACATAGGAAAATGTTGGCATTCATATAATACTGGCTTATCCATATGTAACACCAATAATAACAGGAACTCACAAAAAGATGGCAATTTGTAAATTACCAAATGCTTTGCTCAACATTAGCTCTTTAGATAGATCAGTCTAGTACTTATTATCTCCATTTTATAGCTGAGGGAACAAAAACTCAGGGATTTGCCCAGTCACCAGAGTTGACAGCTGCCAGTCCAGAAGCTCAAACATAGGTCTCCTGATACCAAGGCCATTGATCTTAACACTAGACAATGCTGTGTTTTGTTTGGTTTTTTTTTTTAACCAGTCATAAAATTATTCTGCAACATCATGTTTGCTAATGATTTTTCACTGCTGCCATCAGAGCATACATGTAGTTTGGACAATTATATTTGCTCATAAAAATCTTTTACCTTTCCAGTTAATATTTAACCAGAGATAAAGTCACTCTCTGATCTTTTCTCAGACAACCACTATTTAGGTGCTATATAATTTAGCTCTATCCATATCTAGCTCCCTTCTATCTGCTGATAGGACGTCCCAGAGCTGACTGCCCACTTTCACAAAACTCTGCTGTAAGACTGACAGCAATAAGAGTGTCCTCACCTTAATGTCCATTCGCCATTGTCTGCTCCTATTCATTACTTTTAGACCTCACTCAGTTTCCTGTCTGGGTCTTTCTGACTTCCAGGTTCTGCTACAGTTAATCTGGTCCATAGCACCATAGGAAGGCAGTATGGTATGGGGGAAGGGCAGAACACTAAATTTAAAATCAGAAGTTCTTTAAAATGTCAGTTTATCACCTTCCTGAACTTGAGACAGTCAATTAGCCCCTCACGGCTTCAGATTCTTCATCTGTAAATTGAGGGATTGAATTCGATCATCTCTAAGGGTTCTGGCTTTAATAAGTCTATGACTCTAAATCCTCAGAATTGTTTTGGTAATGGCACCCATTACCAGCCAATGAAAGTACTTCATTTCTACTGTTTGGCTAAGACACTGGACACATTTTATCCTATGTGATCTATCTTTGCAATTTCAGCTCTCTTGGCTGTTTTTGTTACTTCCCATACTCAGAGATCCTTTAACTTACTTTTGGGCACATAGATCTTTTTTTTCCAAATGGTTGAATTGCTAGCAATTTTATAGCAAAACTATTATGCAAAAATGTGCAAATGTGGAGTATTGAACCATAGAGGGAAACTAAAGAAGAAAGTTTGAGGAGGAAAAACTATAATAGTGTATATAATTCAGTCATTTCTTTGTTATAGGTTTTATCTTTGTGGACTGAATTTCTTCACATATGGTACTATGACTAATCCGATCTTGAAATTTTCTCATTCATTTATTCATATTGAGTGGTATTTTCCTATACAAAGAGAAGAATGTTCACTTTCAGACTGGTAATAATGATGGAGATAAATAAAGTCATGTTTTTCATTTTAGTTTTATACCTAACATTATCATTGAAATAAAGTCTCTGAAACCTAAGTGTACACAAGACACTATGAAATATTATTTAGAAGCTTTGTTGCTAAAAGAATGAAAATACACAGTTATTTAATTGAAGACTTTTTGATTGTAAAAATGAAAACAATAAGGTTTTAAAATCGCCTATAAATACAAAGTATAGTTCAATTCTCATATTTTTGTATCTTTTTTACGTGGTTGGAGTGATTAATTGGTAATAATAGTTGACATAGAGCACTTTAAGATTTGACAAGAACTTTACATATATTATCTTATTTGAGACTCACAACCCTGTAGGGTAGGAACAATAAATATCTCCATTTTAAAGATGAGGAAAATGATAGGGTTAACTGACTTGATGATAGCATGCATATGTACATAATGTTTATAGTCTTCTCACAATTCTATAATGTAATGTGAATATTGTGTCCATTTTATAGATGAGGATACAGAGGCTCAGAAAACTAAGATGACTTACCCAGGGTCACAGTGACTGAATTTGAACCCAGGTCTTATAGACTCTTGAGTCCAACCCTCTTTCTACTGTATCATACTGCCTCAAAACAGTGATTAAAAAAGAACCACTTTAATAATTAAATGGATTCATCTTTATTAGTATGGATATTCTCCCCATTAGTGCAAACTGCAACCCAACCATTATTTTTCATACTATGTGATTCTTGTCCATGTTTTTTTCAAGCAAGATAAAAGTCCCATGTGCCCTGCATGGGTTGGACAACATCTGAGGTGTCACGTTCTAAAGAAAACTTCAGCCAGTTGGAGTACATCTTCGTGTTGGTAACCAAGATGGCAAAGGAACTTCATGTCCTGCCATAACTGAGAAGATTGAAACTATGGGAAATATTTAGCTTAGAGAAAAATGATTTACAAGGGGTGTAGAAGAAGCAGAACACAATAATCAATTTTACATACTTGTCATCCGTAAGATAAATTGGATTTATTCTGTGCAGCCCCTTAATTCTCTCTATTGATTATTTCAAATATATTCTTTACATAGTTTGTATCCAGTTATTTGCGAATTATCTCCCACATTGGACTGTGAACTTCTTGAGAGCAGGAGATATCTTTTGCCTTTTTTCTATACCCAGTACTTAACACGGTGCCTGGCTCATAGTAGTATATTTCCTGCCTGGTTGACACTCAAGAAGACAGAAGAACCATTGGGTAGAAATTAGAGGGAGGCAAATTTCATCTTAATATAATGAAAAATCTACTCACAATCAGAGTTGTCCTAAAATGGAACCACATGCATAGTGAGGTAGTTAGTTTTCCATCTCTGGAGTTCCTCAAGCAGGGGTATTAGAAAGGATTCTTGCATGGAATAGGAAGATTGTAATGGATGACCTTTAATATCTCTTCCAGTTATGACTGTATGAGTTAAAAGAGACAAGAGAAGCAAAGAGGAAGAAATGGAGGGAAAATATAGTCTTAATAATGGCTTACATTTGTACACCATTTTTAGGTTTAAAAAGCACTTTCAATTCAGTTTAACAAGCATGGATTATGTGCCTGTTATACACAAAGACAAAATGCCCTCAAGAAGGTGAATTCTAATGGAAGGAAAAAAACATGCACATAGATAAGTAATTACAAAATGAATAAAAAGAAATTAGCAAGGGGTGGGGGGTGGGGGGGCCACTAACCCCTGGGAGAACCTGAAAAACCTCTAGCAAGAGGCAGCTCTTGAGTGGAATCTTAACTGGAGCTAGGAAAGCCAAGAGAAAGAGGTGAGAACAGGGACTATTCCAGGCATAAAGGAGACAGCCTGGGCAAAAGCACAGAGACTGGAGATGAAATTCAGTGTATGGGAACCACCAAATAAGCCAGTTTGACTTGAATATAGAGTGTGTGAGTGAGCATTTTATTCTAAAAGCAATTGGGAGCTACTGAAATTTCTTAAATAGGGGAGTGATACAGTCAGACCTATGATGGGGGAATATCCATTTGGCAGAAAGTATTAATTGGAGAAGGCAGAGAATGAATGAAGGGTTTAGTTTCTTCACGATGACTGTGTAAAGTAAGCAGTACAATTATTATTATTCCCATTTTATAGCTGAATAAGTCATAGGTCCTTTATGTATTGTGTGTTTGTCCTTCGTTGATGAAGAAGACCATGCCATCAGAGAAATGATGACATGACTTGCATTTGACTTTGTTTTGAGTGAGGGAGGGCTGTGCAGGTCACTAGTCTCACTTCTCCTCGAGAGCCAGTGAATCCAGTGACCAGATATTCATCAGGATGAGTGGAGATGATACAAGATGAAGCAATTGGGATCAAGTGACTTGCCCAAGGTCACACAGCTAGTGAGTGTCAAGTGTCTGAGGTGAGATTTGAACTCAGGTCCTCCTGACTCCTCCACTGGTGCTCTATCCACTGCACCACCTAGCTGCCCCAGCCTTTATGTATTGATGTGCAGCTGAAGGAACTAAGTCTGAAAGAGGTTAATTGATATGCCAGATTCACATAGATAATAAGTAACAAAGTTTGAACTGAATCCCAGATCGTCACCAAACTCCAGTGCTCATTTCCACTGGATTAGAGAGAAAATTTTCAAGGCAAGATCAGGAAAAAAAGAAAGGTGGATGGAGAAGAAAAATGAACAATTGATGTAAGAAAGCGAGATTTATAGATCCAGTAGAAATGAGGCCCAGTATTATTATGTGTCAGCTTATTACTATCTAAGAAAAGCTTCGCCATACAGTAACGCACAAAATACAAAGGACTTGGTCCTTTTGTACAATCTTAGGAAGAAGCTATGGCAGCCAACTACATTAATTTCCATAAATATTTTATGAAGTTTATTAATGAAGATACCTGAATTATTTTACAAGGCCTGCTTGTATAATTGAGCAGCCACATGATGAATCTTAGTAATAATCATGGCTGGCATTCACCTAGGGCTTTATGATTTGCAAAACATTTTAGTTATATTACCTCATTTGAACCTTATGGATTTAGAGATGCAAGGCACCTTAGATGTAGTGAGTTAAAATTTCTCAATTTATAATGGAGGAAACTGAGGCCCAGAGTTGCCCAAAATGACCTAGATTCTAAATTTATGAACCAGGGTTTCAATGTAGATTTATCTGCATTCTTTCTATGGTACCACCCTGTCTCAAAAATACAGTAATGTAAGGCAGAGTCTACAGGTATTATTAACTATTATTATCGATCTTTGATAAATAAGGAAATTGGGACACACAGAGGGTTAAGTGAATTGCTCAGAGCCCTGGTGGGCACATTACTTTGATTCCAAGACCAGAGATGTCTCCACTACAACATACCCTAAAGCTAATTCTACTCTTATATACCATCACTGACTGTCTTGGTTAATCTCTTTATTTTTAAAAATGAGCTTCCTAACAATAGGCATATTAATAGGCATTGCTAATTAAAGTTGATGGTGCTTAACAAATTTAAAGGACATTAAGTTCTTTAAAATAACACCAGAGACTTTGTTGTTAAATATATAAATTAATTACTTCGTAATTAAAAAGATGATTCTAAAAGGAACCAACTTCAGGTAACATTTCTACAATATTGAAGCACTAGCAGCCCTTCTATCACTACTTTGGGATCTAAGGATTTCCAATTCATATTTAATGAGTGTTTCACTCTTTCTATTGTCTAATTAGTGATTCACACTCATCCTCAGAGAGCCAACATGTAGTGTTTTATGTAGCTCAAGAGGCAGACACTAATGCTTCCCCCAAAATATGAGTAATAGTTTTTGCTTAATAAATACAGAACTGCAGTCAACACAAGCAATAAGGGATTCCCATTCAAGATATCATCTGTAATTATCCCATTGGTAATTTTTGTTTAGAAAATCAAACTAAGTAAACAAGAGAAATAAACCAGGCAAATGCGAAGGATGAAGAAAACACTTTTAGACCAAGAGGTAAATCATTGCAATCTAAGCGTGCAGGAAAGAAACCAGATGAGGAGAAATAACTCTGAGGAAAAAATAATACAAAAGACTGGCATTCATAAAAATATTTTAAGCAAAGCCAAGAAAGAAAAAAATTCCCACAATCCAGAAAATTAACCTATCAGCCAAAGTTCTTTCCAATCATTATTTCATTCAGTGATGTTCATTTTCTTAAGAAGATTAGTGGCATTCTTCACAGTTATTTGAAGACAGGTTTTCTGATGCCAATTCCAGTATTCTTTCCATTGAGTTTCAAAGGGCTTGAGGAGAGACTGTTAGAGAGTGGAGAGAGATGGAAAAGGAAGAAGAAAAATGAACAATTGATGTAGGCAATAGAGACCTGTAGGTCTAGTCAAAGTGGGCTCAGTATTTTTTTATGATACTAGTACTAAACCAGGATGACATTAGATGGTGGAGATGATGGCACTCATCCTCAGATGAAGCCACTTGTTGCCAGATGTAAAAATGGGGAAAATTTTTTTTTTTGAAAAGTAGTGAATTATAGTCAAAACAAGTCTTAAATTTGGAGCCAGAGGGGCCAACATTTCAATCTCACCTCTGCTCTTTACTACATATATAATCTTAGCTGGATTAGTCCACTTGGGCCTTAGTTTCCTCATCTGTAAAATGAAATGATCTCTACTTTTCCTTGTATCTCTAAATCCTGTGATCCTGAGAAGAAAGAGGTTTCTTGACCTTGACTGGTCAAGGTGCTGTACAAAATCATCATGGCACTGCCTAGTTAGCCATTCTTGACTTTATTTCTTTGTTCCTGGTAGCATAAAAGATCATTTTCAAATCCTTACTATGACAGCAGTGAAACAATTTAATGAATGTGGAGACCCTCTCGTCTCAGTTAACTCTTGTTCCTTCTCTCCAGTGTGGTGTTGGAAGAAGTATTGCTGATGGTCCCAAAGAAAGATATAGTAGACAAAAAGTAAACTTGATTCTTTAAGATAATGGACAAAGATTGAACAGAGACTGGAAAATGTTTTATAAATAAAAAGCATAGAATTAGCTGTCAGTTATTTTAAGAATATAAAGCCTTTGTCTCCTCAATAATTGAGTAAATCAATCAAGCAATTGACGCGATTTTTTTCCTTTTTGAATTAATACCTAACATTTGTATAATGGTATAATTATTTACGTACTAGTACAATTAATTATAAAATAATTCTAGAAATTGTCTCAACTTCCCCCCACCCTTTGCTGTCAGGTGATGTGTACACAATGACAAATAACTAATTTGATCAATTTTCCCCACTGAATTGAGCATCTAAGAAATGCTAGTCATAAGAGTTCTTTTACTCTATGTTACATAATCACTAAGTGGACACAGATAGATTAACATACACTAAAATTATTACTGGTATCAATGACCACATTCACAGCCTCCAACAGAGAAACCCTCTATTTAGCCTCCGGACAGATACTGCCTGCTCTTCAGTCTTCATACTAATCAAGGTTGCCTCCTTAACACAGTTAAAATAATTTTAAAAATTAAAAAAAAAAACCTTTAGACAAATGACTTTCAGAAAGAAACTGTCCTGTCACCTATCAACGATATTTTAGAGTTGACGATTAATGGCTAAAACTAACAGCATGGAACTCTGACAGAACCTGATGTTGGATGAGAGTATTGCTAAGGATTTGTATATCACCCTGACAGGTATGCCACAACAAGGTATGTAAAGATCTGCGCCAGCTGCCTTCATGACATCACTTTTGAATTTGGAGTGGGGGAGGGAAGTAGGGAGAAGGTATCTGATAATCAGCTTTGGAAAGCAAGTTATAGCTTCTGAATGCCAGAGACTCCAGCCCACTGATTGAGCTACTAAATCAGACTAATTGAAACAACAAATATGCCCAAGTAAAGCTTCCATGATAAAGTGTAGCCCTCAGAACACACTACATTTACTTCTGATTTGATTAGATATATCGACTGAAGAAATATTTACTCTCACTTGAGATTTGTATTGATTCAAAGAAATACAGAATGAATTTTTAAATAATCCAAATATGCCTTTGTGCCTCACTCTAATGCAACATAGAAACATCAAGTGAAGTAAATACTTAGGGAAATTCTTAAGTAAATCCCAAATCTTGTCTAAGTCAGTAATGATTTAGAACCTTTGCCTTTTGACTCCTATTTGCAGGTCTATAGGTAACGATTTGAGAGGTTCTCTGCAATTCTTAAAGAACCAAAAGCTGGTGTGAACAAATACCTTTATAGATTTAGAACTGAGAGGGAAAATAGAAGCCATCTAACCCAACCCCCTAATTTTAGAGCTGAGAAAATGGAGGTCTAGAGCAATCAAGTTAAGGTTATGACTGAAGCAGGATTGAGACTAGGGTCCTCCAAATGATCCCAAAGCCAGTGTTCAACTTCCTCATTGGCAGTCTCAGTAGGACAGCTGAAGAATATAAGCTTCCAAATAGATCAATGGTCTCTCTTAGACTAAAAAGTTATGCTTGGAGAGAGGCTGGGGCAAGGTGGAGGCAACCCTCTAGAGTTTTTGTCTATGCTAGTTTGCTAGGTATATAACAGGGATAGTCCCTGTGGGACATGTGTATTGGGACCTTTAGTGGCACTTGGGTTTTGTCCTCTTACTAGACGACATATGTGACACAGTGGCTCCTGGTTAGTCCTCTGAAGTCTGTGATAGGAATGGGGTGGAAAGAAGGGCAAAGGGTTGTGTCTAAGACAATTGGGAACCAAAGCAGGAAAAGCCACCTCCTTATCAGGTAATGAGGCTACACTCTTCTTCTGAGTATGACACTTTAAGACTCTTCAGAGTTTCCCATGGACTTCCAGTAACAGGAAATATTTTTCTCCTGTCCCCCCAGCAATAATGAATGAATGCATTAAAACTCATTCATTAAGTACTTATTAAGTGCAAGCACTATGCTAAATGATGAGGAGAATGATAGGAAAGCAGGATATGTCCAGTTCTCAAGCAGTTCACATTCTAATAGGGGGAAACAATACATAAAATCAAGCAACCAACATTCACTTAACACTTTCTATGAGCCTGTGACAACCATATGTAATACATATAAGAAGTTTCAGTTACAAATTATATGGCAAGGTCCTATGGTCCTTTAAATGGAGCACCAAAATGGATGATGATACATTTTCTTTAAAGTCATTTATTTCCACTGATAAAACATACCTGTTCCTGACACTGAACCATTTGGTAATTTCAAAGACATTGGTGTTGAGAATGTCATTTCCTGGGTCTTTAATGGTTGTGACTCCCAAGAGGATGGTTACTGCAGGACCTGCAAAGTCAGTTTCCAGGGTATATATCTACAAAGACTACCTTTCTGCATGATGGCTACAGGGGCCAGACCTGAAGCAAGAGTGGAAGTATGTGAGGGGAAATACCGCTGTTCCTAAGCTCTTGGCCTCAGGGCAGAGCAGTTTCCACTAGGGTCTGAGGAAAGGAGATGGTGGAAATGGTTTGATCTGCCTGACACATGCTGCCAGGCATGTCCCCCACCTATCTTCCTCTAGCTTTGTATTTCTTCTCTGAACGCAGGGCTGCAACTAGCACCTAGTGATCCTTGAAGATGGATATGTCCAACTTTGGCAGCTAGATTGTGAGTTCAGAAGTTCCTGGGTTCATGAGTCCATACTGACTGACCAGTGGGAAATGCTTTTGTGACTCTTCTGCTTCTCAGAGGGGAAGATAACACCTAACAATATCATTCTAGACCTGAAGAACGAAGAGCCACACCTGACTTGCCAGTACAACTGGATTTGTGAGTTGCCCAAAGAGCACAGATCCAAGATGAATGGGAAATATCTGTTTAGCTTCTGCATAGTCATCTTTATGTCCAACTTTAATAGGACACAGGTTATTTCTACATTTATTTTTCAAATATTTGCTAATGTATGCTATGTGTCTCTTTTGTCTTAAGGATTTTTTTTTTGGTGTGGTCAAAGAAACAGACTATTATTTTATTCCTGATATCCATATTGTGTATTAGGTACCTTTTCTAAAATAAGACTTAATTATTTTTAGGGGAGACCCTAGATGTGAAGCATACATACCTAAGTTTGGTTTTAGAGATTTCCCCGGGAAATCCAGGATGTGTGTATGGAAGAAACCAGAGAGACAGAGAAAAGCCTAACTCCTCTCTTGGAGTCAGGCCACTCCTTGGATGAATTCAGAATCCATAGGAACCTAGAGGAGAAACTCCTTTTCTGGTAGACCCTGCCCCTACCCAAGTTATGAGCCACATGCCTAGCACGTACTTGATGGGGTTGTTATAAGTATCAAGCAGGAAAAAGTGCATATAGCACTTTGTAGAACTTAAAATAACTTTAAGGTTAAGGATGTGTCTCCTAGTTCCACTGTTTGGAAATTTGATTTTTAAAAATCTATGTTCACTTTGTATCATTTTGTGTGTATGTGTTAATTATTTTAAGACATTCTCCTTCTGTCTTTCTTTTTACAAACTGATATCATTTTAACTCAAATGAGATAAAATATGTAAAAAGTGGTTTGTATGCCTTAAAGCTAGCTATTAGTGGTGTTAAATTTATTTTCGAGGGAAACAGACAAGTTCTTCAGGACTTAGGGATCGATTAGACAAGAACCAGTTACCAATAGAATTAGTCCAAGACAGAAAATAGTCTTCCTCTCCCTGAGAATGACCAGGGAGGAATGTCTGGGTCTTAGGTTCAGGATCCTAGGTTCAGGAAGGAATGACCAGAAAGCTGGAGAACCCTTAGAATTCCAGCAGGGAAGAGAGGGGCTAATGGAAAGCTCCCTCAGCTTAAGCATGCTGCATTATTTTTTCTTTCTTTCATTTAAACCCATAGCACAAATTTGGAGCTTGTGATAAGGCAGAACACTTAATGAAGTCAGTTAGGTCAAAGTACAGCTGAGAGCCCTTTGTTACACTATCTTTATATGGAAGCCCCTCCTTCCTCATGATCATTTTATTTGCCCTTCTTTAGAACTTTGCCAGTGTGTTAAATTTGTATATAAGCTTTTCAGCTCCAAGATGCCTGATGCTCCGAATGGATTTACAGTTAGGTTTTTCTTTTTTTTAACAAGGTAATAAAATAATGTCAACAAGGAACATCAAATCCTCTGATTCTAAATCATCTAGGTATCCAGTTACCATATGGTAGTTTCCTAATGATATTGGCCTACACTATTGAACCTAAACATCTTTATTTATGAAGTCTAGGAATAGGAGAAATTGGAAAATCAGTTTTAGTGTTGGCCCACCCTGAGAAAACCTTTCCATCTAAGCTAGCAAGGTGATTGGTTCTGGACTTATTTGAAAACAATTGAATTTCTTAAAAAGTGAATAGGAATGGTTAAGATGGCAGTGGGAAAGTTCATAAAGGAATCAAGATTTTCCACACATACTCCAGAAACAATCTTTAAAAAGGCACCAGATAAAGCAATGATCAAGAAATCCAAAAATGGAAAATCAGTAGGATCCTTTATACAGCTGAAACGTGCACAAAAAAGGTAACCAGAATCCATGGGCATTGGGAGAAGCATTCTGCCAGGGAAGCCAGCCAGAGCTCAGGTGCATTAGCCAACAGACTACAGCAGTACCTTGACTGGGAACCTTCTAGGTCACTGGAAGATTGAAGAGCATGGAAGTGAATACTGAAGGCTGCCAGGAGCCCAGGGAATCCATATCATCCACAAACAAGGTCTCACCTTGGACAGTGAGAAGCCTGGCTCTATCTATCACAAGGAAGGAACTGAGGCTGGAGAGAGGAGATAGCAGATTAAGACACTGAACGCTATGAAGAAATATTATGAGTCAGGAAATACACAAGAAATAAATCCATAAGAAGAGAGTGACTCGGTATCTACAAATAAAAGCCTCAGACAAGGAAATGACTTGACCACAAAGACAATAACAGTACCTAGAAGACAACTAGGCGGCACTACAGTGCACAGAGTGCTAAACTTGGAGTGAGAAAGACCCGTGTTCAAATCCAGTCTCAGACATTTACTTAATCCCTATCTGCCTCCATTTCCTCATCTGCAAAATGGGAATAAGAATAGTACCTACCTCCCACAGTTGTTGTGAGGATTAAGGGAGATATTTGTAAAATGATTTGAAAACCTTAGAGTGCCACACACACATACATGCATACATCTACATACCTATATGTATATGTACACATACATACTAGCTCTTATTCCCTGGAAGAAATGAAGTAAGAGACAAAACATGGACATCATAAGTAAAATAAGAACTCTGAAAGAAATAACTGGAAAGAAAACAAACAGCTTAGAACAAAGGATGAAAAACTTTATTCAGGCAACAGACTCCTTGAAAACTAGATTGGACCAAATAGAATTCAATGAATTCATGAGGCAATAAGAAATATTAGAATAATATAAAGAGATTCAAAAATAGAAGAAAATAAAAAAATTTTACTACTAAAATGATTGAACTAAAAAATCATTAAGAACTAACTAAAGAATTATTAGACTTCAGGAAAATCATGACCAAATAAAAAGCCTGGAAATTATATTTCAAAAAATCATAAATGAAAACTGCCTAGGTTTATTAGTACCAAAATGAAAAGTAAAACTGAAAAGAATCCACTAGTTACCTCCTGAAAGAAACCCCAAAATGAAGGTTTCCAGGAATATCATAGACAAAAACCATACATTCTAGATCAAAGAAAAAATACTGCAAGCAGTCAGAAAGAAAAAAAATTCAATTATCAATGAGTCACAGTCAGGATCACATAAGACCTGGCAGAGAGGAGAGAAAATATTGTAATGTTATATTCCAAAAGGCAAAAGATAAAGGTTTACAACTAAGAATAACTTACCCTGCAAGACTAAGTGTAATCCAACAGGGGAAAAAATAGAACTTTAATAGAATGCTTTCAAGTATTCCTGATTAAAAGAAGATGAAATGCAAATACAAGAGTCATGAGAAACATAGAATGGTAAGCAAAGGGACAAAGTAAGATGTCTTTAGAATTAATATGCTGAATTTATTATACATTTTTTCTTAAAAGAGGCAAACTATACAATAAGATTCATAGTTCATAGTTCAATCCTCTTTTTCTGTGAAAATGTTTCTTTTTTTCAAGTTCAGAAAAACAAAAAAATTAAAAAGTTAAAGGGACAAAAAAGTTAATTGGAACAGGAATTACTTCTGAATTATTATTGGAGAGGAACCCTAAAGATAGCTTCATATAAGAACTAAGAAGTAGTATATGCATAGCCCTGAAGGCTGACAAAGTCACTAGCAATTTGCAGGAATGTGTCCAGGAAGTTTCTCATGGTCCAATGGCACCAATGTAGTGAGTTAGAGGAGACAACTTACAAGTGTTGAAGGAAATGGAAATATTTGACCTGGAGAAGAGGGATTAAATGTGTTCTACTTGCCACTGAGGGTAGAACTAGGAGCAGTGATTGGGTGGACATTGCAAAGAGTCAAATTTAGCATTGATGTAAATAAGCTGATGTAAATAACTGAGCAACAGTTAGAGGTAGGGTGGGATGGGCTGTCTCAGGATAGACAATAAACCTTCATTGGAGGTCTTTAAGCAAAGACTAAATGATTATTTATTGCATACCTGGTACTTTTCAGGTATGAATGGGAGTAGCTGAACATTGAACTCCCTTCCAACTCTGAAATTCTGTGATTCTGAATAAGTTTCACTGCAAATATTGAAAGATTCAGGGAATTCCTGTGGGAAGTCTATCACTCTCTCCAAGTGGTTGCCTAGGGCACTACTTTGAAATACCAGAATCATATTCTTGTCAAGTTTGATTTCATTTTCCTAGAAGGCAGTAACCTAGTCTTAGAAGATTAAGAGTCACCTGGCCCTCTTCCCCTAAAGAGAAAGTAGAAGGTGCTGGAAGTTTAAGTTTCTTCTGAAGGCCTTCTTAAAGGTAGCACTTGATTATAGCTTCTGTTTACATTAAGGCACTGGTAATAATTTGCTAATTGCAGATCAATTAACCCTGAGCAACTTAGAACAAAAACCACCAAACAATAAACCAACAGCAACCTAACAAGAAAACACAACATATTTTTTAAATGTTTCATACAGGAACCCCCAACTCATTGAAGAGCCATAACAATTTGTGACCATTGGCAGTTAGAGTTAGCAGCAAGGGTCACAAAGAATTGAGGATGTCAGTTTCAGCAATTGTAGAGAATGGATGGATAGGTGAATGGATGAATTAACATTTAAATAAGGAGTAAGTGTTAGTGACCGATTGTAAATGGGCTATATTATTGTTTTTCCAGAAATAGCAGTTACGTGTGTACAAAATAGAGATTGGTCCCTCTGCTAGAAAAGGAAGTAAAAGGATGGAAGAAATGATTCTTTATCCCTTGGTTAATTGGGGAGAATGAGATCTCTTTTTGTGAATGAAAGAAATGTTTCAAAAGGAAATCAAAGAAAACAACTGGATCAAGCAGACAAAAATCCAAACATTTTCCAGGAAGCTGGAGGGTGGAAGAATGCCACCCAAAGAGGGAATTAATGAAGCCCTGAGAAGAAAGCTAAAGACCTTACTTAGGTGTACAGGTGTTCTTTCCCTGCCGCTACCAATTGAAATGAAAGGTTTTAGAATCGAGATAAAATTTTTGTATACTTCAATAAGTGGAAAATCTAGTTAGGAAGATGGTCTCAAAGAAGAGGATTTGGATTTCTGGACTAGAGCTTAAGACACAGGAATGATGTCCTTTATAAAATGGGAGTGGAGTATGCCTAAAGAGGGCCAGGAAGAGTACATTTTTCTGGAGATTTGCAAAAGTGTTCAAGAGGGCTTTAGAATTAAAATGAGGGGTGTGGAGAAGGAAATAAAATTGCCTACATGTGACAATTAAGCTAGATTCACCTGATAGTTTCAGGTATATTATGGAAAGAAGACTAGTAGTGAAGATACTTAGTAAATCACGAGAAACTATCCAGGATGAGAAACTGTAATGATTCTCATTGTCTCAGATGTCTATAGAGTAGACAGAAACTAAAATGAACTAGAACTCAAAGTAAGGAAGTAAGTAGAACTTTATAGATATGACAGAGGCTGGATGGAGTATGGCCTATGAGTAGAATTCAATGTAAGGTTATACTTTATTCAAAAGAAACAGATGCTGAGTACCATCATGAATTAAGAAAATACATTCGTAGGTGGGAATACATGAACCAGTGGTGGGAGTAACTGGTTAAAAATCAGTGGAGGAAGAAACAAAAGTGAGAATGGGAGACTGGTGGGAATCCAATCCTGACATCTATAGCATTCAAAATTTAACACAAAGGTTAAACTGAGGTAATTCTCCAAGCAAGATAACATGTTAACAGGGACATGCTGCCTACCAATAAATGGATCAATGGATTGCCTTCATTTATGCCAAAGACCCTGAGCAGAAGGACAATTCCCCTTTTATAGGTTTTGGAGAGTACAGAACAAAGAACAGGTCAGGATAAATGACATCATGGGATTGAATACACCATGATTGGTTACAAAGCTGAGACGCATGGAACAATATGATTGGTTAGAAGTTTGGTAACAGGGGCTGGCAAGGGCCCTCCCCCTTCTCTCATAAGACTAAGAAACACTCATTGTTTGAGTGTAGCAGCAAAATCTAGAGATGATAGACCAGAATTTTTGGACCACAAACCAGGCATTCTTGAAGGATGGTGTTGTAAAGACATTAGACTTGACTCCCTTGTGTTCACACACATTCCCTCAAGATCAGCTAATTCCTTGAGGCAAGACTAGATCAGTAATTATCAGGAGAGCTCGATTTTTAAACTTAACCTATTGTAGAACAACTAAATCTCTGATCTAAGTTCAGAGACAGAGAACCATGACTTAAGCAATTAAAGGACAAAATCAATTCTTTGTAACTAGGAGCAACAAGAAAATGATACAGAGTCAATTCAATCGTCTCACCGCCCAGTCAGAAGAGAGCATAAGATGATGATTTCTGGAAGCAGGCAGATGATAAACAAAGGCAGGATACAGTAGCAACTGTGGACTTCAGTAGTTATGTCTATTGGAGGGGTCTTCCCCTCCTAAAAGTAGAGCAAATGAAAAATACTTATCTTACCCAGAAGATGATTTCATTCTGCCAAAGACGGAGGAAATGATGAAGAAAACTGCCAGTCTGGATTTGACCAACTATTGAAGAGGAAATGTTTGCTGAAGCCAAAATAGTTGGTACATTAAGAGGCAGTGGCCACACGGTTTCACAAAACCACAGATTCTTAGAGTTAAATGTCACTGATATCCTCCACAATATTTCTCATGAGTTGTCATTTAGTCTCTCTTCGAAGACTGTCACTGAATGGGAACCCACTACCTTTGAAAAGCTACTTTTAAATGACTCTCATGGCAAGGAACTAACATCAAGTTTGAATCTACCTTCCTGTAACATTGACTCAGAGTTTGACTGCAGTTGAAGTTCTAGTAAGAATGGCCAGTATCTTTAAAGAAGTGTGGGGATACAACAGGCTCAGATGGAGGTGGGGCTGATATCTTTGGGCTTTGCAGGAATGGTCTCTATGACATTAATAGGTTGAGATGCCAGTATCCATAGTCTGCAAATTCTATCCTTTCTTCTAAGACACTATGACTCACTTCTATCAAACCTCGCAGAATGATGGAGGAAAGAGGTAGAAATTTCCATTTTTTACTCTATGCTACTCCAGAATCCCAAGGCTTCCTTCTGGAATATAAAGAAAATAGAGAAGTCATGTTAGAGTTTATAATGCATAACATGGGTAATGCTAGGCACAGTCGAAGGAGATTGCTAAGCTTTGGGAGAGTAAATACCAGAGTTCAGAAAGACAGGTAGAATCCCCTTCCCCTTTTTTAAATCCTCCAAGAGGAAGAATGAACTCTGAGGAATGACATTTTAACAATGCAAACACAAATTATTCCTATAAGAACGTAAGGGTGGAACTGTCTAAAGTGACCTATGTGTCTGCACAGAGAACTTATTGATCAACTCAGATTGTCAAAAGATGTGTACAGCAATTGGAACAAAGGCCAGGTAACTAAGGATGAATGCAGGAAATAGTATGGTTATATATAAATTTTGAGAAACATTAGGAAATAAGAACAAACTAAGGATGATGATGAATGCTGATAGCAACAAAGACTATACCAAATATAGATGAAATATACCTCCAAGATGCTGAAAAAATGTATAGATATAATTGCTGAGCCCCAGTTGGTATTCATAGAGGCAGCTGGTGGTACAGTGGATAGAATCCTGGGCCTGAAGTCAGGAATTCAAATTAAGACTCAGACATTTACTAGCTTTGTGAACTGGGAAAATTATTTAACTTGTTTGCCTCAGCTTCCTCAACTGTAAAATGGAAATAATAATAGCACCTACCTTGTAAAGATATATTAGTAAAGGTGCTTAACACAGTGCCTAGTACACCGTAGGAACTATATAAATGAGTATTCCCTTCCCTCCCCCAATCTTTTGAAACATTGTGGTAGCAAATAAGGTGCTATAGGATTGGGTAGAGGAAAATATTGTCTTAACTTAAAGAAAAAAATGGAGAAGGTAGATAATTTGAACTACTAATAAACTTGACTTCTGTAGCACATTCTTTTGGGCAGCTCTTCAAAATTTCACTTTGACTGACAGGTTGAGTTCCCAGAGAGCCGTTGCTACTTTTCCCCTCTGGATTTTAGAAGACACTGTAGGGTTGGGAGGTTGTCTTTCTAATGCTATATAGTTCATGAGCTCCCACCAGTGTACTTCATTCTTATAATTACCAATTGATATAAATTAGTCAATCACAATCTGCTAGAAAGGAGTATTTACTAAGGTGGCATGGCAAGAAAAGTTAACATAAGATATCCCCTCAAAATCTGTGATAAGTCCAAATACTATGGTTAGATAGAGGGAGAGGTGATAAAAGCACTCTCTCCTTCTTCCTCAAACAATTCCTTTCTGGAGCTTGATTAGTAAAGCTTCCACCACTGATTGAACAGATACTCACAATCTCCTGAGTTCTAAACTAACTTGTGATTTTATGGAAGACCTATAGGGCATGACAAGGAGTGTATATTAGTGAATGTTTTCAATCTATCCATTGATGGGTGGAATAGAAATGTCCTCACTTGATAAAGGAATCAGGTCTGGGGCATTACATTACTTAATTTATGTGGGGTGGGGTCATTGATTGAATGACTTACTTGACCACCACCCTTACACTTGAATTTCTGATAAAATTCTAGAATGGATTGTTAAAGCACCCCAGACAAACCAAGTCAATGAGTTCGACGTGACCTTTCTAGGCTTGATTGTTTTTAAGCTTGTTATGATAGGATTCTGGTCATCAGGACTGGCTCAACCATTTACAAGTCATTTGAATTTGGAGCAGCACCATTTAAGGAATGACTGAACAGAACTGTATCTCAGAGAACAAAAATGAGGGGGAGAAAAAACCCCACTCTCTTTTCTTTAGGTTTCTAAAGTATATTAGGTTTTCAGTGTATGCCAGCCATATAGCTTATAGATATTGCCCAATAGTCAGCCTACGCCAGGCTGAATCCGGGAGGTGCTTTAGGGAGAATGGCCAATAGAAGAGCTGTTCCTTTAATCTAAAAAAGAACAACTATATGCAGCTCAAGAACAAAGAAAAAAAACCAGTATTTCAACCTTGAAAGGAAGCACTGACTAATCAATAGAGGGTAGATCTTAGAGGCAGGAAGACTTGAGTTCCATATCTGCTTCTGACCCATAACGAATGTGTGGCCATAAGAAGGAAGGTAAGGGAATACGTATTTATATGGCACTTGCTGAATGCCAGCTACTGGGCTAAATGCTTCTTACAAATATTATGACATTTGATTATCTACCCTGTGAGGTAGATGCTACTATCATCCCTATTTTACAGTTGCGTAAACTGAGGCAAGCATAGGTTAAAGTGACTTTCCCGGGTCATAGCTCATAAAAGTACAAGGCTGGGTTTGAACTAAAGTTTTTCCAAACTCTGGTCCCGATACTCTACCCACTGTACCACCAGCTGCCTCTACGGTCAAACCACTTAACTTCTCCCTCCAGTCTCTAGGTAATTCTCTAAGACATAAATTACAAAAAAAAAAAAATGTTAACCTGCATTAGCAGAGTTTCTATATGACTAAGTGCCTTTTATGGCTAAAACCACAGATCTAGACCCATTCCTCCACCCCTACAAAAAGATATAAGGGGAAAAAAATAGAACAAAAAGAGCTCCCACGTAGCTTAATCTACCCACCATCAACTTCATCCTCTTCTTTTCATCAGGAAAAAGGAAAGTGATTGGCAATCCAGCTTCTAATCTCCTGATGCCACATTTTCTAGCTAAAGGCAGGAGACATAAGTAAGAAAGAAAGAGAGCTGGCCATGTGGATGTTTCTTACTTTTTCAAATTCTTCATTTGTGTTTTATGGAGCTAACAGCTACCTGAATTAGAACCTGCCTGGATTAAAAAAAAAAAAAATTAAACCAAGAACCCTTGAATTTTCCTGCCCTATAGATCCTTGAGTTGGCATTTAGCTCCTTTGCCCACAGCAATCAACATGGTGCTTAATATTCCATGTGTCTAGAATTGCTTGACTCTTGCAAACCTACATTGTTTTTGCTTTCAGGAATTATTTTTGTACTGTGCAACTAGGAGAGTGTGTTTTAAGTGTTTGGTCTTCCTAATGATTGAAGAGAAGGTTGAAGTGTGAAATGAGCAGATGGTGTTGATTCATTCCTCTTTCTTTTGTATGGGCCAGGAGGACGTTGAGGGGGATGGGAATAATCTTCTTCTGTTCCTGAAACCTAAAATGGAGCTTTCTGCTGTATAGAAACCATTCCAATTAAATTATTTTATCCATAACTTGGTGAATTCACCATTTAAATGGATGGCACCTGATTTGTTCTGCTTGGGTTTCGAAGTAACCATCACCATCATTTTTAAAAAAATAATTTTTATTAATATTTTTGTTTTTATATCTCTTCCATATCTGAATCTATCCTGCACCATCCATCAACCACATTCTTTGTAACATAAAATAAAAAAAAGAATGAAGGGGTAGAAGAAAACAACAAGACATTCAGCAAATCAAATCTGACAGTATATACAATATTGCATATCCATAGTCCCCCACTGCTCCAATGAATCAAGAAGGGAGGTGCATACCATCAGCATTTTCTAATAAGAATAAGATTACAGGATCATAGATTTAGGGTTGGAAGGGACCTCAAAGATCATCTGCTCTGACCCTTCATTTTGCAACTGAGTCCCAGGGAAGTTTTGTCTTGCCCGAGGTCACACAGATAGTAAATATCAGAGCTGCATTTTGAACCTAGATCTTCTGAATTGCTTTTTCCAATACTCCATATGAAAAGAATGTGATTTCCCAGATGGAACAGAAAACTAAGACTTAACAGTAATGATCTCCATTTATGGATCCACCAGTGATTAAAGATATAACCCTCTACAGGTCACTTATCCTTTCTGTACCTCATTTGCTCTCTGTAAAATAACTTTAGGAACTGGATCTGTGATTTCCTTAGTGTCACAGGTTCCCTCTCGCAATGCAGATTGGAGACAAAGTTGCCTAGAACCCTGAAGGGTTAAATGACCACCATTATGTTTTGGGGGTAAAACACAAGTCCAGGTCTTTCCAGCTCTCCCCAAATTGCCCTTGTAAAATGGGGAGTCCAACTCCATGTATTTTCATTGTCTGAGCTCCCATGCTTGGAAGGTTCTCCTGCCTCTCCTCCATCTCTTTGATTTCTTCCACTTTTCTGACAAGATCCCACTTTCTGCAAGAAGTTTTTCTGAGTTCCCCTTACTGCTAACGTTTCCCCAGAGATGAGCTCCAACTGATCTTGTGTATAGCTTGATTGTACATAGTTGTTTGCATGTTTTCTCCCCTATTAGGCTGTGAGATCCTTGAAAACAGGGACTGTTTTTTCCTTGTATCCCCAGAGTTTTGCGCAGTGCTTGACACAGAGTAAGTTCTTAATAGAAGCTTGTTAACAGCACTGTACTTTTATAAAACTTACACCAACAAAGTAAATTTAGAATTTCATGTTCAAGAGGCTACATAAGAACAAAATATTTTAAGTGATTACTGGCCTTACATTTTCAATTGAAAAGGCAATAGTGTTGTACAGTGGAAAGAGTCCTGAGCACTGATCCTTACTATGTGTGATCTTGGACAAGTCATTTCATCTCTGTGGGCCTCAGTTTCCTCTTCTGTAAATTAATTGAGCAAGTTGGCCTTTAAAGGTTCTTTTGTGCTCTCAGTCTATCATCCCATAGGTGGTTCTTCTCGAGGTCATATTTTAATGGACAAGTTTGTAGGTCAAGGATTAAGTAGCAACAAATAGAATTGTACAACAGCCTTAGATGTTCAACTTGTTAACTATTTTTTTCAGGGTTTAGTGTTCAACCAAGTACAAAATCTGGTGTCACTAGAAGATCTCAATCTCTAAAACATGCATGTGTTCCACAGGACAGTTAATCATGTTTTTCATTCATTTTCACTTAAACAGAGCCCTCTGAAGGAGCCACTTAATACCCAAGAGAACTCATGAATTCTTTCAATAGTTTCTTTTCCTCTGAATCAGAAAACATTTTTATAAAAAAAGAACAGGGACCCTCAGAAAGGTGGGTTTGGGTCTATAATTTTAAAACAAGATTTTACACCATCTGCCAAACCCATCATAATACTCTCTCCTGAGGTTTGTAAAGTCTGTTTTCTTCTCCCTTAAACTATTCCTTCAAAATAAGCAAAATATTTCTGGGGCATGCATATCATTTTCCTTACCTTCCAAAGGAATAAGAATCAGAAACCACTTTAAAACCTCTGAAAGAAACAGTTTCCAAGTCTTATTCTCTTTCGCTATAAGCACCTTGAATGAACGGTCAATAACATGTTCTGTGTCATACAAATCAATTCTTGCAATAGCCCAAGCATTTTAAACAACCCTAAACCCCGACAAAGTTAATGCACCGCGGACTATTTCTGAGAATTAGTTGAATGAGGGTCTACTGAGGCCCAAAGCCCTTCATTTTTTACATGAAGACCTGTTATAAGAGCCACAATTCATAGAAATTCTTTTGTATAAGAAAAACCAGTTTCTGGGACTGGATATTAGAAGCAGTGTGGAGCCCAGGGAGGTCAACAGACTTCAGGAAGGAGAACAGATAATTTAAAAGACCTGGGTTCAAGTTTTGACTTTCCCATTTAGTAGGAGTATAAGTTCATTTCTCTGCTCTCTAATTTCTTCTTTATCTATAAATTAAGAGATTTGAACTAGATGATTTCTGAGATGATTAGATTTCTAGATCTTACATTTCATAAAATAAAGGAAGGTTTTTGAGTTGTTGCTGCCATAGCCAGAATTTTTAGCTGATATTCTTTAAATTAGGCCTATGCTGTCTGATTTGAAAAATACTCCACATTGTAAAGCCCCCACCAAAAATGGTCTCTTTCACCTAGATGTCACATTGCATGAAATCTTACAGTTGGATATTTACTCCTTCGAATTTATCATGTGACCTTTCCAGATATCCTCTTTCAAAAGGCCATTAGTGCTGGGAGATTGGAATCATACAATCCTGGGCTGGATGAGACCCTCAGGATCATCTCATCCAACCCCACCATCTTACAAATAAGGAGACCAAACACCAAAGAAGTCAAGTCATCTCTTGGATGGGATCAGACATAGAGATCATCTAGACCAACAGTTCTCAAACTTTTTGCTGCCTGCACCCTATTAAATGTTTAAAAATTTTTGAGGACCTTCCCTAAAGAATTTTTGTTTATATATATATTTATATATACACATATACACATTTACTATATTAGAAATGAAAACTTTTTAGTATTATCATGAGAACCGTTTTGACATTGCAGGCCCTGTTCTCAGGGACTCCTGGGGTCCCCAAAGCACATTTTGAGAACCACTGCTTTAATTTCCTTATTTTACAGATAAGAAAACAGGTTTATAAAGGTTAAGAGACATGGTAAATAAATGGTAGCTCCAATTCTAGAACCCAACTCTTCTAACACATTTAGTGGAAGCATGGTGCATCGAGTTTGAGTCCTGGGCCATCTATTTAACAGACTGACCTTGAGTAAATCACTTTAATTCTCTGGGCCTCACTTTTTTCATCTGTAAAATGGGACTGCTGAACTAGATGGTCTCTCCAAGTTATCAATCATTATGACAATCACACCTTAGTATAAACTGATTTCTCTTCTACAGATCACTTTCTCTCTGTGATGAAAGGAACTTGATGTTAGATGGAACCTCTGAGTAGGGATTGGGGACTACTAAAAAGAGAGCTGGAGAAATAAATATCATAAATTGCACAATTTTGCCTGGGAAGAATGCACATTGTCAATTGAAGTAGGAAACTTCTAAACCATAGACCTGACAGTTGATTCTCATAGAAAATTTCTGATTCAGTCCCTTTAATTCCTATATTATTACTATTGCTGTCTTAATGAATTATCTCAATTTCTCAGGCCCTCTGGTTTTTGTTTTTTACTTTGTAATAGGAATTGCGACAGAGCTATTAAACTTGAAAAGATGACTACTGTAACTTTTGTAACAGAGTATCCCTTCTTACATGAAGGCTTGGCTACAATTTTGAGAGTGCCTCTCACATAATCTCTCTGCTTGTACTCAAACTCAAAGCCATATACTGGAAACTTCAGTATATGGCTTGTTTTTTTCTCCCCATAAAAAGGTTGATTAAAATGTTAGTCTAAGAAAAGATGGGCAAGATGCTTTCAGAAAAACCTGAAAAAACTTAAGATGAACTGAGTGAGCAGAACCAGGAGAACACTGTACATAGTAACAGTAGTATTAGATGATGATCAACTATGGATGACTTAGCTATTCTTAGCAATATAAAGATCCAAGACAATTCCAAAGGACTTATGATAAAAAATGCTATCAACTTGCAGAGAAAGAACTGATAGAGTCTGAATGCAGATCAAAGCATACTGTTTTTTACTCTCTGTGTGTGTGTATGTATGCGCGCACATGCGTGCTTTGGGGGGGCGGCTGTGTTTCCTTTCACATGACTAATATGTTCTGCATGACTGCACATATATAACCTATATCAAATTGTTTGCCTTCTCAATGAGGGGGGAGGGTAGCAAGGAAAGAATTTAGAACCCAAAATTTTAAAAAATGAATGTAAAAATTGTTTTTACATGTAACTGGAAAGAATATTTTAAAAAGATATTGAGTGGCTCCCCAATTTTAGCATATCACTCAGAATTTATTTTGTACAAGTTTTATATGTATTTATATGTACATATGCTATCTTCCCCCAATGGAATGTAAGTTCCTTGAGAACAGGGACTCTTTGATTTTTGCTTTTGTGTCCCTAGTGATAGGTACATATTAGGTGCATAATAGATGCTTTTGATTGATTAAGATGAATTTTAATTGCAAATTGAAGCAGAGGAAGAAAACTGTTCATATATATCCAGTAAGACAGAAACTGCAGGAAACAGCAGGTGTAACATGAAAAGACAATAATTTCAGTGGAAACAACCAGTTACTCAAAACAGATAGTTTACTAGTTGAAGTAAAACATACAACAAGAGGGGTGATCATTAAACTCCTGGCTTTAGGTGTCTAGACACAAAGACATGAGTATGGACAATAAACATGGCGAATTGTTCAGTTACAGGTTAGACCATGTGGTCCCTGAAGTCTCTTAAAACTCTAAGATTCTATGATCTCAGATCACCTAAATTGTAGGTGATCTAAAGGACAACCAAAAGATACGTAGTAGATGTAAATGGACAGTAACATTTTACTGGTGATTACTTGCGTGCAAGATGGGACCCACAAGATTTCATCCAGGAAATGTGTCACAAGAAAAGAAGTGGGTTGGTTATGCAGCTAGAGTGATAACAGATGAATAGTGTCAGGGATGGTTTCCAGGAAATATGTCTAGTAAATAATAAAATGAGACAATGCTGCATAATGGATAGGAAAATGACCTTAGAGTGGGGAAGATACAGGTTCAAGGTCTGCCCCTGATACATAAGTTACAGAACAGGTGATGATCTGCCATGGTGAAATCAAGGATTGGTAAAAATTAAAGTAACCAGAGGGAGGCCTCCAGCACATTGGATAGGTGATACAACTACAAAGGATGAGAAGATCTGGATGAGCTAAGATCTATACCAGTGAGGGGAGTCCCCACACTAATAAAATTGTGGATATGACTAAGTATTTTCTTCTGGTCTTTGTACAATATGATCTGTCTGCTATCCTTCTGATAGAAAGACTCTTCATTCCCATTTTATAGGTGAAAGAAACTGAGGCAAATCCAATAGTGAGTATGCAATTTGATTAATTTCTCACTGGAAAATTCTCTGAGAGTTATGAAACCTGGGTTCTTGTTTTGATTCTGCCTCTCACCAGCTTTGTGACCTGAGGCAAGTTACTAAATCTAGGGTCTATTTTCTCATCTCTAATGAGGGGGTTGGACCGATCTAACATTCTATGACTCTTATCCTTATAGCATTTCATTTTTCCACATTCCTGCGGTTACCCCACACCTCCTGCCATCAACTGACAAAATCTTTTCAGTCTATTTTCACACCTGCTATTATCTTTCAGGCTTGCCCCCATCTTCACCTCCATTAAACAGATGTTGTCCTATTTGTATTCTATTTTTTCTTCTCCAGAAATTCCACTGTCCACCTCTGAGTCTGCTTTATTGTCTGTAAGCGTCCTTAAAGTTAGTGTGTCACAATAAATAAAATGTTCCTTCATTTTTGGCATTAGATATTACATTTAAACGGAATAAAAATGTTTGCTAATGGGCATTCTGACCCACTTTGAGATGGTTTATTTGAAAGTGACCTGCTCAGATACTTTTTTTCCTAATGAGTCAGCATTCTTGTTGTGCTCTGAATGCCCCCAGAAAGCAACGAAGCAGGAAGACTGTCAAGCATTGGCCCATAAATGATTCTAAATGCACCTATTATTTTGCTGTTTTTCTGCCCTACTCTTCCTGCGCTCCGTGTGCCATTTGAGGCTGTCATAAGCTTCAGGCTATCTTGCAGAAGATTGACCTGAGCCCCTAAGCATTAGGCTGGGGCTGGATGTCTCTGGCAAGTGATTAGGAGAGGAAGCACACACTGACTTTAAAGTAATATTCTTTTCATGACCATAACAGGCGAGAAACATTGCAGCATTTTCTTCATACTAATTAGGCAGATTTTTATAATCCAGAAGGATTTCTCAGGCTCTGTATCTGTGAAGATACACACAGGAGGAAAAGATCCATCTGGCATACTTGGGTTCCAAAAATCAAATGTACAAATCCAGTGTCAGGGAGGCCTGGAGAGACATTGTTTCTAATGAAAAAGAGGAGGAGGCTTTGGGGGGAGCTCATTGTGAGTCAACAGTGGAATACGGCCCCCAAAGAAGCTTGTTTGATTGTGGGCTCCATTAATAGAATAAAACTTTTGCAGATAATATGAAGATTTGGTGGGGAGGGGGATAGCATAGTAAGAATTCTAAAAGATGTTGACAGGCTAAAACGTTGGGCTGAATTCAAAAGATGAAATTGAAAACGGGTAAGAGCAAAGTTTTATATTTAGGTTAAAAAAATCAATGTCACAAGTATAAGATTGCTAAATGATAGTACATGTGAGAACGATCTGTTTTCTTTTACTGAATTTCAAGCTCAATATGAATTACGACTGTGATATGACTCCCCCCCCTCCAAATGGAATGCAGCCTTTTGCTTAATTATTGAATCACAAAGTCCTAGACTAGTCCTGGGCTTTAAGTCAGGATGATTTGAGTTCAAATCCAGCCTCACATAATAGCTGGGTGACTCTGAGCAAGTCATTTAACCTTTGCCTCAGTTTCCTCAACTGTAAAGTGGGGACATTAATAACACCCACTTTCCAGGATTATTGTGATGCTCAAATGTGATATTGTTTGTAAAGCACCTTTTATTCTGCGTCGCATAGAGGAGGTACTCTATAAATGCTAATTCTTGCTATAATTATCATTATAGCCCTACTGTACTTTCCCCTGCTCATATGGCATCTGGAGAATTGTATTCAATTCCCGGCCATTGATAAGTTAAATCAGCCAGTCAACAAACATTTATTAAGTGCATATTGTGTGCTGGGTACAAGGGATACAAAGAAAGGTAAAAGGTCCTTGTCGGCAAAGAACCTACAGTCTATCAGAGGAGACAGCATGCAAACAATTACGTATATGGAAACTATATACAGAATGAGTTGGAAGTAAGTGGAGAAGGACAATCAACATTATAAATGGCCTGTATTTCATGTCGTCTGAGAATTAGTTGAAGAAATCAGAGATATTTGATGGTTATTCTTAAAAAGAGAAGACAGGGGTCTAAGAGAGCTGCTTTTAAATATTTAAAAGAGTGGCACCTAAAAGAAGGATTAGATTTAGGATCATAGATTTAGAGATAGAAGATGCCTCAGAAGCCATTAAGTCCAACCAACTCATTTTGCAGACGAAATCCATGGAGGTTAAATCACTTGTCCATAGTTACAGAGACAGTAAGTGCCAGATGTAGTATTCGAACCCTTGTTTTTAGAGGCAGTATTTATTTATACTGGTTCTGCTTCTCCCTAAATCAGGACCTGTTAAATGGAAACTAGACTTTGGTTCTAAGTCTGTGACTCTACCCAAAAACTGGAATTGGTTACCCTGAAAGATTAAATTCATTCGATCATAGAGTCAGAGCTGGCTAAGGATATCTTCCAGTTTTACAGATGAGAAAACCAAGTCCAAGAGTAGTTAAATGACTTGCTCAAGGTTACATTGGTAGTAAGGAGGAGAGTCAAGATTTGAACCTTTTCGACTACTTAATTTCCACCTATTGTATGTAGATCTGTCCTTAAAGGTCAAGTAGAACAAATCTAATTGCTGTTTTCATGTGGTTCAGGAGTTCTTAATTTTTTGTGTGTGTTACAGATAATTTATTCACCAGGCTATTGCCTTCTGAGAATAATAATTTAAATACATAAAATACATGGAATTACAAAGAAAACCAATGATATTGTTATCAAAAATTTAAAAATGTTCATAGACTTAAGGTTAAGAAACTCTCTAAGCAAAGTCTGGATGATCA
This sequence comes from Notamacropus eugenii, assembly GCF_028372415.1. Taxonomy (NCBI): domain Eukaryota; kingdom Metazoa; phylum Chordata; class Mammalia; order Diprotodontia; family Macropodidae; genus Notamacropus; species Notamacropus eugenii. The sequence goes on from NC_092872.1 coordinate 244,148,299, forward strand.
TTCATCAGGAATATTGGGGGCTTGGGAGTGATTTCTGATCAGATATAGCTTGTACTAGACAGCCTTCAGGATTTCTTCCAACAATGAAATTCTATGTTTCTTCAAATATCCTGCAATCAGATGAAATGTCATTCCCACTCTCTCTTGCCCTGGTTAAACCACCTTTAGAGTATTGTGTTCTATCCTAGAAGTCACATTTCAAGAAGGATATTGACAGGAGCAACCAGGAGACCAAGATGGGAAGGAAAAGTTAAATGAGTTTCAGTTGAAGAAACAAGGCATGTTTAGGTTGGAAAAGAGAATACTCAGAAGGAGATGGTTCCTGTCTCCAAATGTTTGAAGTATGACTCTATGAAAGGAGGATTAAGCTTGTGTTTGGCTCTAGAAGGCAGAACCAGGACCAACCAATGGTAGATTTCACCTTGAATTAAAAATAAACAAAAACAATCTCAAACTCTTTCTTGCAGTGAGAGCTGTCTAAAAGCAGGTTAAGCTACTGCAGAAGTTAGTGAATTCTTCATCCTTGGAGATCTGTAGGCAGAGGCAAAATATTGTAGAGGAAATGATGTCTTGAATACAGCTTGGACAGGATGGTCTCTTAAGTAACGTCCAGTTCTGATGTTCTAGGATTTTTCTAACTTCAGAACAAATGTTCCTCTCAGGTATGTGGAGTGCCTTGATGCTTCTGGTTGCCATATTTTAGCATTTTAGTATAGATTGATAGTGACTATTTTAATTTTAGGGTTTAAGGGTCACAAATCTTCTCACTCACCCTGCTTGTCACCTCTCTGGTATTGATTCAAGTCACTCAAATCACCATACTATTTTGAGTGCCTGCTGTATTCATGGCACTGTCCTAGGCCCCTCTAGGCTTTCTCCAAGATGTAGCTAACTTCTCCCTCCTCTGCATTCAATAACCTAACAAAAATGATGGTTGTTGACCCTTATAGTGTTACTTTTCCATCCCCTAAAAAGAAATTAAGTCCAGGCAGAGGCAGATGAAAATAGGAATTTTAAAAAATCCTTCCTGAACAGAAACTACCCTGCTTGGGAGCTATCCACTATTGTTAGTCTCCTAGCAACCAAGCACCCTTCATTTCATATTTCATAGGTATAGCTACTGCCCAAACCATCTGGGCAGAGCCCGGGAATCTATGGGGAGGGAGAGTAGAATAAAATCTTTCCCTCTCCCATTTTCCTTCATTTCCAGTTCAGCCCAAACCAGGTTATATGGCAAAGGTGCTTCTGGGGGTGATGGAGTGAATCATTGAGTCCTTTGGAAATTTTGCTTAGAGGCTTAAAATTTAAACTTATACTATTTCCTCCTTTGGAGTAAATGTAGGGATATTTTGAACCTGATCTTCAGACTCTTTCAAAAAAACACACTGAGAACTCTTTTCTTATTCCTTGAGCAATTAAAAAAAAAATGTATAGGTCACACTGAAAAGGATGAATCATCTCTCAGAAGTAGCCAAATGCTGGCTCTGTGGTTGAGAATTTCAGCTGAACATAGGAATCTGTCTGTCTGTATTTCTGAGACTCTGTTTTTATCTCTTTGTCTCTGTCTCTCTCCGCCTTTCTCTTTCCATCTTTTTCTGTCTCTCTCCATTTCTCCCCTACCACTTTCTCTCTGCTCTCCACTATTCTCTCTTCTCCCAACCATACATTGTTAATTGACAATGTAGCAAATGGAATTGTAGAATTCATTAACAGTATAATTCTCATAACATGACTCTCCTTTCATGCTAAAAGATGCAATAAAGGAGAGAGAAAGCTGCTTCCATTGTTCCTAGTATGGAGAGAAAATGAATTCTCTCACGTAATCATAGACCTCCAAAAATCTTTCTTTCCCAAGTGAATGATAATCTCATCCCTGATTCCTGGGTCAGAAGATCAGCCTGATGGATAGAACAATTTTTTTCTTCCTTTTTACAGTTTCAGTGGGAATTATTTGAACCTGGATTAGAAACCCTTGGAAGATAGTTATTGATCCCCTGTGGTTTATAGCATCTTTATAATTTTAATGGTGTTCATCATAACTGCCACCATGGTTGTTCCAAATAAGACACTAACAGCGGGAAATTGCAGGGTCTAAGAAAAAGCAGGGATAGTTGCCTTTTGTCATTATTATCATCCCATTATCTGGTTTTTCAGTCAATCTGGGTTAATACATGGTGATCGAGGTAAGAGTAACTGCAGAAGCAGACCTTCCCTTAATCATCATCAGCTCTGCTGGCTGTAAGCCACCGTAGGTGAGCTCTGTTAGAATCCAAAGTGGGGAGGTTAGGCATGGTGGTGGTGGGTTACTAGAAAGCGGTCAGAAAACCTCCCTCCCCACCTTCAGGTAGATTGCAGTCTGTAAAAAAGACAAAATTCAATTCAATCCAACATTCACTTACAATGGGCCAGGCACTATGTTAGAGACTGGGGATACACAAACACAAAAATGAAAGTCTCCACCCTTCAGTATCTTACTTACAGGGGCTAGAGGGTGGGGGATAGGGATGAAAGAAAAAGGAAACAGCATGTATGCAGATATTAAGTATAAAGATGTATACAAAATAAATAAATTTTTGGGAGGAGAACAATTGGGGGAAACAAAGGCTCCTCTTTGAATTTAGGGATTCTAAGATGCAGAGTGGGACTATGTAAAATGAAGATTGGTTATGTGTCTAGTGAGGGCTGTAGTCAAAAGAATCTCAAATGAGGACTCTGGAGACCAAAGTGCTAGTCCTAGCTCTGCCCTGAACTAGTTCTGTGACTTTGGTCAACTAAATTTCTTCAGGTCCCATTTTCCTCATCTGGAAAATAAAGAGGAAACACTAGGGTGACACTGAGTCTCTCCTCCAATTTTATGAGACAAAAGGATTTTTAAAAAATATGTAACACCCACAGTAGTCATTACTCCTGAGATAAAATGAAATCAGTTACTCTCAAAGGTACCAATAAGAATTATAAAAGAGAAAGCCGATCTGACTAAAAGTCAGATTTCTGAAAATGATGGAATGTCTTTGTAAAGTACCCCTTTATGTCTTTTCAAAGAAAACCTGTTGACAAGAGTAGAGCTTACAAACAAGTTATTCATTTAACTAGTCTCTAATGCAGGCTTATTTTGTTTTTAAAATAACCAACCACAGTATGCCAATTACAAACAGGCCCCTTTCCTTTTTTAAAGAGGATCAGGAAATACTTCTGTGCCAAGGCCACGGAGAGGTGAACTTTTGGTGTAAAGTCACATCCCACCTTATAAAATTTAAAGGTTGGTTTCCAAAATAAAAAAAGAAAACAGATGAGAACGATTCAACTGTCTTCATAAGGAAGTCTGCAGATGTCTAAAACGCCGACCGGCTAGGCAGAGAATCCAGGAGCCGAGAGTCAGGGCTGTTCTCCATTTGCATCTGGAAAAGTGAAAGGATAATTTCTACCCCACAGACTGCCATGCTTAGTTACTCTCTGGGGTAGCCTCTGAGCGGAATAAAGAATGAGGAGCTGGCCAGGCATGGTGGAGCCACATAGCTCATAAGCAATAAAATCGAGGTAGCGTGCAGTGAGATAAAGAGAACATTAGATTTGGACTAAATGTCATTGGTAAGATCTGATGCCTCTCTGCACCTCAGTTTTTTCATCTGTGAAAGGGGAGTTGATGATCTTTATACTCTTAAACTCCATACTTATCTCATTTGAGCTTTAACTGCTTTGTAAACCTTGGTCACCTGATTCCTCAGAGTATAAGGCTGTTCCTGTTTCTCTAGTTGGAAGTATCCTTCCTCCACCTCCACCAAATTACCTTGCATTTACTATACATGCATATTTCTTATCTACTATGCATATATTATCCACCTTTTCCCCCTTCCAGCAGAATGTTAGTTCCATGAGGGCAAGATCTTTTTGATTTATATCTTTGTATGCCCTAGGCTAATAACTGTATTTGAAGGAATGAATGAAAAAAGTCTAACAGAAATGTGAGCTATGTTGGAGGATGCTCATCTTGTCAGACCATCAGGATTTCTCTCACTTCCCTCCTAGGCACAGTGATGCCAAGGAAAATTGTAATTTAGAATGACTTGTTTGTCATCATGATTGGTTTCCATATCTTACTAAAGTATTGTAATAAAATGTGCACTCCCTCTCTCCCCACCTCCATCTAAGTTCATGTCTTTGAAGTGGAGCAATAGCTTTTGGATTCAGATCTCCTTATGAAAATCTGGATTTATTAGGTAAGACATCTGGAAAAAATAAAGGCATGTTACAGTGTAAATCCCAGAGAAATAAAGGAAAGGATTCAACTGCCTGGTTGTTCCTATTGAAACTCAGAAAAGAATTCACAGCCTTTCTGATGGAAGGGAAGTGGTTCTCCCATTGAGATATGACGGCCAACAAGTGGAGTGAGCTTTTTCCCCCAATGGCTCAGGAATCATCACAACCATCGCAACAACCACTCTTACTAAGTAACCCCATGGAAACAAAGTAGCTTCAGATACAGGATGGTATGTTGGACCAAATGATATTAATATCATACCGTCTTAAAGATTAAATGGCAATAGCTGTTTGGCTCTTGACATTAACATAGCACTTCCTCTCATACATTCCTGTAAACTACAGTGGTTTGCTGTGAAATATGTCTTTCAATCAAAGAGAAGTAAAGGAGGTAGCCACCAGAGGGAAATGAACTGGCCAGCCCTGATGACTTCCAGTGTGGTGTTATATGGGAGAGGTGACTTTGTCGTTGCTTCTTTACAAGCCCCTCTACAAGTTAGTGCAGGAGGAGGAAAGACAGAAAAGCAGGTCATGGTTGCACCTATCAGGAAGGAGCAGGCACTGAGAATGGAAAGGAAAGAGGTGTTTAGTGGACTGGATTATTTCCTTTTGGATTAGTTTGGCTCAGGTGGTGGGATTTGCTCAAGGAATTGGAGGGACTCCTTGGAAAGCTCCCTGAAAGTATGGCCTTGTTTCTGAGTCACTGTTTACAATTTGAGTGACTGGACATGATTGTGTATTTTTTAAGCCTATTTATTAATTTTTTATAGCTTTAATTTTGAATAATAAAAAATAATAAAACATTTTAATAATGTTTTAACTTAAAACCCAGGTAAGTCAGGAAATGTGAAATTGATAATTCTTCTAGGAATTTAACAATAACATTGTCAGTATTTATTAAGGTATTTTTCACTTAGCCAGCAATTTAAAACACTGTATATTAACCCAATATGGATATGTTAATGTTCTTTTAATAATCTCTAAAGTATGAAATTTCATCTAGATATAAAATTCTATGAATAGAATATGTATTTCTTAATGTGCATGGTGTTATATATAGTATATAATAAATAATATTCTATATATTAGTATATTTTTATATAGTATATGTGTATGTATATAATATACGTGTGTATGTATATGTGTATACATACATACATACCCACACACATACACATACATATACATACATATATACATGCTTATATATATATGAATGGTGGTGCCACTTCATGGTGTATAATGTTGCCATCTTAATGTACTAATGGGAGGCAATCCCATCTCCCAGAGACTATTCACATGGGCTGAAAGGGCTGTAAATATATATAGTATTTTGTTAGCACAATTTTACATTATGGCTCATCCAACTTTCTTGAAAGAGCTTTCCAAATCTTTCCAGATCCTCATTCACATGAAAGGCAATATACTGGGACCTGGAATGTCAAGCAATCTGGTTTAGGATCCTGCCTCCAACATTTACTAGTTGAGTAACTTCAAGAAGGTAACAGCCTCCCTGAACTTTAGTGTGTCAATCTATAATGCAAGGATGGGAACACCCTGTCCACTGTCCCCTAGGATTGTTGTAAGGATAAAATTAGACTGTGATTGTGTACAAACTCTGGAGTCAGGGGATCCAAATTCAAATCCTGCCTCTGATATTTGCTATCTATGTAACTTTGGTCAAATTGCTTACCCCTGCTGGGCCTCAGTTTCCTCATTTGTAAAGTGAGAGGGTTGGGCCAAATGACTTTGTCTCTAAAGCCTATGATATAGTTCAAAATGTCCATCAGATAGTTGGCAATGCAGAATTGGGGTGGATGATGCAGAACTGGGGTGAGGGAGAAAGGCTAGGGCTGGATGTATGGATCTGAGAATCATCAGTATAGAGTTAACAGTTAAACTCATGGGAGCTGATAGGTGACTGAGTGAGAAAATATAGAGAGAAAAGGGTCCAGGACAGAGTCTTGGGGGGAGGGAGTATATATAAGGAAACTGAGAAATGGTGAGACAGGTAGGAACTAAGAGAAAACAGAGTTAGGAAGGCCCAGTGAGGTGCTAGGACCCAAGAGAAGAGGTTGGTTAAAAGGGTCAGATGCTTCAAAGAGGTCAAGAAGGGTGAATATTCAGAAAAGAACATAAAACCTGGAAATTAAGTTTGTTGGTAACTGGAGAGAACAGTTTTGGTTGATGGATGGGGTCAGAGGCCAGACCACAGAGAGTCAAGAAGAAGAGAGTGAGAAGAAAGGAAGTGGAGGGAGCATTTACAGATGACACTTTTCAGAATTTGGCCGAAAAAGGGAGAAGAGATTTGGAACAAAAGGTAGCAAGGATGATAGACTCTAGTGAGAATGCAGATGACTGGAGCATATTTGTTGAAAACAGGGAATGAACCAGGAGATTGAAGATTAGTCATCAAAGGTGGCTTATAACAGTTAATTTTCTGAAGAAGACAGGAGGATGGGATCAAGGGTACACATAGAGGGATTGATTGGCTTTGGTGAAGGAAAGGGCCACTTTTTTTTATCAGAGACTGGAGAGAAAGAAAGAATGAGGAATAATATCAAGAGGCTGAGAAGTGGGAAGGTGAAAAGAGCTAGCCTATAACCAATGACCTTAATTTCTATGAGTCAAAGCCTTCACTGAGAAGGAAGAGGCTTGAGGTTGTCAGATGCTTGAGGGGGAAAGAGAAGGTCTAGAACAGTTGGTGTGGTAGGAGAGGGAACCAATCAGGAGGGAGTACAAGGATTTTCTAGCTGCAACAAAGACCCAATTGAGATTAGATAACATAAATTTCTATTGGATTCAGTTAACATGCCTGCAGGAATTCTTCTGACTTCAGCTGTATATGAGTGGGAGCAGAGGAAAAGAATGGATGGAGTAAGCCATCATCGGGATTTGACAACAGACAGAGTGATAGGATGAAGGAGCAAAGAAGTCAAGTAGAGGACAATGAAAAATTGAACTGGTTAATTAGAGAATGAATGGGAAAGGAGGAAAGTGAAATTAGAGTAAAGATGATAACTGGAGAGAGCCCTGAAAGATGGAAAAATTGGAGATTCCAAAGGAGTTGATCCAGAGAAGTAAGATCTGGGTAAGACAGGGAGAGACGGAATAATAGGAAATGGTGATGATTTCATCACAGAAATGACTGTGATTCCTGATTACTCAGGAATTACTAAATTTTTGATCATAGATCTTTGGAACATTTGTGAATGGTGGTAAGATTGAGGGTATCACTATACCCCTGATTAGCTTTTGTTTGTTTAACATTGTATAAGCATAAGAGGATATCATCTGAAGTCATAGTGGGTAGAAATTCTCATCGTATCCTATTAATTCCCCAGAGAAGAGGTTCTATATACACCGCAGCCTTCGTTCCACAGGTTAGACAATTGAGTTCATTCTTGTTGTGGGGGTTTCTCTTATTAGCATTGTCTTCTACTTGCACTAACCTGGGAAAGGACTTCTAATGGAATCTAGAGAAGCCATTTAACCAAGCAGCTCTCCTGTATGACCTAACATCTACCAATGTAATATCTTAAGCATAACTGTGGATATATTCAGAACCATACAATCTGAACCCAACTGAGTCCTCTTAGAATGTTAGGGGGGGCTTCAAAATGAATATCTTCTCTTGGCTACCTTTGGACCAAGCCATTTACTAAAGCAATGAATGCAACTGATCAGTCCTTGCTGACTCAGCATCTTCATGGAAATGGACAAGTATGATACTTTGTGATCTTTTCTATTCATGTCTTTATGTAGTTTAAACTAAGAGTGGAGTCAAATTGATTAGATGACCTTGCTTGCTTGTAGTTTTTATCTAAGATCATAATGTCTGTGTAATTAAAGTATAATGCATTATAAAATATAATGCAGTCATAGAACTCATCCAGCAGAGTAGATCTGTAAAATGTCTCTGAGAGCCTGGATTATAACAGGAAAATGGAGAATTGCCACCCACTACTTCTCATTGACTGGAAGATTTATGGAGCAGAGTAAGAATGAACGATGTCAGTGCTCTTGAAACATTTGTTTTTCTTCAAAATTGAACTCTTTGCAGCATCAACAAAACTGTCTTACTTTGAATACAGCCTACAAAATAAGGGACAACATCTTATCCTATGCCCCTTTAAAGAGAAAGAAGAAAAAATATAATAGGCAAAGAAAACACTTTTTGTTCTGTGTTCTCTTCTTGACTTCTTATCCACTACAGGTGTACCAACTTTGGTCTTGTCTTCCTTCCTTTATCTCTTCCTCCCTCTCTCTCTTCCTCCCTTCTTCCCTTTCTCTCTTATTCTCTTCCTCCCCCCCTCTTTTCTTTACTTTTTCCCTTCATTCCTTCTTCCTTTCCTTCCTTCCTTCCTTCTTTCCTCCCTCCCTCCTTTCCTTTCTTTCTGTATATAGTTTTACTGACTACAACTATTCAGTCCTACTGATTTTATTCTACATCACTTCATTTAGGTCTTTCCATATTTCCTTATTCCTTATATTTATCATTTTTATGGTTACCATAATATTCCATTACATTAATACACCATAATTTATTCAAGCCATTCTACAATTGCTGGATATATAGGTCGTTTCTAGTTTATTGCTATTACAAATGGAACATCTATGAATATTTTTGTTCAGATAGGTTCTTTTTTCATTTTTATGATGTTTGGGGGTTAGAACCCTAGCATAATAATCAAGCAATGAATCAACAAGCATTTATTAAATACTCTCTATGTTTCAGGTACCTTGCTAGGCACTAGAGACGCAAGTAGAAAGAATTAAACAATTCCTACTCACAAGGAACTTACATTCTAAAGGAGTAGATAATAATGGCACATATAAGTATGTGTAGAATATAAACACAAAGAAAATAAAAGCCAAGTAGTTAAATACTAGACATTTATGGAAGGAGGGCAGTGGAAGTTGGGGGGATCAGGAAAGGCTTCAAGTTGAATGGGGGGTATGTGGGTAGATTATAGAAGGTCCATGAATCTGAATGGGGAAAATTGCATCTTCATTTTCACTAGCTTCTAATTACAAGTGACCAATTTTTTTCCATTGTGAATTTTTAAAGCTCCATTATTCTAATAAGGGGTTTGTAGTTATACCAAACTGCTAAAATGGTCCATCACACACACACACACACACACACACACACACACACACACACACACACACACACACAGTTCAAAAGCCTTGATGTAGAAGATAGTGCTTTGACTGTGTCTTGAAGAGAGACATGGATTTTATGGGGTAAAAATGAGAAGGAAGTGAAAAAGAGATGGAAGATGGAGGGTCACATGAGAGGAACAGAGAGAAACCAATTTGGTTAAATCAGAGCACGCAGGAGAAGGAATAATGAGTAATATGAGTCTGGAAACATAAGTTGGGTCAGGTTGTGAAGGGCTTTAAAAACTAGGATTATCTCTTATCCAAGAAGTAGTAGGGAGCCACCAGAGTTTGGCTCTTAAGAAAAATCACTTTGACTGCAGTGTGCAATATGGGCTGAAGTGGGAAGAGATTTGATGCAGGAATTAAAAGACTGCTGTGGTAATCTAGGTGAGACGTAATGAGCATCTGAACTAGATTGAGCACAAATGGGAGATCTATAGACAAGACTTGGGATTGGATGTGAGGGGTAAGAGGAAAGTCAAAGATGCTTCTGAAGCTTCAAACTTGGGTGCTTGGAAGGATGGTGTACTCTTAACATCAGGCAGACTGGACAATACTTTTCCCTTAGTTAGTTCATGACCTCTCCCACTTCCATGAATTTGCAGATGCCATCTCCCATTCTTGGAATGGGCTCCTGACATACTTCTCTGTATTCTTTCAAGACCCAAATGCTACTTCTTCTCTCTGATACCTTTCTTGATCTCTTCAACTAAAAAAAAATTATCTCTTCCCCCTCGGACCTATTGTACCATTCCTTTTTATTTTTAGGATTTTTATTATTAAATTATTTTATTTGTTTTCAGTGTTCTATAATCACTTCCACATATCTTAGATTTTTTTCCCCTCTCTCCCACTCCTTACCCCCTCCCTTCTCACTCCTTCCCCAAGATGGCATACAATCTGATATAGGTTCTCTACATACATTCCTATTAAAAATCATTTTCACCTTAGTCATGTTGCATAGAAGAATTAAAATGAATGGGAGAAACCATGAAAACAAAACAAAACAAAGCAAAATACAAAAGAAAGTGGTCTGCTTCATTCTGCTTTCCAATTACATAGTTATTTCTCTGGATGTGGAAGGTGTTTTGTCTCAAGAGTCCATTAGGAATTTTTTAAGTCCTTACATTGCAATGAAGTACAAAGTCTACCAGAAAAATTCCTCTCATTGTGGTTGTTGCTGAGTACAAAGTTCCCCTAGTTCCGCTCCTTTCACTCAGCATCAGATCATATAAGTCTTTCCAGGCCTCTCTGAAGTCTTCCTGTTCATCATTTCTTGTAGCACAATAGTATTTCATTACATTCATATACCATAATTTATTCAGCCATTCTCCAATTGATGGGCATCCCCTTGATTTCCAGTTTTTGACCACCACAAAGAGTGCTACTATAAAGATTTTTGTACATATGGGACTCTTTCCCATTTCTATGATCTCTTTGGGATATAGTCCCAGAAGTGATATAGCTAGGCTGTGCCACTCTTTAAAAAAAATGTGAGCCAACTACCTCCCCAAAGTTGAGATGGTTTCTCAAAGAACAGCTAGAACAGCTCTGTGATGCTGTGTCGTATATTCTTAAGGAGGTATGAATCCTGATTCAGATACCAACAAAGTTGGGAAATTGCATATGGTGGAGACTTAGAGTCCAAAAGAGATGGGGAGAAGAAGTCAACTTTTAAAATGGCAGGAGATCATCCTGAAGTCCCAGAAGCATAGGGGAGCTAGCCTTCCTCCCCAATGTGTTCCTGAGTTACTAGTGCCTGCACACTTAGAGACGGCTAGGATGGATGTTCCCAATGAGACTGTTTTCTTCATGACTGAGATAAGATTTTGTCTCATTGCTGAAGAGCTCATTTACACTAATGGATTCTTTTGTCTATTCTATTCTGTGCAACTTCTCTGATCTCTGTTTACCTGTTTGCTTGGATAGATGGGTTTGCTTACTATCCAAGATGTGTGTGTATGTGTGTGTGTGTGTGTGTGTGTGTGTGTGTGTTTGCAAAGTATTTGGTGACAGGGGGCTCAACTGATGGGAATAAGCTAACTTGTATGCTCCCCTTTAGCTCCCAGGGAAAGTGGTTTTTCCCTCGACTACCAACATTCAAGATGTGGTAGAAAAATAGAATTCTCACTGAATAACATTCTTGGAGACGGATGAGTGCAAGAGTAAGCACCCATCCACAGCCTTCCTCTTGCTCCCTACAAAGTCATAAATCCCAGTTTCCCTTAGAAACATATTGGGCCAGAACTCTGATATATTAGCTGGGTATCCATATTTATTACAAAAAGAAAAAGTCATCTCTTTTCTGATTGCTTATTGACTTTTATTGAAGCTTTTGGGTCCTATGGCTCACCTCCCTCTAAGTTATAAGCTCATTGAGGGTAGGGACTATGTAGTTTATCATCTGTTAATAACTAGTGCTTGACACAGTACCACCTGGATCCTCAGTCTTTTTTTTTCTTTCCTGAAGTACTTTCTCCCCTAGTCAGAAGACTCTCTCCCTTCTTTATGTTTCCAGACTACTTTGCCTCCGCTTCTCCTTTAGCAATTACTACCTTCTTCCTCATGTCATATATATTTGCATACATGTCATCCCCCCTTCTAGATAATAAACTTTTTGATGCAGGAATATGCTAGAGGCATCTTGAGATTTTTCCAAAAGCTTATTGCTAAGTTTTCAATTTGAACATTTATACTTCTGAAATTAGTAATTTAGTAATTACTAAAGTAATTAGTAAATTACTTCTGTAATTAGTAAATTAGTAAATACTAAATTTATTAGTATAAATCAGGGCTTAAATTTTTTGGCGATTGTCTAGACTTAAGAAAGTGATGGAGAAAATGTTGTTAATACAAATCAAAGTTAAAGTATGTCTTGTATGCATTTACAATACACTCTGTGTTGAAAAGTCTTTGTATCTCCCAGCACCTTCTATCGTGGTTTTCTCATAGTATGTCCTCAGTAAACATTTGTAAACTGAATTAAATTGAATAGGGAACAGCTATAATTATTATAGCTATACAGGAGATAACCTGGCTGCCTTGGGAAGAAGGGAATTCCTCATCACTGGAAATGTACACGCAAAGTCTTGGTCACTATTTAGTACTGATAGATTGAAGGGATTTTTGTACAATGAGTATGTTTCTCTAGATGACCTCCAACCTTGGCATTTCATGATTTTATTATTCTGTGTCTTCCACTGCAACCATGGGATTAACAAATGGGTAAATATGCATCAGTGTCTGTGTGTATAAATTTATATGAGATCATGGTACAATCCAGCTGGGGATCACAAAGGTACTTGATTCTAAAATGTTCCCTCTCAAATATGCTAATTCTTCATGCAGTGATTCCAGTATCAGATTTCAGAACTAACCTTTGTTCCCCCAGAGGCTAACCTTTTGACAGTTATTTTTGTATCTAAATCCTTCTTCTAGCAATTTAAATAATATCAAAATCCTAGTTAGTTTTCAGTTCTGGGGGTGGGGAGGAATTTTTTTTAGAATCAGATAAATTATTGCATGGAAACCAGTCACTTCTCTCAGTTCATTTTAAACTCTATGGGGAATCTGTCTAATTCTCTCTTAGGATGAAGCAGGACAGGCAAGATAAGGTATCCTGCAAAAGAGAAATAGAAAAGACGAAATGGAGTAGGAAGGACCAGGCATCAGGAAGCATTATCTAATAAAGGTTAGAGAAAGGAGATGGAAGAAAAATCAATGAAGAACTGGGAAAGATAGAGAAAAAATGTTATGGCTTAAGTTCATTTAAAGCCATGACAGATAGAGTGAGGCTGGGGTTATGTGGACAAAGCATAATATAGTCCATTTTCTTTTTATGAGACATCCTTAGCACTCAATAAAACATGTAACATAAAAGAGTCCCAAAAAAGAAACGGTTGTAGCCTTGGACAGCATATAAAGGTATTTAGAATGATTTAAAATAGTTACAAATATGATTTCACATTGCAGCAGTTTATTTCAGAATGATTTACAAATTTGTTGAGTTACATATTTGCTATCACACTAGAGTCTCGCTTTTCTGTATTGCAGCAGGCAGTGCCAACTTTCATTTTCACAGAAACGAATACTGTGCCCAAGATGGTGGTGAACTCACCTTTAAGGAGCAGGTGCCTTGTCCTAGTGTGGAAGCCAGCATTGCCTTATTCAGGGGTTTATCAAAGGGGTGATCCATAAGCAGGCTGAATGAGTTCCAGCCCTCCCCCATAATGGGACATATTTTCCTACTCAATAAATGCAGCAAAGGTACTACTGTGGGAGCTTTATAACAGCTGGCTCTCCACCTTCACCATCCCAGTGCTGCTAAGGATAGAATGATAGTAGATCAGTACAGAGAATTATTTGCATGCTGCTAGCTAAATTTGTTATGTGAAATCACAGGGAATTGTTAAAATGGCTGGTGTTTTTCCCTGTGTACACATGCAGGGGAGATACTGGTCCTATCTCCCCTTCTCCAATTGCACATTCTCTGAGCATCCTCCCCACTGTGAGTGTGTATCAGCAGTGGATAGGCTGTGATGGGGGAGAATGGGCTCAGATGAGTGGAAGAGGTGGAAGGATCATTACAGTTTTGTTGTGAGTAATTTATTCAGATTAGCTTTTCTTATTCCCTGGGTCATCCCCCTCTCCTCAGGTTACATAGCTCAGGCATATGACAGAATTGTGTAACAGATCTTCCTGACTTGGAACATACATGCACAGATATTTGTTGTGTTCTTGTGGAAGACTGAATGGAAATTTGATCATGCTCAGATATCCACTGTCTATTTCTGGTACATATATATATAATATGTATATGTGTGTATGTGTATATATGTGCACATATGTGTGCATGTATATATATACATATGTATATATATGACACTCTGTTGGTTGAGTGCCTTTGATGGGCTACTGAGCCAAAAAAAGCTGAAGATGAAGGATGCCACACCTCATAGAAGATGTGGTCTCAGCTCCCAAGAAGACAGGATGTGACTCCAGTGTGAGGTAGAGGAAGGAAGGGTCCTTCCTTACCTTAGCATAAATGAAGGCCTTGGGTCTCTTGGCTCCAGACCTTCATGTGGAACATAGATTCAACTATCAGGACTTGTGCTGATACCTTGCTTCTCCTTTTGGGCTGTCTTCCCTCTAGCACTGACCATGTGCACATCAGTAGGTCCTAGAAGGTCTGTGAGTGCTGGTGAGGAAGGCAGTATTTACTGGAGTTGTTGCTACTGCAACAGAAAAAGAAAAGTTTTGGGGGTAGAGCCAAGATGGTGGAATAGAAAGATGTACATACTCTAGCTCTTCCCCTACAGCCTGTAAAATATGTGTAAAGAAAGACTCTCAACAAATTCTAGAACAGCAGAAGCCACAAAACAATGGAGTGGAGGAGATTTCGAGCCCAGGGTAACCTGGAAGGCCGATGGGAAAATCTGTCACACCAGACGCGGAGCAGACCACAGCATTGCCTTGGCCCAGTGGTGCCAGGAGGAACAGGGCCAGAGCAGCCCTCAGGGGTGGAATCCCCAGCAGCAGCAGAGGTTTGCAGATCCCTTAACCCACAGGCGCCAAAGGCAGCTTCAAATGTCAGTGAGAGAGCTTTATCACCTCCGCGACAAGGGAGCAGGGTCCTTCCCTAGCCCCAGCTCCAGGTGGTGGTGGCTGAAGCAGCAGCAGCGGGTGGAGATGGCTGCAGAGGTGTGGCCACTGCAGGCAGTGGTGGGCTTCCATTGTTGAAGCCTCATCTTAAAGCCCCTGGGGGAAATGAACAACTGATCTGAATCTCAGACACAAGCCAGACCAGGGAGTAAACTCTCCCTTGATTGTGCCACCTTGGAGGAACTGAGAATTTACAGGTCCCCAGAGTATACCCTACTCTTGACAAAGGACCCAAAAGTCAAGTAACTGATTGGGAAAATGCCGAAAAAATGGAAAAAAAAATTAGGACTACAGAAGGTTACTTTCTTGGTGAACAGGTATTCTCTCCCATTCTTTCAGATGAGGAAGAACAATGTTTACCATCAGGGAAAGACATAAAAAAAATCAAGGCTTCTGCATGTAAAACCTCCAAAATAAATATGCAATGGTCTGCTATGAAAGAGCTCAAAAAGGACTTTGAAAATCAAGTAAGAGAGGTGGAGAAAAAAATGGGAAGAGAAATGAGAGTGATGTAAGAAAATCATGAAAGTGAGTCAACGGTTTGCTAAAGGAGACCCAAAAAATGCTGAAGAAAATAGCACTTTTAATATTAGGCTAACTCAATTGCCAAAATAGGTCCAAAAAGTCGTTGAGGAGAAGAATGCTTTAAAAAGCAGAATTAGCTGAATGGAAAAGGAGGTTCAAAAGCTCACTGAAGAAAATAGTTCTTTAAAGATTAGAATGGAACAGATGGAAGCCAATGACTTTATTGATAGGGTCTCTAAGGCTCCTCCGTCACCTTCCAATGAGAAACCAAGAAATCACAAAACAAAACCAAAAGAATGAAAAAATGGAAGATAATGTGAAATACCTCACTGGAAAAATAACTAACCTGGAAAATAGATCCAGGAGAGACAATTTAAAAATTATGGGACTACCTGAAAGCCATGATCAAAAAAAGAGCCTAGGCATCATCTTTCATGAAATTATCAAAGAAAACTGTCCTGCTTTTCTAGAACCAGAGGGCAAAATAAATATTGAAAGAATCCACCAATTACCTCCTGAAAGAGATCCAAAAAGAGAAACTCCAAGGAACATTGTAGCCAAATTCCAGAGTTCCCAGGTCAAGGAGAAAATATTGCAAGCGGCTAGAAAGAAACAATTTGAGTATTGTGGAAATACAATCAGAATAACACAAGATCTAGCAGCTTTTACATTCAGGGATCAAAGGGCTTGGAATAGGATATTCCAGAAGTCAAAGGAACTAGGAGTAAAACCAAGAATTGCCTACCCAGTAAAACTGAGTATAATACTTCAGGGGAAAAAAATGGTAATTCAACGGAATAGAGGACTTTCAAGAATTCTTGATGAAAAGACCAGAGCTGAAAAGAAAATCTGACTTTCAAACATAAGAATCAAGAGGATCATGAAAAGGTAAACAGGAAAGAGAAATCACAAGGGACTTACTAAAGTTGAACTGTTTACATTCCTACATGGAAAGATAATAATATTTCTTGACCAACTCTTGAAACTTTTCTCAGTATTTGGGTAATTGGAGGAATTATACACACACACACACGTACACACACACATGTGTGTACGTGTGTGTGTGCATATATATATATATAGAGAGAGAGAGAGAGAGAGAGAGAGACAGAGACAGAGACAGAGACAGAGAGACAGAGAGACGGAGAGCACAGGGTGAGTTGAATAGAAGGAATCATATCTAAAAAAAGAAAATTAAGAGGTGAGAGAGGAATATATTGAGAGGAGAAAGGGAGAAATGGAATGGGGCAAATTATCTCTATAGAAGAGGCAAGAAAAAGCTTTTCCAATGGAGGGGAAAAGGGGGGAGGCAAGAGGGAAAAAGTGAAGCTTACTCTCATCACATTTGGCTCAAGGAAGGAATAACATGTATACTCAATTTGGTACGAAAATCTATCTTACACTACAGGAAAGTAGGGGAGAAGGGGATAAGCAGGGTGGGAGGGATGATGAAAGGGAGGGCAAATGGGAGGAGGGAGCAATTAGAAGTAAACACTCTTGGGAAGGGACAAGGTCAAAAGAGAGAATAGAAGAAATGGGGGGGCAGGATAGGATGGAGGGAAATGTAGTTAGTCTTACACAATGACTATCATGGAAGTCATTTGCAAAACTACACATATATAGCCTATATTGAATTGCTTGCCTTTTCAGTGGGGATGCAAAGGAGGGAGGAAGGAAGACAAGCTGGAACTCAAAGTTTTAGGAACAAATGTTAAGAATTGTTTTTGCATACAACTGGGAAATAAGAAATACAGGTAATGGGGTATAGAAATTTATCTTGCCCTACAGGACAAAAGAGAAGATGGGGATAAGGGAAGGGAGGGGTATTAGTAGGGAGGGCACATTGGTGGAAGGGGCAATCAGAATGCAAGGTGCTTTGGAGTGGGGGAGGGGAGAGAAGGGGAGAAAATTTGGAACTCAAAAGTTTTGTGGAAATGAATGTTGAAAACTTAAAATGAAGAAATAAAGAAAAAAATAAAAGAAAGAAAGAAAAGTTTTGGCATTGGTGAGGAAGGCCACTGGAAAGAAGATACTACTTGGATTGTGCTTGGTGGAAATGAAATGTGAACTGGGTAACTGGCAGCCTTGAAAAAACTATGCACTGAAGAGGTTTGACTATGAGCATCCTGACTGTCCTAGTAGTATTAAAATTCAGGATTCTACTCTAACCATTCCTTGACTTTGCTTCACATTGTGGGAATAAACAGTCTTTTCCATATCTTGTTCACATTTGCACTTTGAGTACCTTTTTACCTTTCTCCCCTTCTCTAGGGAAAGCATAGGCTAGAGCCAAAAGCAACATTACTATTAGCAACTTTTCCCCAAAGGTCAGGGTGAGGATATGAGGAAAGAGAGATGTCACAGTTAAGAGCCTTCCCTCTCCCATAGCTGAAAACCCTAGGATAGCCTCAACAGCAAATATAAGCTAGGGATCAACACAGATGGCCAACCACTTGACATTAGCTAGTGGTATCAACTAGCCACTGTGCTAGGGCTGATGAACTTACAAGCCTAAAAAGGTGGGATGTAAGAGATAGGGCAATGAACTCTCCCCCTTCTCTGACAGGTTTTGTTTTCCTGAAGGTCTGATGGATTGAGAACTGGAAAGGGCCTTTGAGATCATCCAAACTCTCATTTGATAGAGGACGAGAAAAACTAAGGCACAGAGAGCTGATGACTTAATCAAGGTCACACAGGGAATTAATAGTAAATCCAGGCTTTCAACTCAGGTCCTTTGACTAAATCCAGTGCTCCTGGCTTTCTGCCATTTCCTTCTCCAGATGTGAAGAGTGATGGTGTCTCATTCGGTATACCAATTATAAGTTTATGAGGCTCCCATATTTTTCTCCTCCAGCTTCTCATAACTAAGTGTGTGAATCAGTAGTTGCAGGTTTGTATTTTAGAAATGTTTTTGATCTATTGGAAAATCACTCTTCTGAATGAACCACTGAGTATTATTCTCTCAAAGTGGAATAAGAAGCCCTTCAGTGGTGACGCTGAGCAGGGCTGAAATCAATATCCTTGGAAATGCCTGAAACCCATGTGTCAGAGGCCATGAGGTTCAAAGAGGTCTGGTTTCTTTCTGGGGATGTCACCCTTCTCTTCATGTAGAAATGTGGGAAAATATTTCTACTAGAAATTGACTAACTGCAAAAAGCAAGATTATGCAAATTAAGGTATTGTTAAGAAAAGAAAAAACAACAATCATTTATTTGGATTTTTTTAAAATAAAAGTTAAATTTTTAAATTTAAATTTTTCTTTGAGCAGCTCTTTTCCTCCCAACAGTAGCTGTTCCAAACTTCTCTTTTCCAGCTCCCTCCACCCTCCCTCTCAACAGAGGACCTTGCCTTCTACTTTTTACTGAGAAAATAGAGACCATCTGTCACAAGCTCCCTTCTTTCCCCTACTTCACATTTCAAAAGCCGTCTTCATCACACCCCTCTCCTTGCCTTCTTTGTTCCAGTCTAAGGAAGAAGTGGTCTTTCTCCTTGCCAAGACCTAATTCCTTCACTTGGCACCTCAGATCTCTTTCCTCCTGTCTCCTCAGAGAGCTGGCCCCTTCTGTGATTCCCTCCCCTCTTTCATCCTTAATTTCTCCTTATCTATAGTCTACTTCCCCACTACTTACATTCTTAGTTCTCCCTAATTCTTAAAAAGAATTCACTTGACTTTTCCATTCCCTTGCATTATAGTTCAGTGTTCCTCCTTTCATAAGCAAACACCTGCATAACCTGACTGCCAACCAAGCTCAGAGGGGAAAGGACAACCCAGGGCTTCCTACTGCCTGCAGAAGGTTTCTCTGGGTTGGAGGAGAGAAAACTGACAGTGCTGGGTGGAGCTGGTGCAAGAGCCTGGGAAAGGAGAGACACCATTCTTGCTTAGACTTTTTTTAGGATTGACTTCAGACATGTAGGGAGACAGACAAACAGACAGACTCTGAGAGGCAGACATGAGAGAAATCCAGATTCTCAACATATCCTTGATTTCTTTGAGACTTATCCTTTAGGTGACATCAAGGCATTTATATATAAGATCTGACCTTGCTCCCATCAAAATAGTTCATTCATTTGTGTGTATTTTCTGTATATTCTAATTGTTTTAATTTCTTTGACTTCTTTACTAGGGCTGCTGGGTGACACAGTGGATAGAATCTCACCCTGGAGTCAGGAGGATCTGATTTCAGATTCAGCTTCAGACACCTACCAATCTTAAGGAAGTTATTTACCTTCTCTTTGTCTCAGTTTCCTCAGCTGTAAAATGGGTATAAAAATAGAACCTTCTTCCCAGGTTTGTTGTGAAGATCAAATGAGGTCTTTATAAAGTGTTTAGCACAATATCTGGCATATAGTAAGCACTATAAAAATGCTAGCTGCTGCTACTATTACTACTACTACTACAACTACTATTACTACTGCTATTGTTGCTGCTGCTGCTACTACTACTACTACTACTATTACTACTGCTGTTGCTGCTACTTTTATTTGATTAGATAAATGAGTACTCTCACTGTTTATTGTTTGTGATGGTCTTTTCTGTAACTGGGGATTTAACAGTAAGGAATCAAGCCTGCAAGTATAAGCTTGATGTTATCCTATTTCTTTAAGGAATGCGAACCAGGGAAACTAATGGATTTTGGTTTTGACCCCTAGTGTTCCCCTAGACCAGCAAGGGGACAGATAGTTATAATTCCAGTCTAGTACCTCTCTTGTTCAGAGGAGAATGGAGTGGGCAGGCTTGTTACCCCTTCTTCTGCTTTCCTCAAGGCATGAATCACAGTCTCCCTTGGAGAAGGGTGGGCAGGATTCCAGAGATATCTATCTGTGCTTTCCCATGAGCTGTAATTAGCAAACTCATGTGGACATAAATAACTGACTTGGGCAGCCCAGGCTTTACACCTAGCAAAAACTCTATACTAGGTGCGTCTACTTCCTCAGCTTCCACTTGCTTTTAGACCCTTAACTATACAACCTTTTTCCATGACACTGGGCTAAAACTCCCCTTCCCAAGATGACCACATATGCCTTAATTGTTAAATCCATTTACAGTTTCTTTGTCCTTTTATTTTTTTTTTTGTCTCCTCAGCAGCTTTTGATACCGTTTTCCTTTCTTGTGATGCTGCCCTCTCCTCATTCCCTTACTCTCTATCTGACTTTATTATTTCTGTTTTCTTTCCTAATAATCTCTAAAATGTGAAATCTCCTCAGGGCTCCATCCTGAGTCATCTTCTCTTTTCCCTCTGCCTTATTTCTCCTGGTGATCTCATCAGCTTTTCTGGGTATGTTTATCATATCATAAAATTACTCTCAAATCTAGATATCCAGCCCTAACCTCTCTCCTGAATACCACTGTATCACACGGTACACTGGCTGCTGGATAGTGCCACCTAAATGCCCCCATATCCCACCCCAACATCTCAAGCTCATGCATAAAATGGGACTCATTTTTCCCCAACTCATCCTTACTCCATACTTCCTTATTTCTGTTGAGGAGGCCATCATCTTTACATAGGTTTACAACCTCAAAGAAATTGCTGACTCTTCTATCTCCTTCACATTCAGTATCCAATCATTTGTCAATTTCTTTTTTCTTTTTTTAAATCACATCTCCACGACATCTCTTGAGTCCATTCCCTATTCTCCCTTGACATGGCCACTGCCCAAGTTCAGGTCTTTTCATCTTTCATCTGGACCATTGGGGTCTTGGCTTCTACTCTCTCTCCTTTCTCCAACTTATCCTTCACAGAGGTACCAAAATAATCCTCCTAAAAGCATGAATCTGATCATGGCATTTCTGTTTGAAAACCTTTGGTGCTTCTCTAGCATTTCTCCAATAAAATAGAAACTCTTCAGAAGAGCATTTCAAGCCCTTTGTAAATTTGTTCCCACCTCCCTTTCCAGCTTTATTTCACATCCTGTTCATCTGCTATATGTTCCACCCATGCCACACTTGATATCCTCCAAACTCTTGTGCCATTTTGTAGGAACCTATTTTGAGGGCTGGTTAGAAGTCCTTGGTTCTCCTTGTTGAGTTTATAAAGTTGGAAGCCTTACAACCCCAGGGTCCTAGATTCAGAGGTGGAAAGGAACTTCAGGATTGGTTTTGTAAAGGAAGAAATGAAGGGACAGAGAAAAGTTGTGACTTACCCAGGGTTACACAAGTAGTAGTTAACAGGACTAGGAACTAAATCTTCTGACTCTAAGTACAGAAGGCTTTCTGCTATATGTTGTTGTCTCTTTAGTTTGGGAATTTTGATTATATCTTCCCAGGAAAGGTATGGATATATCCTCTGGTGGCTTTCATAGAATGATCTTAGTCAGTTAGAAAGCATTTATTAAGTGCTTACTGTATGTCAGGCACTGTGTTAAGTGCTGGGGATACAAAAGAAGGAAAAATAGCCTCAAGGAGCTTATATTCTAAATATATAATTTATTTATTTTTCAGTTCTCAACATTCACTTCCACAAGAATTCAAAATTTTCTCCCCATCTCTCCCCACTGCCCACCCCAGGATAGCATGCATCCCATCCATGCCTTCTTCCAATCTTTCCTCCCTTCTATTACTCTCCCTTCTTCCATCCCCCTCCCCTCTATTTTCCTGTAGGGCAAAATAGATTTCTATACCCCATTGCCTGAACATCTTAGGAACTTATATTCTAATGGAAAAGATGTAAATAACTATGCACATGCAAGACATATATGTGTGTGTATATACATACATATATACATATATACACATACATACATACACACGATATATACATATACATATGAAATGGAATTTAATCTCAGAGGGACGAGACTGGGGACTAGGAAGTTAGAAGCCAGAGGGGAAGAGGGAAAGTATTCTAAGCATGGGAGTCAGTCATTGCAAAGTCATGGAGTCAGGAGATGGAGTTTCCTGTGAGAAGCAGTGAGGAGCCTAATAGAGTACGTGGAAGGAAGTAAAGTGTAAGACCACCCCCACCTCCTAAAATGATAGGGACTTAAGAAGAAATGGCAAGAATACACAGAAGAATTATAAAAGATTTTAACATCCCCAGTAACCATGATGGTATGGTTACTGATCTAGAGCCATACATCTTGGAGAATGAAGTAAAGTGGACCTTAGGAAACATTACTAAAAATAAGGCCAATGGAGATGATAGAATTCCAGCTGAGCAATTTAAAATCCTAAAGAATGATGCTGTAAAAGCATGGAACTCAATATACTAGCAAATTTGGAAAACACAACAGTGGCTACTGGATTGGGAAAGATCAGTTTATGTCTCAGTCCTAAAGAAGGGCAATGCCAAGAAATGTTCAAATCACTGAACAACTGTGTTCATTTCACACACCAGCAAGGTTGTGCTTAAGATTTTGCAAGCTAAGCTTCAGCAATATGTGAACCATTACCAGAAGAGCAATCTGGCTTTCAAAGAGGTAGAGGAACTAGAGACCAAATTGCCAGCATTTGTTGGAATGTAAGGGCATTCCAAAAAGACATCTATTTCTGCTTCTTTGACTACACTAAAGCCTTTGACTATGTGGATCACAACAAAATGTGGCAAGTCATCAAAGATATGGGAGTACCAGATCATCTTACTTGTCTCCTGAGGAACCTGTATGGGGGCCAAGAAGCAACAGTTAGAAGTGAATATGGAACAACTGATTGGTTTAAGATTGGAAAAGAAGTATCACAAGACTGTATATTGTCTTATTTATTTAACTTATATGTAGAGTGCATCATGTTAAATGCCAGGCTTCATGAATTAAGAGTTGGAATTAAGGTTTCTGGGAGAAATGGCAACAATCTCAAATATACAGATGATACCACTCTGATAGCAGAAAGTGAAGAGGAATTAAGAGGCTGAAAGAGGAGAGTTTAAAATCTGGCTTGAAACTTAACATAAAAAAACACAGCTAAGATCTTGGCAACTGGTCCCATCATTTTCTGGCAAGTGGAGGGAAAAGAAATGGAAGCAGTATCAAATTTTATACTATTGGGCTCAAAACTCACTGCAGATGGTGACTACAGCCAGGAAATTAAAAGAAGCTTGCTCCTAGGAAGGAAAGTCATGGCAAATATGGACAGCATACTAAAAAAGCAGAGATATCTCCTTGCCAGCAAAGGTCCTTATAGTCAAAGCTATAAGTATGACTGTGAGAATCAGACTTTAAGGAAAACTGAGTACTACAGAATCAACATTTTTGAATTGTAGTACTGGAAAAAACTTCTGAGAGTCCTTTGGACAGTAAGGAGATCAAATCAGTCCATATTTAAAGAAGTTAATTCAGGCTGTTTACTGGAAGGTCAAATACTAAAGCTGAAGCTTAAATACTTTGACTACATGGTAAGAAGATGGGACTCATTGAAAAAGACCTTGACATTGGGAAAGATTGATGGCAAATAGAAAATAGGACGGCAGAGGATTATATGGATAGATAATGTCATGGAAACAATGAACATGAGCTTGGACAGACTTTGGGAGATGGTAGAAGATAAAGGGTCTATGGTATAGGGTACCTAAAGGTACTGTGGCCCCTGGGGTAGGGAAGAGTCAGACACTACTGAACAACTGAACCACAACAAAGTGTAAGAAGACTAGAAAGGTAGAAATGGGTCAGATTGTAAAGGACTTTAAATGCCAGGCAGATTTTATATGTGGGGAAATTGGGGAGCCACTAGAGTTGAGTAGGAGGCCCAATTGCTGCTTTGGGAAGATCACTTTGGTAGGTAAGTGACAGTGCTTTGGAGGGGGAGAAACTTGATACAAGGTGATTTCAGTAGAAAGTTACTGAAATACTCTAAGTGAAAGGTGATGAGGACTTGCAAAAGGGTGAGAGTTGCATGAGTAGAGAGAAGGGGACCTATACAAGAAACATAAAGTTAGAAATAACAAGATCTGACAACAGATTGTATATTGAGGGTAAGAGGGAATGAGGAGTTGAGGATAATATTGAGATTTAGAGCCTAAGTGACTGGGGAAAATGGTGGCACCCTTGGTAGTAAGAGGAAAGTTGGGAAGAGAGGAGTGGTTGAGAAAAAACAGAATGAATTATACTTTAGACATATTGAATTTTAGATGTCTACAGGGTAGTCAGTTTGAGATGTCCAAGAGGCAAGTTGGTGATGCATGGCTATAGCTCAGGAGAGATTAAGGCTAGATATATAGACCTAGTATCATTGGCATGGAGATGATAATTGAACTGATGAGAGCTGCTCTGAGCATCAAGGGAGATTGTATGGAGGGAAATGAGAAGAGGGTATACAAGACAGAGCCTACAAGTATTGAACTGGGCACAATTTGGATGAAAAGCAGACTGAGGAATGGTCATACACATAGAAGGAGAACTAGGAGAATTCAATGTCACAAAACGTAGAGAGTAGGTGATAATCAATACTGTCAAAGGCTGCAGAAAAATCAAGAATGATGATGACTGAGAGAAGGTCATTAGATTTGATAATTAGAGATCATTGGTGACTTGGGAGAGAGTAGTTTCAATTGAGTGATGAGGTCAAGAGTCAGATTGTGAAGAATTTAAAAGCAAGTGAGAAGATACAAAATGGAGGCACTTATTGCAGTCAGTTTTCTCATTGAATTTATCAGGGAAGGGAAAGATAGACAGATAGGTAGGTGGGTAGATAGAGGAGACTGTCAGATCAAGTGAAGAGTTTTTTTAAGGATAGGGAAGACATGAGCATGTTTGTAGGCAACAAGGAAGGAGCCAGAATATATTGAGAGATTGAAAATGAGACAGAGTGGGGAAAGTAGAAGGGACAATCTGCTGGAAGGGACAGGAAGGAATGAAATCAAAGTTGCATGTACAATGGTTTACCTTGACAAGTATGATGGTCATCTTTTCATGTGAGACAAAGATGAAAAAGGAGATTAGTGATGGAAGATGTCTGAGTAGAGAATAGAAAGATACTTGCCATAAAGTGGTTGGCTTGGATCATTGTAGGATAGGTTGCCATATGAGAAGCCCTCCATTTGTGCTATACTGTAAAATGGAGTCTGAAATCACAAACACCATCTTTTTTTCCCTTTTTGAAGATTAAAACATACCCCAGTAAAGTTGAATGAACCTGAGTCTTGGGTAGACAGACCCCCTAATGGCTGCTTTATAGCAAAGGCACATGATAACTATACATGATCTTGAACTCTTTCATATGACCCCAAAGGAAAATTTCTGGATGGTAAGCCTCTAGTCTCAGCCTGAAAAATTACAGCCATACAGAAGAAGAACTATGTGGATAGAGGAGAAGGACATTTCCTGAGCAGTGTGACCTTAGCACGTACTTATCTTGAGAAATGGGTGACTTACAGCCCTGAAGCTAGAGGAGTGGGAGAGGAAGAGAGGAGGGAAGAAAATAGGAATTTATAGAGTGGCTACTAAGTGCAGGGCATTATGTTAAGCACTTTTACCAATATTATCTCATCTTATCCTCACAATAATCCTGTGAATTAAGTGCTAATTTTATCCCTTTATATAGTTAAGGAAACTGAGGTAAATAGAGGTGGGAAGTGTAAACCATGATTTGGGGAGCAGAAGACCTAGACTTCACCCTCTGGTATTACTGTGAGTTATTTGGACCTTGAATATCTAATGGGAAGGGGGCTACCTGTCTAATAGCCCTAAGATCACTTCCAGGATAGTTCCATAAGGATTGGTGCCTGTACGATCTCTGGAGGGGAAAGAGAATTTCATGAAAATGTCATAGTGTTGTTCCAGTAGCAATCCCAAGATCATTTTTTTCTGAGGGGACTCTAAACCACCAGATGGAACTACAAGTCTGGAGGATGGTAGGAACCTGGAAAGTGACAGAACTCCCCAAAGAAGGAGGAAAATTGTACAAAATACTTATGGGATACTATTATATATTTTCTGTCAAAAGAAAAAAGCTGTCTTATACCCAGTATATTCATTATTACCTATAGTTTTTATAAAGAATCTGATAAATCCTTTAACTCACACATATGTGGACTTAGGGGAAGCTAGGTGGCCCAGTGGATAGAGCTCTTAGCTGGAGTTAGGAAGACTCATCTTCCTGAATTCAAATCTGGCTTCAGAAAATTAATATCTGTGTGACCATGGACAACTCATCAAAT
This sequence comes from Notamacropus eugenii, assembly GCF_028372415.1. NCBI lineage: Eukaryota > Metazoa > Chordata > Mammalia > Diprotodontia > Macropodidae > Notamacropus > Notamacropus eugenii. The sequence continues at coordinate 244,175,001 of NC_092872.1, forward strand.
CCTTTTGCTTCACTTCCTCATCTGTAAAATGAACTGGAGAAGAAAATGACAAAGCACTCTACTATCTTTACCAAGAAAACCCTAAATGAGGTCATGAAGAGTTGGGCATGATTGAAAATGAATGACCATCAAAAATTTGTACCTAGACACTAGCTCTATTTGAAATACATTATGAGGCTCCTTAAAAGAATTCTTGAGGAAATATAGGATAATAGATAGAAAGCTTGCCTTGCAGTCAAGATGATCTGGGTTCAAATTTCACCTTTCATGCATTCTGGCCATGTGATTTTGGGCACTTAAATGTTCTCCATTGATAAAATAGTTTTCCTCCCTAAGAATTCTTGACACCAGTGAAATTCCAGGTCTGGACAAAATTAATAATCATGATGATAGTAACAATGATAGTAATTGGTGGTATTTATGTGACGCTTTAAGGTTCGCAAAGTGCTTTGCAGCTACCTCATTTTAGTCTCAAAGATCCTAAGAATTAGGTGCTATTATTATGTGCAAAGGAAGAAACTGAGGCAGATAGAAGTTAAGTGACTAGGGCCACATAACCAGTAATTGTCTGAGTCTTGACTGAAACTCTGGTGTTCTCGACTCTAAGTCCAGCATTTTATCCACTGTGTCATCTAAGAGACAGTGATTTCTCAGAGGCAGTTCTGATTAGGGGCGACTGAGCTAGAAGTAGCCCCTAAGATTGAACTCAGTCCATATAAATCTAGAACTTAGGGCACTAGAACATGGGTGACACTTTAATTTCCCTTATTCCTCACTCATCTCTTAGAATCTTTAGTTTTCTTCAAAGCTCAGCTGCCTTCCTTCCCCATGAAGCCTTTTTATTTTCCTTGGTTGTTGGTGTTCTGTCTTGTCAAATTATCATATATTTACATATCTGTTTACATTTCTAGTGTATCTGTCATATCCTCCTAGTGGAATGTAAGTTCCTTGACCACAGGGGCCATTTTAAATCTTTATATTCCTATTGTGTTACACAGTAGGTGCTTAATAAATGTTTGCTGAATTGGATTGAATCTATTTGGAACAGGCAATTTGCAAGTGATGACTCCCTTGTATCACTTGGCATGTGATGGTGCTGAGCTTCTCTCTTGCAGTCTTCCTTTGATATACATCTCTAGTAATTTAATTTCTCTGGGGTAGTACTCTGGTCTGCACCAGGAGAGGGTATTAGAGAAGATCCCTTTCAATCATATTGTGGTTGTTGCTAAGTCTTTGTTTTCAAAGAGGACCAATGATATCAGAGGATGATGCCTTGACTTGTGAGTGAATTGGATTTAAGTGAGGCAGAGTGGCACAAAGTTGTCAGCCTCACTATCTCTTCAGAGTCATTGAAATCCAGTGGCAAGAGAAAAGTCAGCATGACCAGGGATGGCCTGTGATTCAGAGGATGACTGGCATCTTTGATGCCTGATCAACTTCTAAGCCCTCCACAGCACCTACTTCAGCCATCTTCATGGTTGTTGGAAGAAATTGTTCTTATCTGCCCATTCCACTGGGGAAGTCTTCACATATTTGGGGTAAGCATCCTCCTAATTCACTGACAGGTTTGAGGTCTGTTGGCTGCCATCAATCTGGTTTAGCCCATCTGCCAAGTAGGTTTTATCAGGGTGTGGCCACTGGGTATACTACAGATAGTTGGAGCCATAGGTGAGAGTGGAATGACAGGTGGACACAAAAGATGGATGGGCAGCCCTATAAAGGGCTCAGTTGTCCTCACACTAGAGGTGCTAGTCCTCCTGAATGTCCCATATGTAACCTTTCACTTCTAACATTCTATTTGAGGATTCTAAGAAGTCCTTTGCATTCCCTCACCCTTCATCTCCCCAAGTCACTCATTTTACTAGTCAGAAAATAGAGCATTGACCTTGGTATCAGGAAGGTTCAGATCTCATCTCTGACATTTTCCCAGAAGGAAGGAAATGAAGGAGGAAAGAGAGGGAATGGAAGGAGGGAGAGTGGAAAGGAGGAAAGAAGGAAGGGAAGAAAGGAGAAAAGAAGGAAAGAAGGAAGGAAGGAAGGAAGGAAGGAAGGAAGGAAGGAAGGAAGGAAGGAAGGAAGGAAGGAAGGAAGGAAGGAAGGAAATATCTATTAAGCACTTACTACTACCAGGTGCTGGGGATATAACTACAAACAAAAAGAAAGTACCTGTCCTTGGGGAGCTTACATCCTAAGGAAGGAAGTAAACACATACAAGGAAGCTGAAGTTAGGTGGGGGTTGTTTCAAGGTGATCATCGAGTGGCATGGTTTTGAAGTCCAGAAGCTAGGGAGAGGAGCAGCAGGGGAATGAAGGCTGATTTGAGCCCCTCTACAAAATGATGGTCCCAGAAGGAACTCATCCATGAAAGTGGGGGATATTCCCAGTTTGATGAGGCTGTAGAGGTAGTTGGATGTTCTCTCCGAGGAGGCCCTGGGAAAGTAGCCAATCCCAGATATATTATTAGGGCTAAGTCACTCCATCCCTCTGAGTCACAGTCCCTCCTAGCAACTCTAGTACCTACTCCACAATTTTGAGACTCAAAGGACATAATAGTGGATGTAAAGAACTTTGGAAACTTGGCACACTATATAGACGTCAGTTATCATTACTATTCATGTGGTCTGTGCCTGCTCTTTACCATTAGGGCTACGAGTTTCCTGGTCCAGTGGACAGTATTTATCTTCCCAGTCTTCCAAAGTACCTGAAGCTCTCCCCAGACACTCTATAGCAGGGGTAGTTAAACTGGGGTCTTAACACATCTATTTGAAAAAATATTTTAATAACTGTATTTGGCTTCCTTTGTAATCCTACGTATTTTATTTTATGCCTTTAAAAACACGATTCTGAGAAGGGATCCCTAGGCTTCACTAGCCTGTCAAAAGGAGTCCATGATACACAAACAAGGTAAAAGAATTACTTCATTGGAGCAACGTTTCCTGACCCAAAGACAATTCATTCTGATAAGACAGCAAAATGAGCTGCTACAGCTCTCACCACCCTCTGCTGCCACAGGGCAGGGCAGCTCTTGGCAGCTAGGGAGTGAAGACCAGGAGAAAGGGAAAGGGAAAAAGCCCAGACAAGCTGGAGTGTGAGGAACACAGCAAAGGGAGAGGGATTTAAGTTTCTAGATTTTTAAAGGTAAAGACTTTGGGAATTAAAAGTTTGCCAGGGTCTAGTGTTAACCCAAAAATTGGCAACTGGGAAATAATCAATCAATGAGCAGTTATTAAGCACCTGCTAGGTTCTAGGCAGTGAGAATGCAAGGACAAAAAGTGAAATAATCCTTCTGCTCCATGAGTTTACATTCAAATGGGGGGTTTGACAAGTACATATAGAAATATAATATATACAGCATAAAGAAATAGAAGAGAGTTTGGGAGGGAAGCTGGGGAGTTGGGGAACCAAGAAAAGCTTCACATAGAATGTGATACCTGAGATCTTTCTCTTAAAGGGAGAGAAAGACTTGATAAAACCAAGGAAGGGAAAGGAGACAGTACATTCCAGCATGTGGAAGAGCCAGTGCAAAGGTTCAGGGGCAAAACATTGCTCTAGATGTTCAGAGAGAGAGACAGGGGACCGTGAAGTTCTCCTATTCTAGTCAGGGATGGCCAGTGTTTCAGGAAAGCATCTCTCCCTGCTCAGGTACAAGATGAGGGTCTTCTCCCTTTTGAAACTTTTCTCCTTGTTTATAGACTAGTCATCTTTAAATGCTAGAGATCCTCCACCAAACACATACCAGAAGCAAAGGTCTTCTCAACAGTGGCATACATCCCTTTTCCTTTGGAATTTTCTTCTAGTCTGGAGTTCAGGAGAGCCAGCAACTCCACCTTGCCCCCACTATGGTGTCTCTCCTTTTCTCCCAACAACAGTTGGTGTGTCATTTCCCTACAGACTACTCCTTATTTGATCAGACACTGAAAAGAACCTCAATTTCCCCCATCACTTTGTTTTGAATAAATACCGTCTGTTTTTAACTCATATGTCCTCTGGTTGATTAGAAAAAGTAAACACATTGGTGGGGGCTTAGGAGAGAAGATCATAGTGGCTGCTGGTCCATAGCATTGAATTTAGGGTAATTTTCTGAAGTACTACATAAAACTGGCCAACTTTTAAACATAAGCACTTTTAGTAGTAAAGGTTTAGAGGGCCAGTGAACACTTGTGGTTGGAATTCTGTTTTAAATAATTCCTAAGTCCATAGTCCCAGACCTTCCCTTTCCTTGTCTTTACTTCTGTTAGATGTAAGAGTTGGGTGGGGGCAGTCAGTGAGGGGAGACAGTAGAGAAAGAGAAAAATCGGAGTTTGGAATTTTTCATTTAGACAACCATTATCCGACTTCAAAAACTCTGTTTAACTATAATAGAGAGACATTACTTACACTTAGACAATGATAAAATACAAAGCCTTGTTATTTTGTTTAATTAATTATTCCTATAGCTCTTATTTTTTATTACTAAATGCTATTCAAAAAGACACATTAACCATGTTGAGGTCAGAAGGAAATGTTACTAGCTAGGCCTTCCTCTGAATGCTAATAACTTTACTTGAGACTTCTGCTAGCCAAGAGACACATCTTCTCTCCTGCCAATCTATCCACCCACCTAAACAGAAACCTCCACATGGCAGTGCCAAATGGAGAAAAATGGAGATATTCAGGCAAGATTAAATATAGTTTTTTTAGATGATAGTTTGTAAAAAAAAAAAAAAAGAAAGAAAGAAAGAAAGAAAAACGCAGCAAATTGGTGAGATAAACGATTAGGGCAGGTGTTACCATGATAGTTAGTTCTACTAGGAAAATTCTTTTGCAAGTAAGTCAATCATCCTGTAAAATGAGGGCAGTGTAGGGGAGAGGTGAGAAAGGACTAGATTGGAAGTTAAAGGTTGATACAGTGGGGTGCAGTAGGAAGAAAGCTATTTGGAGTCAGAGGACCTGAGTTCAAATGCCAGCTTTGCCAAGTACTACCTGCATGACCTGGGCCTCAGTTTCCACATCTGTAAAATGAAGGGTTTGGACTCTAAATCTTGTGATCTGATGAAACCGAGTATCAATGAGGACATGACAAGAAAGCATCTGCCTTTCAATGAGTTTACATAGCTTGACATTAATGACCTATTTCCCCATCTATTTTTAAATGTTATTATTGGGAATATTATCACAGGAGAAGAGGTAAAGAAGACAAATGGGCAAATGTCCTGATTTTCAAAAGGGGAAAGAAGGTAGCTATTTCATACTCTATAGCATTGGACTTATCTCTGATTCCTGTCAAAATGCTAACATAGTGAGCACTTAGGTAAAGCAAAGAACAGGGGAACAAGACAGATAGAATCATAGGCGATCATGGTTAGAGAAGGGAATCTCAAAATTCCAGATCTCTGAGGTGGAATGGTGTTCAGGGACTGGGGGATGCAGGATGTGATCACAAGAAGAGAAGAAGATATCTTTCTAGTACTCACTAAGGTACAAGCTTTGCATATAATGTGCAGGTGTATATACCCTGATGAGGGCTCAAGTTCTGCTTCTGATCTATGCTGACTGCATGACCCTGGGCTTCTCAGTGACCCCAGGCAACTTTCTAAGACTTTAAGTTTCAGGGAAGGTGCTGACCTGCAACAGCAGAGGGAATTTCCATGCCAGGAATTTCCTATTTCAAGTACATCACAGGTCTCTCTGCTGCCTCTTTTTTCAGGGAAAAGTAAATTGGATTGGGAACTAAAGGGTGAGGCATTCACTGTGACTTAGTAGATAAAGGTATGGCCTTGGCCAGGCAAGGCCAGGGTTTGAGTTCAAACTCGGAGTGTTGTCATCTGCAAAACAGATTATAATGGTGCATCTCTCACAGGGTTGTATATGGATCAAATGAGGTAACGTATGTAAAGCTCTTTGCAAATCTTAAAGCACATTGTAAACGTCAGCTATTGTTAAAATACATATACACAAAGTAGCATTTTATATGAAGACACACAATACATTTGCATATACGTACAAGTTGTATATTAATTAATGAAATTAAAAGATGCTTGCTCCTTAGAAGGAAAGCAATGACAAATCTGGACAGCACTTAAAAGCAGAAACATCACCTTGCTGGCAAAGGTCTGCATAGTCAAAGCTATGGGTTTTTCCAGTAGCGATGTTTGACCATGAGAGTCAGACTATAAGGAAAGCTGAGCACTGCAGAACTGAGGCTTTTGAACTGTGGTGGTGGAGAAGACTTTTGAGAGTCCCTTGGACAGCAAGGAGATCAGATCAGTCAGTACTTAAATGAATTCAGGCTATTCCCTGGAAGGTGAAATATTAAAGCTGAAATATTTTGGCCACATAAGACAGGAGAAGACAGGGCTCCTTGGAAAAGACCCTGATATTGGGAAAGATGGAAGACAAAAGGAAACGGCGATGGCAGATGGATCGATAGTGTCATGGAATCAGTGAACATGAGTTTGAAAAGACTTTGGGAGATGGTGGAGGATGGAAAGTTCTGGCGTACTATGGTCCATAGGGTCATAAAGAGTTGGACAAGACCGAATGAACTACAACAATGTTTATCAGTATGTGTGTATAGATCAGGAAGTTATTCATTTATTATTACATACTACATGCCTATGATACAGGCATAATGACTAGATTTTGATTTCATTGGTACATTGAACTTCTAGATGAGGAAATTCCCTCCACCAGTACAAGTCAGCTCCTTCTCTTCAACTTAAAGTCTTATAGAATTTTCTAGATCACTGAGGTTAAATAACTTGTTCAGGATCAAGTATGAATGAGATAAGATTTGAACTTGTCTTCATGGCTCGTAGACCAGCTCTCTATCCTCTATACTGTGTCTGTTAATGTTAATATTTATGTAACAGGAGGCTGGCACATTATACACACAGATATATGTGTATACATATACATACATATTTTATATATTTATACACACCTACATATATATACATATATATACATATAACACACACACATGCATGTCAAGTGCCTTTAAGAGCCAAATTCCTGTTGACCTTTTCCACTGTTGTTCAATTTTCTGAGCCTGTTCTGAATGCAACTCAGTTCAACTCAGATACTCATTTCAATTCAATAAATACTTATTAAATGCCTAGTATATATTCTAGGCAACACACACACAAACATGTAACATCTGTATATATTTAGTGCTATCATGTGTATTCATGTGTGTGTGTGTGTGTGTGTGTGTAGACTAGAGAGAAATTAAAGTACCTTATATATAAAGGTTTATAGTACAAAATCCTTTCACAAACATTGTCTTATTGGGTGCCTAGAACAATCTCATGAGTTAGATCCAGAGGGGAATATCATGCCCATTTCAGGGGGTGAGGCTCTCAGAGTTTCAGTAAATTACCTAAAGCTACCTCACTGAATTCAAGGCAAAGCCAGGACAAGGACACAGGTTCCCGGATTCCTGTCCCATCACTCTGTCTGCCAGACCAGGCTGTATTTACACACATCCTTTCATCATTCCCCAAGGGCACTTTATACAATTTTCTCACTGATTTGCTAGTGACATCCCTTGACTTTTTGCATGAAATAAGGACCTATCTGGGAAGTTTAAAAATGTGCATTTTTGCAGCAAGATTGAAAGGGACTCCAGGGGGTCCTGACTCTTTGTAGATAAATTTAACACATGTATCATCCTTTGGATTCTCAGATTAGAGGTGCTTTGGAACAAGGTGATCATCATTTATATTCTTCTGTCCCATCGGCAGCTTTTTTTTTTTTTTTTGTATTGAAGAGGGCAAGGGAATTTGCTAAGCATGGAGATCCCAGCCAACGAGTTCTATCTCCTGCTGGTGACTATTCTTACTAAGTCTTTTAATGAGCTCACGATAAAGCAGGTCACTTTGCAGGATTTGCAGCAGCTTGGGAAGAGATTTTTTTTTTTCCAAGGGGAGCTGTTGTTTGCAGTTGCTCTCCCAGCCTGAGCTCTGGGAAACAACCCACCCAGTTTCTACACTCCTGCAATTTGCTACAAGTTGGAGCATGAACAGAGCCTGTGTGAGACAAGTAACTGCTCCTACCCAGATTGACTGTGTTCTTCCAACTCTGAAAAGTCACCAGAGCCTCTTGGGGGAGAAAAAAAAATAGTGAAAAACATTCGGATTACAAGCACCTCTATTTATATACACCAACTAATTTAGAGCTTTTTATTCCATCTCTTGCATCGTTGCTACAGACTTTTTTTGTGTAAAAATGAGATCTCTTACTTCTTAGGAGATCATCTGTTCCTTCTCCTTTGCCTGATGGCATAACCGTCTGTTTGTGGCTTCCTTTCGTGTTCCTTTGGAAATGGCATCGAGTTGATTGGGTATTTGTGGAGGGATATGTATCAGGGGCCAGATGAACTCTGAGGAGCCTCGAATTCCTATTCCCATAAAACCATCTCCCCAAGAATGAAGTCAGGAGGAAGTATGCTCAAGTTGTTTTTTTCCCCTTATGTTTCTTCTGGTTTCCACTCCACTCATTACCCTGAAACTGACAGAAAAGGGATCTTGCACATGGGCAGATGATCCATTTTTGAATTCTAAGACCCTAACCCATCAGATGTTGCTTTCCTCAAATCACCCCCTATCAATGAGGATAGCTAGTATTTACATAGCACTTAAAGATTTGCCAAGCACTTTATATATGTGGTCTCATTTGATCCTCATAACCCTGAGAGGTGGGTGAAATGATTATCCCCATTTTACAGATGAGGAAACTGAGGCAGAGAGAAGTGAAGTGACTTTCTCAGGGTCACACAGCTAGTAAATGTCTGTGACAGGATCTGAACTCAGATGTTCCTGATTTGCAGGCCAACGCTCTAGCCATTCTACCCTTTAGCTGCCTCACCAAATGCAGAATGAATCCTTTATGAAGATCACAAAGGGTTGAGTCCAAGGCAAATGCAGTTTTTTCTTGCTTTCTGGGTCCACTCACACATGGTTGTATCCTATAACTATCACATGAATTGAGGTGAGACAGTATTCTCTTTTTGCTTAGTTCCTATGTGACTTTCTAATGACAAACCTAGGTACATCCACATATATATGTACATGCGTTGTACTTTTGGTGACATATGCGTGTATGTATGCATGTGTGTATATTTGCCTGTATGTAGGTTCCCTGGATTGGCTTTACATGCTCTACAATTCCTGGTAATGGAACAGTGATCTAATTTCTTTGTGTCCCAAGAATATGATAATCATAATACCTAGGATATATACTAGGGATTTAAGTATTTATTGAATTGAATTGACATGAACTGAGTTGAATTGAATTGCATTCAGGCCACGCTGGGGAAAACTGGACTACAGTGGAAAAGGTCGATGGGAATTTGGCTTTTAAAAGCACTTGACCATAGAGCAATGGATGGATAGACCGCCCCCCAATATGCTATTTTCTTACGTTAATTATCAACTCTTACTTAGGAACTCAGAATCAGGAAGTGTCACACTGGTTCTAGTTCTCAAAGGGCTGAGGCAGGGATAAGAAGGAAGATTTTTTTTTTAACCAATCTTTCACCTCTTGTCCTGTGACCAAATTGAGCAGATTTGTTATTCTCTCATTTCAATTGTTTTCTCACTCATCCTCTTCTTTCTTACAAACTGATTCCACATTCTGTAGAAAAGGATGAATGCTCAGGGTCAGGAGGAAGGAGGAGTGGGTATAAGAGCTGGACTTCTTTGTTGTTCTTAAAAGAAAATGCTGAAAACTCATGAAGTGATTTCTCTCCAGAGCCCTGGCAGAGACAAGAGAGAGACACCATTGAACCATGTTCAAACCTCCATAGAGAAGAGTAAACAAGGGAGAGATTATATATAATTATAGACAATCTTGTTGCTGGGGATAAACAGGAATCAAAAGCACAAAGGCTCTGAAAATCTGGCACATTCTCAATCTTAGCTCAAGAACTAACGATCCACTCTCCCCTCCCTCGCTGGCTAAGGAGGCTTTTACCCAAGCAACTGTCTTGGGTTACCTGGAGGATGGATGGCTTGCTCAGGTTGACTTTCTTCCTCCCAAGGGTGGGGTGGGTGTGGCAAGACTTTTTATGGGATAATGGATTAAGAAGGGGAAGGGAAGGGAAGGGACCGTCAAGGCCACCTAGACAATCTCTTCATTTTAAAGATTTAGAGAATAAGAGATTTGTCCATAGTCACAAAAGTAGTAAGCACCAGAGGAAGATTTGAACTCAGTTTGTCTGACCCCCGAAAGTCCTTGCTTTTTGTTTGTTTGTTTGGGTGGAGGGTGGGTCTTAAAATGAGGAACCTGAGACCCAGAAGATTGACTCACCCAACGTCTCCCAGGAAGTAAATAGCAGAAAAAGAATTTGAATCCATTCTTCTAACTCTAGATCTGAAACTCTTCAAAGGAACATTGAGGTCAAATTCAAATGAACAACATAGTTGAATCTGCAGTGAGCAGATGACTTCTCAAAGAACACCTGAAAAATTAAAAGAATTCACATTTCTATGGTGATTATTTCCCCAGGGTTCTCCCTCTAAGGTAGAGATATGGGGATAGATCACATGGGGAAATCCCATGTGAGGAAATACCTTCTAGAAATACAGGTGGGCACCTTCTCTTCAATTTATAATCTTCGAGCTGCCTAGAGCACAGAGAAGTCCAGTGACTTTCAAAAGATCACAGAGCCAGTATGTATCAGAAGCAGAACTTGAATCCAGCTCTCCTGACTTCAAAGTCAGCTCTCTGTCCATGATGCCATGTTGCTTCTCAGGTAGGCAGAGAAAATATCATCATCCTCATTTTGCAGATCAGGAAACTGAGGCTCAGAGCTTTTAGCTAAGTGATTAAATGGTCTGCCCACAATCATATGGTTCATGTCTTCAAGTCAAATTTTGAATGCGGGCCTCCTGACTCTACTGTATCAGGGCTGCCTCTTCAGGGAATGATGCAGAATATAGCAACTGCCTTGATTTAGCTTTGAATAAAAACAGAGAGGAATTTCTGAACCTGAGACTGTTTTTGCTTACTATTTGACAAATGACTCTCCTTGCTAAAGTGAAACCATAAACTGAGATGATTATTTGGATAATTTGGGCCCCTGAAGCACATTTGTTGGGGGAGGGGGAAGATAATTACCTTTCCTTTGGCATGTTTTGGGAACTAAATTAATCAGATAATTGTCTTGAGTTTCTGCTCTGTTGTAGCTTAAGAGGTCTAGCAGGCATCTTTTAAAGCAGAGTGAACTAGAAAGAGCCTGGATCTGGAGCAAGAAGATTGAGTTCTGGTCCTGTCTCTGCTAGTTCCTTCTTGTCCCGTGAGACTCTGGGCAAGTCATTCATTTCTCTGGGAGTCAGATTCCTTATTTGTAAAATTAAGTCACTTTATTAGACTTTACTCCTGAATCCTGTCCAGTTTTCAGTGTTGATCCTACGATTCTAAGATCTGTGTCTGTGCTATATCCCCAATATGATGTAAGCTCCTTGAGGAAAGGGACCGCTTGATTTTCTTCTTGGTATCTCTGGTGCCTAGTACAATGCTTGGCATACAATACATGCAAAGATGTGTTTAACTGAATTGAGCTAAGGAGAAATTCTGGGCGTCCCATCAAAGCCATGGAATTGTTGAGGACTCACAGGTGAGAAAGAGGAACTATGTGAGAAACCTAGCCCATAACTATAAACGAGCATATATTGAGTGTCTACTATGTGCAAGGTACTATCCCAGGCTCTGGGATATCAAGAAACATATAAGCTCAGTGTTGGAGAAAACTCTCTAGCCGTTAGAACAGTCCAAAAGGGGGAGGGGCTGCTTCAGAGGTATGAGGGTCCCCCACACTCAATATCTTCTATTAAAGGTTGGTTGACCACATGTCAGGTATATTGACTAGAAGTCTTGATCAGGTGTGAATTATACTAGATGACCAGAGTTTCCTTCCCATTCAGAGATGTTGAATGAATGAATGAAAAAGAATTAAGTCCTTGATTTGTGCCAAGCACTAAGCTAAGTACTAGAAATACAGACAGAGAAAGAGAAACAATCCCTGATCTCAGAGCTCCCTTCTAACTGGGAAAGACAACACATAAAAGCAAGTTCAGCTGTAGGGCAGATGGAAAGGCCTGGAAGTCTTAAGGGTGCAAGTAGATGAGCAGATGGCAAGGAAGAGGGATCCTTAGTTTATGTTGATGAATAGATGAGAGTGCTGCGCATATGCAGGGCATAAGGCCAGGACAAATGGCAAAGGCTGGCGACCCTTAGGAGCCACATCAAGGCAAATAGGGCAGGGTGGTCCTCTATCTCACCAGAAGGAATACAGGTGGTGACTCTAATTTCATTCATTCTCCTCACTGTGACATCCCATTACTCAAAGTCGCTTGTCTAGGGGACAGATTTATAAAAACTGGCCCACATTGGTAGTTATTCTGCCCTGGGAAGCATAGTTAAGAAATGTCTAGTGCTCATTCTCCCAGTTAGAGAGCAAAAGTCTCTAGGCATGGGCTAGGTTGTAGAGGAAGGAAATGTTGGGGTGGGTCTGCTTCCAATCTCTGCACTGGGAAAGATCTTTTTCTCCTCTGTAGCTTCCACTGTGCTCTCATGCCTAAAGCAAAGGAACAACAAGGTAACTTAAAGACCACATGTGTTTATGAGAAATAATATTAAATCTAGCAACAAATTTTTAAAAAAATACTACAATCAAGCAAAAATAACTCAGGAGTTGGTTAGAGACTGATGTTCCTTGAGGCTGTTTTTCCCCTTAACCTGTTGCTCCTGGAGTGAGCAGCTGAGATTAAAAAACAAACAAACAAACCTGTGGTCACCTACCTCCCTACTTGTCCATTTATTAATTGTCTCTTAAGATCTTGAAGAAGGGAATTTCTGATGTTGGAGAATCCGGCTTCCACGATTGGGTTCTGCTGCTACTCTGGGATGACCAGCACCTCTTCTTTCTCCTCCCCGATTCTCTCCTTCATACTGTGTAGTTGAAAAACCTCTGCCTTCCTTTCTGGAGGCTGATCCCAGATAGTTTTCTGAATTCCTGGAGGAACCAGGAATCCCAGGATGCTTATGGCTAGCCAACACCTTGCCAGAGGTTGTTAAATTCTACCTTACTCCCCTTTGAGCTGCCTCTCTATGATTATAAAGTGATTACAATTATTATATTCTTTTTCTTTTTTTTATTTTTGACTGGACCTATAATTTCCTCAGTGTAGGGAATGTAGAATTTCCTTTATTAATTCAGATTACCTCTTTTTCTGCAACTCATATTCTTAGTGAGATGCCTGGGGCATTAAGAGGTTAAAAATGACTTACCCAGGGTCTCCCTGGGTATAAATCAGAGACAGGACTCAAATGCAGGTCTTCCTGAGTTCAAGGCTTCGCTACCCTAGATTATCTCTCAAATTATTACAAAAATTTCCTCATAAAGCTCTTTGTCTTTGATCAAAAGAAACAGATTCGATTAAAAAAAGAGAAAGTAGAAAAGTAGTTCAAATTAAGAAACAACAATGCCTGTTTTCAAATAAAAAACCAGAGGGGAGAAATGCAATGAAGAACATTTGGGAGAGGATCACTGGAGGCAGACACTGAAGAGACATTGTGGTGGGAGTGTATTCCAGACTGCACAATCACAAGGAGGAATTAATTAGATAATGACTTCCAGAAGCATCTCACAAAAATGGCACAGAGGCAAGATATGTTAATGATGGTGCCTCCAACTAGCTGGACATCTGCTGGAGGTCTATCTATGCTAAAAGCAGAGCATCTGCTAAATTCTTGTCTTGCCTCAATGATAGCTTTATTCTTCAGAAGATGGAGGAAGTGGGAAATGCTCCTCTGGACTTGATTCTGACCAATAAGGAAAAGCTGGTTTCTAAAGGAGAAACGTACGGAACCTTGGGAAACCAACATAGCGAATGTAGTAGATATAATGGAGTGTGGGGGTGGCGGGGGGTGGGTGGGGGTGGGGGTGGGTGGAGTCAATTGAATCAATCAATGAAATCAAACCATTCCTCTCAAAGGAACTGACAAGATGCTATGCCCTGTTACCTTACCCAAGTGAGAATGTTTTTATTGAATCAAGTAAGCAAACAAGCAAAGGCTTTAGACTACGTGTGCAAAGCCTGGTATAAATTTAGAATTCCTCAAGATTCATTGGATGAAATGGAGTGATGTTGCATAGGCATTCTATTCAGACTGGCTGAGGAACTTAGTGATGCCTTGTGGGGCTTTGATAAAACCAGAAAGCTAGTTTGGAATTGGGAATTAGAGCACTTGGCAGCTTACTGGTGATTCCTCCTGAGAAGGAATCACTTATGGGTGAAGAGAAGAGTCCTGATCTTGACCTCAGTTTCAATCTTGTCACCGAGAGACAGAGAGAGAGAGAGAGAGAGAGAGAGAGAGAGAGAGAGAGAGAGAGAGAGAGAGAGAGAGAGAGAGAGAGAGAGAGACAGAGAGACAGAGAGACAGAGACAGAGACAGAGACAGAGACAGAGAGACAGAGACAGAGAGAGACAGAGAGAGAGAAAGAGATAGAGACAGAGAGAGAGTATGTGAGGGAGAGAGGGAGAGAGAGACAGAGACAGAGAGAGACACAGAGAGAGGGAGACAGGGAGAGAGAGACAGAGACAGAGAGAAACCTTGTGAAATTCAGAGAATCAGAGATTTCCAACTTCTCATCAGCTAAGATGAGAACACCTCAGGACAGAAATGGCAGCCGATGTAGTGTCTGCATATGGAGCCAAGAACAATTCATGCACACTGAGGAAAGGAAACTTCAAAACTCTTCAAGGAGTCCAGCAGAAAGTCTGCACACTTAAAGGGATACAACTTAAAAAAAAAACAAACATTTATTCTGAGCTTAAATGAACAAAAAGAGCATCTCCATCCCTACAGCAGAATGCAAAAGAGATTCTGTATAAAGCCATGAAGCTCTATTTTATACCACCTTGTATTTTTAAAATATGCACATAATAAGTCATTATTAAACTGTCCTTGTCTTTGCTTCTTTCTGAAGTTCTTTCTATTCTCTTCTGTGAATTTAAAAATACTTCAATGGGTTATTTTTTTGCATCACTATTACCAAATCTCTCTTCTCCAGCTCTCCCCTTCTCCATTCTCCATAAGAGAAACAAAGAAAAAAAACCCCTAAGCATAGTCAAGCAAAATGAATCCACCCAGAGGCTGTCCAAAAAATGTATGTCTCTTTCTGTACCTTCTGTCCATCATGAGGAAAGATCTAGCAGATGAGCTCTAGAGACTCATCCTGAGAAGAGATATGTAACATGCTTCCTTGCAGGTCTTCTGGAATCATGGTTGGTTATTGCTTTGATCAGATTTCTTAAATCTTTCAAAGTTGTTTTTCCTTACAGTACTGCTATCCTTGTATAAATTGCTCTTCTGGTTCTGTTTACTTCATACTGTCAATTCAAACAGCCCAGAATTCTCTGAAATCATCTCTCACCTTTTTTCTTTTTATTTCTTAATAACATTCAGTTATCTTCATAAACCACAATTCATTCCAATTCCTCTGCTGTCTAAGAAGCAATATAATGAATATACCAGCCTAGATTCTAGTTCTTTGGTTCCTCCTCCTCTCCGCCATTAAAAGGATCAACAAAAGAACTTTTTAGGAGCTGAGATGTACTCCCTTGGCCACATATGCTCTCTAACCTTGAGCTCATTTTTCCCCGGACTGGTGTGAGATGAGATATTACAGACATTTGGGGGGATGTTTTCTGTAAATTCTTCTTACTGTACCATCTCAGTAAAATATTCCTTCTAAAATATCCTTTCTAAAAGCTTGTTAAATCTGGCTGACTAATTGATATAAGTGGTAATCAATAAGGGAGGCATACTGATGGGGGCACATGAGTTATAGCATTCAACAAACAGCTTCCTACCCATCACATATATCCGCAGCACCCCAAGGAACAATGCAGCAGCTGAAATATGAATGCATATATATATATATATATATATATATATATATATAAATATATATATATATTTATATATAGCCTATATCAAATTGCATACCATCTTGGGGGGGAGGGATGGGAGGAAGGGGGAGAAAATTTAGAACTCAAAATCTTATAGAAGTAAATGTTGAAAACTAAAAATAAATGAATGAATGAAAGAAAAGAAGAAAGGGAGAAAAAAGAAAGAAAGAAAATGTAGCAACTGAACTCTGGAGACCCATCCTGATAGTGAAAATGGAGGTTGGAGGAGCTGATCCTGAATACTAAAGTATGACCTACACTCTAGACCTTGGAAAAAGGATTTCAAAGAGTGCAAAGAAAAGGTAGCTGGAATTTGAGGGCTTAAAATTCAACAAGGGGAAATTGACCCTAGAGTTTTCAGATGTTCACAATAATGAAATCCTAAAGACACAAACACAAGTGATTCTAACGAGGGAGAAAACGGGAAACTGACTGGAGACTGCTGTCAATGCATGAGGAGCCCATAGACAAATTCTGGCTTTTAAAAGACGAAGGGCAGGTAATAGAATGAGTCCTCTAAGAACCATGCCAGGAATCAGAGAGCCCAGAATGAGCTGGTGCAGTGGATATTAAGAAAAACAAGAAGGATCGTTTTTTGTTTTTTGTTTTTTAACAAACATTTGAGGGATAGGAGAGAGCTGAAAGAAGGGATAAGACTTGAAGATGATAACAATGGATAGAGAGACAGTGTGGTGTGGTGAGAAGAAATGCATTCAGACCCCAAAGCTGTGGGTCAGAGCTTCTCCTCTTTTACTAGCCATTTCTCAGTCTCTGTTTCTTCGTCTGTAGAAGAGGCACGATGACGTTACCTAGCTCACCTATTTCACAGACGTCTCTCTACTTATATGATTACCTCCCCTCTGAACTATTGCAATAGGCTCTTAACTGGTATTCCTGCATATAGTTTGTCCCCACTCCAATCCACGTTCCATGCAGATGCCAAAGTAATATTCTGAAAATATTGGTTTGGCCATGTTCCCCTGCTCAAGAAATGCCAATGGCTCCATCTTGCCTCTATGATAAAATAATAAAATATGAACTGTGATCTTTTAAAGCACTTCCTAATCTGTCTCCTTTCCAGGCTTTCTGCATATTTCTTTCCTAGATGCCCTCTAGGTTTTAGCCAAACTGGTTTACTTACTGTTCTCTCTATGTGATATTCTACCACCTTCTCCAGGCATAGCCCTGCCACCCCCCCTACCCCCCAGCTCCTCCCACCCCACCCAGCCCTGGAATGAACTTCCTCCTCACCTAAAATTCGTAGAATTCCTGATATCCTACAGAGCTCATTTTAGGTACCACCTCCTTTCCTGACCAGCGGCCACCCCATCCCCACCCCAGTTTTTGCTATCCTTGCCCAGAAACTACTTTATATTTCCTTTGACTGTATTCTTTATTTAATTGGATATGCATACTTTCCCTCCAATAGAATGCAGGCTTTTTGAGAGTGGACGCTTTTCAGATTTTTGTCTTTGTAACCCTAGCTTCACACATGAAGTTTTTAAAAATAAGTGAATATTTCAAGTTCTATTCTCCCCACTTCATAGATGAGGAAACTGAGACTCTGAGATGTGAATTGAAGTATCATGTGTGAGAAATACCAAGAAAGTCAGTGTGGCTAAACCAGAGAGTACATGAAGGTAAGTAACATATAATAAGGCTGAAAATGTAGATCAGATCAGACCCAGGTTGTGGAGGTCTCTAGAAGCCAAACAGAGGAGCTTGCATTTGATCCTAGAGGGAAAGGAGCTACTGGTATTTCTTGAGTGGGAAAGCCACATGGTCAGACCCATGCTTTGAGAATATCACTTTGGCGACTGTGTGAACAATGCAGTGGAGTGGGGCGAGACTTGTCACAGAGACACTAATTAGGAAGCTTTTCAATAATAGCCCAAGTGAGAGGTGATGGTGGACTACAGTAGCAGTTGTGTGCGTGGAGAGAAGACAGATGGGAGATATTTGGTGGAAATTGAGTCAATGAGACTTGGCACCATGGGGTGAGGGAGAGAGAAGAATCAAAGGTGACTCTCAGGTTGCAAACCCAAGTGATGAAAGAATATTGCTCAATTCCCAGGGCTATTGTGAAGAAAGTATTTTGAGGATGTGAAAGGGCTTTATTCGCAGCAGTTATAGTTACTACCAGCAGGATATGAACCAGGGTTCTGTCCTTTATTCTATTCTGTTCAACATCAAGGATTTGGATGAAGGCAGAAATTACGTTTATCAAATTGGCATGTTGAATGTCAGAATCAAAGTCCTGAAGTATCTGGACAAGCTAGAACAATGGACCAAATCTAATCAAAGAACAGTGATAGGGTTACCTATAAAACCTGTGCCTTGGGTTGAGAGAATCAGCTTTGCCGGCATAGGATGTGTTCCTGGGGGATAAACTTAAGTGTTTTTCACAGAATCTGAGAAACTGAGTTAGAAGGAACAGCAGAGATTAACTGGTACCTGAACAAAAGGCCCCCAAAGTCTCTGATGCGTTCTTGCTCTGCTTGAAGACCTACAGCTAGGGAGAACTCACTACTTCCTGTCCATTCTACTTTTGGAAAACTCTAATTATTGGGAAAGGCAGCTAGGTGGTGTAGTGGATAGAGCAGGGGTTGGAGTCAGGAAAACTCATCTTCCTGTGTTCAAATCTGGCATTAGACACTTACTAGCTGTGTGACCCTGGGCAAGTCACTTCATCCTGTTTGCCTCAGTTTCCTCATCTGTAAAATGAGCAAGAGAAGGAAATGACAAACCACTTTGTCATTTTGTCCAATACCTTGGTCAAGAAAACCCCAAAAGAAGTCATGAAGTGTGAGACACAATTGAAAAATGACTAAACAATGATTTATTAAGAAGTTCCCTAAGTAACCCAAGGCCCAGAACCATTCACACAGACTAGGTTTAATCTTAGAATTGTCTCACAAATCACTCTCTGGATCATATCCTCACCCAGGATCTCCTCTGACAGTAACAGAAGAAATTTTGGTCTGGCTCTTTACAGAAAAGGTAAAAGGAGTCTCAAGCAACAATGGATGAAACGCTGCACAGGCTTCATTACACCCAACTGAAACCACAAATACAAAGGACTTTTTTTTTTTTTTATAGCCCATAAACATTCAAGCCAATTCTCCATCCCTCTCTTGTGAGTCTCACCTCACCCTGTTCTCTAGGATCGTGGTATTATTGCCCTAGGGTTCAGGCTCCCCTCCAAAGACACTTAAATTTCATAATCAATTCATGCTCCAATTCCCTCTGAGACTAGCACAGTGAAAAAAGCACTGACTTTGTGGTCAAAGGACCTGAGTTCAGATGCTGCCTCTGAAGCTCACTTCTCTCTCAGTCTTGGTTTCCTCACTTATGAAATGATCTAGACAACTCTAGATCACTGATCAATGATCTTGGATGGCTCTTCAGACTCATAGTCTGCTTTGTGGTTGAGGCTCAGCACTCCAAGGATTGAGCTCACTAGAGAATTGATACTCCTTTGCCTAGATATGTTTAATACAAATAATTCACAGAAGAAATGAAGAGGTAAGATTGGCGTTTCTGTTCTGTATCTTGTTGCTTTCCCTCAACTAATATGGAGATTCTGAATCTTCATTTAACCTCTCCATTATCTTGGGCACTACATGCTTGTTTTCCTTAGTTGTTGGCCAGGGTTCTATGGGAGCAATAAAACACTTGGATAAATCCAGGCTTCCTCTGTGTTCTTCCCAATTCTAATGCCATGTCAGAGAGTGCCAAGAAGCAACAATGTGTGCCATTGTACACGTCCTACTCTCCTCTTCTCAAAAAAAAAATCCCAAGTTTATTTTCTATAATTATGTATAAAAAACACATGTTGCATTGGAAAGAACACTGGCTTTGATGTCTGTGGACCTAAATTCAAATCCTACCTCTGGTTCCCACTACCTGTGCGCTCTTGAGAAATAGTTTAACCTCTCTGGGTCTTTTTCATCAATAAAAGAGGTATAAAAGATGGCCTCTGAAGTCCCCTCCTCCTCAAGATCTATGAGTCTAACTAAAACTCAAATATTCAGAAACTTCCATTGTCTGGAACTTGCCTGAGCACCAAAAGGCAAGCAGGACTTTGGAGCAGCCAAAGTTCATGCCACAAGTCCATGCATTAAAAACATGCTCATTCCTCTTATAATAGACTCTCTTGGGTCCCCACTAAGCAATTGTTTAATCACTTATTTTACACGTAATTCTAACAAGCTTGTTCCCCAGCATCCATTAAATTAGAAGTGGGGAGGGAGGTTGCCAAAGGCAGTT
This sequence comes from Notamacropus eugenii, assembly GCF_028372415.1. Taxonomy (NCBI): domain Eukaryota; kingdom Metazoa; phylum Chordata; class Mammalia; order Diprotodontia; family Macropodidae; genus Notamacropus; species Notamacropus eugenii. The sequence goes on from NC_092872.1 coordinate 244,195,228, forward strand.
CTACTTGAAACAAAAGATCTGACAGTTGGCAATGAGTAAGAAGATAGAAAAACTAACCAAAACAGACAATTCCAAAAGTATAGCCGTCCAAGGTTCAGTTGGCATAAAGGAAAAACATCTCACATGCCCCATTAGGGTTACTGAATTGGCTCCTAGATCTAGAGTTGGAAAGGACATCAGCCATCATCTCATCATTTTATAATTGAGCAAACCGAGGCCCAGGGAGACTTGTCCAAAGTTACATGAGAGGCAGAACTTGAACCTAGGTTTTCTCCTTCTAAAGCCAGTGATTCCCACCCTCCTGTATCTTCCTGCCTCCATGATTAGGATGGTTAGTAATAGGATGAGACAGTTGGAAGACTCACTCTGGGATCACTGAGGGCTTTGTTTAAACTAGATGACCCATCCATAAGCAAACTGATATTATGGTAGCTCAGCCTGAGTGACCCCAGAGATGCTCTGAGGGTATAATATAGCCTAGTACAATAATCAGTATTCATAATAATGATCCTGAGTCATCAAGAAAAAATGGTTAGACTGAGAGATTCATAAGATCTTAGAGTGGGCTTTGTTGAGACATGGTACTGATAGGAATCAACTCTCAGCTCTATAGGAAATTCAGTTATTCAGAGTCATTTATTCTCCAAGTGCTCTGGATAACTGGGATTTCACAGTACCATTCTAGGAACATCACTCCAGTTCTACTTATTTAAAAGAAGCCAAAAGAGAAGAGTTATCTTCATCTTGGCTGAATTATAGCAGGAATACACCAAGCAACAACTCTAGGAGATCTCCTTCCACCAAGTTTAGAACACGCAAGTGACCTATCTAAGGCCATTCAGCTAGTAAGTAGCAGAGATAGAATGTGAATCCACCTCTTTCTGACTTGAGACCCTCTAGTATGTTTTGCTGCCTCTAGCTAAGTTACAAAGAAGAAAATAAAAGAGAAGAGCATTCAGTTTGGTTTAGGGGAAAGAACTTTGGGCTGGGAGTCAAAGACTATAAGGGGTTTTAATCCTAGCTTTGCCATGTATTAGGCATAGGCTTGGTTTCCTCTTTTGTAGATCCAGAAGGTTGGACAAGATGGCCTCGGAGGCATTTTCTGACTCTCAGTCTATAATCCTATGATCTTCTTCAGTTTGCAGTAAAGACAGGGAGAATTATGGGTGTGGCACATTACACATGCTGCCAGATGTGGTCAACCTGTTAGTTGGTTTGACTTAATTATGTTTTTTTTCGTTTTTGAAAAGGAAGGATAGATCCTGAAAACCGATTTGTATGTAAAATTGAAGACCAACTTTATTCCACTTCCCTTATTTTACAATTGAGAAATCTGAAGTCTAGATAATGAAAGTGATCTGCTTATGGTCACACAGGTAGTGAAGGGCAAAGCTGGGACTTGACCCCAAATCCTCTGATTCCAAATCCAGCTTTCTTTCCAATGCATCATATTGCACCAGTATAAATTATAAAGGAAGAAAGTGAAGGAAACAAAAGTAGGAAAATCTTTATTTATAAACATTCTGAGGATGCTGTCCGCCCACCTCCCACCCACCCAACTAAAAACCACTTAAAAGGAGAGAGATGTAAATATGCTCTCTGAGCACACCTTCCTATGTTCGGTTTATTTACCAGTCAGAGTCTAATATCATTCACATGGACTTGAGAAATGCTTATAGATGAGGCTTGGTTCTCCTTGTGTGTCCAGGAACAAGAGAAATGGTCCTAAGCAGGCTGAAAGAGAAAAAAGGAAGTCCCCAATTCTATCCTTCCAAGGTCTCCCTCCTCCCTCACTCCTCTGAAGGGTGTAGCAGAGATTGAGGCAGTGACTGTGATGTTGTGCTTCCCACCGACTGGTGGGACTTCTACACAAGAGGCCGTGTGCCCAGGAGGACCAAAGGTCCTTTGTAGGGGCCATATGGGAGCTAGTGGGTGCTAAGGAAATGCTGTCAGATGGAACTGCAGCCTCTCTCTCTCTCTCTCTCTCTCTCTCTCTCTCTCTCTCTCTCTCTCTCCCTTCTTCTCTCCCTCCCTCTTCTCTCTCCCTCCTCATTCTCCCTCTCCCTTTCTCTTTCCCTATTTCTCTCCCTCTCTCTTTCTTTCTCTCTCTCCCACCTTCTCTCTCTTTCTCTTTTTCTCTCTCTCTGTCCTTCTGTCTCTCTCTGCCTTTGTCTCTATCTCTCTGTCTTTGTCTCTGTCTTTCTGTCTCTGTCACTCTCTGTCACTCTCTATCACTCTCTCTCTCTCTCTTTCTCTGTCTCTCTCTGTCTGTCTGTCTGTCTGTCTCTCTCTCTCTTTCTCTGTCTCTCTCTGTCTGTCTCTCTGTCTCTGTCTTTCTCTCTCTCTTTCTTTGTCTCTCTGTCTTTGTCTCTATTTCTCTTTGTCTCTTTCTCCCCCCACTCCCCTTCTTGAGCTCCTATGCTCTGCTGGGACAGAATCTCCAGGTTACTGGAAGAAAGCTAAGGTAAACCAACAGGAATGCTATTATTACTGACAATTATTTTTTCCCTTAGCTGGTGGACCAGATTTACATGATGGAGTTTCCAAAGGAAAAAATGAAGAAAACCTGTGATGACCTCATCTAGACATTTTTCTAGCGATATACCTTTTCCTTCTAAGTCCACAAAGGGAGTGTGGAGAGATAGAAACAACCCCCTCCCTATGCTGCCCGGGAGAAGTAATCTATCTCTGTCAGATCCTGGAAAGAAATCCCCACTAGCTCGTGAAGAAGTCACCATCAGAGACACTCAATTCAAAGCTTCATTGTCTCTCGAAGAGCTGCCCCTGGCCCTAATTTGGTTGGGAAAGACCAAGGGAGCTGGAAGATTCATCCTCCCTCAAGGACCAGCTTTGAAATCTGAAGGAGCTGGCAGAGAGCTGCTGGGAGGACACTTGGATCAGGGCAATGGACAGGGCTCAAAAGAAGCATTATTCCATGAAGAAAGAGGAAGAAAGCTTTTCTTTTTTCCCTTTTTTTCACTGAGCTAAAGCACTGGGAGAAGGAGAATTTAATTATAATCTGAGTAATCAAAGATCCATTCACTTGGGCATATTCACATCTGAGCATGTATAAACATGGGTGGAATCCTGTTTTGAGGATGCTGCATAGAAACTGAATGTTAAAGCCTAGTGATGTAAGTGTACTGAAAGGGTCCACTGTATTATTTACTAGTACTCACATCTGAGAAATTAAGGCAGATGTTGGGGCGTGTAAACATTATTATAGCAAATGAGATTATATCAGATGTTAATATGTGTTAAAAGTGCCATATAAATACTAGTTATTGTTATTATTTCTAACAAAGGATAGATCTGCTGAGTAAAGGAAATGTTGTAGTATTTCCAAAGAAGAGACAGCTGAGAAGTCAAATATCATTCAGACCTTTTGCTATATCTATGTGTTGGGTGGAATATAGTCAATCAAATAATCAAATTGAATTAATTCCGAGTTGTATGGGACCCCAGAGGCTATCTTGTCTGACACATCTGAACAAGAACTGGCTCCACAATGTACCCACAAGAAGGAACTCACCAAACATGTATTAATTCCATTCAATCCAACTGAATTAAGCAAACATCACAATTAAACACTTCATATATGCTAAGAACAGGGGTGGGGAACATGTGGCTACATGTGGCCTTTACAGAGCAAATTGATTTTGGCTTCAGTCAAAGCGCTGCACTTGAGGACCTACAGGGCCCCACGTGGTCTTGAGGCTGCGGGTTCCTCACCCATGTAGACTGTGCTGGGTGCTAGGGCACAGACTTAAACAAAATACAACTGTCTTCTAGGAGCTTACATTGTTTTAATAGTTTCATCCCTGAAGTCAGGGATGAAAGGATTTGACCAGCACAGTCCCTGCCTTTAAGTAGGGTCTGGTAGGGATGAATTAGGAATCCATGCACAAATAACCGCAATACAAAGGAAACAATTATAAGTGCATGGGGTTAATTTATGCCCACCTCTGTGACTTTTATGAATGCGCTTTATGTAAGATGTTCTCCTTTCTTCCCCTTGCTTCTTAGACTCCCTCAGTTCCCTCAGAGAATATCGGGGAGGAGGTGCCTGAGCAGTCCCTTAAAGGGAAGATAAGGATTTTATTAGGAGACGAGAAGGTGCATTTGGGGCAGATAGAGTGTCTAGGATGGGGAACTGTGCTGGTAAGTCAGGCTACTTGCTACTTGTGTTCTGTATTCTCACTGTTCCTACTTACTTCTCTCAGTTTAGTACAGAACCATCAGAGGAAGTATGCACCCGCACAGGAGCACTGAGAAGAAAAAAAAGATGGAAATTAAGGATTTAGAGCTGGCAGGGGCTTTAGAGGTCATCGAATCCGTTCAACCTTCTCATTTTACTAATGAAGAAAGTGAAAATAGGAGTCATGAGAACTGTGCTAGAGAGAGCTCAAACTGCTTTGGGAGAGATAATTTTTTAATCAATCAATAAACATTAATCAAATGCCTACTATGTGCCAAGGTGGCACAGGGGATAGAGGGCACAGCCTAGAGTCAGGAAGACTTATCTTCCTGAATTCAAATCTGGTCTCAGACACTTACTTTCTGGGTGACCCTGAGAAAGTCACTTCACCTGTTTGCCTCAGTTTCCTCATCTGTAAAATGAGCTGGAGAAGGAAATGGCAAACCACTGCAGTATTTTTGCCAAGAAACCCCCAAATGGGGTCATAAAGAGTCACACACAACTAAAACAACTGAACAATAACAGCATGTGCCAGGCACTGTATTAAGTGTTGGGTTTGCAGATAGAGGCAAAAGACAATCTCTCATCTGAAGAAGCATACAACCTAATGGGGGAGACCATAGACAAACAATTATATGCAAAGCAAGCTATGTACAGGATAAGTAGGAAATAATGAATGGGGGAAAGGCACTAGAATTAAGAGGGGATGGGAAAGATTTCCTTTAAAAGATAGGATTTTAGTTGGGAGTTAAAGGAAGCCAGGAGGCAGAGATGAAGAAGGAAAGCATTCCAGGCTTGGGGGACAGCCAGAGAAAATGCCCAGAGCTCAGAGATGAAGTAGCTTGTTCATGGAATAGCAAGGAGACCAGTGTCACTGGATAGAAGAGTGTGTGAGAGGGAGCCAAATGTAAGAAGATTGAAAGTAAAAGTGGGCTTGGTTGTGAAGGGCTTTGAATGACAAACAGAGGAACCTAGAATTGATAGGGAGCCACTGGAGTTTATGGAAGGGGGCAGTGACATGGTCGGACCTACGCTTTAGGAAAAATCACTTTGGTGGTTGAATGGAGGATGGATTAGATGGATGGAGGATGAGGAGAGACATGAGGCAGGCAGATCCAACAGCAGCTACTGCAATAGTCCAGGTGTGAGGTGCTGAGGGGCATTGTCAGAGGAGAGAAGGGCATGTAATCAAGAGGTGTTACAAAGGTGAGATCACACACTTTGGATGTGTACAAAGACAGATAACGAGGTTTCCAGGAGTCTGGATTTTCAACTTTTATGTTTTGGAATTGGCAAATGCTATTGTTTTGTTGATTGCATCGACATGAGAAAAAAAATGAAGAAAATGATCATGTAGATTTAACTTTTCTGGAGAGCTGATAGTTAAACATTAGCTATCACACCCTTCGTAGGGATCCTTATGCAAAGAATCGGTGGCTCTATTCCCAGCCTCTTTCCATATCTGCTCCATGACCTTCGGAAAGTCACTTCATCAATCTGGACTTGGGTATGTGGGAAGAAATACTTCAGACCAGAGAAAGACCGTCTTTTCTTCCAGTACCTTAAATACCACTTACCTCTGCCCTATGAAAGACTTTTCCTTTATAAAGAGTTTTACTTTCTTTTTTAAAAATGTATTACTGAGGCATCTTTTTTACCTTTGGTCACTTATCAATACCTCCCTGTCCCACCACAAAACTCTCTCTCTCAACTAATGGGTGTACTTAATGAAGCAAAATGAATTGGCATATTTGCCCCATATGCCTCTTTCTACCCCTTTAGTTTCCACCTCTCTGCCTTTGTCCTCTGAAGGGTTATTTGATCACTGCATTAGTCAGACTTCTGAAGTTTTTCAGAGTTGTTTCCCATTACATTATTGTTGATGTTGAGTCAGAAAAAAACTGGGTTCAAATCCTGCCTCATTATTGTACTGCATCAGTTCCTGCAAGTCTTCCAAAATTTCTTAAATTCTTCATGTTTATGGTTTCTACCACCTCCTCACCCCCACCTCCACCTTGCTTCCCCCAGATCTTTAGCCTGTGGTATGGGCTCCAACTGCCCAAACCTTCTGCATAGCTTGGTTTTTCCTTTACAACCTATACTTTCAGGTGGGTGGTTGATTTCAGGTGACCCCTATTCCTCAGTTCACTGTCTTGAATAGGATCTGCCAAACTTTCAAGAAATTGTTCTCCCAGTACAGGCTTCTTCTGGGATAGGACTAGGCTTAGAACCCAAAATGTGCTCTCACCTGTCAGGGTCAATGGATGCCTGCTGTACCTATCGGGAAAAAGCATAGGTTGTCTAAGGCTCCTGCCGAAATGCTTATCCAGAATTGTCCGATGTTAGTCAAGTTTGTGGTGACTCAATAAGTGGCCTTGCTGGTGAACGCTGAGACCTAAAAGCCTTTTTGGTCCAAACGGGAGGTTCACTCACCTGGGAACAATTTCACCTGTGGGAGGACATCTTGGGGGGCCTACTGCCATACTAGGGAATTTCTCAACTGACCATGTAATGGGGCAGGTTCAACCAGACATTTCTGCAACCAATCATTGTCCATCAGTCAGCTAGCATTTACTAAGTCTCTGCTGTATGCCAGGCACAGTGCTGAGTAACCTTCGTCAGAGCCTGGCTTATTCAGGAAGACTCCTGGACTCAGAGGTAGGGGGCCTGAGGAGATGAAGCTTGATCAGCCTGTCCCTCCTGACCCAGGATAGGGTGAGACTAGGCTAAGGATCTGAGTTTAGAGGGAAGGGAAATAAAGCCTCTTCCTGAGGCAGCTAGGATAGAGAGCTGATGTTGAGTCAGAAAAAAACTGAGTTCAAATTCTGCCTCAGATACTTATTAGCTTTAAGACACTGGGTAAATCACCTATCTTCCCAGCCTCAGTTTCCCCATCAGCAAAATGGGAAAATAATAGTAGATAATAATAGCACCTTCCTTCCATGGTTGCTGGGTAAAACAAATGGGAAGCATATGTAAAGTACTTTGTAAACATCAAGATTTTAAATGCTAGCTATTTTTATTATCCTGAACCTCAGGGTTCCAAGAGAGAGGTATGTCCTCAGGAAGGCAAAAAAAGGTCCATAAATGGAAGAAACTATCACTCTCTGAATATCTTTGGCAAAATCTTGTCCAGAGTACCAGCCACATCTAATGCCACACAAATGACCAGGTCAATCAATCCATAAACATTTAGTAAACACGTATTATGTGCCAGGCACTGTGCTAAGCCCTGGGGATATAAAAAGAGGCAAAAGACAGTCCCTGCCCTCAAGGATCTCCCAATCTATTTTTATTTCATTGTTACAGGTAACAAGCACCTCTGAGGCCACAACTGAGACTTTTCCTAAAAGCACTGGGTCACAGCCTCCAAAGGGTTGTGGTAGAGATGCAAAGAACAGGAAGCCAATGAGCTAAGCCAAAGCAAGGCCAGACCAGGGGTTTTGGTTCATAGCATGGGGCAAGAGGTGATTTACTTTGCTTAGTGGATGGAGTCCACGCTGGGCCATCTCTTCAGCTATCACTGCTAAAGACCTGGATCATCTTCGCCATCAATGACCTGGGCACTGTGAAATGATTCAACATCAGAAACAGATATGGTTTTATATATGGGAACAAACTGAAGATAACTGACTTGCCATGAGCTTTGCTGTTGAACCCAGCCTTGGTCTGTGCCTGTGTGACTTTTGCTAAGTCAACTACTCTTTGACTCAGTTGCCTCATCTGGAAAAATGAAGATGACCTCTAACATTCCTTCTGGTTCTAAATCGGTGAACCCAGTTGAACAATCCTTTTACTCTACCATGCTGCCTCTCACCCCAAAGGGGACACCAACTTTCATGACTCCAGTGTCCTTTTCTTTCATTAGCCCTGACAAACCAAGCAGATCTGTGTGTATGTGTATGTATCAGGAATTTTAGCCAGAGAGGAGTTATAAACAAGAAGGATGTCTCAGTGAATTATCAGACATCCTTGAGCACATTAAAATGTTGGTGTTGAAAAGGACGAGAAGCAGTAGACCCTGGGGATGACACTGGGCAGAACACCAGCTATGCTCAGTTTCAAATCAGAGCTGGGGGGTGAGGGGGTGAGGGGATTGGGGAGGGGCGCAGGGAATCCCTGGATTGCAATATAGCAGCTAACAGGTGACAGACAAGCTGAAGGTGATAAAATTCCATATGGCACATTGCAAAGAGAAGCGAAGAGCTCAGAGCCTTTGGAACTCAAAGGCTCACAAGAGACATGATGATTTTTCTCCACCTTTTGTTCATGGAATTAGAAAATTAGCAACAGAGGGGATAGCCCTGTGGGCTTCCTTTCTGACCAGTATGAATGAATCAACAATCATCTTCGTTTCTAGTGTAGTTAATGGGTACAGTACCCTTATATGTGGGAGCTCTGTCCAAAGAAATATAAATTTTGATGACTTATACTTCACAAGGGATCTTGAGGCTTGGGGGCTAGATTTTTTTTCTTCCTTATTTATTCCTTCATTTATTTTTCCCCCAAAAACTGAGACTACTCTTTTTTCTCAAGTTGTTTTCATTTATGAGTTACTGAACTATAGCTCTGAAAAACCAGGCTTTGATAAAGCCCATTATGATTCAAATGGAGCCACTTGACTATGCCTTTAAACCCAAATCACTCCGGCTTTCACTGATAGAGCAATTACAGGTCCCGGACCAAACCTCACTTGTTTATTGTTTGGGTTTTGATGACTCAGAGTAAGTAAGCGTAAATGGCAGTAGTTTCTGTTCTGACCAGAAACTTTGAGGGTCTTCTTCTCCCAGACTGATGGCAAACTAGGTCATCTTTTGCCTCAATTCTTACTTAGCCTTTAAGTACTGAATGGGCATTGATTGCCTCAGATAAACTGAGACCTTAGCTTAAAGACCTTAGCTTAAAAAGGCCAAGGTCTCCCATAGCATTCAAGGCATTCACCAGTCATCTTGACCTACGTGCTACCAGTGGACTCTGGAAGAGAGAGTGAGGCTGATGACTTTACACAGTTGCAAGTCAAGACAACCCCCGATGTCATAGATCCTCTTTGAGAATGAAGGGCCACCAACAGCAACAATCTTCTTCCCCTCTTTTCTTTTTTCTTTTCTTTTCTCTTCTTTTCTTTGTTGTTGTTGTTTTTTAAAGTTGGACAGGACCTGTGATTTCATTGGTGTAGAGAAAATTCAGTGAAAAAAATTCCCTTTACCGATTTCAGATCAACACTGGCTGTCCGTTAATTTTAGGCATCTAAGTGGTATAGTGGAGAGACCTCAAATAATGAAGAGGTGAATTGCAATCAACCTGTAGACACTACCTAGCTGTGTGGCCTTAGGCAAATCAATTACCCACTATCTGCCTCAATTTCCTCATCTGTAAAATGGGGATTATGACAGCACCTATCTCCAAAGGATTTTTGTGAGGATCAAATGAGATAATAGTTGTAAAGCACTATTTAAGTGCTAGCTATTTTTATTATTAGCAAGGTACCAGGGGGCTCTAAGAGGTGAAGAGACTTACCCAAGGAGATATAGGAGCACGTGTCAGAGTTTGAACTTGAACACAGATCCTTATCAGTTTTCCAACCAGTGCCATACTACTTCTCTTTCTTTAATTTTTATTCTCTAAACCAGCTTTATGTCTTGATCTAAGTCAGGAGCCCACAAACTACCTCCTAAAGGTCAAGTTCAAGCTGCTACTTGGGCTCTAAACTCACCCACAGGTTGTATTAAAACAGGCTGTGAGCAGGATATGGCCCTCAGGCTATGATGTGTCAGTCCCTGGTCTAACTGGACAGCTCCCAAGGGATTTTCTTCTAAAAGTTCTTTAAACAAACTGAGAATGACTCCAACTTATTCAATCAATCCATCAGCTAGTAATTAATGTGTCAGGCACTGTACTAGTGTCCAGGGACACAAAGCCAAAAATCCAACCATCCCCGCCCCCAGGAGCTTACACACTCTATCTTAGGTAGACAACATGGCTTTACTCTAGCATGTACAAAATAAATACTCCATGCAGTGGGAGGAGAAATAAGGAAGAATCCCACACAGAATACACAAACTCCTTGAGGGCAGAGATTATTTCATTCTTTGTAATCCGCAGAATCATAAGATCATAGATTTAAAAACTAGAAAAGAACTTGGAGGTTCCTGGGGTCAACTCCCTCATTGTATAGATAAGAAAACCAAGGTCCAGAGAGCCTTAAGTGACTTGCTCAGTAAGTCGTTAGATCTCTGGCACTTAGAATAGTTCCTGGCACATGTCAACTGTCCCATTAATGTTTTATAATTGATTGGTAATGAATAAAGTCCTTTACCTGAGCTTTGAAGAAAACTAGAGATTCTCAGAGACCAAGGTAAGGGGAAAAGGCATCCTAGGTAGGCGGGACAGCTATGCAAAGTCATGGGGTTGGAAATGGAGCATCTCATGTTAGGAGTTATAAGATCAGATTGACTAGACCATGAATGTGTGAAGGATAGTAATGCATATTAATGAAGTTTGGGGCTAGGTTTTGAGGGCCTTTACAAGTCCAGCAGAGGACCTTGGAGGTAGAAGGGAAACACTCCAGTTAATTAAGTTGGGGGTAGGAGTAGTTCATACGTACTTAAAGAAAATCACTTGGTTAGTTTGTAGAGAGGGGAAGACTCTAGACACAGAGATCTGTTAGAAGACTATTGTAAGATCCCCTAAGCTTCTAGTGCCTTCCTTTCTCAGACTGCCTTCTATCTAATGTGTATTTATTTTGTATTCACATACATATTTACATGTTCCATCTTCCATTAGAATAAAAATTTCTTGAGAGCAGGGACTGTTTTTGTCTTTCTTTGTATCAGCAAGGCTTAATCCAATGCCTGGCACACAATAGGTACTTGATAAATGCTTGTTGACTGACTGACAGATGGAGATATTCAAGACAGGTTTAAATAAAGGTGTAAAGGATAAATTAGAAGGTCAATTGATCCCTGAGGATCTATCCAGATTGATAGACATGACAATTCAGTGAACGTTAAGACAAAAGATGAAGGGAATGGGTTTGTTTGCAGTCACAAACACAGAGAAGAATTATGCTGGGGACAAGAACACCTAAGGACCATGGATTGGGAACCAGTAGGAGAACCCAGTTTCCCAAGCTGCAGGAACACTGGGCCAATGATGGATTCAGTTTTTTTCTGGGATGTCTCTGATTGTTTAGACCAACAGGGTAGACTGATATTCCACCCCATTCCCCTTGTAGGAAATTCCCACCAAGAATCAAGAAACAAAGAATTATTCATAATAACAACAATATTAATAATGATATAATATAAACTAATATAATAGCAATTATATATTGCTTTAAGGTTGCAAAGTACTTTACATATGTTATTCTATTGGATCCCCACAACCCTGGGAGGTAAGGATTATTATTTTATCCCTAGTCAGAATAAGTCAAGAGGTAAGCTAGGTAGCTCAGTGAATAGAGCACTGGAACCAGAGTCATGAAGACCTGTGCTCAAATCCAGCTTCAGATACTGACTTACTCTGGGCAAGTCAGTTAACTTCTGTTTGCCTTAATCCTCTGAAGAAGGAAATGACAAACTACCCCAGTACTTTTGCCAAGAAAACCCCATGGACAGGATAGTCCATGGGGTCACCAAGAGTTGGACACAACTAAACAACAGTGAGAATGAGATGGAACTTTTTAGTCTGAAGTTAAGAAACACTGAATGTCAGGAGCCAAGTGAAAAAGGGAAAAGCAGGTCTCCTGCCAAGGTGACTCTACCAGTCAAGGTGGAGTGCAGTCCCAAATCAGGCCAGTGAAATTCCAGCTGTCCTACTTACTCTATGTGTGACCTTCAGGGAAATCATTTAACTCTTTGAGACCTTTTTCATCACTGAAAGAAGAAGATTATCCTAGTCAGATGTTCTTAATCTGGAGTCTGTGATGTATATTTTTAAATTGATAACTATATTTCATCTTCATTGCTTTCCTATGTATGCCTTTACATTTAATTTTATTCATTTAAAAACATTATTCCCATAGTTTTTTCCAAACTGCTAAAGGGATACAAAAAAGGTTATGAATTTTTGGATTAGACCTGTAAGGTCCCTTCTTGCTTTAAGTTCCAATATCCTCTAATTCTAAGGGCAGACCTGATTATTGGTTGCATTTGGAACTTTGGGTAATTATATTTCTTGGAGGCAGGTCAGAAGTTGGGGAGGGTATTTTTAATCAAAGAACTGTTACAGTAGTTGGCCAACCCCTGGTTGGCGATGGGGGAAGGATCATTTGCTATGCTATAAGACCATTTTCTTTATTTAGCCAGGGGGTCATAGTGGAACAAGGATTCTTTGAAAAGATCACATAGGAGTAGTGGAGATGGCATTTGGAATGCAATGATTGAGGTGGTATTTAATAGAGGTTGACTACTATAACTTTCTCATAAGACCCTCATAAGTAAGTTTCCCTAAAAGTTACCAGTCCATTGATAAAAGTTATCCAAGACCACTATCCAAGGAGTTTACCTCATGGAAAAAGCTAGTGACTAAGGAAAACACAAGGGATAAAGACTCACAGGAGGTTTTAATCCCAAGGAGGTAGCCCAACTGTCTTCACATCTTAATAGTCATCACCTCTTGCCTGGTCCAACATTCTCTCATTCTTTCTAAGTGAACTTAGGCATTAAATGAGCAGGGGGAGGTGTTTGTTATAAGAGTTATAGGGACTATCTAGAAGGGATCCCTCCACATCTTACCATCACTCAAACCCCCCCTCCCCTTTTATTGTAACCAAGCCAAGCTGGGAGATGAACTGCATCTCTGCTTGATCAATGACATTGCCATTCACAATTGTCACAATCACACCCTGATTTTAACTATTTTGGGTATACTTCAGGATGCTTGAATTTATACCAAATTCGTTTTTTACAGGACTTAGAATTAGGACCAAGGATTAGGACACTTTTCAAAAATGATATAGACATTTCAAGTATCAGGTTCTGATCATTCTGATTAGCCAATGCCCCCATGACCTTCCAGCACCTGATCAATGAGGTTCTGGCAGAATTCCTCCACCAATTTGTCATTGTCTATCTAGCTGACCTATGTGTCTTCTCTAATAAGGAACATGATGTATATATTTGGGAGATATTAAGGGACCTTATTATTTGTGCCTTATGCTGCCAGCCAGAGAAGTGTGTTTGTTACTGGGCTCAAGCAGAGTTCTTAGAGTTTGAACTGTGCAGCACCTGATAGACTTGAGAAGGGGCAGCAGATAGAGCACTGGACTTGGAATGAGGAAGACGAGTTCAAATCTGGTCTTGGACATTTGCTAATTGTGTGACTCTGGGTCAGTTGCTTAACCTCATTTTCTCTAGCTATAAAATGGGGATAATAACACCTAGTTCCCAGGACTATCGTGAGGTTCAAATGAGATGTTTGCACAGCACTTAGCACAGTGCCTGGCCCATAATAGATGATTAATAAATGCTTTCCTCCTCCCTTTCTCCCTCCCTCCATCCTTCCCTTCTTTCCATATTCAGGCCATCCAAGTCTTGAGCCTTGCTGTGACAGATCAAAACTTCATGGAGTGTTTTAAGGAAACAAAGCCTACAGGAATAATTTCCATTGGCAATTTATCTCAGGGTTTATGGACTTCCACACCCAGCTCCTAACAAACAGATCCATTTTATATCTGCAGCTCTGCTTGATCTTAACTCCATGGAATAAGCTGCCCCTCTCAGATGAACTGATCACCAGAAAATCTCATCATGCTGTTTAACTCAACCTTGGATATACCCAACACTTTCTCAACTCCTCAGCCTCCTCTCCCCTCTGATTGAACGACTGGAGGGTGTCAACTATTGCCAAAGCTTTCCAGGAAGAACCTGGATGTTATGGCTCATTCCACTCTGCGCCAGCAGCTCCCCTCACCACCCTCCCCAGTTTTCCAGTTACCTCTCTGTGTTGCCTTTTCCTATTAGATTATAAGTTCCTTGAGGACAGAGACTGACTTCCTTTTTCTTTTTTAAATTCCCAGTGCTTAGCACAGTACCAGGCATATAGTAGGCACTAAATGAATGCTTATTGAATTGAATTATACTCAAGGAAGACAAAAAAAGAAGGAATGTCTTTTTAGCTCTAATTAGGGTGTTTGTAGCCATGGGGTCCGTACCCCAACTCGATTTTTCCTTTGTGTGCTTTGTTTTTCTGTATGTAAATATTCTTACAGGAGTAATAATTAGGATGATGCACAGCACTTGTCCAGGGAAAAGGAAGGCTCAAGCCAGGAGACCATGGACTTGAAATGACTCACTATTTCTACAATTGGCCTCAGCCTACAATAACGGACAGGGATGCTGTTCCAAACCAATACAGATTAAAAACCATTATGTTACCTACATTAATTTAGAGAATTATTGCCATAGTAATCAAATTATCAAGAAATTACTTTATAGAACTTGACAAAATAATTACAGAACTCATTTTGTGGAACAGTAAGTCAAGAATCTCAAGGGAAATAAAGAAAAAAAATGTAGGCGTGATGGGGACCTAGAATTACCAAATCTCAAACTATATTACAAAGGAGTAATCATTGAAACAATTTGGTGGTGATTAAAAATAGAAAAGTAAATGAACAGAAGAAACAGACTAAATAAGCAAGACCCAGAAGCAAGCAAATAACATTAGTCTGATGTTCAATTCAACTGATAAATGAATGGAAAACTGGACAAATAAACCTAAGATTGGCAGCTGATGGAGAAGACCTCTCCATTTGATAAGTATTGCTGGGAAATATGGAAAGCAGTAGGCACAAATTAAATTTAGACCAACACTGTTTACTGTATACTACATTAAACTCCAAATGAGTAAGCAAGGTCACATATATAAAAAGGTCACATCATTAAAACAAAACTGGGAGAAAATGTAAGGAGGTACATTTCAGATCTCTGATTCTGAGGAAAAATTAACATCAAACAAGGCATAGGGGAGAGAAAATGGATGCATCATATAATATTCAAAAGCTTTTACAAGAACAAAATCAATATAATTAGAATAAGAAGAATTGTTAATTGAGGGAAAAATCTTCACATTAACTATCTCTGGTTAAGGTCTGATATCCTAAATATACAGGGAATTGATACACATATATACGATCGAGAGCCATTTTTCAATATATAAATGGTCAAAGGATGTGTAAAGTGCTTTGCAAACTTAAAGATGCTATATGAATGTTAGCTATTATTAGTATTACAATTTTCAAAAGAAACAGTATGATTGATAACCATGTGAAACCATGGTCCAAATCTCTGTCTAGGGAACGCATGTGATTTCATAAATATGGAGAATTCCAGGTGGATGGCACATACATGGTAAGCACTTAATAATTGTTCTATCTATCTATCTATCTATCTATCTATCTATCTATCTATCTATCTATCTATCTATCTATCTATCTGCATATTGGCATCTTTATCTATCTGTCTGTCTATCTTGTGTGGTAACTCCCTCTACCAACAGTCAGATTGCAGACCCTCTGGTGAAAATGGACAGGTAAGTGACTCATGTAGTGTCACATACCCAGTAAATCTCAGAACCAGGGCTCAAATCCATGTCTTCCTGACTCTAAAGTTCAGTACTTTATCCACTGGACAAATACTACCACTTTCATAAAAGAAATATAGATTAAAACAATTCTAAGGTTTCACTTCATTCCCAGCAAACTGGCAAAGATGAGAACAATGTTGGAGAGCATGTGGAAAGGCAGGTGCATAAATACATTGTTGGTAGAACAGTGAATTAATACAAACCTTCTGGAAAACAATTTGCAACTATGCCATAAAAATGACTAAATTGTTCATTAGTTTTGTCCCAGCAATATAACTACAACAAAGACAGAGGGAAAGGTCCCACATATACAAAAATATTTATAGCGGCATATTTGGTGCAGTAAAAAAAAAAAAGCTAGACATAAATTGGATGCCCATCAATTGGAAAATAACAACAAATTGTACTATATGAATGTATTATAATATAATAGCAGCAGCTAGTATTTATGTAACTTTTTAAGGTTTACAAACCATTTTACCTATATTATCTCATTTTATCCTTACAATACTGGGAGGTAGGTGTTATGGTTGTCTCATGATTTTGCCAGTGAGGAAACTGAGGAGAACTTAGGTTAAGAGAATGGAACAGTCACACAGTTAATAAGTGTTTGAGGTAGAATTTGAACTCAGGTCTTCCTAATTTTAGGTCGAGAGTTCTCCTCACTACACCACCTGGCTTGCTGCCTATTATGGTGTTGTAAAAAATAATGAATAAAGTGGTACAAGATAGAGCACCGACCCTGGAGTCAGGGGGATCTGAGTTCAAATCTGACCTCAGATACTTACTAGCTGTGTGACCCTGGGCAAATCACTTAACCCTGATTACCTCAAAAAAGAAAGAAAAGAAATTATGAATATGAAGAATTTCAAGAACTTTAGGATGGCTTGTCTGAACTGACAGTAAAGCCAAGGGGAAAATATTCACAATAATGTAAAGGAAGATGATACTAAAAATATAATTCAAAGCACTGCAACTATTGCTCTCAACTCTAGACAACTAAGGGTAAAATATACCTTCATGGGCATTTTGGAATGCGCTCATAAGAACCAGTTATTAAACTGGGGGTGAACATTTACACTTTAGAATAACGCAAACACTACAAATCACAGCTTGACTTATAGCTCTGAATCTTGGTGACCCCATTTGGGGTTTTCTTGGCAGAGAAACCAGAGTGGTTTGTCCTTTCCTTCTCCAGCTCATTTTATAGATAAGGGAAATTGAGGCAACAGGCTGCAAGACTTGCCCAGGGTCACACAGCTAGTAAGTGTTTGAGGCCACATTTGAACTTTAGTCCTAGCCCTCTATGTACTATGCTACCTAACTACCCCCAAAGTGATGGGTAAAAGGTTAATAATGAGTATTGAATCTAGAAGTGTATCCTCTGCACATTCCTGGCTTCCTTACCATCTCATCAAGTCAGTTTTTAAACTTAACAATACATTCTTCATCTTGTAAGAGAGTTGATAGGTGAGGGATATGGAATGAGATATGTTGCATCAGATTGTATGAAACACTGGATTGTTTTGTTTAACTGTATTTTCTTTATTTCAAACTAAAGTTCTATTGGACGGATGAGGGTGCTATTGGGAGAAAGTGAAGGAAAAAAACAAACCAAAAGTATTATACATACATTTAGGCATATACATGTATATGTTTGTGTGTGTGTGTGTGTGTGTGTTGTATATACATATATTTACGGTGGGTCTCCCAGTGCATCCTGGGTCATCTCCAGTCATCCTGAGGAATATCACGTCTCTGAATTCAGATGGCTCTGGAGGAGAAGTGAGGCTGGTGACCAGCACAGCCCTCCCTCACTCAAAACAAAGTCAAGTGCATGTCATGTCATCATTTCTCTGATGGCATGGTCTTCTTCGGCAATGAAAGACAAACACAACAACATATACACACACATACATACGTACGTACACATGGACACAGGATGTCAAAAAAGTCTTACTGTAATTTTAAGACAGGAGCTCCTAGCCCTTTAAGTCTGATCTACAGACATGGAAGAATTACTGGAAGGAAACAAGATACCTGATTCCTTTCTTCATGGACCCTAAGAATCTAGTCTATTTTAAGGAAGCCTGGATCCTGACAGGAAGGCATTCCCAATGTGCTTTCTTCCCCGCCCCCTCCCCATGCCCCAAGGGTTACTGATAAGGGATTCATACACTTGGTGGGAATAGAAGGATATGCCTGTAGATTTTCTGTCCTGAAACAGAATCAGAGGAAGGGAAGCTTTTACTCAAATGAGGAGTGTGTATAGTAATGTGAAGGAAGACAAGAGAGCCCTTGGCTCTGACCATTCCAAAGGTAAGTAAGTCCTTTCACCATTGCAGGATCTGGAATATCAGTTTCACTCAGTACCATTTATTAGGCATCTGGTATTTTCAAGGTATTGTATAGGTACCAGAGGCACAAAAGCAGGTAGAGAGATGGGACCCAGCTATTATAGAACATGTAAAGATATGGTTACAAATAACTGTGATACAAGGGAGAGGGAGATGTGTGTATGTGTTCATCCTTCATTGCCAAAGAAGACCATGCCATCAGAAAAATAATGACATGACTTTCCTTTGCTTTTTTTTTTTTTTTGAGTGAGGGAGGGCTGTGCAAGTCACCAACCTCATTTCTTCTCCAGAGTCATCTGAATCCAGTGACCAGATATTCCTCAGGATGACTGAAGATGACCCAGGATGAGGATAAGTGACTTGCCCAAGGTCATGCAGCTAGTGAGTGTCAAGTATCTGAGGTGAGATTTCAACTCAGGTCCTCCTGACTCCTGCACTGGTGCTCTATCCACTACACCACCTAGCTGCCCAGAGGGAGATGTAAACAAAGGAGAAAAGGTAGGTAAAAAGGCTCTGAGAGATTTGAGAAAGGAGAAATGGCTGTCACGAAGGTGCAGGGCTGAGAGGGTGCAGACAGAATGAAGACAAATCTGGAAAGGAGAGAGGGACTTTAGTGAAAGCAAGTGAGGAGAGGGTGGAGTTCATTTCAAGAATGAACAAAAATATGGAGGTGGAAAAGAGGAATTTGAGAATGAGAACTGGAGACTACTTTTTCTTTTTTCCCCCCCTTTGGAAGCAATCGGGATCAAGTGACTTGCCTAGGGTCACACAGCTAGTAAGTGTCTGAGATGGGATTTGAACTCAGAGCCTCCTGACTCCAGGGTCAGTTACTCTATCTACTGCACCACCTAGTTGCCCCTACTCTAATTTTTTTAGAACTGAAAGCATGTGGGGAGACATGGGAGACAAGGTTGGAAGTGTTGGGTTGGAATCATGTTGAAGAGGGTCTTTAAAGCAGTAATAGGAGCTGGGGTTTCAGTAGGCAATGGGAGTCACTGAAGTTTTGAATAAAAGAGCAATATTTATTTGAGACTGTTGTCAGCACACAGAGAGATCTTAGCAAATGCATCTTAAAGTTATTCTTACTTAGCAGTGAAAATAAGGCCTTCTCAGGCCCTTACAAAAGGGGAAGCATTTCAGAAGGCTTAACCAGGTTAGAATCCTATGATTGAGAGCTGACAGGACACGATAGACCTTCTAGGTGTTCTGGTTAATGGTGGCACTGTTTGTTCTTCTCTGAATTTCTCTATGTGGTCTAAGATCTTTCCAATTCCATTCTTTTTTTTTCTTCCCTTCTCATTTTTCTACTTAAGGAACAGACTGTTCAAGGAATGGCAAACAGGGAAGGATAGTCTATGGCCTCCAACCACACAAACATTCCCCACACTGAAGGTCCTAGAGACCCCTGATCCTTTCTCCAGGGTTGTCCAGGGTGTTTTGTTGTGCTTCAGTCATTATCAGTCTTGTCTGACTCTCTGTGACCCAATTTGGGATTTTCTTGGCAGAGATACTGGATCAGTTTGCCATTTCTTTCTCAGATGAGGAAACGGAGGCAGACAGGGTGAAGTGACTTGCCCAGGGTCACACAGCTTGTAAGTATCTGAGGCCAGATTTGAACTGCATATTGTGCATGCACACTGTCCTGATTCAATGACCCGCTGGAAAGATAGTTTCCCCTTCCCTTGAGTATTGAGACTCTACTTGATACATGGCAACTGAGTTAGGGCCAATCGCCCTTAATGAGTGAGCCTGTGATGAGTTCATGATCTAGATCCAATGATGAGCCATATATCCAGTGTGTTAGAAAGAGCAGACCTGAGTTTGAATGCTGACATTCCTATTTTCTGCCTTTGTGAGGATGGCACTTGACTCATCTTTCCTGGACCCATTCCATCTTCATTTATAAAACAACAGAGTTGGACTAGAAAGTCTATGAAATCCTTCCTGGCTCTGAGTCATAGCATCCTATGATCTGGTTAAGTAAACTCTCTGAAATTCCTCTGCTTTTCACAAAGGCCTGGGGGTGGTGTGGGGGGCTCACTTTCCCCGATAATAATAAATGACAATGAAAACTAGCAGCTCTGTTCTATTTCTAATGGAATGAAATTGGAAGGAACTTAGACCCCTTGGACAGAGTGAAATTCAGAGATGAATAAGAAAAAAGCTAAAATAAATGTCATCATTTACTAGGATAACTATAAGGTCTGTGAGGTCCTTTCAGCTCTAAATCATATGATTCTGTAATCACTACTGTCCTTTTGTTCTTGTTTAATCATTTCTGACTCTTCCTGACCCTATTTGGGGTTTTCTTGACAAGATACTGGAGAAGTTTGTCATTTCTTTCTCCAGCTCATTTTACATACTTAACCTTACAAACAGTGTTAAGTAACTTGTCCAGGGGTCACCCAGTTAGTAAATGTCTGAAGTCAGATTTGAATTCAGATCTCCCTGATTCCAGGTCCAACAATGTCCACTGTCTCATTTCTCTGCCTTACCTCCTTCTGGTTTTATCTATAAGCTCTCTTGGGAGTAAATGGACTTCCTTGGGTCTCATGCCATGTTCTCCAGGGGCTCATTTTCTCCCCTGCTGCTTTTTGCTATTTGGTGAATTAATTCTGTTCAAAATCTCCCATCATTCTCCTCTGTAGCATTTCACAGATAAGGCTGTATTTGAAACTGGTGCTGACCCTGGCTGAAGCTTTTAATAATATTTCATGAGTTGAGAAAGGCCTTTGATAGGTTCTAGGTACTCCTTTGATACCGTTCAATGTAACCCAATAGAAGGCATCTGAAATTCAAGGAACTGGAAGCAGGAAAATCAAAGCATGAGACTGAACTGGCAATTAAACCGACCCCTGGAATATATTTAAAGTCAAATCAATCCATAAGGGAATTTCAGTCACGGCTTACTTTCTCCCACAGCTCAGGGCTGCAATCTGGAATTATAGTCTTCTCCATCAGTGTATATAAGAAATACAGCCACATCCTTCTCCTAAGATGCTTTATCACAGTTCTGCAAAGTCTCAGTCTAACCCTGCTCTGGTGGATTTATTTACATATTGATCTATTTTTCGACTCCATCCACCAGGCAAGCCTCTTGAGATTAAAGCATTTTATTTACAAAGACATTGGGGTCACGAAGACTAACAATTAAGTCAGCCAGAGGTAGTGTCTTTGGATGTGCTCTCCTACTGATACAGTGATCAGGATGAATCAGCCTTATTGAGAAGTGGGCTGGAGGAGGAGGGAAAGCTGAACTCTACATCAGTGGGTTTTCAAATTTTTGCAGTGATGGAATCCTTTCTTTTAAACCAAACTTCGGAAGAACCTTTCTAATACAGTTTTTTAAAAGATCTTTTTAAAATAATATCTACTGTGGATGGCACCAAAGAAGATGACTGATTTTTTTTTTAAATCACTTTAGATAAATCTTATCCTGACTAACATTTTTTTCTGATTCTAACGATTTTGCAAAGAAATAACTTCAGAGAAGAATATGATTGCTATTTCTGTGCTTTAGTGAAGGACAGTGTGGTGTGGTGGGTAGAACACTGAACTCAGAGTATAAAAAAAAAACACTTTGGTTTTACGTGACCCTAGGCAAGTCATTTCCCTTATTTGAGCCTAAGTTTCCTCATCTGCAAAATGAGGATAATAACACTCAGTGTACCTACCTCACAGGATAGCTGTGATGCTCAGGTGAGCAATCTATATGAAGCACTTTCCAAACCTTAGAATGCTATACAAATGTCTGCTATTACAATTTTAGAATTGAAAGCAAAATTTGGTATGATCGTTACTCTTATAAAATGCCTTATGACAATTTTCATTTTCCTCTCTAAGCTAGTATTCAGGGCGATTGTTTCAGTTCTCCTTATCCCATATTACTCTGTAATATTTTTGCTTTAAAGATTCAAGATTTACTTAAAACATTTTGTTCTGTTTTGTTTGTTAATCCATGGAGCTATTTTTATCTTTAAATGTCTTATAAATGCCTTTTGTTTTTACAGTCATTTCCAGATATGCTTTCCCCCACCCCCAGTATCAAACTCCCTCTTATAACAAAGAAAAACTTTTCAACAAATCCAACCAATATAGTTACACCTGACAGCAGATGAAGCATTCTGTATCCCTAGTCCCTCACTTCTCTGCCAAAAGGAGGGACATAAGTTCACTCTGTCCTCCAGGATCAAAGTTGGTCATTACATTATTCAGAGGTCAGCTTCATAAATTGTGGAAATGTGACGTGTATTGATTCCACATAGAATCTAGAGAAGCAAACCCAAAGTAGAGATAGCTATTGCATCTTTGTGTTTCTACTCTATTTAGGTTTGTTATTTGGAGGAGGTTTGTAGATTTTTATTTCATCAGAATCTTGCTAATCAACTCTTCTTCCTCCCTATTTCTTCAACCATTCCAGTTTTGCCAATTATCTACAATGGGCATTGGTACAAAATATTTATAATTAAAAATGTTAAAACATCTTCAGAATATAAATGGACAACAATTATTTCACACATACTTTGTGGAAATGACCAACAATCGGCTGTTTTTGTGAATGTGTGATTGTGATCCATTATTGAACATGTTCAAAGATTGATTCTCACCTAATCTAGACCTGGTATAGATCCTTGAGGCTGTCTTGTAAATTTCCTAACAAGTCTTTATGTTTCCATCCCTCTCCCAGCCCTAGTGCATCATTCATACTATTAACATAGTCATCTTAGTTATGAATAGCATCCGTCTTGTTACTCCAAATCCTTGTTTGCTCCAAATCCTTCAGTTGCTCCCTATAGCCTGCTCCTTAACTTGGCATTCAAGGCTTTCAGATATTGGATACCCACCCTAGTGCTGTCTCATGTTACTCTCCTCCCTATGGCTTCCTGTCTTATACTATTTGATGCTATGGACAATGCTCACCACCCTCATCCTCATGATGTGTCCTATGACTTCCTGTCCAAGACCCACAGAAGCCCCTTTGCTCATGCTGTTCTGTGTGTCTGGAGTGCCCTACTACTCGTTACAGCCTTGCCTGTTGAAAGCCTGTCCATCCATTAAAACCTTCCAGTTAAAGTGCCTCTTCTCTCATGAAACTTCTCCTGACCGCCAACCCCCTTTTCCTGGTCAATAATGGTCCTTTCCCATTTGAATGTCATGCTACCCTTTGTACCTCTCAGGCACTTACCATGTGTTCTTTTATGCCATACTTAGCAGGATATATACCTTTCCTTCCTGGTAGATTTTAAGTTAGAGAAAGCTAAGAATTCTGGCCTAGCCAAACTTACCATCTCCCTTAGCAATTAGCACGGTGCTTTATACTTGGTTGATGCTTAATGAGTGTTTGTGAAATCATACAATGCAATTGAATTGGATTTGTTCTTCTGGGCCTCATTAAGCTGAAGGAGGAGCAAGGAGGGAAGGTTGCCAAGAGGACAATTTTAGCTTAATGTCAAGAGGAATTCCCTAGCCATCAGGGACTTGCATAAGCATCATGGGCCTCCTCAGCTGGTAGAGTCATGGGCCATCCTCAAGCCAAGACTGGATGATCATGTCTGGGTTGTTGTAAGGGGATTGTTTACTTTAGGGTTATGGATATTCTTCTGAAGTCATGTCCAACTCTGAGAGTCTGTGATTCTGCCAACCAGTAAGAAGTTCAATAATTTGTCTGCCAGTGGCAATTTGGATAAATCTTTTAGGATTATAGATTTAGAGATGAAAGACCTTCTAGGTCTTCTAGTCCAAACTTTTTATTTTATGGTTGAGGAAACTGAGCTCCAGAGAGGTTACATGATGTGTCAAAGGTCACAGAAGTCATAATTTAAGAATTGATCTCAGCCCCAAATCCAGTACTTTTCCCACAGGGCATGTATCTCTATCCAGATTGGCTAAATGTGCAATTAACACAGACACCAAAGCAGGGTTGCCATCTATGTGTGTGCGCCATTACACGTTTGTTACTTGGAGATCCCCTTGTGCTGCTTCCTTAGGAAGGAAGGTAGGAACTGGTGTTTTTGCCTTTCTTTGTATCCTGAGCTCTCCAGTGCCTGGTACCTGGGAAGTACTTAATAAATGCTTTCTGGCTTGACTTCTTTGGGAAACCCCAGGGTTCCATTAGAGGCCATTGGAAAAGTGGAGAATTAATTGTTTCTGACTAAGGTAGGAACCAAAAGGAGGGTGAAGAGAATAACTCAGGATGAGATAAACAGTAGACAGACATGAACCTTTGGTAGAGAAATTAACAGAAGGAGTAACAAAGGCTATAGGGATTCATATTGGGCTGGACCTTGTTAGCTCCCAGGGAGCTACCATATACAATGGAAAAGAAAGGAGAGGAAAGAGGAGAAGAGGGGAGAAAAGGAAGGAAGGAAAGAAGGAAGGAAGGATTGAAGGAGGGAGGGAGAGAGAAGGGACGGGGGTTAGATTGAAAGAAGGGAGGGAGGACAGAAAGAAAAAGAAATAGAAAGAAAAAAAGAAAGAGAAGAAAATAAACCTTGTGGGAAAAGGGGCCTGTGGAGAGGAGAAGGAGGAGGGACAACCGAGCTGAGAGATAGAGATCTATACCCTACCAATGGCTCATGTTTCAAGAAAAGGCATTAGAGCCATTTTTATAGCTGCCTTTCCGTTCATGCAGCTTTGAGCTGGAAAGCTTCCCTTCGTGCTGATTAGCATTCTTATCACTCGGCCCTTTTTTCCTCTTTCTTCTCTCTCTCGGTTTCATGAGCGCTATTATTTTTAAGGAAAGAATTAACTGAGATGGGGAGATGACATGTGCACTATGCTCTTAAAAGATTTCTCAGCCGTGGACTGTGCTAGGGCCAGTTCAGCTGGGGCTGCTGGGGCATGACAGCTTCTCTGGGTCTAGGTCCACAGAGCCCTTTCAAGGGTGTGTGTGTGTGTGTGTGTGTGTGTGTGTGTGTGTGTGTGTGTGCCCAAGAGTGGCAATGGGTGGTGGTGGGTGGGGTATTTTCTTTAAGCGATGTTTAAGCTCAATAACAATAATTATTCACTTGGGAACATGGCTCTGGAGATGGAAGGGGGCTCCCAGAAGCCACTGAGTCCAAGCCCCTCATTTTATAGACAGGGCACCTGAGGCCGTGGGAACTTCAGTGACTTGCCCAACATCATATGGAGGATATACTCAAAGATGAAATTTGAACCCAGGTCCTCCGACTCTAGAGTTAGATAGGGCTTTAAGGCTTACAAAAGTCATTGTCACAGAGGTGGAAGGGACCACAGAGGTCATCAGGCCTACCCCTCTCCCCACCCCCTTTAACAGACAAGGACACTAAGGCACAGAGAGGTCAAATAACGTATTTGATCAAGATCATGTAGATAGTCAGAAACAGACTCAGATCCCAAACTAGGTCCTTTGATATCAAACCCGGTGTTTTCGCCATGCTGTAACCTGTGTTATCTGGTTTGATCCCCATGATAAACCTCTCAGGGAGCTAGGATTATAGACTGAAACCTGGAAGGCACCTCAGAGGTCTTGTGGTCAAATCCCCCAATTTTACAGATGAGCAGGCTGAGGCCCAGAGGGATCATGTGCTTTCCCAAGGTCACACAGGCAGGAAGGGACAAAAGTGGGATCTGAACCCAGATGAAAGAGAAGCCACATGGGTGACATCAAAGACACCTGAAGCATGGGTGAGTTGGCAGCCCTGATCAGAAGTGAACAAGGGAGACTTGGGGCAGCTTTGACCCTCAGACCTGCCTGGGATTTCAGGGCCAGAATTTGAATCTGTTTCTAATGTGCCGATAATGGATCCTCCTTTCTCAGTGGCCACCAGCTGCATGAGCATCTAACTCCCACACTTTTAAAAATATTAATTGAATTCTGCCTGTTTGTCAGGCGCTGGAGATGCAAAGAAAGCTGAAAGCAGCCCCTGTTCTTAAGAAATTTACATTCTAGTGGGGAGAGAACATGTGAATAAATCCAGACATAAATATAAGGTACATGCAGGGTACATGGATGGTAATGTACTAGAAGAGGAAAGTAGCTTCCTGCTAGCATCTGCCTCGAGTAGAAGTTGTTGGTTGAACTGAATCTTGAAGGAAGCCTGGGGTTCTAGGAGGTGGAGGTAAGGAGCGAGGGCTTTCTAGACATGGGGAACAGCCCATGCAAAGGCCCAGAGAAGGGAGATGCAGGATCACGTGAGAGAAACAGCATACTTGAGTAGGCTGTTGTGAGGATAACCAGTTTCATACAAGCCATAGTCTTGAATTAAGCTGAGAAGAGTTGGCTCTAGGAGAACCAGGTACAGCTGGGCAGCTTTCCTAGGCAGGATGCATATTTTTAAGCTGTGGGTTAAGGCTCAAATTAGGAAATGTCATCTGAACTAGGATCTATTCCCTTCTTAAAGGGTACAGGCACACTGTCTTTTATCTGGGGTATGTATTTATTCTTGTAGCCCATCCTGTGAGATAGTGTCTTTGTGGGCCTAGGATCGGGAACCTCCTTATGAGGCCTGCTTTGCTGATCCAGCTGTTTCTGAGCAGAGAGAAAAGAGGAGTGAAGGGAGCAAGCTTCAGTCTGTAAAGCTTCAAGCAGGCACATCTAGCAGCCATAATGAAAAACACAGGAAGACATTATAGGAGAGCAGCCTCCAGAGTCCTGCTGAGGGATGCAGAGCAACAGTCAGATATGAGCTCCTATTGCCATACAGCCACGAGAAGGTCAGAGGGAGGCTACCAACATCTGTCTGCAGCTGATTCCAATAAGGCCACATCTGCAGGATGGGCTCGGTGGTGGGGAGATCCTTTTAAAAGTGAGTCAGGGAAACTGAGGGCATGGAGAAAGGCAGTGAGAATGATGAAGTGACTGGAGGGGCTGGATTTATGGGGAAACATTAAAAGGACTAAAGGCCCTGTGCTTTGCTCAGCTAAGTAAAGATGAAAAGAAAGGCTCCAGCCACAGAGGAAGAGAGGAATGATTGGCTTGGGACAAGGCTTTGCAATGTAAAGAAATAAGCAAAATGAAGAAGAATGCCACTTAAAGGGAAGGAAGAATCATAGACATGCAATTCCACTAATGCAGATAACAGTCTTCTGGGGGAAGTGTTGGGAGGATCATTTTACAAGATCCTTTAAATAACGGGGTGGGGAGGGTATTTCTAATCTAACGTCAGGCTGAGGCACATACTGGCAGTATCAGTTAGCTAAGATGGTATCATCCACATTGAAGACACTGGGGAACTACTTTTGAGAGAATCCTAAGGACTGGAGCACACATAGATGTTTTTTGTTAGCCTGAAATAGGCTTGAGCTTGAGAGGAACCTTTATCCATTGGCTTTGTAGCTGGAGCTGTTGGCACTTTAGAGTTGGCCTGAGACAACACCCACTATGGCTTTTGCTACATTTGGGTCTGAGGGAGACAGATGTCTCCATTCACAGTTAGTAAGATCGTGTGGTTAATGGGAAAGGTCTTAGGTCCTCCTTTACTTCCCCCAGCCCCTATCCCAATATAGTTCTAGAGAAACAGGTCTTGGTGCTTGGCCTTACTGTTTGTTTTTTCTTATTCTAGGTGCCAGTCATGGAGTCTCCAAACTAGGCTAGGAGCAAAAACCACAGGGATCCATGAGTCTCAGGAATTCAGACCAGTCAGTCCATGGTAATACCCTGAGGAACAAAGCCAAGTGATGCCAGATTTGGATTGGAACTTGGGGGAACCAATTCTATGTAGGAACTGAGTTAAATTCCCTCCCTTCTCCTTCCCTTCCCGCCCCCCCCCCCCCCAGAATGAGGTGGTATAAATAGAATTATGCCCCTGGAGTGATGGGACTAATATCTTTGAAATAAATATTCCTTTGTAGAAGCTATCTGACGATAAGTGGTTAAATGGAACCTGGATGATAGTTATTGTCCCCAACCTAAAAAATGGGAGAAACACAGCTAAACAAGGCCAGAGCCAATGGCAGTAGAGGAAGAGACACCTGCAAATCCTCCAAGATACCCTGGGGCCCTGAGGAGCAGATGTAGTAGGCCTGACCTTGGGAGAGGGAGCCAGAGAACTCTTGTTATGCTAATAAAAACACAAGTCATCAGATGAACAGGATCTATTATCAACTAGACAGCCCGATACTCATTTGCCAACTTGAATTATCCATTTTGGTTATTACCCAAAAAGTAGGGAGCTTTAGGGCTGATGCCACAGGTATAACTAGAACTAAGACTTCAGAGTTGCCAGTATATGCCTGTGGTCCAATATGGTTTTCTGGGCCTTCCCTTTCTGACAACAGGCTTATTTCTAGACATGTCTCCTTCTTTTGCTTGGGATCATCTATCTGAAAACCTGACCCTCTTCTGGACTCTCCCACTCACTACATCTAGAATTTTTCTTGCTGCATGAATTTTTTTTCATTTTCCTAGTTAATTGATATCTATTTGCCTGTGATTTTAGAGGTAGGAAACTAATCAGAAGTGTCTGTTGGTGACCCTGTCCTCTGTAAAACATCTGACCCTCTTCCACGGGGGGAACAGTCTGTCATGGAAATGGGGTGAGGAAGGTTGACTGAAGTATATACCCTTGGAGAGGATGAAAGCCTGGGATAACCTTGGTATCAAGTCTAGAAAGTTCCTCTCACTTGATCATGAATGCCCTCCCTCTTTTCATCATGGCCTTAAAAATATCTCATCCAAAACATACACTGGCTCACTCCTGTTAGCAAAGTCAAGTCCCTCACTAGATTGCCCCTCCCCCAAAGATATTACCATGGAAATGTGGGGGAAGGGGCATTATGGTAAGCAAGCATTACCCACGCTTCCTCTAGTTTCCTTCAGCTTTTTTTTTTCAACCTAGACAGCACTTGCTTCTAAAGTGAAGCCACAAGAGGGTTGGAAACAGAAATTATGGCTGTGTTGGGATCCATGTTTTTCCTGCCAAGCCTGGTAGGGAGCTTTCCTTCAATGAAAGCAGGATATGGAGAAAGTAAGCCTGGAAATGGAAACAAGATGCTGCCCAGATCAGAGAGACACTGATTGGTAAGGCCAGATGCTGTTCAGGCCAGAGGAATAGAGAGCTGACCAAGGACGTGCTTCTGTGGTGGCTGGTGAGGGCAAAAGCTAGCCCACAGCTCATC
This sequence comes from Notamacropus eugenii, assembly GCF_028372415.1. Taxonomy (NCBI): domain Eukaryota; kingdom Metazoa; phylum Chordata; class Mammalia; order Diprotodontia; family Macropodidae; genus Notamacropus; species Notamacropus eugenii. The sequence continues at coordinate 244,224,448 of NC_092872.1, forward strand.
TCCCCTTAGCAGCAGTGTTCTTGGGGAGGCCTCCGATCCAAAGATTTTTCTCCTTTTTCTCTCAGACTGGTGGGGAGGAGAGACCCTTGGACTACAAGACATATTGTAGTCAGCCATACCTTGTTTTTAAAACTTATCCGTGTTTTTGCTCTATTGGATACTGTTATTAAAGCACATATCCATTAGCTGCCATATGATTTATGTTTAAGGTTACTCTGTATGTGGTTTGGGATTGAGAGAGGGGAAGCTGATCCAATAGGAGAAGAGATTATTCTCAGCTTGGACTGGCATGGTGGTGAGCCAATCAGAGAGGAAACTTTCTGCACACCAGGTCATCTGGAGTATATTTATGCTTGTTTGAATGTGCATGAACCCAGAGAGACCACTGAGGGGGGCATTGGTACTGGATCTGTGCCAGGGCACCTTTTTGGCATTGCTATTTCCCCCTGGCATTTCCTGGCATTAGTGGGCTCCTAGCACCACGTATTCAGTATCCCATGCTTAATCTCCATAACATGTGGAAGTATAATGACATCACTTATGCACATGGAAGAGTTTACCATGGCAAGGAGAATAGCTACTTCTTCATGTGAGATACGGTTGAAGGAAGAGATGGTAAAAGAAATCATCCAAGTGATAGAAGAGGATTAAGAGAGGAGGAATGACATCAGTGTTTTCAGTAAAATATAAGTTGAGGTTCTCAGCTGAGAGCGTGGGGGAAAGGAGAGTCATAGGAAGTTTGAAAAGGTTTAGATCTGCTGTAGCGAGTGGGATAGTGAGCTATTTTTTGTTGTTGTTCAGTTATACCCAGTATTGCCCCACCCTTCCTGACCCCATATGGAGTTTTCTTGGCAAAGATACTGGGATGGTTTACCATTTCTTCTCCAGCTCATTTTACAGGTGAGGAAACTGAGATAAACAGGGTGAAGTGATTTGCCCCGAGTCACAGAGGTAGCAAATGTCTGAGGTCAGATTTGAACTCAGGAACACGAGTCTTCCTGACTCCAGGACTGGGACTCTATCCTCTGTCCCACCTCGCTGGTGAAATGTAAAAGGATTGCCTTGCCATATCTGGGGCTCAGCTGACCAAAAATGAAACTTACCATTTGCATCCCCCATTAGTGATTGGTCTCATAGACTGATAACATGAGACTTCTATATTAACATGTTATTTTAAAAATGTAAGTGAAGAAATCATGGCTCCATCAATGCATCAAGGAGAGCAACATGCAGACTTTGACATGTGAGAAACATCATGAAACATCATAATTTTCTAGACAAAATAGAACTGGCTTGATTGGTGCAGCCAATGTCCTTTCATGCAGATTAGTTCTCTCTCAACCCAGCAATCATTTAAATGCCGTGCAATGAGGATGCAAAGACAATAATGAAACAGTCTACGCGCTCAAGTAGTGTTCATTTTACTTGAGGGAAGCAACATGTACCCAGATAGTTAAGTAACAAATATATACAAAAAGTCATTTAGCGGGGTGAAGGTGGGGGTGGGGGTGGAGAAGAATAGATCATTAAAAACTGAAGGGGTGGGAAAACCAGGAAAGGCTTGCTCTAGGAGACTAAAAACAAGAGATTGATTCTTTAACAACAAACTTCCTATCGATTTTGTGATTTTTTTTAAATCAGAAAAAAATTTTTTTTAATCTCTCTATTCTCTGTCATATATAACTAGTGAGCCTCAGGAAACGTTATATCTTTTTTTTTAATTGTCTTGCATTTCTGAGAGGAAATAAAATCTCCGTTAAAGATTTGGTACTACTTTTTGGTCAGGATTCCTTCCAAGTTCTCAAAATCCTGAAGAATTTCCTGTTACAAAAATAAAGAGCTCGTTCAGCTCTGTGAGCTCACTGCAAACTTTTAATTATGGCAGTCTCTCCAGTGCGGATCACTGTTGGAGAATTGCTTAGACTTGGCCGAAAAGCATTTTTTATCAATAAAACAAATGCACAGAAATATTTTTGCTGAGCTTGTTACAATCACAGGGTTTGTGGGGGTTGGGGGTTGGGAAGGGGAGCCAGATATCTGACACAAAGCAAGCTCCCCACATTTTTCAAGAGCAGCATACTTAGAAGTCCCCTTTCCCCCACCCCCACTCCTCAAGGAGGAGTGAATCAAAATGGTTTCAGTCCCAGGGTAATCCGAAGACTGCAAAACACAAGCTGTGGTGGAGGTCTGCATCAACTTGTGCTACGTCTGTGATCATGGCACAGTGTCCAAAAGTAAGGAGAGCAGTTCTCTGGGTGGCAGACGGTGAGCGTGATGAGCCAGAAAATAGGGAGAACAGGGGCGCCCAATTCTCCTATTTTGCCCAAAGAAGATCCAACACATCAGCGCTGATACTTCTGAGCTTTGGTCACTGATATGATTTGGAAGTGACCTTAGAGGCTCCCTAGCTCACAATCTCATCTACAATCCCTTCAATAGTGCCTCTGCTCAAATGGCAATAGTAATATCTCCCATTGATTTTGTACTTCTCCCCTTTTCAATTTCTGGGCCCTATTCATTATTTTGCAAAATCTATTGAAAATATGTGTGTGTGTGCACATATAGAGAAACAGGGGCTAGACTATGATTTCATTGACTGAAGGAATTTATAGGTGAGGAAAACCCTCTCTACTAATGCATATCTGCACCTTCTCTATAGCTTATAGAGAGGTGTCTACACCATTAAGAAATGTAGTAACTTGCCCAGGGTTACACAGCCAGTATGTGTCACAACTGGGACTTGAGTTCAAATCTTCCTGGCTTCACGATTAGTTCTCTATCCACTATATCACAATGTATACATATTGCCTATGTGTGTAAAGCAGGTTTGTGCATTTATTTTAATATATACTTATGCATGAACTCCATGGAATTGCATATCATAGTGTGGATAAGAAGTATTTGTCATCCATTTGGCTTTTCCTGTGTGGATAGTTAGGGGGAGGAAAATGAATTGGATTGTCTTTGAGAAACTGCAGAGCTTTTCCATGGCCTTGAGGCTGTCCTGGAAAAAGAAAGCCCATATTTTTACAGAGTGTGTGTGCTGTTCCAATTCTACATACATGTCCATGTGGGTTGCCTAAACTGACCTCATCATCAATTTCTTATGAGGTTATTTTAACTGGACTTATGAAGAGGTGATGGTAAAAATAAAGAACTATAATGTTGTCTTGGACAGTAGACCTTAAATTACCATAATTTCTCAATTTTATGACAAATATTAGAAAAAATACTTTAAAGTCTATGATAAGCTTGTCATAGTGGTTTGAGTGATAAAGGGTACCCATACCTTATATGCATCATGGAGAGTTTGAAATTCCCTGAAGATTTTGTTGGTGTTGACAGGAAAGTGGTCATTATGACTTTGAAATGTTACTGAAGTATCACCACTATGTGGAACTAATTTCAATCTTCTCAAAATTTTAGCAGAATACTGTACACTGGGCCTCAATACTGTCATGCTTTGACCATTCATACAAACTGTGTTGAGCCTCACAAGAGAATACAGACAAAGTGTTCCTGGTGAACATGATAGGAACCCTGACCTTACAATCTTTGGACTGGATCCTGATGTATTTGACTTGGGGGGGGGGGGGGATTCTCCAGTGCCAACAGAGAAGAAGGATAGGCTGAAGTGGAAACCCAGCAAGAGAACAGGTGTGTTCTCTTTTGCATGAGTGGGCTCTGGGATGCGCTTGAGATACAACCCTTAGATCCAGCTCTCCAGCTCCTGAACATTCTGAGAAATGTCTAAGAAGGCTTCTACACACTGGAAGACCTCAGACGTTATCTTAGGGAAATGATACTGGTTATAGGCATCATCACAAATTCTAGAAGGTCTCATGCATTGCCCACACTGGTGGTGCCCAAAAAATAAAAGTATGTCTCTTCCTGCTACAGAGTCACAAACTAATTAGGAGAGTATCATGCAAATATCCCAGGCTTGGATTGGAACTAGGGTTATATTCTTACCTCCAAAATTCTTCTAATGATGTTAAATGTTTGAGACATGGAACACTGCAGTCCCTGAAGAGTAAAAGAAAATCCCCCAATAGAGAGGTGCATGGTATGAGCAGGTTCAAACACATTACAAATAAGTTAGTGAAGGAGAGTATGTATATACAGAAAGTCATCAAAGACACATACCACCAGAGAGAAAAAGTTCCTATCCTTCAGTGAGGGTGAGGGATAGCTAGTGGACAATCCGCATATGCCATTGGCATCTACAGAATTTTAGGGGAGCTTTAGGACAGCTCCCAGCATGTTGTGTGTACTCTCAGTGGCAAAATTAAAGACAGGCATGGGCAAGGCTCATACACCATAAGAAGGCATGTTTGGGTGTGTAATCTATACCATTAAAAAACAACCTTATGAAGTAGATACTGCAAATATTGTTGTCCCCATCACACAGATACAAAAATGGAGGTTAAAAGGGGTGAAGTTACTTGCCCAATGTCATACAAGTAAGTTAACATTGGACACAGGATTTCAATCCACCTCTTGGATCCAACTCTTTTCCCGTAATACCACATTGTTTCTGTAATTTTCTATCAGGGCTCACAGTGCCCAAACTCAAATAGCCAGACAGTAGCTTTGGGGATTTTATAAATTGTTCATGTAAATGATGAAAAGGGAATCTGAATGATTCCAGGAACCTCTTATCTCTGCTTGCTGGCTCATAGGTGAAAGGAGCACAAAAGTTATTGACATCAACTGGCTGCTCACTACCGAGGATGAAAAATTAGTGACTTCAGGCCAATGAGGAGGCATCATGTCGTAACTGATTCTTATAGGCTCCTCTGTTATCAGCTTCCACAAGGCCAAGGACTGCATAGCCTTTAAAAAGAAGACCAGCATGACACTCAGAGGTCCTGTGGCTGTCAGTTTTCTGCTGTAGATAACTTTTCTTCCCCTGAAGAAAGAATTTATTACTTGTTTTTTATACGGTAAAAGCAGCAGAAACAATATTGACTCAAGAATCCTGTGGAGAGGAAAAATCTCATTTGGATTCATATGTAAGGAAACGCTTTCATAGCCTTCTTACTTGAATGTGTAACAACAATGGTTCATGGGTTTTTAGGTCTTGATGATTTTAGAGCCTTTTATTTACATTTGTTGGAAGTGTAGACGCTATTCATGGGCCCAGTCGCATTCCAATAAACACAGAAACTTTGAATTGTTCCATTTCCAATTCAATCAGTTAACCTCCCTAGGCAACCCATTCCCTGGGACTCACCACATCCATGCCAAGCTTAGTACAGATACTTTATCTAGCCCTCTGAAGCCCCAAATCAAGAGATCCACCCACCTTCCATGATGGCACCCAAATTCTACCACAACTGGCACTCACATAGATTCTTAAACACTCAAGTGTTTAAGGGCCTAGAGGGCCCAAAGTCTCCCAGGGCATCCTGGGTCATCTCCAATCATCCTGATGAATATCTGGTCACTGGATTCAGACGGCTCTGGAGAAGTGAGGTTAGTGACCTGTACAGCCCTCCCTCACTCAAAACAAAGTCAAGTGCAAGTCAAGTCATCATTTTTCTGATGGCATGGTCTTCTTTGGCAACAAAGGATGAACACAAACACAAAACCCCACAACAAAACTGGTCGGGAAAGTCATCTTCATTTTACAAATGAGGACTTTGAGACTCTCAGAAGGATATTGATTTACCCAAGGCTCACAGCCAGTAAGTAGTAGAGCTGGGACCAGAACCTACATCCTCTGACCCCTAACACAATATACTCTCTCTGACACCATGCTTCCTTCCTTTCAGCACTTCTAGAGTTAGCTGTCATTCACTTCATATGACTTATTAATGTATTTATGGCTGTGTAAGCACAGAACCAGTGACACATATGGTTTGGTCATAAACTTTTTTTGTCATTCTCCTAATATAGCAACACAAAATGATTTCAAGGATAAGGAAAACCTTTTGTCAACATTCCATTGAAATAGTTTGTACTTCCTTGATTTGAGTAGGTTGGCTAAATGAACAGTAGTCTGGTTGGGACACAGAAACTAGACTGGGTTCCTGGGCATACCAGGTGATCAGAAAATATTCCAGTAGAAGGGGATAGAAGGAAATTAGGACAAGTGGACAGATCATTGGCAGAACATGTCAATAGAAAATCTGCAGAAATCCAAGGAGGTCAGTAGTCAACATAGTATGGAATTGAAAGGGATAGACGAGTCAGAATGACCTGGACTTGAATATTGCTTCTGATGCTTAATATAGCTGTCATTTAACTTCTTTGAATATCAGTTTCTTTGTCTAAAAATGGAAGTAATACTAACTATAACAATAATAATGGGCAACTAGGTGACATAGTAGATAGAGTGTAGGGCCTGGAGTCAGGATGACTCATATTCCTGAGTTCAAACACAGTTTCAGACATAATTCCTAGCTGTGTGACCCTGGGCAGGTCACTGAACCCTATTTGCCTCAGTTTCCTCATCTGTAAAATGAGCTAGAGCAGGAAATGGCAAACCATTCCAATATCTTTGCTAAGAAAACCCCAAATGGGGGCACAAAACATCAGATATGACTGAAAAATGACTGTAACAGCAATAGGATGTCTTGAATAGAGGTCTTTTTTCCTTTGACTCGCCCCTTAACATTCATTTTCAAAGGAGATCAAAATGAATCTTTGGATTGAGAAAACGAGGGTAAAAGGGGAGGATCATATCTAGATAGCTCTGGGCAATTTATCAGGGGTCAGGAAAGCATTTTTAGTATCTACTATGCATGAGGCACTGTGCTAAGTGTTTTACAAATGTTATCTCATTTGATCCTCACACCAGCCCTGGAAAGTAGGTGCTGCTATGTCCCCATTTTACAGCTCAGGAAACTGAGACAAACAGAGGTCAAGTGAATTGCCCAGGGTCACACAGCTAGTAAATGTCTGAAGCCAGATTTGAACTGAGATCTTCTGACCCCAGATCTAATGTTCTAGCTATTGCAAGAAAGCACTGTTAGAAGGGTTTGGCTATCAGGCTTTGAGCAGCAGTTATAAAGACTTTCTAACCTTAAGTCAAAAAGATTTGGAATAGAGACATTGCCTTTAGTGAACGAGAAGTTGTAAAGATGACCCAGTGCAGGTCCTATTCAGCCAGCTGGTTGCTCTGTCTTCAAAAAGAGCTTGACCAAAAGGGAGAGAACTCTCTTTCTACCAAGGAATTGTCTATTATAACAGAGCCTCTGAGAAATGACAGACTTTTATAGGAAAGAAAAAAATAGCTTTTTCCTGAATCCTGGGGAAGATAACTAGGGACCCAGAGTAAGAAGAGCCCATGAGCTACATGCTATCTGTCACATAACCTTAGGGATATCAGGAAAGAACTTTGTGAAGTGCCCTACCTCCTCACCTGCATCTCTTAGAATCCCTGATTTCCTTTAATATTCCTATCAAATGTCACCTTCTATATCAAGCCTTTCTAGGTCCAATGTCTTCCCTCTATCCCTCATAAATATGAGTCATGAGTGGGTGCAGAGAATAAAAAGTTTCCCTTGAGCTTTTCTTTCATCATCCTCTTGGCCTTCTCAGACAGGAAAGGTCAGAGCTCCCTTGCTCTAATGGGGTAAGAAAAGGACCCCGTTAATGGCTTGGGGTGAGGCCAGCTGAGGGGGATGAGGGATTTGATCACTATCACATTAGGACCCTCTAAGACCTTCAGTATGTCCCCAAGGCATCTAGAGTTTGAAGACCTTTTCTTATAGTTTATAAAGTGTCCTTTTAAAAAAAAAATCTATTAAAAATTTGTGTTTTAAAAAAATTACAATTTCACATAGCTGAATCCAGCCCCTAGACCTGAGAGGAAACTGACTGAAACTATGAGCAAAAGTATCCAGCATGGAAGAGCTCTGGAACTTGGGAGTCCTTCAGGGACAGACTCTAGTTAACAAGTCCCCAAAATGAGCTTCTGTGGACTTTGTACAGAAATAGAGAGCTTCAGTAGGAAGTTTAGGAGACACCTGGCAAACTTTGATAGGTCAGGACGTAGGGCTTGTCTCGCATGGAGGGGTCACGGATACAGTCTTTGCCTCATGGGGATTACCACCATTCCTCCAGTCCCCCAGGTTCACGACCTTGGTGTCCTCTGTAACTCCACTCTCACTCACCCCATAGATCTAGGCATCTCCACAGTATCCCTTACATAGGCATCCTCCTCCCCACTCATACAACCTCCACCCTTGTTTTGGCCCTCACCAGCCCTGCCTGAATTATTGCAATGAATGTCATTAGGTCTCCTCATCTCCCAGTCTTTCACTCCATCCCTCACCTTCACACACAGCCACTAACCTGATAGTCCTAAAGCAAAGATCTAATCATGTTGTCCCCCTGCACAATAAATTCCAGTGACTTTCTTTTTACTCCAGCATCGAATATAAGCTCCTCTTTTTGGCTCTTAGACCCTTTAACTCATTTTCCTCTTATCATTCTAGCCTTCTCAGGCTTTATTCCATTTGCATTCTGCTATTTAGTCACATTGCCCGATTCCCTGTCTCCCCTGTATTGAGCCTCCCGTATCTATACCTTTGAAATGACTACCCCCAGGCCTCCACTGGCCTTCCTTCTCACTCCCTTAGGGAGATCAAGCACTACTACCTTGAAGCTTATCCTTCTCCTCCTGTAGCTGCTGACTAGACATTCAGGTGGCATGTCAGCATCGTGGCAATCAGAACCTTAAAGGGTGCAGCAAATTGCCAGGTTGAGTACTTCAGGCATCTTAGGACAAGGCTTGGCAGATCCTGTTCACTAAGGTGGCAGAATCATGTGACAAGTACAAGACCCAGAGTCACTTAAAGGGGGCAGTGCCCATCGACAAAGGAAGAACTAATTGCCAGTTATGACCACACAGGGCAAGGGAGAAAACTCTAAGAATTTAAGCTCCCTGAGGGCAAGGGCTAGATTTTATTTTGCCTTTGTATCTGCAGCTCTCATCAGAATTTTCTGCACATAGTAGGCCCATAATTAATGTTTGTTAATTAGATCATTTTCGGCCTTGTGGCTATCTTTCCTTCCCATGGACCTATTAAGGCCATGCCCTGAGGGAGTTTTATAGATCCAGCCCTGGTGCCGGGCCAGTGGAGTATCCTGGTGACTGCTATTTCACTCTGTCTAACCAGTTGGGACCTACTATGTTCTTCCACCCCAGCTATTTTGCTTCTTACTACACATCAACCTCCTTCACTCCCCCAAATGCATGCCCACTCCACCTTGTGACATGAGAACTTCCATAAAACCAAGACCTTCACTCTTTCTGGAATTGGTGTGTTAATGGACTGTCCGATCATATTCTGGTGACTTGCCAGACCAAAACATCTTTCTGGGCTTATTGCCCTTATTAGAATGTAAGCCCTTTGAGGCAGGGATTGTATCATTTATGACTTTGTATTCCCTTTGCTTGGCACTGGGCCTAGCACATAATAAACACTTGAAAAGTAATGCTTTTTTAAATTTACTCATTCATTTAATTGAATTGAGTACTGGGGGAAACACCTGGGGCAGGGTGATAGGTAGAGACCAGGAGCACCTGAAGCCTGAGTCAGCTGCCAAGAATCATCCAGCCAAGGTTGAGAACCCTGGCAGAGAAACTGGGGAAATGCTATCAGGTCAGTTTCCTCTTGAAGTCAGGCATCAGTCTCTTTTACTTTACTTTGTTCTGTTTTGCGGGTTTTTGGCGGGGGTACCACCAGTTTTCTGCCCTGTTCTACTGTCTGCTGATGGCCATCAGGTCTGGCTCCTATAGAAGTTATGGGATGCATAGCCTATTGTCCATATCGGGGTTTGTTGAACAGTGGTGGGGCAGATGGTCCATCCATAGAAATCCTAGTAGTGAACAGTAGAAGGAGAAAGCTATAACAAGAGGGTAGAAAGTTAGGAAAGGATAGTGTCAGATGACTTGGTAAGACCTAGCAAAGGTCAGCATCAAGGTCTGATGGAAGGCAACAGGGTTTGGGGGGTGGGAAGGGTATGGGGAGGATGAAAATGAGGGCAGGACAAGGTGTCCCAGCAGGATGGTATTACATCAGGGTAGTTTGGCGGCAGGAAGTAGTTGGAGGTCCAGGCAGGCAGCAGGCAGTTGGCATTAGGGAAGTTTGGCATCAGGTTATGGAATCTCAGCCACAGAGACTGTGGTTCAGGGCAAAGCTCCAGTCTCTGGGAAGACTGGCACGAACAAGGCAGGATCTAAGTCTTGGAGGACCTGGGGTACATAGCAGGCTACCAAGACAAGGACCCCATTAATGGCTTGGAGTGAGGCCAACTGAGGGGGATGAGGGATTTGATCACTATCGCATTAGGACCCTCTAAGACCTTCAGTAGGTCCCCAAGGCATCTAGAGTTTGAAGACCTTTTCTTGTAGTTTATAAAGTGTCCTTTTTTTAAAAAAAAAAATCTATTAAAAATGTATATTTTAAAAAATTACAGTTTCACAATAATGGAAACCAGATTTGTTCTATTATTGTATTTACGATTTGCCTTAACAATGTAATTTATAGTTTAAGATTTAAACATAAAAACAGGTCATTAATATGGCCCTATTTTTATTTTTGAAAGTAACAGGGACTTGTAAAATTCTAAAAAAGAAAAACTGCATTTGGAAAATGTAAAAACTCTATTAAATTAAACATAACTCATAAAATCTCAGAAAAGGAATTTGGGGAAAAAATCTAACAACGGCTCAAAATTCTTAACCAGTTAATGTATTTTACCCGTGTAACACTTACTTAATGGTTTTATATATTAACAATTAATTAAGAGAACCAAAGATTTAAGAGGGGGTACAAAAGAAGAAAAATGCAATTTTAAAAGAATTGCATTAAGCTAGGAATCTTATTATATAAAGTCACACAAATGCTCATTAGTGAATCTATACAATTCGGTAAAATCATAGTCTAGATGCACATAAGTATTGATAACTCTTTCTCCACATATTTCCAATGTGTGAAAATGTTTTTCAACATTTCCATCTCATCTTTTAGATGTGTTAGGTAGCCTTAATTGTGAGAACTTAAGTACTCCAGTCCAGAGGGATTAAGCCAGAATCCTGGTCAAGACCTGCTAGTCAGGCGTTCTCAGAAGGTGCCAGAAAGATGAGTGGAAGCAACCAATGGAGGGGTCAGATACAAAGGCAACCTTACCCCAAGGGTCATTAACAGAAGGACTGCAAAGTAAGCCTGCTGATTTCAGGTCAATAATGGAATGCAGGACAGACTTCAGACATTATTGAAGTCTTTCTGTGCATCTGCCTACACCTTGTAGAATTAGTACCTAGGCTGTTTAGCGATCCATGCACCTATGTCCCAAAAGTCGTAGTACAGTTTTAAGCTTTAATAGCTTAAATGGAATTTACTAAGTACTAAGACTTTAGGGATATACTTTGTAATTCAATGGCTGAATCCTATAATTAAACAGAAATTTGAATGTAGAGCAGGGTTTTCAAGAAAATTTGTCTTACTCTTAACAATCGCTTGACTTCCTTGGGGGGGCCCCTAGGCCAATTTATTAAGCCACCTCTCCACTTGATGCTGTTACGCCATTTATGGATACATGAGTCTTTACATGTCTCCAGGTAGGAGCTAGATTGGTCCCAGAGCCTGGAACAGAGCTAAATCTGTGATCCCAGCAGAAAATATTTGGTATGGGAGTGGGGTAGGGGATGAGTTAGAAAATGAATAAGCAAAGTCTTCAAGCTGGTGATTACATACAAGAACTGACACCTGGGAAAGACATAAACTTATTTTGCTTTCTTAATGAGGTGGAACCTTCCATTTTTAGTTATAACGGATGGCCTAGAAATCTGAGCTCTGGGATTTACACCAATAAAGTTAGATCCTCCAAATTACTTTCTTTTTTTCATTATGCCCTTACAGAGTTTACTCTTGAGAATAGCCTGTAGCTCCTATTGAGGTATCCATAAATGTGGGTAAAAAGGTCCCCCCTAGATCTCACCTAAGCATTCAAGATACTAATGCATTTGTTACACATATGATAACCTTTATTTCGCCTCATAGAAAATGAATAAGATAGAAATGACTCATAGGACCTCATAGAAATGACTCATAGACCCATAACCTGGGTCCCTATGAAAACAGAATATAGACATAGGTCTATATTCTGCTGGATCCCACTTCCTACAAGGATCTAAAAAAGTCTAGATTCATTTGCATTTTACTGTTTGGACTCTCCTCAGAAAGGATCTAAAGTTGGGGTTGCTAGGCAAGCAACACCCTCGCGTTCCCTTTCACCCTACAGAGCCATATACATTTAGGCCTATGGTATTACTCTGAAGGCTTGGACTCTCCCAGAAGGAAAATGTGCTTGGGACTACTAGAGAGGCAACTACCCCTCTACCCCATTGGACTTATCTAAATAACTCACTATAATAGCAAAGTGTAAAATCTAGGTCCCTTGTTCCTCCATGTCATGACTTTATTCCCTTCTTGTATATTTTCTCGCACTAGGGATTACATTCACAGTCTTCTTCTCCCATGAAAAACTTGTGCTTCTTAGGAAACTCCTTTTCTGTTGATAAAAGGCCAGATCACTGAACCGCCAAACTTGAATCAACCATTAAGCAAACTTCAAGGTTAGCACTACCCAGGAGATCTCACTTCCATATCCCATCAACTATGAAGTTATTGTCCAAGAAAAACATTGTTCAGGAGCACCGTGCTTAGGCACATGTTGGGCTCTGCCATATGCCTCTGCTTTAAGACAATCAATAACTATCCTTGACCCTCTCCTATGCTCATTCACCTGCTACACCCTTGGGATCTTTCTAGATTTAAGACAGAAAAGGAAAAAGAAGGGAAAGGCTGAATCATTTATAAAAGTTCCTTTTTATAGATCAGAACAAATGGTGGATCCTTCCAACAGAATCCATCCTTCCAAGAATCTCAGCTAGCCAGTTCATCTTGGGGGCAGCCTCCATTAGTGAAACATATCCTCTGGGAAGCAATACAGGCAGCTGCAGACAAACTAATTCATCTTAGGGGCAGCCCCAGTCATTGAGACACTCAAAAGATGTTTTTAGTCCTCTCAATAAGAAGTCAATTTGTATGTCCACACATTGCATAAGGAGAGGCTTTCAATAGTACTCAGGAAAGACTGGCTAACCAGTAAGCTCATCAAATTGATCAGAGATTTGGATGATCGCCTACATAGTTACCAAGTCACAGATTCCAGCACAGGAGTTATTCCTTCCGCATTGTAGGAGCTGGTACGGAGGTGCCCCCCGATCTGGAAAATCCACATACAATTTTTTGGCCCACCCTTTGTATCAGAGAAGTCTGAATTTTTTTCTTTTTCTTTTGTGGGGTTTTTACAGTATCTCACTGTAAAATTTGGGTTGTTATTTAATCATAGGATCTGCATTGTCTGCTGGCCTTGGTGTGCTGTCTGCGGCTTTGGCAAAACTCCCCCAAATTCTCATTTAATTTCTCATGCCGACCCTTGATATATGGAAATCCAAGATGGGGAAAGTCCTGAAGTGGAAGGGATGATTGTATATGCATTTGTGAACAAGTTCAACAGGAGGAAGGATAAATGGTTACATCATAATGCAAGGGGTCCCAAAAGTTTAATGAAGTTTTAACCTATTAAAGCTATTACATGAAAAAATACAAGATGATTTCTAAGGATATGTTAGGAAGAGATCATTAATATCCAGGGTGTCTCAAAAGTCTTAACCCAGTATTAATACATAAAAACTTAGAAGTGTGGGCTCATCTATTTTTGTCAGTAATATTCAAAGCTTTTCAAAAGCACCACCACCAAAATGCAGAATTTGGGAGTTGAGGGATCTCAATGGTCAACAAGCCCAATTCATACACAAAAAGGAACCCACCTCCTCTCTAGGCAGAATAGTTCCTTTTTACTGGTGATTTTGCAGTATCTAGGTTAGGACCCAGATCTGCTGGAAAGGCCCAGTGAAGTAACATATTCAGGCACCACAGTATGGTTGTATGGGTGAGGAAAGGGTGAGGAGGTATCCTAAGAGTTGCTGACTGACTAGTTTTTGAAATATATAAGGGTATGTGCCTCTACATTCTGGTTGAAACTCCTCAGCTGTTTTTAATGTGGGTTAATGAAAGACACCCCTAGAGGCAATCAGAAGGAGCCAACCCTTCCTATTTTGAAAATGAAAACAAAGCCAGAAAGGGAACAGAGATGGAAGAAAACAGAAACTTTGTCACCCATCTGGGAGGTCTGTCTCTACATCTTATGCACCCAAGCCTAGGTCCCAGACCAGCAAGGGGAGGAAGGATAAAAGCCAGTGTTTTATATTTTCTTCCCTGAGGAAGGAGAGCAAGCCTCTTTCTTATTTGATAAACACAAATATAGAACAGGACAAATACGGACCTATTTAAAGGCTCGCCTGGCTGGTTTTCCCATCTCTCCTCCCTTTCCTCACCTTTTCCTCCCTGATTCCCCAAGCAGCACTTTGTCCCCTGGCTTCCACCTACCATCAAGGCACAATTAAGCAAAAGAAAGCAAACACTCCTGTTTCAACTACTAGATTCCATCCCTTCTCTCGCCTTCCCTGTCCCCCTCCCCCATCACAGCATCTCTCTGCAAATCAAGCTGGAGAACAGGAAAGGTCATCCACTGGCATGTTGACTTAGAGAAGAATTTTGAAAAATGAAATGAAAACCCATAATTTTGAGTAAGCTGAACATAACAGACCAATGGTTTATTGAGTCTTTCTCCAGAACCCAGTGGATGAAGGGAATGTTCAGTTCCTTCCTGGCTTTCACCATGGCACTGAAAATAAGAACAAATAGGATAAATTTCTTATTTCACTTTGTGTTTGTGTCCTTTCATCTCCTGAGGACAAGGACCCGGTCCTTAACCTTTTTTTATATCAGGAGAAGTCTATGGCCTCCTTCTCCAAATGCTATTTTTAAAAGCATATTATATAAAAGAAACTAATTATGTTGGAATATTTTTCCCATCCAATTTCATGAGCTTCCTGAAATTTATTTATAGATCCTTCAGCAGTAGTGGGCTGGAACCAGCTTGGGCTCCCAATTGTTAAATTTTCAGTGTGAGTACATATACCTCAGAAATTGGCATACACTATAAATTGGAAATTGATTTGTTGTTTTATTGATTGTCTGGATTTAAGAAAGTGATGGAGAAAATGTTAGTAATGCAAATTAAATTTAAAAGCATCTCATTTGAAGGTTTTTTCCAGAGAGACAGTTGTTAAACATTTACCACCAGCAAACTTCTTGCTTCCTGAGACTATGGACCTCATGTTAAATATACCAAATACTCTAGGGATGAGATTGGTTGCAGAGCCCTGAGCCAGAGCTAAATTGACAGTTTGGAGTGGTGATCCAACCTGGAGGGATTTGGGATGGGGAGTTTCTCTCAGACCGCTTACCCTGACTTTGTCCTAGAATTACAGAGATTCTCAATGCCAGGCATGGCATAAGAGACTGAGCAAAATCTACAACCACAAAGCAATTTACAGGATGCAGGCAGTTCTGGTTTTGGTTTCACAGGCCACGGTGATTAAAAAATAAGGCAAATGTGTGTGGGAGACTTCTGGGAATTATGTTGTCTCTTTGTAAGTGGCAGTCACCATAGAAAGTTCCTTCTTTGACTTCTAAGCCCGATTTTTCTTGTAGTTCCTTCACCAAATGACTCAGGGATGCAGGAGAAGCAAAGGAAATTGACCAGGAATCTCTCTTTGCCACACGTGGCCAGGTGAAAGAGATAAATGTTTGTGATGCAAAAAATAAATGGTCCCAGAAAACAGGGACGGAGGTGCTGTCCAGAACAGCAGAGTTAGTGAATGATGGTAGGAGCCTGTAGCTGACCCTGAGCAGCAAGTCTTAGCCAGGAGGCAGACAGTGTCCCCCAGGCTGCCTCAGAAGCTTGAGCTGGGATGGAAGCCAAGATGGCAGAGCAAAGCAGGAACAGGTCAGGCAGGGATCTGGAGGGAAAACCAACGAAAGGCAATTTGAGACAGGCTCAGTGGCCTCTTAAGCCAAGTGAGGGAGGGGCTGGCCACACCCCCTTCCCCATTTTGCTTAACTGGGCTGAGCTGGACTTCCACTTGTGGTGTGGACAGCTTGGCCACAATCTATTTTATTTTTAAGTTTTAAAAGACCATAAAGTAAAATAAACCAAAAAGGGGCTATTTAAGCCAAAGGAAAATAGACTTAAAGTAACACTAGCTTCAATTCAGGACTGTGAAACAGAGTTTTTGAGATAGATGTTTGAGAGCAACAAGAATGAGGAGGGTGACAATCCATTGGCTCATTACAATCCAGAAGCATTTTCACATTTATTATCCTCATAAGAAGACTAGGAAGCAAAGTACAGTTGGCTTGCTTTGCCTTGCCTTCCCTTCCTTGAACACTCATAAACCCTGGAGTAAGGTGTGATAAGACCAGAAAGACAGAGGAACACTAGGTTATGAAAAACTTTGAATACCAGGTAGAGGATTTTGTATTTGAGCCTGGAGGAAATAGGGAGTCATTGGAGTTTACTGAGTAGGGAAGCGACATGGTCAGATTTGCATTTTAGGGAAATCACTTTGGCAAATGAATGAAGGGTGGGTTGAGTTGGGAGAGACTTGAGACAGGCAGACTCAACAGCAAATGATTGCAACAGTGCAAGCTCAGGTTAATGAGTGACTGTACCAGGGTGGCAGCAGTATCAGAGGAGAGAAGAAAGCTTATTAGAAGGATGTCACAAAAGTTAAATCAATAGGCTTTGGTGACAGATTGGATTGGAGGATGTGAGAAGTTGAAAGTGACACCTAGATTATGAGCCTGAGGGACCACAAGGGTGGTGCTGCCCTCTATAGTAATAGGAAGAAGGTGGGGAGGTTTAGGGGGAAAGAAAAATGAATTCATTTTCAGATATGTTAAGTTTAGGATAACTACTGGTCATCTATTTTGAGATACTGAAAGGCAATTGTAAATAGAAAATTGGAGGTCAGCAGAGAGGTTAAGGCAGGATAGGGAGATTTTTAGAATCATTAGCCTGGAGATGGCAATTAAATCCATGGGAGCTGACGAGATCACCAAGTGAAATAGTATAGAATGACAAGAGAAGAGGGCCCAGGGCAGAACCCTGTGGGACATCTTCATTTAGAGGACCTGACCTGGTTAAGGATCCACAAGGAAAACTGAGAAGGAGGGGTCTATATGGAGGGAAATCAGGAGAGAGTGGCATTCCGAAAACCTCGAGAGAAGACAGTATTGAGGAGAAGAGAATGATAAACAGTGCCAAAAGCTGACAAGGGGTCAAGAACTAGGATTAAAAAGAGGCTATTGGATTTGGCAAATAACAGGTCACTTTGGAGAGATCAATTTTGGTTGCATGAAGTCAGAAGTCAGATTATAAGGGGTTAAGAATTGAGTTGGAAGAGATACTATGGATGTATCTATTGTAGATGGTCTTTTCAAGGACTCTGGCCTCAGAAGAACAGGAGATATAGGATGATTGTAGGGAAAGAAGGATTACGTAAAGGTTTTTTGAGTATGGGAAGACATGGCTATTGTAGGCAGCAGGAAAGGAATCAAGAGACAGGGAGAGACTAAAGATATAAGATAGACTGGGAGTGAGAGAGGGAGCAACATGTTGGACTGCAGGATGCTGTTATAGATCTTCCTAATGACAAAGAAACCCTCATGGTATTACCAGCTAGGAGGAGCCAGCCTTCTGGTTTCTGTTCTGATCTTTTGACAGAGATTCCCAGACTGACCAGCACAGCACACTGGAGGAACACAGTTATCTTTAGTGGGAGCCACCAAGCTGAATCCCTTGCCTTTCCTATTTACCCATATTGTGACAGCTGAAAGCTTATTGCTGGCCTGACAAAAATAAATAAATGCAATAAAATATTTCCCTTCTCTCCTCCCAAGGAATGTAGATAGATAGATATGATATGATATTATAGATACACACCTATGTATATATAAGTATATATAGTGTACACATGCACAATATATACATATTCCTACATGTACAAACACACATATATGTTGTGTATGTACACACATATACATATATACAATATATATGCATACATGTGTGTATACACACATACATGTATATGAGAAATCCAAGCAATGAGACTTAAGCCTCTGGTTACATATATACATTATAGCACACTGTGTTATAGAGCATTTAACTTTAATGCTTCATATATATGCATATATATATATATATACAGTATTTTAGGTGTTATATATATTTGTTCACACATATTTATATAACAGCAGTAGCAGATCGATGACACTAATTTTGTTCAACTTATGCTAATATTCCAATCAGCTTGCATTCCCTGAACACACTCATGGGTGAGGAAAGGTAACTTGGAAGCTTGCTGGGTGTCAGGAAAAGCCAGACTGGGGTTTGAAGATTACATGCACGTGGGTAGCACAGAGGTGATGGCAGTCCATTGCCATCTTACCCTTTGCAGAGGGGAAATATAGCCACTAAATCCCTGGTGTGGCAGTGAACATGAAAAATAAAGCCAGACAAGCCTAGGACTGTGCTGAAAAGGGACTCTAAAGTTAATCCTACACAGGCTCTGCTAGGAGACAGCCTGTGCTGAAGGCCTGCTTCTTAAACATCCCCGGAGAAGAAATCAGTATCGTTTACATCCCCTTTTCAGACGGAGATCCAGGGAAGATAAGTGACTTTGCCCCAGTCTGACTCAGTGGGATGGCTGGGATTTAGGACACAGACAATCCTGACCATTCATCATGTCCACTCGCCAAGTCACATGCTTGCTTCAAATTCTCCTCCTGTCTTTTTGGAGAATATTTATTTTGTTTCAATTGCATCCGTAATCACACTTTTTCCATACCTAGTGCATTTTCTCCCTGTACAGATTATAAGATTAAAAAAAAAAGTAAATTATTTTCTTTACATATTTTTTCATCTCCTTTCTTTCTTCTTTTTTCTTTTCTCCCTCTCTTTCTTCCTCCCTCCCTTCTTTTCTTCCTACTTCCCTCCCTTCTTCCCTCCCTCCTTCTCAGTTTTTTTTCCTTTCTTTTTTTCCTTTCTTCTCTTTCTTCCTTTCTTTCCTTCTTTCTTTCTTTCTTTCTTCCTTTTCCTTTCTTTCTTTCTCTCTTTCTCTCTCTCTTTCTTTCTTTCTTTCTTTCTTTCTTTCTTTCTTTCTTTCTTCCTTCCTTCCTTCCTTCCTTCCTTCCTTCCTTCCTTCCTTCCTTCCTTCCTTCCTTCCTTTCTTTCTTTCTTTCTTTCTTTCTTTCTTTCTTTCTTTCTTTCTTTCTTTCTTTCTTTCTTTCTTTCTTTCTTTCTTTCTTTCTTTCTTTTTCTCTCTCTCTCTCTCCATCTATGGGGAAATGTCAGTGGTGGGTCTCCAAAAGCTAGCTCTCCTGCCCTATTGGGATTGTCCTGGGAGTAGGGCCAGAGGCAGGACTGGGAGTAAAGCAACCCTGATGCCTCAAAGAAATTCATTACTCTTTTACTATAATCCATAGCAGCAAAGAGTAGGGTAGGGGGGTGACAGTTAAATAGGTATAAGTCCAGTTCAAGGTAAACACATTAGAGCAAGGACTAGGCCAGGAAAGAAGATCCAATTGGCATACCATGGAAATGGGCCCAGGAGCTGGTGTACTAGGTTCTAGGAAGACCTGTCTGCATGGAGGTTCCAGATAACCAGCCAACTTTAGTCCCCAAACTGTAAGGGTTCCCTGGATCTCTGGTGTCAATTAGCTTCATCTTTTTCAAAGTTCTGATTTTGTACCAGCTAGGATTAATCCTGGAGACTTCTCCAAAAATCTGATCTCTTTGGGTTGGTTTTCTCCAACCCAGATTTCCCACTAGGAATCTCAAAATATGTAGGCAGTTTATGTCAAGATTTTTACAACTGGGGATAAAAAGGCCCCAGTTTCCGTGCATATGCTCAAAGTAATAATCCATGTAAGATACAATAGCCTTTATTTCACAAAGTACAGTAAGCCATGGGTCATTGAGATAATTCTTCTTCCCTTTCTAGTTAAATCTCATTCCTCCCCTCCACCCCCTGTACATACATAGGCTTCCAAGCCTTATAAAATACCTTGAGGGTTGGACTCTCCCTTCCCCCAGAAGAATAATGAACTTACTGTTGCTGAAGAGGCAATTTCCTTTATACTGGGCCCATGCCATTTGAATAACTCATAGCAGAGGACAAATCCAAGATTTGACTTTCACTTCACAACCATTAGGAAGTCCCAGGGCCATCTTTTCAAATCTCTAAGGGATGGTCATCTAGGAATTCTCACCACTTTTCCTGAATACTTGGGCACAGAAACACTCTCTCTTTAAGCCCCAGGGTTCAGAATGTGTACGAGCACACCTGCCTACCTGTACTGCTGCCTCTCCTGTTTCTCCTCCACTATCCTTGGCTGGTTGCCATGTCTTGGCCAGCGAAGTTTTAACTTAGAGCTTTCACAGTTGCCATTTCTAGGGCTAGGGCTTTATTTGGCCTCCTGGGGACTGTGTCCATGTGCAAGCATCACCTAGAGAAGGAATCAAAGGCTGCTTTCAAGTCTCTGGTCTCTGGACTGTTTATATCCAGCTCTCTGTCCATCTCCTTGTGATGGGTCCATGGGCAGGCCTGGTACAAAAGATTAGCTTCATTGCTTTTTGTTTTTATTCTTTTTCCCCTCATGGTGTGGGAGAGGTAGAAACGAAAGATCTAAGTGTGTGTCCACATGTATATATACATGTCAGTATGTACATGCATACCTACATATACATATATATGTACAGGTACACATATATATTATAGATATGTATGTATATCTATGCATATACATATGTAAAATGGAAGATAAAATAAATTTTAAGTTAAAAAAATATTGAATCTTTAAAAATCATTCCCCTAATTCTGACACATAACTATTTATCCTCAGTAAGGCAGTAAGATCATAACACCATGTATTCATGCAAGAAAAAACTGGGAATAAAAAGCATAATTTATGTAGGAATGAATGTTTTGGATTAATGAACAGAATTATAGTTTGATTTCTGCCATAGTGTGAACCAATCAATCTTCTGGCTGTTACAAAAAAAAAAAAGACCTAGGGTACTCTTATTATTTGTAAAGTACTCAGCACAGTGCCTTGGCACATCGAAGGTGCTTAATAAATGCTTGTTTCCCTTCTCTTTCCTTTGTTAGTACCTTCTGTCTGGAGTGCAAGAGGCAGCCAAGGTGTAGATTTTAGTTGGAAGAACGATGAATAAATAATGTAGACTAGAAGTGGAAGAGACAGAGGGTACCTGATAAAGGGGTTTTCTGGAGCCAGCTTGAACCAGGGCACAAGAACTGATGGTTAGATTTTTCAGTGTGAGATTTACATTTCAGAAATTAGTAAAAACTACAGACCAGGTCTTGATTTACTATTTTGCTAATTGTCTAGACTTAAGAAGACAATGGAGAAAAATGTTAACAATGCTGGTTAAACTTAAAAGTGTATCATGCATATATTTCTTTTCCAGAAAGCTGGTTGTTAAATATTTACTAGTACATATATACACATATATATACATACATACATATATATATATATATATATATATATATATATATATATAGAGAGAGAGAGAGAGAGAGAGAGAGAGAGAGAGAGAGAGAGATAGAGACAGAGAGACAGAGAGAGAGAGAGAGAGAGAACCTATGAGTTTCATTGCTGTATGGAGCTCAATTTGTAGTAAGCAAATTCCCTCTAATAAACAATACAGACCTGGAATTTACAGTCTTAGAGAGTTGCCCAGAACACTCTCTAAGTGAGAAGTGATTGTCAGGGTCTCAAAAGCCAGTAAGTATTAGAGATAGAACTTGAACCTAGGTCTCCTGACTCCAGGGTTGACTCTCTATCCTTTAGGCCACACTGCTTGTCTCTGACTAGAATATGAAATATGTACAGACATACCTTGGAGATACTGTCGTTTTAGCTCCAGTCACCACAAAAAAAAGAATATTGAAATAAAGTGAGTCATGTAAAATTTTTGGTTTCCTAATGCATATAAAAGTTATGCTTATATCATACTGTAGTCTATTAAGTGTGCAGTAGTATTATGTTTAAAAAAACATGCATGCCTTAATTAAAAAAAAACTATTGCTAAAAAATGCCAGCCATCATCTGACCCTTCAGCAAGTCATAATCTTTTCATTGGCAGAGGGTCTTGCCTTGATGTTGATGGCAGCTGACTGATGACGGTGGTGGTTGCTGAAGGTTAGGGTGGTGGTGTTAATTTCTTAAAATAAGACAGTAATGAAGTTTGCCGTATCCATTGACTCTTTCATAAAAGATTTCTCTGTAGCACGCAATGCTGTTTGATAGCATTTTACCCACGGTAGAACCTCTTTCAAAACTGGAATCAATCCTTGAAAGCTCTGCTGCTGCTTTATCAACTATGTTAGTATAATAGTCTTCAATATTGTTGTGTCTCAGGGAAAAGGGAGGCCCAAGGAGAGGGAGAGAGACAGTGAATGGCCTATTGGTGGAGTATTCAGAACACGCACAACATTTATCAATTAAATTCTCAGTCTTATGTAGACACAATTTGTGGTGCCCCAAAATAAATACATCAGCAACATCAAAGATCACTTATTACAGATCACCATAAAAGATACAATAATAATAATGGAAAAGTTTGATATATTGTGAAAATTACCAAACTGGAGTGGTTTGCCATTTCCTTCTCCAGATCATTTTACAGAAGAGGAAACTGAGGCAAATGTGGTTCAGTGACTTGCCCAGGGTTACACAGTTAGTAAGGGTCTGAAGCCCAGCACTCTAGCCACCAAACCACCAAGTTGCCTCACCTCGCATTTATTTATTAAGTGTCTGGCCCACAGCAGGCACTTAAAAATTATTTGTTGATTGATTTTAATGACATACGACATCATCTAAAATAGATACTTTTTTCTTTGCTTTTTCCTTTGGGTGCAGGTTTGTTAGGAGGGCATTGGGTGATTAGTGGTATTTGGGGCAGAAGGTCAGGAGGTTTGCTTAAGGAAGGAAGTGAGCCCTATAGAAAGCCCAGTAGGCCCAAGCCCCTGAATCAGCACTCTCTTGACAGTCTCGAATTTGCTAATATTGATCCCATCCCCTAAGAATGAGAGACAATGGAAGGATTGCCACCCAATAGCCTGATAACTTAATGTTATAAGAAGGCATGTATGAAACCAACAGAGACCAACCTTCAGGGTCAGGGTAAGTTGCCCCCAAAACACATTTAGACCCAGAGAGGAAGCTTTCCCTGGAACAGCTCTCCCCTCAGGCCAGGATTAATGCTTTACCTTATCCCATCATATGAGAACCATTTCATTCAGCAAAATTAATGGTTGGTAAATTCATAATAAAAAGAAGGAAATATGTCTTCTCATCATGCATAACCAGGATGCTGTAGGGGGTGATTGTGTCGGAAATAGGGCTTCAGTTTTAGAAAGGGTTGGATAGCTTTATGATCATTAATAACATTCAGAGTTATGCATGTGCAGATCTCATATTTCATGGTATAAGGAGATTGCCTGAAGGGGTCAGGAGGGCTTTCTGCCCCCCTCCAAGATTATACATAGTCAGCCATAGAGGGGAGAAGGAGGCTCTTTTCTTCTTCTAAACCTTTAAAAATTGTTTGATAGCTTGGGAAAATCATCTGGAAAGAAGTTCCATTCTCCACCCTTCCACCCACCCCATGCTTCTGTGTTTGTTGCTCTTTTAGAGACTCCCCATTTTTATTTTATTATTTTATTTTATTCTTTTCAATGAACAAAACCCCCAAAACTCTTCCTCTCACCATGCATAATCAGGTAAAAGAAATTGCCACCTTGGCCATGACAAAAAAATTTATGTCTCAATCTATATCCTGAGTCTGTTACCTCTCTGTCAGGAGGTGAACAGTGTATTTCATCATGTGATACTCCCATTATTTAAGGGGACTTCTGATTTCATTTAGGATAAAGCACAGGACTAGGGATAGAAGGACAAAGTGAGTGTAAGGGGAAAGAAGGGATT
Source organism: Notamacropus eugenii (assembly GCF_028372415.1). Classification (NCBI taxonomy): domain Eukaryota; kingdom Metazoa; phylum Chordata; class Mammalia; order Diprotodontia; family Macropodidae; genus Notamacropus; species Notamacropus eugenii. The sequence continues at coordinate 244,248,456 of NC_092872.1, forward strand.
CATTCTGTGTTTGCTACCTTTGGTCCGATTAAATAAAAGCATTCATAGACCCATATGAAGGATCTTGGAGACTGTCATGGCCAAGTCCTTACCAATATCCCGTCTTACTTTTTCAAGTTGTGAGCAGATGACTCAGTTCCATGGGTAGTAAATCATAAAGATTGAGCATGTATGGCTAGAGTTTACTCCTTACAGTTCACTAGAGGCAGCTAGGCTGTGCAATGAATAGACCCCCTACCCAGGCCTGGAGTCGGGAAGAACCCAAATTTAAACTGACCTCAGATACTAGCTGTGTGGCCCTGGGCAAACCACTTGACCTCTATCTGCCTTAGTTTCCCCACCTGTAAAATGGGGATAACAACAGCACCCCTACCTCCCAGGGTGGTTGTGAATATCAAATGAGATTGTATTTGCTTAAAGCACTAGCTATTATTATTATAATTATTATAAATTATTAAATAACATAAAACTTTAAACAATGGCATTCTTTGGACATAGAATTGGAAGGGGTCTTCAGAATCATCCAATAAATAAAAAATACCACCCAAAAGAAATCAAACTCTCCCATTTTCCAGATTGGGGAACTGAGGTCTAGGGGGCTAAGTGACTTACCAGAGGTCACATAGATAGTAAGTGGCAGAGGTGAGATCCAAACTCAAGTCTTCCATTTTCAAGTCAAGTACTCTTTCTACTTCATTATCTGGGATATAGAATGAAACTGTGTTACCTACACACATAGATGCCTCTCTCTAGAGTCATTATTGTATTGCTTTGTCTAGGGATGAGAACCTGATCCATCATTTCATTGGTGTGGTGGTTTGTCCTTCATTCTAAGAAGACCATGACATCAGGAAGGTGACACCATGATTTGCAAATAAATTGGATTTAAGTGAGGCAGGGCTGTGTGAAGTCATCAGCCTCACTTTCTGCTCTAGAGTCTTCTGGGTCCAGTGGCCCAGTATAGATCAGGATGACAGGAGATGACCCAGGATGCAGTGGGAGACCTTGATCTTTTTAAGCAAAGGTCTTTCTGAGTTCTCACTTTGACTGAGGCAGAGCTCAGTCAGTGATTAGGACTGTTTAAGAGGTGATCCAAAAGGTGGCCCCTTTAATAGGAAAACATTCAGTGGTGTAATGGTTAGCACTCTGGATTCTGAATCCAGAAATCTGAGTTGGAACCGTGGTGGACAGTTAACTTTTCATAGGTGTAGGGAACTCCTAGATGAGGAAAATCCCTCCCCCAATGTTGATCAGCATCTTCTCTGTAATTTATGGTTTTGAGAGTTGCCTGGGAAATTGAGAGGGTTTGAGTCAAAGGTGGGACTTGATTCCAGGTCTTCCTGACTTTGAGGCCATCTCTCTATCTATTATACCATAACAGCTCTCACTGCTTTGTAATCAAGCAGAAATTATAAACAATTCATATAAATGACTGAACCAAGTATTTCGTTTTTCTCTTCTTATTTCATCAGTTCTCCAGAATCTATAATGAGGACAAAACAAAATTTTCTCTGATACATAACTATCATCTTCATATAAACAATGATATCAAAAGAAGAAAGCACTATATCCTACTTTCCAACAGTTGAAGTTCCTTGCCCCTGACACTTTCCATTCTGCCATGGCCAAGGTCAAAATACCCTATTTGTAAAGTAACTAAATACTTCCTAAAGTTCCTTCTGACTCTGGAATTCTGTGATTCTCTGCTCTGCCTATTTTCTCCCAACCCATCTATCCCCTTTCTACCTTCCCTCATCCCTAACAGCCACCCAAGGAGTCCTTGAATAGCTGCTCCCTGCTCCCAAACAGGTGTCCCATGTGTTGGGGGATTTGAAACAACAGAAACTCTTGGTCATGAGGCTATGGAGTACTGAGTGCCTGCTGGAGGCAGAGGACCAAAGAGTTTTTTTCAGGTGGGGATCCTCAGTCTGGGGAAGGAGCAAAGGCCCAGTAGAGATGAACCCAATGGGGAGAGACCCTGTGTTCAAATACCAGGAAAAGTTAACATGCTGATGTGATAGGGTTTCAGTAAAAGTGTCCAACATTCACCTCTTCTATTAGAGGAGGATGTTAGGAAGCAGGAGGGCATGGGGAGTCCTGAAAAGCAATGCTACTGAGAGAGAGAAGGGATCGGAAAGTATAGGAACTGAAGAAAAACTTCAAAACTGGACCTCTGCTTATGTTTCTGCATGTAAGATAATGATCTGCATGTCCAGGATGACTTGTTCAGCACATAAAATTGGCACCCATGTCCTTAGTCTTCTCTACCAGCTCCAAGGAGTGACCATCCCAGCTCTGTCTGAAGATTTCCAAGGAAGGGAAACTCATGACTTCCCAAGACAGCCCATTTGCTCACTGGGCAGTTCTTGTTAGGAAAGCTTTTCCTTAAATTAAGTTAGCCCTATGCCCTTCCATTTCTGTTTGTCAATGTCCTTCTTAAAACAAGGTACCCAGACATAATATTCCAGAGAAGAATCTTATCAGCACAAAGTACTCAGTGTGGGTACGTGTGCATGTGTGCGTGTATGTGCGTGCGAATTTCCTTTTGGGCAACAACGGATATCATAATGTTGATCAATATCCACATTTTAAGCTCCTACTACGTGTCTCATGCTGTTCTAGGTTCTAGGGACACAAAGATATTCATAGAACCTCAAGGATATTCCATTCGATGTCCAGCTCAAGCAGCTGTTATGAGGATAAATTACTTTCTGACTACAGGTGAGTAGTCACAGATATCTCTACTTCTTCTGTTTAATAGGGATTAAAACATATAAAATAAAAGGAAATTATTGAAAAGGGAGTCACAGAGTCATGTATAATGGTGAGAAGTTGTTCTGGGTTTATCATTCTTTCCACACTTTTCCCTATTCATCCCTGCCTCCTGGCTTTCCTGGCTTCCTTTAAGTCTTTCTCCATCTTCCTTAATGTTTGTACCTTCCTTCTGCTAATAATCTCCAGTTTATCCTATACATATATATATGCATATAGTTTGTACATACTTGTTTGCATATCATCTCCCCAATGAGACTACAAACTCCTTGAGTTTTTTGTTCTTATTACTTTTTTGTTTGCCTTTGCACCCTCAGTGCTTAGCACAATGCCCAGCACAGAGTTGTTGATTAATAAATGCATTTTGACTTGACCAAGTAAAGAGAGGATCATTGGAGCCAGTAGACTGGCAATTTGACTATGGTAACCCACAAAACAAAGAGAAATACAAAATGGCTCTCCATCTTACTAATCTCCCTTTCACAGAGGGAGTCCCCACATCCTTGAGTTCATGGATCCATTAAAGTGCTCTGTGTTTAATATCATACATTTTGTATCTACTAAAACTCTCTGTAATCATGCCGCTTCCCTTCAGCAGACTGTAATCTCCTTTCGGGAAGGGCTCCTCTCACTTTTGTCTTTGATTTCCTGGCTTAGTGCTTGCACATTGTCTTTGTTAAGCTGTTTTTCAGTCAGGTTCGACATTTTGTGATCCCATTTGGGGTTGTCTTGGCAGAGACACTGGAGTCTTTTGCCATTTCCTTCTCCAGCTCATTTTATAGGCAAGGATACTGAGGCAAACAGAATTAAGTGACTTTCCTAGGATCACACAGCTAATAAGTGCCTGAGGCCAGATCTGAACTCAGAAACTAATTCCAAGTCCAGTGCTCTATCCACTGCACTACCTACCTGGCCCTACCAGGCACTTAGTAGATGTTTAATGTATGTTCATCCTTCATTGCCGAAGAAGACCATGCCACCAGAGAAATCATGACATGACTTGCACTTGACTTTGTTTTGAGTGAGGGAGGGCTGTGGAGGTCACCAGCCTCACTTCTCCTCCAGAGCCATCTGAAGCCAGTGACCAGATATTCATCAGGATGACTAGAGATGACCCAGGATGAGGCAACTGGGGTTAAGTGACTTGCCCAAAGTCACATAGCTAGTGAGTATCAAGTGTCTGAGGTGAAATTTGTCTCAGGTCCTCCTGACTCCGGCACTGGTGCTCTAACTGCCCCAGAGGTGTTTAATAAATGTTTGTTGAATAGAATTGAACAAAATATCAGTAAAAATAAAAATTGTAAGTTTTCTGTCTGGTCCCCTTTACTTCCAAATTGCCTAGAGGCTGTCTTTTTTACTCACTCAGAATTGTAAATCTCTACCTTCTTCCTGAGCAGAGCTCACTAGGATTGGTGAGGTAATTAGGAGCAAGAGTGGTGGAAAGAGCCTGTTTCTGAATTAGGTAATGACTTACTAACATCTTATTAGTCAAGAGGTCTCCCCACTGCTTATAACTACTAGTAAAGAAGGATCCCCCCACACACACCATTTGAGATCCCCAGGGCTGTTTCCATGGTAAAGTTTTTGGTATTTAGTCAAAACATTCCTCCACTTTATCTCTGGCCTACACTCAGCTTCCTTAGGGCGTGGGGACGACAACCCAAGACCTCAGACTTGGACTTGGGGGCCTCCCAGATGGCATGAGGCTGGAGAGTGGATTGTCACTCATTTAGCAAATTTCTAACTTATCCTTATGTTTTGGTGAGTTGTTGTTTAATGACATCTGTAAAAATTCTCCTTTACTTACTCTCACTCCTTTGCTTTCCCCAGAGTGCAGGTTCCCCAGCAAACTCACTACCCTCCTCCTCCCACCGATCTCAGCCATTACTGGCCACTTATCATCCTCCAACTTCAGGGGACCCTTTTAATACCCCATTAGATGTCTTTGGATGGTTTATGGATTCTCTGTGCTGCTGACTCCATAGATCGCATTACTTTAAAAGCTAGACAATAAAATGCAGTCATAGAGGGGAAAGTCAGAGGGGGGTAGTGTACCAGATGATTTATTATCTGATGAATGAATCCCCACCAAGTGGTTGGAGAGGCTTTAGTCAATACTTAAGAAGCTGTGTGAACAAAGGGGTTAAATTCATCCGGGAAGAATTTGTTAGCCTCAGAAGAAAAGAATTATCTTAATGAGACTTTAATGCCATTTGCTAAAATAGACCTTTACCCATTGTCCTCCAATAGAATATTCTAGTTGTTTGGTTGGATAGCATAGGGTAAAGCCCTTACCTAATTGGGTTTGAAAGCAGACACTGATTACTATTAAGGTCTCCTAGAACAGACCCCTTGCCCAACCCTGGGAGAATGACAGCAGAGATGAGGAGTCAGCTGACTTTAAAAAAACTACCTAACTGTGCTAACAGATATGGGTACAGATGGAGTCTAGTTAGAGATGAGTGAGGCTCTTTAAATGGCACTGGGCTATCCACATAACCCAGGTCTGAGTAGTTAGACTTGAATGGTGCCATTTGAAAAGGCCTCTGATAACTGTTGAGACCATGATTGTCACAGACCACTCCTGGCTGAGGGGACCACAGACCACTCATTACCTCAGTCAGAGAGGCAGGGCAGTCAAGCTGTGGGAATGATGGGGCAGGGAGAGATGACAGTCAATAACCCTGACAAGGGCACCAGTGTCTCTCCCACTTGAAGGTTGTCTATAGTTAGATAAAAGCATGCCAAGTGCAGGCAGAGGTGTTCTGGAGCCAGCTTGTGTAGGCTCAGGAAAGTTGATGGTTAAATTTTCAGGGTGAGTTTTTACACCTCAGAAATTGGCAAATGCTACAAATCAGAGCTTGATTTCTTGTTTTGTTGATCACCTTGACTTAAGAAAATGATGGAGAAATGTTGGTAATGCAGATTGAATTTTAAAATGTGTCAGTCATTTTTTCTCAGAGAGCCAACGGTTAAACATTTACCACCACATCACTGAATATCAGCCTCTAGACTAGTGTTCCTCAGCTGACCCTTATATCATGCTGATGAAACTAGGTATTTTGATGGAAGGACAATCAAACAAAGAGAGACCTCACTGTGGCAAAGCAATGTAGTTCTGGAAAGGCTGGTTACTTGGGTGGTTTTCTCTTTCGATATCTGTGCATCCCAGTACTGCATGCATTGGGTTAAATTGCAATCTGCAAGAAGTCTCAATCACAGAATTTACTGGACAGAAGGATGGATAATGGGACTGTATCACAAAGGCAGCAACAGCAAGCTGAGTCCTGGACTTCTGAGGCTACTCCTGTTCCCCCAGATGCATCTGTGCCTGAGGTCATGGGACCCTGGCCATCCCTATCCCCAGGATCCTGGCAGAAAGGATAGAGAGGGCACATGTCCCTTAGAATTATTAATATAATCCCTATCTCTAGGCATTACTCGTAGTAAAACAGATTTAGGGTTTCTTCCTAGTGTCTTTCTCTTCAGAGACCTTGTCCTTAAAAGAATCTGGGACCACATGTCTCCTTTCCAGAAACCAGAAAAACAAGGATATCTCCTCCCTAAACACTTGCCAATTCCATCCTTTGCACAAGCTCAAGTGATTTCTACCAACAAAGAACGTCTTATGCAAACAGATCTGAGCCCTTAGTGATATGTACTGGCTTCTGGTTTTATGCATTGTCATCCCCCATTAGAAAGTAAGCTTCTTGAGAGCAGGGACTGTTTGCTTGTACTTATATACCTGGTGCTTAGCACAGTGCCTGGCACAAAGAAAGAGTTTAATAAATACTCTCTATTGCCCTTTCTCTATCCCTCAACTCGCTCTCCTCCTCTCTTTCTCTCCTTTCCCTGTTTTCTCTCTCTCTATCCCTCCTCTTTTTCTCTCTGTCCTCCCTCTCTCATCTTCCTTTCCCTCTCTCTCCTCTACTTCTCCCTCTTTCTTTCTCTCAACCTCCTCTCCTCCCTCTCCTTCTCTCTCTCCTTCCCACCTCCTTCCTCCTTTCTCTCTATCCCTCTTCTCTCTCTCTCTCTCTCTCTCTCTCTCTCTCTCTCTCTCTCTCTCTCTCATCTCCATTCTCTCTCTCTGTATGTGTGTCTCTGTCTCTCACTCACTCACTCACTCACTCACTCACTCTCTCTCTTTCTCTCTCTGTCTCCCTCTCTCTTTCCTCTCCTCTATTCTCCATTCTCTCCCTCTTGCAAGGACTTGCTGATCACTTCTCAGGGTCTTCGCAGAGGGTCTTGTTTCTTGTTCAGGTGGAATTAGCCTAGGTGACTTCTGAGGTCACTCTTGAGATTCTAATGTTTATCCAATGACTTACCATGCCTCTTTTTCTCATCTCTTTTAAACTATGACAGCCAAGAGTTAATAGCATTTTCTTGTTTTCAGTCTAACTCCAGGTAACCTCATAGGATTTTCTAAGCAAATAATCAAACAGATGAGGGTTCATGTTCAAGGTTCTGATGAGAACTTTGACAGAAAAGACATGGATGTACTGAGGTGTGCAGGGATCTGTCGGGATTTCCACAGCCCAATATTGAAGAGTCTTCTTTTCATTAGGGAGTGACATGGCCAAGAGGAGAGAGTCACAGGGCCTTGATTCAAATCCCATTCCTGCCCTTGGCTACCAGGGCCATCTTCAGGTCCCAGGCTGTCCCTCTGTAAGATGGAGGAGTGGTTGGATGGACCAGATGGCATGTATGGGCCCTTGAAGTTCTGAATCCCAGATCCTCTGATCTTACCACTCTAAGACAAGTATTGGCAGACTTAGCCACTGTCTGGAAGTCTGTGCCAAAGCTGGCACTGCCAATCCCCTTGGACTTACATGAGGAGGGATTTCTTTCATCAAAGGACAGGAGGTGGATCTCCAGGAGGCCACCATCTGTGGGTAGCCCAGGGTAGTGCTGGCAGCAAAGGCAAGCTTCCATCTTCGACTGGGCTGTCTACTGCTGCCATTTCTTGGGTATTGGGACCTGGCTCTAACAGTGAGTATCAGAGTATGACTAGGGCTGAGATGGGCCTCCCCAATTCTCTGGTCAGTGGGACCCGAGGCCTGAAATGTGTTGATTGAGGAAAGTATTTTCATAACAACTTTCTTGGTATCCCTTGCCACAGGAGTTGATGTTTTGTTTTTTAAAAGGCTTCAGATGTTAAGTTATGGAGGAAGGTTGGATAACAAGAGCTGTGACTATGTACAGAGCTTCTCTGTTACCTGGGGTGTGATGTCTCAGGTCTGTGGCAACATTGGAGACTCTTACATGGATGGCTTTTTAAATTTTTTCCTAGCAGAAGGAAGAAAAAAAATCCAGCAAGCTTCACAGTGTCCTTTATAGTCCCAGCTCTCTATAGCTGGAGGGGCTGAATTACTGTGGCACCCAGAGGGGAGGGGCCACGCCTTGGGAGCCAAAGATCACAGAATTAGTCTCTGCTCAGACCTTCCCATTTATTTTACAGATGAGGGAACTAGAGCCCAGAGAGTCAAAGACTTTCCAATGGTCACACCGAGCATACATATCAGAGCTGGGATTTGAAACCAGGCCCCTGGCTCTCACCACAATATGTATGCTTTTCTGCTCCAACACTTTCCCTCCAATTTTTCATACTACGACTGTAACTGAGGGGGCACCTGGGTGACACAGTGGATAAAGTACTGAGCCTGAAGTTCAAATCCAACCTCTGACACTTACTAGCTGTATGACCTTGTGCAAGTCACTTCACCCTGTTTGCCTCAGTCTCCTCAGCTGTAAAATGAGCTAGAGAAGGAAATGGCAAACCACTCCAGTGTCTTTGCCAAGAAAACTCCAAATGGGATCACAAAGAGTCAGACACCACCGAAAAACAACTTCATAACAACTGTTATTGAGAGGCAGCTAAGCAAGGAAAAGCTGGCTCCTAAGCCAGGTCCATAACCAGTATGTGGCCCTGGGTGAGTTACTTCACCTCTTAGCACTCCTAGCAGCTCTCTAAAATGACAGTTGCAGGTAAGGTGCCATCTACACTGGCAGAGAAAGTGTCTTCATTTGATGTTCCCTATCCAATGACGTCACAGGTTCTCCCCTAAACACATTTCATTACTCATCTTTATACTTCCCCAGTACCTGAGAATGCCCTGATCCTGTAGACACTCAGCAAATGTTCATTTGAATATTCAATAATAATAATAACAGCTAACATTTATATAGTGCTTACAGTGTGCTAAGTGCTTTACAATTATTGTCTCATTGGGAGGTAGGTGCTATTATTCCCATTTCACAAATGAAGAAACTGAGGTAGACCGATATTAAGTGACTTGTCAAGGGTCACACAGTGAATGAGGTCAGATCTGAACTCAGGTCTTTCTGAAAGGTCCAGTGCTCTATCCACTCTATGACCTAGTTGTCCATTGGGAAGCAGTTAGCCCTTACACTGTGCCTGGCATTGTGTTTGGTACTAGAGCTAAAAAGACAAAAATGAAACCATATCAGCCTTCAGGCCCTTATATTCTATTATGGGATGAGAGGGTGATTGGATGCACTTTCCCTCCCTCTGACCCACTTTCAACCGATGACCAGTGCTGATCTGGAAAGAAAAGAGAATGATGCTGGTGGCCTCTGTCTTCCCCTTACACATCTGGACCCGCTGACAGTCTTTGTATGAAGTATTCTACAATGGATTTCCTTTGCCTGCTTGCAGCAATGCCTTCTCCCATGGAGCCCTCACTACACTCTCAGGGCTGGCCTGAATACCCAGGCCTGGGCTTTCTTTCTTAGCCTGGTGACAGCCTGGTCCCAGCAGGGAGAGAAACAGCAGGACAGGAGGGCTCTGTGATGGCGGCATCTTGCTCTCACCAGAGGAGCTTTTATTCTTCCCCCGACCTCATCTCCTTTGATTTACCCAGTCTGATTACTTCGTACTTGGCAGTTCTCCTGCAGGGATCTGTCTGTCTGGGAGCTGCTGCCGCACAAGGAACTGCTTCTGTTGCTATTTCTAATCTGAGACCACAGTCACCCCAGCCAAAAGGAAGGAAGATGAATCATGACAGCAGGGCCAGAGATTGTCCCTCTGAGCTTTGGACATTCCTTGCTCCCTCCTGTTTCTTTGGCTTTCTTCTGTTTAGAGGTAGCACTGCCTAAAATGTCACAGTCTCCTGCACTCAGAAGCTGGACCTTGTTGCTCTGATAGGATCTATATAAAAAAATGAGAAGGCGGGATATGTGTTCTGTGTGTGTGTCTACACCTACCCTTCAACCCACCAGTGACACATTAGAGTGTGCCCAGTAGCCAGTACTATAATTAGAGAAGCCGGCTTCAATTACAGACTGATTTTCACTTGCCCATGACATTCTTAAAATAAGAAATCACATTTTAGACAGAAATTTTTCCCATTGATTCCCAGGCCAAAGACTTATTTGCTGTGTACATGTGTGTGTGTTGGGGAAAGACGACTGAAGTTGATTTTGCTTGATTGGTCGTGAGTTATGAGAAGAGGAAAAATAAACTTTTTCTCTCTTGCCCACAGGGATTTTGCACACAAGTAACAAAAAACAAAACAAAACAAAACCCCAACCACCCAGCTATAAAACTTTCATCTTAACATGGGCCTTTTCCTCTGAGGCTATATAAGTTGAAAGATTTTTTAATAACTCAATTAGAAGCAATTTAATATCACTGTTATTTTTTCCCGCAGTAGGAAAGGACCCAAGAGGTGTCCTGGTTAGTGGATAGTATACTGGACCTGGAGTCAGAAAGAGCTGGGTTCATAATCCAGCCTTTATCCCTTGCTAGTTTGGTAACAAATTCCTCTGTCTCCCCCAAATCTCTAAGTTATAGATTGATTGCAATCTACAGGGGCGAAGGGAGTTCCCCCAGCAATGATATCATAGGCTTTTGACATATTAACATACAAAAGGATAATAGATCTTTTAGAATATAAGTTGGAGATCTAATAGAGTTGTGCTTTTGCCCTCAGTGCCCAATGTGTGTTAAATTAAATTGAATTGGCTTCAGCAAGGTACAGTGGAAAGAGTACTATACTTGAAATCATAGGAACCCAAGCTCCTTCAATGCTACTTATTATCTGTGTGACCCTGGGTAAGTCACCTATTTCTCTGAGTCTCCATTTCCTTATTTGTCAAATGAAAGGATAGATCAGTGGACTATAAAGTTGAGGTCTAGGCATCTGACCAGTACTCTCCAAAGTGGAGGAGGGGGCCTGCAGAGGCCTGATCCCCCAGGGGTGTGTGATCAACCACTCAGAAAATAGGAAGTCTGCCTGCAGTAGACAACCAGGGGTTTGTCTCCAACACAACCACATCCATTCTTCCTTAATTTCTCCAGCCTCTGTTTCTTCTGTCAAATGGAGCTAACAATGCTCATGTCACTTGACTCGTAGGGATGTTGGGAGGAAAACCCTCCATACATGTGACAGTGTGACAGGGAGGGGACCAGAGGAAACTGAAAAGAGTCGGGTGCGTCCGGTGGTTAGAGTATTTTCCAGGGGTTAGTTCCTCTGCAGCCTGAGTGGAAAAGAACAGTGGGAAGCTGAGGTGAGGGTCAACACGTGGGGGAAGTAATGGCAATGAATACTTGTTGAGTGAATAAGGAGCTGGGTGGATCTCTGGATTTCTGGTGTGGTCAGTGCCCTGCTGGCCAGGTGGGATGACATGGACTGGCAGACCATCTACCGGCAGAGTAGAGCTGCCAGTTCCTGAACTGGATGTCTTCTCCATGTCTCATCAAGGCCCAACTTCCCAGAATAATTCTATAATCAGCCATAAAGGTCAACTTAACAATTGCCAGATGATAGAGAAGCCCAAGGACCATCTACCCCTTGGAAGGAGTTATAAACTATAGCTCTGCATCACATGATGAAGAATCACCAGATAAAGATCATGGATGTATACTTTTTGAGCAGGAAGACGCCTCAAAGGTCATTTGGTCCAGCCCCCATCATTTGACAGATGAAGAAACTGAGACTCAGAGAAGAGACTTGCCCAAGAGAACCCACGTAGAAAATGGCAGAGGCAAGATTTGAACCAAGGTCCTCTCATCTCAAATCCAGTCCTACTGAAGAATGGTATCTTTGAAAAGCATAGTTCTGGCCATTCCCAATGGACTTTCAAAAATCCAATTTTCTTTTAGCCTCTGACACCTGCACAAGATTGGTGTATGCCCAGTTTAATTTCACAACTTGTGCCACATTATGATTAGTCATCATAGGGAAAGAATCATCTTCTATTGACCATAGCTTAGCTAACCCTTCTTGTTGAGTTTATAGAGATAGCATATTGGAGTGAGGAGGCCACACACTCAGCCAGCAGGCTTTATGTAGCCCACTCAACCACAAAACTGTGGCCACCTGACCTTGGATTGAAACATAATTGGAAGATATTTAACACAACAAACAAAAACACAAGAAAATATGGATTATGTTACATTTTTAAAATAAGTCAACCTGTGGCCACAGATGATCCTCATGTGGTGGCTCCCTGTCTGTTTGAGCTGGACACCATGGGTCTAGAAGGTAAAGAGACAGCCCCTAAGCCAGGCTTTGCTTCCTTCCTCTGACACATATTAACTGTATGGCCCTGCCATTTAATGTCTCAACACTTCAAGCTACTAGTGATGATGGAGCATCTTCCCCTGGGAGTTTCCTTTTCCATTCAAGGTTAACTTCTATCATGAAACATTCTCAGGATGCTGGCAAACTCTGAAAAAGGTGAAGCAGGAGAACCAGTGCTCAATACAAGCTTATTGGCTGAGATTGGATTGATGTACTAAGATCATCCACCACTAAGATGAGCCACACTGGGCCAACATCCTCAGAGATTAAATGAGGACATGGCTCCAAGCTTGGAGCTCCTCTCTACAGGCCCTATTTTAAAATATTACTTGGCTTTCGTTGCAGGCTAATTGTGCAACTTCTCAGCCTGTCAGCTGCACCAGATCAGGGCCATCCCAGCTCCAAGGGGATTGGTGGTCACATCAACCAGGAGGCCATTACAGGTCTGGCCGCCAACCCCGCTCCAGTCACTAGCAGCAGGTGTGTTTTTAAAATGTCAGACGCTTTGTTCTTGTCTAGAATAGCTCTGTAGCTGGGGTGAGTACAAACACACCATGCTGTATTTGACAGTGAGCTAAAGAGAAGCTGATAGAAGAATTAATTACTATTTAACAATAATAATAAAAATCCAAACAAAGCAAAAGGTATAAATAACATAGCCCAGGGAAACAATGGGTTTGCAGGAAGAATGATGTCTATTCACCACAGAAAATTTATAGTGAGGATAAATGCTGGGAACCAAGGCACTGGCAAGGTGGTAAAAATCCACCAAGGCCCCAACAAAGGCAGGGCCACTTTTCACTGAATTCCCACATTAGCCAGTGGAAATATAAATTCCTCCAGCTATGCTGTTGTTTGGAAAGGTGGGAAGGAGACTGGAGCTGGAGTAGGAGTTGGACAAGAGGGAAGTGGACCTGGGGAGTCCTCAGAATCTCAATGGAGATCTATGAGGTTGCCGGCTGGGGACAAACGAAACCCAATGCCTGCAAATGAATCCACTGGCTGCTGCCACCTAGATCACTCCTTGGACAGCACCAGGTCTCCCTTTCGGACCAACATCCTCAGACCAAAGATGTTGCTTTGCTCTATAACTGGTGCTTTTAGCATTTTAAAAAATATTCTATTTTTCTCACAAAACAACTTTCTTATGGGAAAATTCTCCTCAATATCCACGGCTCTAGGATAACATCAATACTACACATTGATGTGACTTTACTATACTGAACACTGTTTTCCTGGCTTGATGTCTCCTGAGGATTATTGGCTGCCTCGGGAATGAGGTACATTGAACACTCCTGTGTTTTGAGGCTGGAAAAATTGATTCTGGGGAAACCTGTTTAAACTAAGTCATATTTATGAATATTGAATGCATGATGATACATTCATGAAATGCTACCAGTATATTCTAGGCACTGTGCTAAGTGCTGGTGATACAAGTATAATCTGGTCAGACAACCTTTGCTCTCAGACAGTTTACATTCAAATCTGGGAAAACAACATATAATAGCTAATAACACCTAGCTAGCTAGTATGCAAATAGCATTTTATGGTTTGTAAAGTAGTTGACAAATGCTATCTCATTTGATCCTCACAGCAACCCTAGAAGGGAGGTGCTATTACTATCCACATTTTATAGTCGAGAAAACTGAACCATTAAAGGTTAAGTGACTTGCCCAGAGTCTCAGACCTAGTTATTGTCTGAGGCCAGATCTGAACTCAAGTATTCTTGACTCCAGGTCCAGAGCTCTGTGCACAAGGCCACTAGATGCCTAAGGGAGATAAGAGTGGGGCAGGAGCAGGGCTGGCAAGGTAGAGTTTTGAAATGGATGACAAGTGATGTGGAGTCCTGGTTCTAGGCAAAAAAAGAAAAAATAAAACTCATTCATTGCATCCCAGACTCCCATGGGATATTTGTAACAGAATTATTTATAATATTATAGGAGAGAAGTTGGCAAGTCTGAAGATCTTGAATTTCCTCCAGCCACATGATTGTGTTTGTCCTTCATTGCCAAAGAAGACCATGCCATCAGAGAAATGATGACATGACTTGCATGTGACTTTGTTTTGAGTGAAGGAGGGCTGTGCAAGGTCACCAGTCTCACTTCTCCTCCAGAGCCATCTGAATCCAGTGCCCAGATATTCCTCAGGATGACTGGAGATGACCCAGGATGCATTGCGGGCCTTCGGCCCTTTAGGCCAAGGTCTTGGCAGGTACTCACTTAGGGTGAGGTAAGGCCAATTCATTGAACAGGCCTGTTTGAGAAGTAGCCAGGGCACAGCCCCTTTAATGAAGCCAAGGAAAAGAAACACATCAGGCTGGGAGGGAAACAGCAAACAGTTACTATGATAATCACTCTAAAGCCAGGAGGGTCCAAAAGAGCCCTTAGGGAGGGGCCCATTGGTGTCCCAGCTTAAGAGTGCAGTAGGTTTAAGGTTTTGGGAAAGAAAAACACAGGACAGGACAGGACAAGACAAGGCAGGAAAGGAAAGGAAAGGAAAGGAAAGGAAAGGAAAGGAAAGGAAAGGAAAGGAAAGGAAAGGAAAGGAAAGGAAAGGAAAGGAAAGGAAAGAGGGAGAAAGAGAGAGGAAAAACAATGTATGAAGCACAGGTAAGGTTAACAACAATACAAGAAACATTTATAAAGTACCTGCTGTATACAGTAAGAGATACAGCATGGTGCAGTGGAATAGAGGGCCAATCAGGAAGACCTGGGTTCAAGTCTCACTCTTAACAGATACCAGTCATATGACTATGAGCATCCATGCCCTGGTAAACCCTCTAAGATTAGAAGTTAGAAGTTGTTGATCTGAATCTGTGGATGGGGTTTTCCATTTTGAGGGTTTTCAAAGCTGATGCAGACCCTCATCCATTCCTCATCTCCTCACTACCGCCAAAAAGAAAGTTGTCTTGGTACTGGAAAAAGAAAGGTTAAAATTAGACAAAAATCCTTCGGAAAATTTTTTTCTCTTGAATCATTTATAACTTGCTTCGAGATCGATGTTACAATAGCTCCACTTGACAAAGATCATTGAATAGATGATATAAAGGTAAAGCTTCACATTTATATATGTCATGTGCCCACAAACCTTCCTTTCTCATTTATCTTCATCATTTGCAACCGTTTACTGAGTACATTCTCATTACAATGGTGGGTGTCTTGGAAGACGTAGAACTAAGAAAAGATCTCATTCCATATTGGGAAATAGGTACACAGTTAATCCAATTCAATTTGACAAGCATGTATTAAATATTTATTGTGTACAAGCTACTGGGTAAGTGCTGGGAATTCAAAGACAAAAAATGAAACAATGCCTACTTTCAAGAAGCTTACGTTCTATTGGAGGGAAAACAACATATGCACAGAGAAGTAAATATAACATATCCAAAATACATGAATACAAAGAATTGAGGTGGGAAGGGGCACAAGCTACTGGGTAAAATCAGAAAAGGTCTCTTATAGGGGTTAACACTTCTTGAAATGAATCTCAAAGGAAGTTGGATATTCCATGAGGCAGAAGTGAAGAGGGAAAGCTTTTCAGGCATGCAAGATAGTTTGTGTAAAGACTGGCATGGAGATGGGAGATAGAATGATGTATACAGTAAAGAGCAAGTTAGGCCAGGTTGTTTGGCAGAGAGAGTGTGGGGTGAGGTAGGAATAGTTAATGCATGGGAAGTCATTCTGGAAAGGTAGACTGGAGCCAAATTGTGAAGGTCTTTTATGCCAAATAGAAGGAGCTCGTCTTTCATCCTGGAGGCAGTAGAAAACCAATGAAGGTTCTTGAATAGGAAAGTGACATGGTCAAAACCATCCTTTAGGAATGCCAGTTTGACAGCTGTGTGGAGGATGGACTGGGGAAGGAAGGGACTGAAGGCTAGGAGACTGATTAAGGGGTTATTGCAAAGTCTACCCAAGAGGTAATAAGATCCTCAACTAAGGTCATACAGATGTGAGTACAGAGAATGGGATGAACCTAAAAGATGTCATGGAAATAGCATCAACTCAACTTGGCAACTGACAGATCAAAAACTAAAGGATGACTCCTAGGGTCAAATCTAGATAACTGGAAAGGTAGGGGTACCCTCAACAGAAACAGAGAAGTTATCGGGAGTACCCTTGGAAAGAAGGAGAATGAGTTCCATTTGGAAATATTAAGTATGAAATAACTATAGGACATCCAAGGGGAAGTGTCCAGCAGTCAGTTGGAGGTTCAGGATAAGAACTCACCTTTGTTTTTCACCTCCAGCACCTAGCACAGTGACTACCATATAGGAAAAGCTGTTTTGTTGGAGGGGGTTTGAGAGAGAGATGAATGCTGGAGATGTCCATCTGGGAATCATTTATAGACATAGTAACTAAATCCATGAGAGCTGATGAGAGAGTGGAGGGATGACAGAGAGAGATAGAGGAAGAGAGAGAAGGTTAGAGGGAGAAACAGAGAGAGGAGAGAGAGAGGGACAGGGTGAGTTGAGAGAGAGAAAGAAATGGAGAGGGAGAAGTAAAGAGAAAGGGAAAAGGGCAGAAAGATAAAAAGGGAGAAAAAAGAGGGAATGGGGGAGGGAGAGGGAGAAGAGAGTCATAGGGAACACCAACACATAAGAGGTGGGACAGGAATCAAAAAGGATTCCTCCAAGAAGACTGAGCAGTGATCAGACAGGTAGGAGAAGAGCCAGAAAACAGCAGTGTCACAAAAACCAAGAGAGGAAAGGGCATCCAGGTGGAGAAGGAGGGCAAACAGTGTTTAATACTGCAGAAACATCAAGAATGATGAAGATGAAGAAAAGATTAATGAATTTAGAAACTAGAAGGTTGTTGGTCTTCCTAAATTTCAATGGGTGGAGCATCTCATCACTTTTTGATTTCTCCTGTGTGACTTTGCCTACACCAACTAAAATAACTGAGATTTACATAGCACTTTAAGGTTTATAAATCTTTTTCTAAGATGTCATTTCCTGTGATGTTCCCAACAATCTTGAGTGATAGGTATTATAGAAATAGATGAGAAAATTGAGGAAGAGTGGTTAAGTGAGTTGCCAGTGATTACTCAAGCTCATCAAGTATTCTTTTCACAATGAATGACCCTATAATGCACTAACTATGTAATACCATCCCATCCCACTCCAAAACCTTTGAGTGGCATGTCCAAATTGTTTTGAGTGGCACCAAAATTTTTCCAGGGACTTTCCATCAGAGACTAGTAGAAAAGAAAAGCTTTTCTGGAAGCCAGGAAGTCCTCTACTTCCAGGTAGTCATAAAAACCATAGCATCTTCAATTTAGAGCTGGATTGGACCTTTGAGACCACCTAATCCAACCCCATATTTTTAAAGGGGAGGAAAACTGAGGCCAGAGAGAGGAAGGGGCTTACCAAAGGTCAAACAGCTTGTAAATATTAGAACCAGAATGTGCTGCCATATGCCTCCATTCAAAGTCTTAATGCTCGTTCCACTGCACCATACTACCTTTCGTAAACTATCAGAACTGGAAGAATCATAGGACAAGAGATTTAGAGCTACAAGAGACTTATAAACTCATCTAGTCCAGTCCCTTTATTTTATAGATAAAGAAACTGAGGTCAACAGAAGTTATTATCTGCCCATGGTCATGCCAGTTGTAAGTGACAGAGCTAGGATTCCTCTGATTCTAAAGCCTCTCAGTACAATGCTCTCCCTTGTCCCACACTCTATTTCAAGCCCAAATTCTTATTTTACAGCAGAGGAAACTGATGCTGAGAGAAGGGAAATGACTTTCCTAAAGTTACACAGTGATTTAATGGCAGAACCATTAACTCAAACCCAAACATCCTAACTCCCCAGGCTAGATTTGTGCTCATTCATTCTTGGCTGGTTATGTACTGATCCTACTGTCAAAGAGAATTTTGACTTTTGTTGACAACCCATTTGAATATGACCATATTCCCTCTAGCGAATAAACCTTCCCTGACCTAAAACTTTCCTGTCTTTTCTCTCTTTCTCTGGAGATGGAAAGTGGCTGCTTTTCATCAAATCTGGGACTGCAGTTGGCAATTGGGACCTACAGGTTCTATGGCTTCTGAGAAAAATGAAGCTTTGGGGATTTTCCTCATTCCCAAACTCTAGGGGTTTACCCTCCCTGTCTTCAGATCCTGCCAGCAATGGTGGGGATGATGACAGGA
The DNA here is from genome assembly GCF_028372415.1 of Notamacropus eugenii. Taxonomy (NCBI): domain Eukaryota; kingdom Metazoa; phylum Chordata; class Mammalia; order Diprotodontia; family Macropodidae; genus Notamacropus; species Notamacropus eugenii. Next base: position 244,266,924 of record NC_092872.1, read on the forward strand.
GTCCTCTATTCTGGGATGTCCCCTGGTGTCGTTCTTGGAGCAGTTAGAACCCCATGGGGGCTTTATGGTGCTGCTGTATAATTATCACTGCTTTACACTTCATCTGATTTAAAAGAATGCTCAGCTTTCTCATATTTTTAATCTTGCTTTCCAAATTAACTAGATTGTGGGGATAAATCAAAACCAAGAGACTTGCTAATGTTTAACTTTGGGTCTCAGGAAAAAAAATCTCATTTCTATCCTCTGTTGCTACTGCCTTGAGGTCAAAAATCTTTGAAGAAATCCAAGACTGGCTCTTTGGATTCAAGTCATGTGAATTTGAACAGAAGCTAGAAATGTCTTGGTAAGGCATCCAAGAAAATAAACGCAGCAGATGTGCCCAGATGTGCCCCAAGAAGGAGCCTCTTCTTCTTGAAAAGGTGTGAAGCATTTCCCCAGTCTGCACAGACTGAAGTTCACATACCTGAACTACACTCTGGAGCTTGGCCTGACAAGGAGACTTAACAAGATTCAAGAGGGCTAGAGGTAGAGAAGGTCAGACACAGATGAGGGAAGGGCTACTCTCAGTACCTTGGAGAGGGGTTGGACCATCTATATGGCCCTTCCAAAAGACTCCAGTCTCAAGAATCTCAAGCCAGCAGATGGCAGCTATGGTGGAGTGGCAGAGCCCCTTGACCCAGGGTACAGGAGGAGACAGGGCAGCAAGAACCAGAAACACTGAAATAGTGGAGGTAAAGACAAAGCAAAGAGGATTTCCTGCACCAAGCCAAAGCTCTGCTTTAAGCTGGCAGCTTTGGGAGCTAGAATTGAGTACACTTGTCTTTTCAATGTTACTCTAAGTCAGGTGTGCTGTGCAGGTGGGTGGGGAGGAAAGGTTGATTCATTATTGACCCTGAAGTCTTTCAACACTTGGAGGAGGTCTCAACATCATGGTGGGGAAATATAACTGATATATATGAATTGCAACCATGAAGACAGACCAACAAAGAGTAGAAAACACCTTAGCCAGCAAAAACTATGTCTCCTTGCCAAGTAGAGAAATATGGCAGCCAAAGGCAACATTTATTTAGAATATAAACTCGTTTATGAGATCTGATTTAGGATATAAGCTCATTTATGACATTGGAGAAGGATGGTAGAAGATTATGAATATAAATTAGTGAGAAATAGTGGAAGAATAAAATCTATTTGCAGAAGGCTTTGCAAGAGACCCAACCAAACAAAATCATCCTGAGTATTTAAAGATAAAAATGGAAAGAGGATTACAAAGAGATTTTTAAAATGAAGAGATCTGGAAAGATTTATGCAACAAACCCTTTGCTTCATCAATTACCAGGAAACCACTACGTTTAGATACTAACATCACAGTCCCTAATGTTCTGTGTGAGGAAATGGAAATGCCATTAAAGAAACTAAAACACCAAGAATTATTGGACTGGACCAAGAGTGTACAAAGGATACATGGAGTAAAGGCAAGCCAATGGTGACGGCTTTGAGCCAGTGGTGATGGTATCCAAAAGAGGAAAGATGCCAAAGGCTTAGAAAAAAGTTGACCCTATCATATAATTAAAAAGTGACCAAGAAAATATAAACAACTGAAGTCAAAGACAACTGTCTCACTTCTACAGAATTTGTAAAAGAATGATGTATCCGTGAAAGGAAAACTTAGAAGTTAGGAGAAAGGAGCATATAGGCTTAACCCCCACCATCTACCTTCTGTGCTCCTATTCATGAACTGCTGAATACTGCTGGAGAAAGTCACACAACTCTGCTGATTAGGGACAAATTGTACAATTTGTATTATTCAATTTCCCATAGGACAGCTATGCAGTGCAGTGAATAGAGTGCTGAACTTTGAGTCAGGAAGATTCATCTTCCTGACTTCAAATATGGCCTCAGACACTACTGTGTGACCCTGGGCAACACACTTTACCCTGTTTGGCTCAGTTCCCTCAACTGTAAAATGAGGTGGAGAAGGAAATGGCAATCCACTCTAGTACCTTTGCCAGGAAAACCCAAAAGGAGTCACAAAGGGTTGGACACAACTGAATGAAAATCTCCAATTTGCATAGAATCCTTTTCATTCTTCCTTGACTGACTGTCCCTCTACCCACAGAGGCTATTCCAAAACTCTTTTGTCTCCTCAATCCCCTTATACCATCCCTTGCTCATTCCCTCTCAACATCTGATACTTTACTGGAAAGCAGAGACCATCTATCCTGAGGTCCTTCTCCCCACTCCTGCACCTTAAATCCCCCCCAATATCTCATCCTACTCTTTTCTCTTGCTCCAGTCTTTGAAAAAGATTTAGTCCTTCCCTTTGCCAAGGCCACCCTCTCCACTTGTGCCCTTGAACCTATCCCATCATGGCTCTTCTGAGAGCTTGCCTTTTTGACCACTCCCCCTCTCTTTAATCCTCACTTGCTTTACTCACTTTCTTTTAAATGAAAGTTTTTTTATTTTAAAATAATTTTTTACATTACTAGAATTTTTCCCAGTATCTCTCCCCATCTCTCCTTCCAGAAGGTCACCCCTGATAACAAAATCTATTTTAAATAGTGATTTATTTTTTTCCCACAATAACAAATCAAGAAAATTTTTAGCATTCAGTTTTACAAGATTTTGAGTTCCAAATTTTTCTCCCTCCTTCTTCTCTTCTGAAAGCGGTAGGTAGTTCAATATAGTTTATACATATGCTATCATGTAAAATATATTTCCATATTCATCATGGTTAGGGAAGAAGAAACAGATCAAAAAGGAAAAAAACTATGAAAAAGAATGCAGTAAGTGACAAAATATGCTTCGATCTGCATTCACAGTCCATCCGTTCTTTATCTGGATATGGATAGCATTTTCCTTTGTGAGTCCTTTGTACTTGTCTTGGATCATGGGGTTGCTGAGAAAAGCTGAGTTATTCAGAGTTGGTCATTACACAATGTTGCTGATATTGTAAACAATGTTCTCCTACTCATTTCACTTTGCTTCAGTTCATGTAAGTCTTTCCAGGTTTTTCTGACATCTGTCTATTCATCATTTCTTATTGCATAATAGTATTCCATTACATTCATATACCACAGCTTGTTCAACCATTCCTCAATTGATGGGTATCTCATTAATTTCCAATATTTTGCCACCATGAATAAGGCTGCTGTAAATATTTTGGTACATGTAGGTCCTTTTCCATATTGTATGATCTCTTTAGGATACAGACCTAGTAATGTTATTGCTGAATCAAAGGATAGGCACAGTTTAGTTGCCCCTTGGGCATGGTTCCAAACTGCTCTCCAGAAAAGTTGGATCAGTTCTCAACTCCACCAACAGTGCATTAGTGCCCTAATTTTCCCATATCCTCTTCAACATTTATCATTTTCCTTTTTTGTCATATTAGCCAACTTGATTGGTGTGAGGTGATATTTCAGAGTTGTTTTCATTGGCATTTCTCTGATCAAAAGTGATTTAGAGCACTTCTTTTTATGCCTATAGATATCTTTGATTTCTTCATCTGAAAATTGCCTGTCCATATCTTTTCACCATTCATCAGTTGGGGAATGGTTTGTATTCTCATAAATTTGACTCTGTTCTCTATATATTTCAGAAATCAGGGCTTTGTCAGAGACACTTGCTGTAAAGACTGTTTCCCAGCTTTCTACTTTCCTTCTAATTTTGGTTGCATCGGTTTTGTTTCTATAGAAGCTTTTCAATTTAATATGATCAAAACTGTTTATTCTACATTTTGTAACACTATCTATCTCTTATTTGGTCATGAATTCTCTTCCTCCCATAGACCTGACTGGCAGACTACTCCTTGCTCTTCTAATTTGGTTCCTTCATTATTTATGATCCCTTTTAGCAAGGTGTAGTTTCCTTCCTTGTAAGTTATATTTATATAGTCTTTAATATTTACACATTCCTTTCCTCACCATCGCCTTGAGAAGTAGATAGAATATCATTGTCTACATTTTACAAATGAAGAAATGGAGGTTAGATGACTTGCCCACGGTCACATACCTATTTAATCTCAGTGCCCAGGTCTCCTGACTCTTTTAGGTTTTCTGTTCAGTTGCTTTCAGACATATCTGACTCTTTGTGATGCCATCTGGGATTTTCTTGGCAAAGTTACTGCTGTTGACATTTGCCTGCTCCACAACACTGGAGCTCAGGATCTGCCACTGGTTTGCTGAGATGGGGCTTGCTGGGATGCTTTCTGTCCTGGAATGTGCTCCCTTTTTACCAAAGTGAGATGGGTCTTTCTTGCCAATCCTCCAAGTCTCCCAGACTAAGAGACCACTCCACCCCATCTTTCTGCTGCCCCTACTGTTTCAGGAGTTGTCTGGGGCACTATTTCATGACTGTCTGGTTGTTTGGAGGTGAATATGGGAGAGCTACAGCAATGTACTGTTTACTCCATCATCTTGGCTCCTGGAAGTCTCCCAAGGCCTTTACTCATGTTTTAACCTCTTGCTGCCCACAAACATGCCCAGATCTCAATATTCTCAAAGACCTTTAATTTGAATTGGCCAATCCCTCAAGTCCTCATTCTATAACTCGCCTTCTTTTCCCTGCCAAAGAATTAGGACAACCTTTCCATGCTTATTGTTTCTACTTCCTCTCTTCTCACTCATCTTTCAACCTCTTATAATCTGGCTTCTAGTCCCTGCACTTGACAGCAACTGCTTTCTTAAATATTACCATTGATCCCTTAATTGCTAGATCCAGCGGTCTTTTCTCAGGCCTTATCTTCCTTGATGCCTCTGTGGCTTCTGATATTTCCTTCTCTGGTTGTTCTTTTCTCCCTGGGTTTTGATGAGACTGTTCTCTTCTCCTTCTCCTCCTGCCTGTCAGACTCCATTAATGACTCATCACCTGTTGGTAGAAAGTGGATGTTAGTGTTAGTCAGTGTTAGTGTAGCAGATAGGGCACTGGACTTGGTGCAGGGAGACCTATGTTCAAATCCCACCATAGACACACAAGTTCAGTTATCATTCCTACCTATATCATCTCCCTCCTGAACTTTAATCCTGTCTCACCAGCTGCCTGATGAATATCTCTACCTAGATGTCTCATTGGCACTTCAAACTCAGTATATCCTAACTTGAAATTGTTATTTTACCTCTAAAGCCCATGAATTTTCATAACTTCCATATTTCCACCAAGGATGATATCATTCTTTTTTCCTACCACCCTGGCCTAAAATATTGAGACCATCTCTGCTCTCACTTTCCCTCATCCCTTACTTTAGACAGTTATCAAATCATATTGAATTTACCTCCCCAAATCTTTCTGTTTGTCTGTATTCATATAGCCCTCAATCCTAGCTCATGTCCTCATTAGCTCTCATCTGAACTGTTCAAATTGTCTCTTTATTAGTCTGACTTCAGATTCTCTCCTCTCTAATCCAGCCTTCACACAGCTCTATGATATTTCAAAAGGATAGGTTTGATCATGTCAAACCTCAGTGATTCTCTATTGCCTTTTGGACAAAATACGTATTCCTCTGTTTGGTATTTAAATCCCTTTGAAATCTGGCTTTGAACTATCTTTTCCAACTGGTTCCATATCACTCCTAATTGGACACTCAATTTTAAGCAAACTGGCCTACTTGTCTTCCCCTGCACATGGTGGTCCTTTGACCACCTCCATCCTGCTATTCCAGCAATGCCTCTGTCCTCTACTTCCTTCCTTCAAAGCAGTCTCGTGTACTACCTCCTACATAAGGCCTTTTCTGATCTGTCCATTTATTAGTGCCTTCCTCCCACCCTGAAATTACTTTGCGTTTATTTTGCATATATTTTGTGTTTTCTTATCTGGGTAAATAGTGTCTTTCCCAAGAGAATATAAACTCCTAGAAGACAGGGTCAGTTTCATTTTTATCTTTGTATTTCTAACACCTGGCTCAGTGTCTGACATATACACAGTACTTTTATTGAGTCAAACTGGATTGAAATGATACTTAGTACGTTGTGTCTTTGTGGTCACTCTACTGATCCAAAAAGCTCAGGGAAGTTCCTACTGTGAGATTTGTTGACTGTATAAAAAACATTTGATTCAGGCAAAAAAAAGCCCTCTCACAGAGGCTCTGTCCAACATGGTATCTCTCATACATTTATCAAAATCATACTGGATATCTTGGAAGATCTAAAAACACTGATAACTTTAGCTGATGACCCTGTGATGATTGATGTACAGCAAGGCATAAAACAGAGATATATGTGTGTGTGCTCACCAAAGGTGTTTATCACTGTCTTGGAGAAGGTCCGGCTCAGAATCTGGGTTAAAGAGGGATGTACGACAAATACTTCCATTAGCTAAAGGTATTATATAAGCTGCCTCACCTCAGAGCACTGCAGAATCACCTGAATGAGACCTACAACTACTCAGAAGAGTTGAGCCCAACTAGGCACACTGAAAGTATAAAGTGAATGAAAAACACCTAATGTCCAAACTCTGAAGAGGAATTTGATGGATAGATAATTTATGGGGCTTTCCCATCCATCTATGTATTTGTGTATGTATTGATATTAAGATCATTGCTGATATCATTATTGATACAGATACATATATGTTATGGATAGACATATTAGAGAGAAAATAAGCTTGGCCAAGAATTGAACAGTAGGATGAAAGCAGACCAGATGTCCTCTGGAAAATCACACCATGCTTTTGAATGATTCTTCCCAAGATTCTCCAAGAGAATTCTATTCTTAGAAAATCACAATTCTTATAAAACTGTACCACTGAGATGAACATATCTTAGGTACCAAAAAATTAATGTTGCTGGTGGGCATGGGCAGGTTGCCACACATCACCAATGAGAAATCACTCAGGAGGAAGAGGATGGCATTGAAAAATGAGTGACCAGAGAATAACTTGAGCACTCAGGCACAGTGAATGAGGAGTACTGTCCCCCCACAATTTTTTGGCAGTGATGAGGGACTATCGGTATGGATCATTGTATGTATTGTAAGGTTCCATCCATGTGCTGGCTAACTTGCTGTACTGCTTCACTCACACTGTTACAAGGGATGGCATTCTGGGGAGAAAAGAGAAGAAATATCTGGAAATATCTGGAAGGTGATAGAGAAATAAAAGATATCGATAAAACTTTGTTAATTTTTTTAAAAGAGAGAAAATAGGGGATAAGTTATCAGAAAACCCATGCATTCCACTGGTGTCCAAACAATATCAGGAAGCTAGATGATACACAGACACAGACATACACACAGACACACAGACACACACCATAACCCCATGGAGGATTCACAGGCTTCCATGGACAAGAGTCACAAAGGATGAGAATCACAGGCATTGAATTACAACCAGGAGGGACCTCATAGGCCACTGAATCTAACGCTTTAGGTTTCTAGATGAGGAACCTGAGGTACAAGTGATTTGCCCAGGGTTACACAACTAGCAAGTGTCAGAGACAGGATTCGAACTCAGGTCTTCCTGATTTCACATCCAGTATTCTACCACTGAACTGCCTCTAGAAATCATGGTTGATTGTAGTCTATGTCACTGGAAGGATTACGCACAAGAAAAGCACAACACAAGCCTTTCCTCTTTGTTAATAAGTAGTAAGTCTACCAAAGTAGAAGGGGACATGGATTGTCAATTACAATCAATCTATTAAATAAGTTTTACTTATTTTTTTTTATTGGAAGGTACTATGGCGGAGGGGGTAGTTTGCTGGGAAATGATGGATGTGTTAAAACAAAATGTATCTTTATATTTTTTAACTGATGCTTCTCAGTGCTCTTGTGATGGGTATAGCAACTGCTAATGATCCTGTTACTCACCTGCCTTGGGGAAGCCCACAGGGAGACAGCTTACTGTAGTGGTAGGTAGCACAGTAGTTAGGTCACTGAACCCAGAGGCAAAAAGATCTGAGTTCAAATCCAGCTGTGTGACCCTGAGCAAGTCATTTATTCTGCCTACCTCAGTTTCCTCCTCTGTAAAACGGGGACAATAATAGCACCTATATCCCAAGGTTTTCATGAGGATCAAATGAGAGTTTGTAAAGCATTTTGCAAACCTTGAAACATTATATAAATGTCAGCCATCATCGTCATCATTAGAAAGAGGAAGAGGAGGAAAAGGAGAAGAGGTCAAGCTATTTGCACAATGCCTGACACACAGTAAGCGCTTAATAAATGTTTGCTCCCTTTCTCCTTTCTGGGGTAGGGGATCCCTTTTGTGTATGGATTGAACTAGACTTCCAGCTGCCCAGATCCATGATTTTGTGAAATGTATGCATTGAAATGCAGACTGTCTTACTTTCTCAGCACAGGATAAACTCGGATATAGATCAGTCCACATTGAGCTTTTTCCTTCTTCATCTATCATAAACTCTAGAGTGATACAGTCACTTCCTCTCAAGATTCCCTTAATATCTAAGTCAGCAGCTGGCTCCTCCTTTTTGGACAGAATTAGGTTCAGAAATTGATTAGGGGAGGCCAGAGACATTATATTCCTCGCCTTCAACTGGGCATTTGGTTAAAATTAAGAGCTGAAGAATAGGTGGTCATCATTTGGTAGGATTTAGAACTCGATGAGTGTAAATGGATCCAAGAGAGCCCTAGGGGAGTATTTCATGAATCTGTTCTTGGTCTCATTCAGTTCGAACTTTTTATCAATGACTTGCCTGAAAGCATAAAAGAAATATTCATCAGTTTGTGGATGATGTAGAGATGAGAGAGCCAACACACTAGGTGACAGATTAGATATCCAAGAAGAACTCAGTGAGGTAGAGAACAAAGGGGTAAGCCTAATAGATAATATTTAATGGAGATAAATAGAAATACCCCCACTCCAGTTCAAATGATCAACTATGCCAAGAGCCAGATCAGATCTAGACAACAGTTCTTGAGAAAGAGATGTGGGTATAGTAGTAGTTCAGAGGAGGCACAGCAAGATGGCAGGGGAACTTGAAACCCTGCTATATGAAGGTAAATGAAGATGTTTTACCCCAAGAACACTTAGGGAGGACATGTTAGCTGTCTTCGAGTATTTAAAGGGTCCCTAGATTGTGCAGTAGATAGAGCACCAGGCCTGGAGTCAATAAACTCATTCCTGAGTTCAAATCTGGCCTCAGACACTTCCTAGCTGTGTGACCCTGAGCAAGTCACTTAACCTTGTTTTCCTCAGTTTTCTTATTTGTAACATAATATGAGGAAAAAATGGCAAACCACTCCAGTATCTTTGCCAAGAAAACCCCAAATAGGGTTAGAAAAAATCAGACACAACTGAAAAACAACGTATGGAAAAAGGACTGGACCTGTTTTACTTGGACCTAGAGGGGAAGACTAGAAGTAATGGGCAGAAGTTGCATTGAAGGAGTTTTAGCCTGCCTGTAAGGAATCTCTTCCTAACAATTAGAACCATCCCAGCATATCCTGCCTGGCCTGCACCAGAGAATAAATAGTGTGCTTCTTATCATTAGAGGCTGAGTAGAGGTTGCACACTTATTTGTTGTATATCCTATTCAGGTATGGGTGGAAAGAGGGCCTTTCAAAATCTCAGATTCTCTGAGTCTAGGAATTAATCCTGGAAACAACCAAGAAAGCATCAAGGAAGCTTTGTTTGTAGTTTTTAGTTATATCCACTCAACTTTCGGGTTATTAGCATGATTTTCTTGTGGGTTAGTTATAAGCCAGTTTCTTCTGAGCCTTATTGTTACTGGGGGAAAAGAGTCTTCCAATAAATTATGGTGATTTCTTCTAGATAGTGCTCTGTCTTTGAACTCCTAGGCATCTAAGATGAGTCAATAGTATCTTTCAAAGTACAAAACGTAAAGGGTTAGCTGGTGTGGTCACTGGAAGCAGTGGTATGAAGGGATCCCCGGGGCTTGGAGGAATCAGCCCTGCTGACCCCTTGCCCCACCTCCTCTAAATTCTAGGCGCACATCAGGGTGGAACAATCAGCTTTTCCCCTGCAGACGGAAAAATGCCTCCATGCCAACGTTCCTTGGACTATTTTTATTATCCCAATTCCTCCCTGTTGTACTTAATTAAAGTAAGCTGCTTATTTTAACTCTGTGCCTCTCCTTCTACCCATGGCCTCCCACCAATGAGCAATTATTACCCTTTCCTTGCCATTAATTGAACCTGGCAGTGCTGAACAGTAATGGAATAGTGTCCATTTGTAAAGAGACTAATCCCGTGTAATTTCAATTTACTTCCTTTTATTCTGTTCTTGAACTTGTAGGGTGCTTTGTTTAGGGGTGAAGCAGACCATGGAATTGTAGGGCAGTCACCTTGATATATATTCTAGTCTCTTCCTTTTCTCCCTGGTGGGACAATATTTAAACTATTCAGAATGGAGAGTCACCTGGCTGCTGCTGTAGCCCACCACAGGCACATTTTCTGTCTCCCTTGGGAATGAGCCTCAGCATTTCATATGCTCATGGTCAGGGTTTTCTTCAAATGAATAACTTAAATTCTTCCCTCTGCAGGTCAAGTGTATTTTCTCTTTCTCTGCTCATGACTACCCATTGTCTAGAAAATAACCCCTTATATCCTGGAAGACTGTTATTAAACGGCCTTGAGGGTTACCTCCATGCTAGGTCAAATAAAGAACCCCATTTTCTTTAGGCTTTGTTCACAGGTCCTATTTTACAACCTGTGATCACTTTCTTTTTGTATCCTGAAGTCCATCACATGCTGTAGATTACTGTGAGTCTACAAAGGAAACAAGGTTCCTAGCGATGAGAGCCATGTCTGTTGGGTCCTCTGGTGAGTAGTTCACATATGCGTCCAAAGTGGACACAGGGCATCTAATTATTAAAGTCTGGGTCACTCTCACAGGCAGCAAACGACTCAGCCCATCCTTGAACTTCATGGATTTCCTTATTGCTTCACCTGTTTCTCTATTGCCTTAATGATCCTTCTAACACGCTCAAGGGTGAGGAAACTTCAGCCATGAGTGGTCCTCTAGATCCTCAAGTGCAGCCCTTTGATTGAATCCAAACTTCACAGAACAAACTTTTAGTAAAAGGATTTGTTCTGTAAAACTTGGATTCAATCAAAAGGCTGTACCCAAGTCCCCAGAAGGCCACACATGGCCTTGAGGCTGCAGGTTACTCCACTCTTGCAGCCTCATAGCTCCTATCTAATTTCCATGACTTCCATCTCTACTCCAATCTTGCCCCTCACTCCCATGGTCACACTTTCTAACTTACAATCTACCTGGAATCATCCTCCTTCCAAGATGGAAGTCTTTCTAAGACTTTCCAAGCCCTGAAATTCTCCCTTCTGACCCAGATTGTCTATCCTTTCACCCCTCCCATTCCCACACTTCTACTAAATCTTCCCCTTGTTGTTACTAAGCCCTCAGGTTCCTGTACTCCTCCCAGTAATCTACCTCATAACCCTTATTCTGCCTTACACACACACAGATTTAGAGTTAGAAAGGACCTCGGAGGTTATGTAGTCCAATGCCCTTATTTTACATATGAGGAAACTGAGGTACAGAGAAGCAAAGAGACTTGTCCAAAGTCCCATAGGGATTAAATGGCAGAACTAAGATTTTAAATCCTGTCCTCTGACTCCAGAGTTAGTGTATTTTCCACCATGCTTCACATGCACCTCCCCTTAGCCTGGACCCCTTGCTTGGCCATTCTAAACATGTTTGCCCAATCACCCTAGTGCTTTCTGTGCTCCTATTCACAGGATGTCACTGCTAGAAAAGGTAACAAATTTGTGTCTATTGGGTCCAATGTAAATTCCTGCTGGCTAAATTCAGTTGGATCTTCCTGGGACTCAGACATTTTATTCATCTCTAGAATCTCTTACATGAAGTAATCAAAGCTATCTATAGTCATATAAAAAAACTTCACTATTTATTGGAGAATGCAAATTAAAGAAATTCTGAGGTACTACCTCATACCTATTAGATTGGTTAATAGGACAGAAAAGGGGACATTAATGCACTGTTGGTGGAGTTGTAAGCTGATTGAATAATTCTGCAGAGTAATTTGAAATTATGCCCAAAGGGTATAAAACCATGCACAGCCTTTGACCTAGTAATACTATTACTGGGTCTGTATACCAAAAGAGGTTTTTAAAAAAGGAGAAGGACCTATATGTACACAAATATTTATAGCAGCTCTTCTTTGAGGGTAAAGATGTCGAGGGGGTGGTGATCAATTGGGAAATGACTGAACAAGTTGTGGTGTGTGTGATTATGATGAAATACTATTGTACTATAAGAAATTATTAGCAAGATGCTCTCAGAAAAACCTAGAAAGACTTATATGAGCTGATGCAAAGTGAAATGTACTGGGTACAAAGTAACAGCAATATTGTAAGATGATCAGCTGGGAATGACTTAGCTATTCTCAGCAATACAATGATCCAAGACAACTCTGAAGGATGTATGATGTAAAATGCTGTCCATTCCCAGAAAAAGAACTGATGGTGTTTGAATCAGATTGAAGCATACTTTTTTTAAACTTTATTTTTCTTGAGTTTTTTTCTTTTTTAATTCTAATTTATTTATTTTTAGTTTTTAACATTCATTTCCACAAGAATTTGAGTTCCAAACTTTCTTCTCATGCCTTCTCCCAACCCAAGGTACCATGCATTCTGATTGCCCCTTCTCCCAGTCTGTCCTCCCTTCTATCATATTCCTCCCTTCTCTTATCCCCATCCCTACTATTTTCTTGGAGGACAAGATAGATTTCTATACCCCATTGCCTGTATATCTTATTTCCCAGTTGCATCTAAAAACAATTTTTAACATCCATTTTTAAAACTTCGAGTTCCAACTGCTCTCCCTTCCTCCCTCCCCACCTATCCCCACTGAGAAGACAAGCAATTTGATACATGTTATACATGTGTAGTTATGCAAAAGACTTCCATAAAAGTCATGTTGTGGAAGATTGACTATATTTCCCTCCATCCTATCCCGCCCTCTATTTATTCTATACTCTCTTTTGACCCTATCCCTCCTCAAAACTATTTGCTTCTAATTACTCCCTCCTCCCATTTGCTCTCCTTCTATCATCCTCCACCCCCTGCTTATCCCCTTTTCCCCTACTTTCCTGTAATGTAAGATAGAGTTTCATAGCAAATTGAGTATGCATGTTATTCCCTTCTTATGCCAAATGTGATGAGAGTAAAGTTCACTTTTTCCCTCTCCCCTCCCCTCTCCTCCCTTCCATTGGAAAAGTTTTTTCTTGCTTCTTTTATGTGAGAGATAATTTGCCCCATTCTATCTTTCCCTTTGTCATCCCAATATATTCATTTTTCACCCCTTAATTTTATTTTTTTAGATATCATCCCTTCCTATTCAACTCACCCTGTGCCTTCTGCCTATATGTATATATAATCCCTCCAACTACCCTAGTACTGAGAAAAGTCTCAAGAGTTATAAATATTATCTTTCCATGTAGGAATGTAAACAGTTCAACTTAAATAAGTCCCTTATGATTTCTCTTTCCTGTTTACATTTTCATGCTTCTCTTGATTCTTGTGTTTGAAAATCAAATTTTCTATTCAGCTCTGGTCTTTTCATCAAGAATGCTTGAAAGTCCTCTATTTCATTGAATGACCATTTTCCCCCTGAAATAGTATACTCAGTTTTGCTGGATAGGTGATTCTTGGTTTTAATCCTAGTTCCTTTGACTTCTGGAACATCATATTCCAAGCCCTGAGATTCCTTAATGTAGAAGCTGCTAGATCTTGTGTTATCCTGATTGTATTTTCACAATACTGAAATTGTTTCTTTCTGGCTCCTTGAAATATTTTCTCCTTGACCTGGGAGCTCTGGAATTTGGCTACAACATTCCTAGGAGTTTTCCTTTCAGGATGTCTTTCAGGAGGTGATCTGTGGATTCTTTCAATATTTATTTTGCCTCTGGTTCTAAAATATCAGGGCAGTTTTCCTTGATAATTCCCTGAAAGATGTTGTCTAGGTCCTTTTTTTGATCATAGCTTCATGTAGTCCCATAATTTTTAAATTGTCTCTCCTGGGTCTATTTTTCAGGTCAGTAGTTTTTCCAATGAGATATTTCACATTGTCTGCTATTTTTTCATTCCTTTGGTTTTGTTTTATAATTTCTTGGTTTTTTCATTAAGTCATTAGCTTCCATCTGCTCCATTCTAATCTTTAAGGAATTATTTTCTTCAGTGAGCTTTTGGATCTCCTTTTCCATCTGACCAATTCTTCTTTTTAGGGTATCTTTCTCTTCATTGGCTTTTTGAATCTCTTTTGTCATTTGGGTTAGTCTATTTTTTACAGTGTTATTTTCTTCAGCATTTTTGGGGGTCTCCTTTAGCAAGCAGTTGAATTGTTTTTCATAATTTTCTTGCATCATTCTTATTTCTCTTCCCAATTTTTACTCTACTTCTCTTACTTGATTTTCAAAATCCTTTTTGAGCTCTTCCATGGCCTGAGACCAATTCACATTTTTATTGGAGGCTTTTGAGGAAGGAGCTTTGACTTTATTTTCTTCTGTTTGCATGCTTTGGTTTTCTTTGTCATCAAAGTAAGATTCTATAGTCTGATTCTTTTTCCAGTTTTTGCTCATTTCCCCAGACTTTTGCTTGACTTTTGAGGTCTTTGTCAAGGTAGCTCTCTACTTCCAGTGGGGTTGGGGGCACACTTTCAGCCACTCAATCCCCCCACAATCTGTTAGCCCAGAGCTCCAGAAACAGTCAATGTCTCTGCCCCTGCTGCTGCTGTGGCTGCAGCAGGTTCCCCCACCTCTCCCCCTTCTGCCACCCTGGGGCTGTGGTGGGATGGCTTCACTCTCCCACACTGGTCCCACAGGCTTTTCCCACTGACCTTCCAATTTGTCCTCTGTATTTTGGGGTCCTGAAGTCTGGAAACTGCCACAGTTGTGAGAGATTCAGTCTCCCCAAGGCCTGCTCAGGTCCTCTCTGTGCACTTGCTGCCCATACTGCATTGTGCTCTGCTCCCAGTGTGGTGCAATAGACACTTCCCAGTGGCCTTCAAGGCTGTCTTGGGCTGGAGATTTGCTTCACTCTGTTATTCTGTGGGTTCTGCAGTTCCAGAATTTGTTTAGAGCCATTTTTTATAGGCATTTGACTGGGTTTGGGGGCAGCGCTCTAGAAAGTGAGTGCTGTTACGCTGCCATCTTGGCTCCACCCTTTGAGTTTTTTTTTCTTATCTATGTTTTCTTTCACAAAATGCTATTATGGAAATGTTTCCCCTGACTACACATGTATAACCTATTGAATTGCTTGCCTTCTTAATGAAGGTTGCTGGGGAGAGAGTGAGAGAATTTGGAACTCAAAGTTTTAAAAATAAATGTTAAAAATTACTTTTACATGTACTAGGGAAAAATAAAATACTAAATAAAAGTTTAAAATAGCATCTCTATCCCATTCCCCACAGGTGTTTCAAATTTTTACCACTGTCTTCAAACTCCAGCCCCATGTCTTCCATTCTCAGGAAACATTTTAACCTTCTGTTGTACTCACAATATTGAGACCATGTGATCTGAATTTCCTCAGCTTCCCTTATCATCACCTTCAATTTTTTTCATCTTCCTTCCTTGCATGTTCCTTCCTCTTCTGTTCTGTCTGCTTTCTTTTTGCTAAGACTAACCCCATGATCTTTGCTTGCTCTTCCCCATTATCCTCCTCTGGGACCTTACTCCATCAATATTTATCCTTTTTCCTATATCTTCACCTTGTCTCCCTAGTGGGTCCTTTTTCTCTGCCTATAAGCATTCTTTAGTTTCTATTATCCTAATTTTTTTTTCTTTATCCTTCTCTCTCATATTACCATCCCAAGTCTCTTTTTACTCTTAATCCTCAAAAGAATAGATTGTATTTACCTGCACTTTCTCACTACTCTCCCATCCCTTAACCTCTTATAATCATGACTTTACTGAAACAGTTCTCTGGAAGGTCACCAAATACTTCCTAATCTCCAAATGCAATGTCCCTTTTCATTCTCTTTGACCTATAGGTAGCACTTGATACTGTTAAGCTCCCATTTCCTCTTTCCCCTCCAAATTTATTAATTTATTTGTTTTCAGTTTTCAACAATCACTTCCATAAGTTCCAAATTTTCTCCCTCCCCAAGATGGCATGCCATCTTATATGGGCTCTACACATACATTCTTATTAAACACATTTTCATATTAGTCACACATGGGAGAAATAAAATAGAAGAAACCATGAGAAAAACAAAACATAACAAAAGAGAAAATAGTCTGCTTCATTCTTCATTCTGACTCCACAGTTCTTTCTCTGGATCTGAATGGCATTTTGCACCATGAGTCCTTTGGAAATGTTTTACCTCCTTGCATTGTTGTGAAGGGCCAAGTCTACCAAAAGCAGTCCTCATGCACTGTTACTGTGTATAGTGTTCTTCTGGTTCTGCTCACTTCACTCAGCATCAGTTCATAGAAATCTTTCCAGATTTTTCTGAAGTTTGCCTATTCGTCATTTCTTGTTGCACAATAATATTCCATTACATTCATATACCATACTTTGTTCAGCCATTCCTCAATTGATAGACATCCTCTCTATTTTCAGGTGTTGACCACCACAAAAACAGCTGCTATAAATATTTTGTACATGTGGGTCCTTTTCCCATTTTTATGATCTCTTTGTGATACAGCCCTAGAAGTGATATTGCTGGATCAAAGGTATTCACATTTTTATAGCCCTTTGGGCATAGGTGGTTAGATCAGTTCACAGCTCCACCAGCAATGAATTAATGTTCCAACTTTCCCACATCTTCTCAACATTTATCATCTTCCTGTTTTGTCATGTTAGCCAATCTGATAGATGTGATGTGGTACCTCAGAGTTGTTTTGATTTGCATCTCTCCAATCAATAGTGATTTAGAGCATTTTTTTATATGACTATAGATAGCTTGAATTTCTTCCTCTGAAAACTGCCTTTCATATCCTTTGACCATTTATCAGTTGGGGAATGGATTGTATTCTTGTAAATTTGATTCAGTTCTCTATATATTTTAGAAATGAGACCTTTATCACAGATAGTAGTTGTAAAAATATCCAGTTTTCTGCTTCCTTTCTAATCTTGGTTGCGTTGGGTTTGTTTGTGCAAAAACTTTTCAATTTAATGAAATCAAAGCTATCCATTTTGCATTTCATAATGTTCTCTATCTCTTGTTTGGTCATAAATTCATCCATTCTCCATAAATCTGAAAAAAGATTCCTTGTTCCCCTAATTTGTTTAAAGTATCAGCCTTTATAACTAGATCATGTAGCCATTTGGACTTTATTCTGGTATATGGTGTCAGGCATTAATCTATGCCCAGTTTCTGCCACACTACTTTCCTGTTTTCCCAGAAGTTTTTATCAAACAGTGAGTTCTTATCCCAGAATCTGGGATCCTTGGGTTTATCAAACAGTAGATTGCTATATTCATTGACTACTGTGTCTTCAGTATCTAACCTATTCCACTGGTCTACTCCTCTATTTCTTAGTGAGTACTAAGTGGTTTGGATGATTGCTGCTTTATAATACAATTTGAGATCTGGTAGGGCTAGGCCACCTTCCCTAGCATTTCTTTTCATTGTCCCACTTTCTCTTTTTCCATTGCCACTACTCTAGCTCATGCCATCATTTCTCTTCACCTGGGCTACTGAAGTATCATCCTCCATGATTTCCTTGGCTATGGTGTCTTCTTTTGTCCACTGGAATCTGGTGTTGTTGCAAAGCATGCTGAATTTGGAGTCAGAGTCCCCAGCTCAAATCCCAGCTGGGCTATGTGACTTTAGGCAAACCATATCACCTCTCTTGGCTCCAGATTGCTCATACATAAAATAGAGACAAGGACCAGAAGATCTCCAAAGTCCCTTCCAGCTCTAAGTCCTGTGAGCCATCACTGCCACGTTAGCCTTACTGAAAGAAGTCAATGTACTCCCTTGAACCAAATACTTCAATAGATTTTCACTACCAGTCAAATCAATTGCAGACTCCTCAGCCTGGAATTCAAATTATTGCATGCTCTGATCTAAACCTGACTTCCTGGCCTCATCTAGGTGGCGCAGTGAATAGTGGACCAGGCCTTGAGTTAAGAAGACCTGAGTTCAAATCTGGCCTCAGAGACACTTACTAATTGAATGATTCTAGCAAGTGATTCAATATCTGTTTGCCTCAGTTTCCTCAACTGTAAAATGGGGATAACAATAGCACCCATCTCCCAGGTATGTTGTAAGGATCAAATGAAATATTTGTAAAGCTCTTAGCATAGTGCTTGACACATAGTAGACTCTATATAAATACATATTACCTTCCCCTTTATCTTTCTCTGTTGCCATATAGAAGGTGTCCCAAAAGTCTTAGTGTGGTTTGACTAATTAAGGCTTTTGAGATACCCTGTAGTTGCTCTGTATTATAAAACAGATCAGAGTATTAAGATTTCCCTTAACATAACATATACTTTCTGACCACTAATCCTTTGCTTATGATGTTCCTCTGATGTAGAATTTTCAATCTATCAAAATCCTACAAAGCTGAAAATCTCACCTCTGTCCTGAATACTTCCAACTTCTAACCAAATACGATGTGTCCCCTGTCCCTAAAACTCAGAGAAATGTGTACCTTTGAAATATCACTTCTTTGTACATATTTGTCTTATTTCCTGTACTAGAATGTAAGCTCTTTGATCTGAGAGAGCATGCCCTATTAAACTTTGTAGCCCTTGAAGAGCCTAGGACATAATATGTTTGTCAAGCTGAATTCATTTAACTTATTATTTCTGTATTCTCTGGTGTCATGGATGGGCCATAAAAACATGGAACTTAGGGCAACCTTAAAAGGTTATCTGGTACAACTTTCTCTATGCCTTTGGATAGGGTGATGTTGGGATCTTCTGTGTTTAATTGCTGTCTAGTCCTTTCTTGAAGCTCTCTAGAGAGAGAGATCTACAGTCTGTCTCAATAGTCCAAGCTAGGGCTTATCACCTTGATAAATAAGGTTCCCTGAGATTTCCCTATGAAAGTACAGTGTAATCACAAGCACACTGGATTTAGAATCATAAGACCTGGGTTTGAATTTTGCCTTTTCAAGTTACCGACAATGTGATTTTAAAGAAAGTTGCTATCCCTTGCTGGGCCTTGGTTTCCCCATCAGCATAGTGAGAAGAGAAGACAGTGATCTCTGAGGTCTCTTTCAGCTCTAGCATTCTATATTCTATGACCCAGAAGTACAGACGAGAAGGGCACCAAGTGAAAGATAAGTATACCAGATGGTTCAGTTGGCCTGTTAGAAACATGTAGCAGATGTCTGGCACCTTGGTACTTTGGAACTGGCCTCTATCCCTGTCTGGCATCTGAGACACATGACAACAGTGCAGGCATATCCATGCCAATGGCAGGGCTTCCTGGCATGATGCTATTTCTATGCATCCACCTGCTGCATAAGATTGATGCCCACCACACCTGATGACAAAGTTTCCAGAATCACAGAATTTTACAGTTGAAAGAGACTCCAAAGGCCACAGAATCTCATCTGGGCCATTAGAGGGCCATCAATTCCCTTGACACTCTCACATGAGAGAAGCTACTAAGCATCGCCCTTTTGGTTAGCACTAACTCTTAAGAGCTTTTTTCTTTATGTTAAGTTTCTCTGCAACTTCTATTCACCAGCACTAGTTCTGCCCTCTGAGGTCAAACAAAACCAGCCCAATTTTGCTTCTGTGAGAAAGTTCTTCAAATACTTGTGTTATCATGTGCCCTGTCCCCACCTCTGCCTACCATATCCTCTATTCTCCAAACTAAACATTTCCAGTTTCTTCAATCCATCCTGATACAGCAATCACTAATCCTCCTGACATCATGATGGTCTTTTAGACATCATCCAGCTTGTGTATGTCATTCTTAAAATATGGTGCCCAAAACTGAATGCCACTCTACAGATGTGCTGTAACAAGGACAGAATTAGTGCCCAGTCATTGCTGCCTTTGTCTAGGAGGTTGTGCCTTTCATCAGAGCATAGAACACATTAGTTTTTCAGGCTGCCATTTGCATTTAAGCTACTGTCTATTCTTTTGAACATTCCTTAAGTATCAGCTTTGTGTGAAGCACTGTGCTGGGACATGGGGATGCCAAAACCCAACTCAAATAGTTCATAACCTCGAGGAGTTCCCATATTAAATTGTCAACGTAAATTGGGCTTGTAGTCCACTAAAACCACCAAATCTTTTTCACATGAATTGTTGTCGAGGCTGTTCTTGTGAAGTTAATTTTTTAACACAAATGTAGCACTTTCCTTTTATTCCTATTAATTTTCACCGAATTTGATTCTGCCCATCAGGCTCATCTAGTGAGACCATCATTTTTGGATTCTAGTTCTAAGTTGGCTATTTTTTCTAGCTTTGTATAATAATATTTGTAATAACATAAATATTTAGTTATTAATAAAGTTATTTATACAACTTTCAGGTTTGCAAAGCACTTTATAAATATTATCTCATTTGATTCTCACAATAACTTAGGAAGTAGGTGCTGTAATTATTCCCATTTTACAGTTGAGGACACTGAATCAGATAGAGATTAAGTTATTTGCCCCAGATCCCGAAGCTAGAAAGTGTCTGAGGATGAATTTGAACTCAAGTCTTCCTGACTTGGACTCTAATCCCTGCCTATTATCTACATAATGGTCAAGCCTGCTTTTTATAGCTTCCTCCAAGTCACTGAAAAAAATGTAGTGCCTGGTAAAGTAAGAGGTTGGTGGGTTTCTTCAAAGGCTAGAACTAAGAAGGTACAAAAGGGGATCTTCCTTGGTACAACTATGACACAGATGCAAGATGAGCAGGTAGTTTCTCCAGCAACCTCCAAGGGGGCTTTCCAGAAGAGTTCCAAAGGAGGGACTGCATTCCAAGAGTCAGGAAGCATGAATATTTGGGATCTGTTTCAGTGGCCTTATGTTTGTCTCCTAGAGAAAGGTCACTGTGAAAGATTCAAGAAAGACTTGAGAAGACTTGAGAATAACTCTCCATCATCAGCCTTAGTAAAGAGGAGAAAGGGTTCTTTGACAGGCAAGGAGAAAAAAATCTAGAGAGGAAACCAAAAAGGGAAAAAAAAGTTCAAGTGAGCAGAGGGGACTCAAAACCCATTTATTTTTTTGGTGAAGCAATTGGGGTTAAGTGACTGGCCCGGAGTCACACAGCTAGTAAGTGTCAAGTGTCTGAGGCTGGATTTGAACTCAGTTTCTACTGACTCCAGAGCTGGTACTATATACACTACACCACTTAAATACCCCTCAAAACCTATCTTTAAAAGCTGGCAAAAGGAAAAACATGACAGAGGATAAGGACAAGAAATCTTGCACCAACCATTAGCATGATATAATCTATGAAGCTTTTCCCATGGAAGACAAATCCAGGGCTTTTGAAGAAACAATAGCAGTAATCCATTTCCAATGAGGATGTACAGGCACTAACATGGATGGACAAGGAATGTATTCTTGCCCCACTTTCTGGAGTAAGTGCCGTTTGTGATGGTGAGTATCTCCCTGCTGACTGGTATAGCAGCAGCCATATAGCATGAATGGGTCAGCCCAACACGGCTAATCAGAAGACATCATATCTTCCTAGAACATGTATTTACCATAGACTGGAGGACCCATCAAGCCTCAGAGGACTTTCAGTTCTTTGGAAATCCAATTCCATCTAATCTCCACCCAGGAAAATGCCTTCCTCTTTAGCATAGAAACTCTTTGAACTCTTTGCCTTTCTTGTATCATCAGTGCTTAGCACAGTGCCTAGCACATAGCAATCACTTAATAATTGCTTGTTGATTGATTGATTTTTCTCATCTACTTCTCAAACTCACCTCTGGAGATTCACAGAGGAATAGAGAGAGAGGCAGTGTGGTATAGAAGATAGAACAAACCAAGAAATTCTTGGTCTGAATCCTGCCTTAGACACTCACTAGTTGTATGACCTTGGAGAAATCACTTAGTTTTTCTGATGTACAGTTTTCTTATCTATAATATAAGGGGATTGGACAAGATGGCCTTTATGAACTTTTCCAGCTCTAAGTCTATGACTTATAATAAAGTCAGAGTTTTTCTAGTGCCAGTAAGGTCATGGGTGAAAGACTTGGGGACAGAGAATAATAAACAATTTCTGCACTTGGGACAAGTGGCAGTAGTATAGGTGGTAAGTTCTCACAATTGTGGAGTATAGTTGGGAGGAATTACGTCCCAGGGCACCAAGATATTTCCAGGCTACTGAAGGGAAAAGGAGCACCATGGGGATGAGGTCGCTACAGCAGCAGGATGGGTAGAAACTCAAGAATGATGTTTTTCCACCCTGGGACAAATCTCCAGTAGCCATACTCTAGTCCTGGCTCTGGTTGTAGGCACAAACAGTGTTTGTATCTCCTTTTCTACTTGAAGGGTATGACTATAAAAGAAGGATAAGGGGAATCAACAGCATTCTCACAAAGGGCAATACAAAGATGTATGATGGTTATAAATAGGCTATAGTATGTCACCAATGATAACTCTCCTTCAAGAAGTGGAGTAAGAGATCTCATTCATGGAATGAAAGAGAAAAAATGAGGTGGACTGGTTATATGGTAGGAGTAAAAAGTAAGGATGAACAGTTTGGGTGTTGTACTGATATCTACAGACTTTTAAAAGACCCAGATGAAGGACATCAGCATAAGCTGTATATCCACAGTGGAGGAGGTGTAGAAGAGCTGGGACAAGAATTACATGGGATGAGATGACATGGAAGGGTTACAATCTGTATTGGTGAATGGAGTAGCCCAAGTAAGGAAATCACAGACCCTCTGAAGTGTTGCATAAAGCAGATGGTGTTGGATGAATAATAAAATTTGATTTTTCATATCATAGCTTTTGATACCATAATGATAAAGGCCAGGTGAAGTATGTAATGGAATTCTAGAAAACCAAGAAGAACATGGGATTACCTGTTCGGAGTCGGAAGGAATCTTAGAGGTCATTGAGTCCAGTCCCCTCATTTCATAGATAAGGAAACTGGGGCACAGAGAGTCATCATTGGTGACAAACTCATACCAATCATGTGTCTTTTCACTGCTCTTGGTGGCAACAATATCTACACTGTTGATTTCCCATGTCCTCCATCTTTCACAGTCATAACATTCAACTAGAAAAAAGATAGAAACACCATAATGCAACCATACTGAGAGTTAAGTCTCTGAGGCAGGGCTGAGACTCACACCTTCTGGGCTCGCAAGTCCAGGACTTTATTCAACATGTCACCTGATGCCTCAAATATTGGTTTGGTGGGAGATGCTGACCTAATTTAAAGAGCTCTGAATAGAAAGTTGAGAAGGAGAAAAATGCTAAGATAAAACTATAAAACCAGTTATTGTGCTGAGCAAGAAATACAACAAAGAAGGAACAAAGTAAGGGAAATGCCCAATAATTTTCAGAAAGAAGGAAATAGGGAAGAAATTCAGAAACTATGAATTCATATATTATATACCTAAAGTATGAGAAAACCAATGAACTGAGAAAAATTAGTCAAAAAGCATTTATAAAAAAACCTACCCATGTTCTAGGTATGGTACTAAGCACTAGGGATACAAAAGCAAAAACAAAATGGTCTTTGTATTCAAAAAGTATGCATTCAATAGAGGCAGACAGTAAGCATATCATCTTTTATCTCTCTGTGGAGAGGAAAAGGGAGAGAGGCAGAGAATAGCAGAAAGAGAGAGAGAGAGAAGAGAGACACAGGAGAGAGGGGGAGAGAGAGGGGGAGAGAGACAGAGAGAGAGAGAGAGACAGAGAGAGAAAAAGAGAGACAGAGTGAAAGAGAGAGACAGAGAGAGAGAGGAAGAGGGAGGGGAGGTGGTGAGAGGCAGAGAAAGAGAAGGAAAGAAACAGAGAAACAGACTATAACAAGTTATTAACCTGGGGCTCATAGACCCAGGGAGATAAATTTCAAGAGATCTGTGGATTTTTTTTAATCCTGATAACTATATTTCAATATAATTTGCTTCTTTTGTAATCCTATGTATTTTATTATATTCATTTAAAAATATTCCGAGAAATGATGCTTCAGCTTCACTAACTCACCAAAGGAGTCCACAACACACAAAAAGGTTAAGAACCCTTGGCTGCTCCTGCCCTCCTCTCTCCCATAGGACAGTGATAGTAACTAAACATTTGACTTCACTGGTATAAGGAGTCCTCAGGAAGGAATTTCCTTTGTTGGCACAGCCAGCTCCTTCTCAGCAATTTAAGGTCTTAGAGAGTTGCCCATAGCTCTGAGAGTTTAAGTAATTTGCCCAGGGGCACAAAGTAAATAATTGCCAAAGGAAGAGGAACTCAAGCATTCCTGAGTTCTGTCGAGCTACCACAATGTAGGGAGGCTTATGAAAAACATATACATCTTCACGGAACATTTTTTTTTTGCAGGCAGGCCTCAGTGGTTGAGAGTTTATTTTTTTAAAGGTGAAATTGACATTTTGACACAAATAAAAATGTGATCTATTTTAGAGGCTTTAGGTGGGCAGAACTCCTGACTAAAGTAGAGACAGGGAATAATAACCCTTGTTCAAAAAAAACACATCAAGTGGAAGGCAGAGGGGAGTAGTTTGATAGATAAAAAGGACGCTGGAAATAGACTGGAAAACATTTGTAGAGAGGATAAATGGAGCAGCAGAAGGGGTGCAATTTTGGGCATCCTTTTGATTGCCCAACTGGATCAGATGATTTCTTAATATTAATCAAGAAAAGACTCAGTGGTATTGTGGAGTTTCAACAATCTGGATCTCCGCTGGTGGTCTCACTTTGCTTACTTTCTACCCTGATAACTCCTGCTGTCTCTCCCCTTCCTCCACTTGCCTCTACTCTGGATCTACCTACCAGTACTGGGGGAAATCACTAAATTGAACTGACTAGGCTTACTACTAGATCCAATGGCTAGATAACAGATATATAAATGAATGGGTGGATAGATGGATGATAGATAAATGGTGGATGGATATAGATTACTACATAATAACCCTTGTATCTGTCTGCCTGGAACTATTTCTGACACACTCTCTGCAAAGGCTGCTGTGAACCTTTTCACTGCTCAACCCACTATCCCTCTCCCCTCTTCCTCTTCTTCCTTCTCCTTCTCCTTCTCCTTTTCCTCCTCCTTCTTCTCCTTCTTCTTATTCTTTTCTCTCAGAAGATGACTTCAACTCACTGAATTTTTTCCAAAATAAATTTTAATTTCCTTAAACAAGTACAAGTTTTCAAATGTGTGATCAAGGGCAAAGACAATAAAACAAAGGAATGATTGTAAATGTGGCTATAAATTTACATAAAGATTATTAAAGAAAAGAGGACAATAGAATGAAAGATTCCTATAATAACTTAAATCATCTTGGTTTTTTCATAACTCCTTTCCTGCTGGTTTTACTGGCTTTTGCTGGTGCTGTCCATGCCTTTATTAGCATCATTCTAGGTCCAATTATAATATTCTTTAGGTTTTTTAAAGTTCTGTATCAGTTCATACATATCTTCCCAAATTTCTCTTTTGCCCTGATGGTCATTGTTCTCTTCATTTATTCTACATTCCAATCACATTGAACCATCTTCCTTTCCCTATTCTTATTCTGTCCTGTACCATCTCTATGTCTTTGGTTTTATTAGCCCTCATGACTGAAACATATTTTCTACCATCTCTATTTATTGACGTCTTTCCTATGTCATCTCCACCATGAAGCCTTCCCTACTTCCTCCTAGTTGAAAGAAATGTTTCCTGCCTCAAAATTTTTAGACCTGGATTTCACCTTCACTCTTACTGTGCTTTTTATCTTATATGGATCTCTGCATTATCTGTCTTGGGCTTTAATCTCTTTCAGTCAGTCACCATGCATTATTAAAGTGTCTACTATGTGCCAAAGTACTACACTAAGTGTTGATCACTTAGTACAGAATTCTAGAGACTGTCAAATCTATTTGAATTCTTGGTGTTTGTGTATCTGGTCTTGCATATTTTAAAATGTTAAGAGGAAAAGCAGAGCATCTGATAAATGTGTGATTTGCCTTGGTGACTCTTTCCTTTCTTAGAAGGTAAAGTAAGCAACAAGAGCAACTTCTAGTCAGGATTTAATGATGGCAAGATGATGAGAAACATGGCAGAGGGAAACCAATGGAGTTCATAAGATCAGAAAAAAAAAAAAGACAAGCATGTGCTCCAGATTTTAGCAAAACATTTCAAACAAGTCAAAGAAAAATGGATATATCTTCATGCTCTAGGACACTGGACAACAACACTGCTCAAGATGGGTTTATATGCACATATAATGGCATAAGAACAAATTGTCTTGATGAGGAAAAGCTTATAAATAAACCAATGTGACCACAGAATGATCTTGGATGAGCTTAGATCTAAAGGAACATGACCAAAAGATGAGAGAAGAGATATGGAACTAAGTACAAATACAACACAAATGCATGACCTGTGAGAGTAGCGTGGGGAAAATTAAAGCCAAGAATGAGCCCAAGTTTGTGAGAAATGCCAAGGCTAATAACAAGTCTTTTTTTCTTTCCTAATTATGTTCTCTTTGCTCTCATCAAGAACAAGAAAGGTATATGTCCTCAGCCTGGGGGAAGATTAATATCAGTGGGTAACAGAGAGAATGTATTACCACTCTCCAATGCCTATTTTCTTTCCATCTTCTCCATTAACAAGAATGACCTCGAAATTAAGAAAGGTTGAACAAATGTTATTTGGAAAGAACAGAAAACCAAGGAAACTAAGGAGAGCTAGCAGTTTTAAGTAACTTCTAGTCTCTAGTTATCCAGAGAAATTAAATCCCAGTATGTGAAAAGAACTTGCTGTGGGATCACAGAAGCACTGTTAGCAATCTTTGAGGAATCATAAACAAGAAAGGGGCCTAGAAGACTACAGATGGGCAAATGTCTTTTTGATTTTCAAAAAGGGGGAAACAATGTAGATTCTCAAAACTATTCTGGGGTAAATTTGGAGGCTATTTCTGACAATTCTAGAATTCATTACTAGAGAGATGCTTTATGGGAACTTTTAAAAAGTGGTAATCACTGGGAACTATTAGAGGTTCACTAAATATGACTTTCTCAACATTTTATTTACTATTTATTTGCTATCTTTTAATAGAACAACTTGGACTGATAGACCAAGAAATAATTTGAATACAGCTTATCTTGATTTGAAAATGGCATTTGGCAAAATTTCTTTGACTATATTTCTACATATCTGTAGAAATGTGGGTAATGTGATTGTATACTCAGCTGAATGTGAAATTGGTTCAACCAAGGTACCAAAAAGAACATTAATTGATCGAGTAATATAACCTATAGTGAAGTTTCTACTCATCTTCATGATCCTTTTTCTTATAACATTTTTATCATTGACTTGGAACAGCTGAAAACAAGAGCACTGAAAGAATGTAAAGATGTTATTGCTCAATTGCTATCAGTGATATGTAAGGAAATGGGCCAGGTGCTATGGAATTGGGAACAGGCAAATATTCTGATATTCAAAAAAGAGGGAAAAGAATCATTCCCAAGTCTGTATCCCAAAGATTTCATAAAAATGAGGAAAGGACATACATGTGTCCAAAAATATTTATAGCACCTCTTTTTGTGGGCAATGTATTGGCATTTGAGGGGATGCCCATCAATTGGAAAATGGTTGAACAAGCTGTGGTATATGAATGTAACAGAATACTATTGTGTAATAAGAAATGATGAGCACACAGATCTCGGAAAAACCTGAAAAAACTTGTGTGAACTGATGCAAAGTGAAATGAGCAGAATCAGGAAAACATTGTACACAATAATGACAACATTGTGCAATGATCAATTACCAATGACTTAGCTCTTCTCAGCAATACAAAGATCCAAGACAATTACAAAGGGTTCATGATGGAAAAATGCTATTCATATTCAGACAAAGAACTGATGAACTCTGAATGCAGATCAAAGCATGCTATTTTTGCTTGCTTATTTTTTTCAGGTTTTTTTTTTTTGTTTCTTCTTTCATAACTGTGACTAATACGGAAATGTTTTGCGTGATTGAACATGTATAACCGATGTCAAGTTGCTTACCATTTCAGGAAGAGGAAAGGGAAGGGATGGAGGGAAGGAGAAAAATTTGAAACTCAAAATCTTGTAAAAAATAATGCTAAAAATTATATTTACATATTATTAGAAAAAAATAAAATACTATTACAAAAAGATAGGAAAATGGATACTTCAAACTTAGATCCATAAACTTGACATTAATTCTGGTTATAGATACTAGAAAGGGAGACACAATCACTATGAACCAATATAGATTAATTAAAATAAGTCATACTGATCTAATTTCATTTCTTTTTTTGATGCAGTTACTAGACTAGTAGACAGATGTCATTCATGACATCATGACATCATATTCATATCACGGAAACAACAAATCTGGATTTAAGCTATCCTCTCTCGTGATGTCCTTATAGATAAGGTGGAAAGACATAGACTGAACAATAGTTCAATTAGCTATGCTAGAAACCAGCTGACAGACCCCCACACCTCCCCCCAAAAATTGATAAATGAATCATTTTCAACCCAGACTGAGGTGTCTAGCAGAGAGACACAGGGCTCTTTCTTTGACCCTCTTCTGCTCATTTCAATTCTTCATCAATGACTTGGATGAAGGCAGAGGCAGCACTGTTATCAGATTTGCAAGTGGCATGAAGCCAAGAGGGCTAGCTAATACATTAAATGTGTTCCTTATAGAGGAGCTGACATGTGTTAATGCCATACTGTATGCTGACTTGTGTCCTCTCTTCAGGCACTTATTCCTTCCAGTCCACTAGACACTGTAAGTGGTCCCATCCCCTTAATAAGTCAAACATATTATGAGCAACATATTTTTTTTCCCCATCCACACACATTTGTGGTAAGCAAGGATTCAGAAGGCCTTAAATGATTAAGTGAATTGTCATAACAAAGACCCATAAGAACACAAGATAAATACAGAGTAACTGGGAAAATTCAACTCAAATCCAACCTCAGATGTATCCCACTTACTGTCAAATGGTAGTCCACATGACTTATACCTGAGAGATAGAGACTTACTGTTTATTCAACCACTTTAAGGGAAATCCTACTGGTATAGAGGGTGAGGGAGGAGACTTTACACTGTTCTTTTGTGTTCTATTCAAAATCCCTGAGGATGTGTGGAAGCTTGATCGTTGTTGTACATTGCTTTGGCAGTTCATAGGGAATATTACAAATCAGCCTGGTTTACCTCCAACTCCCCTATGTGATCATTGTCTACAAGATCTTCTGTACGCAGAATGACTGTGAGAAAAAAGAGTGGTTGAAGTCATACTTTATATAAAATGGTAGTTCTCAGTGGATGAGTGGACCACATTATTATTTAAAAATCTGCAGAGTGATTCAATCAGCCTGATACCAGGGGGCCTGATAGCACAAGAGATACTTTTGTAGGATTCAGATCATATTCTCTGCTCACCAGATAAAGGCAATATGTCATGGAAAGGTGACTCTATACCTGAAGGGCAATGAAATGGGAGATAAAATGGGGAACCTGATCGGAACTGATGTGTTCTCCCATGGAAGAAGGATTAGATTTGTCCTGCTTTGTCTCAGAGAGTAAAACTAGTAGCAATGAATAGAAGCCACAGATGAGCAATATGGGGAAAAAATTTATTAACAATTAGAATTATTCAAAAGTAGAATGGGCTGCCTCAGGAGTCAGTGAGTTCCATCTCACTGGAACGCTTAAAATAAAGGCTGGATGACCACTTGTTGAGTACGTTATAGAAAGGATATTACATCTAGCACAACTTGGACTAGATGACCACTGGGCTTCCTTCTAACTCTGAAATTTTATTGTTCCGTGATTAGGAAAACCATAGAATTGCAAGATTTTCTTCAGGTAAGGCAGGCAACTTCTGTAGTGGTGGGAGGACCAGCACAAGGAACAAAATGAACCATCTTGGCTAGAATTATAGGATCATATGATCATAGATATAGAGGTAGAAAGAAACATAGTGGTCACTGCGTCCAATGCTGTTATATGATAAATGAGGAAACTGAGTACCAGCACAGGAAACAAAATGAGTCATCTTGGTTAGGATTATAGGATCATAGATATAGATGTGGAAAGGACCATAGTGGTCAGCAAATCCAATACTTTTCTATTACAAATGAGGAAAATGAGAAGAGAAGTAACTTCACTTGCCCAGGATCACACAGCTACTTTCTGAGGTGGAATTTGAACCTAGGTTTTCCTGACTTCAAATTCAGAACTCTATCTATTGCATCAACAGCAAAGTGTCATCAAACCTTGGGACAGAGGGAACACTGCGATGAAATCTAGAATGTGCACTTGCTATTGCTGGAGGGGAGCTAATAGGGATTGCAGCAACTAAATGCCATGACAGTGGCTCCTTAGTCAAAGGATATCCTGGAAGATGTTACTTCATCATCATAGTCAGCAAAAATATCTAGTGACCATGTATAAAGTCCTGAAGAGTTCCCCATGGTCCCTGTTGTTGGGGCACAGAGAGAGCACCGGAATATTAAGGCTGGCCAGTGAAGATTTACAAACACGACTGAAAGCATAAGGATCCATCTAAGATTTAGATCTTCCCTTGGATGCAGGAATTGTTCCTGTATGGAGGGCAGACAGTAGGGCCAAAGCACAAGCATCCTTGATTGCTGTCAGCAAATTAACTGCCATAGAACCTATTAGAGCCTATTGGATGAAAGTCTACAGAAGAGCCTGTTGGAGGTAGCTGATCATGTCTGGAGTCCAAATTCAGACTTTTATAGCAGCACTGCATCTATCTGTACACAGATGTTTAGGAGTGTAAGTGATGATTCAGTTGAATATGCTAAAAATGCTGCTTAATGGATCTTGTACTGGTTGATCTTCCAGGAAGTCTCAATGTACTCTGAGTTCTTCTGGTCAGTGTAGATGATAATGGGGTAACTTAACTTCCTCAAGACTTTGCCCTCCATGCCTCAAAGATGACTCTGAGCATGAGCAGATCCTTCTTCTAGCTCATATAATTATTTTCTGCATTAGTCAATTTGTCATATTTGCAGATTGGGACAAGTAGAAGACTAGGGTGACCTATGAGGGGGAGATAACCCCCTGGCAATATTGGATGCATTGATTTCCACAATGAACTGTTTCTTAACATCTAGATATATTAAGATAAAGGTTGTGGTACACTTATTCTTTGAGTCCTTATGTGAATTTTGTCTCCAGTGGCTCCTGGGAAGCTGTGGGGTGCTTTAGTGAGAGACATAATCACGGTGAAGAACCTAAGGGTAAAATAGCATGAAAACTAAGAAATTGCTACAGGAGTGTTTTTTGTTTTGTTTTGGCTCAGTCAGAGATGACCCACTAAAGTATGGCTTTAATATTTTGTGAAGATCCATGAAGTTTTCCCTCTGTGTACCCACTATGTACCCCCAAGGACTTCATCTCCTTCACAGATTGGCATTTTTCCACTTTGGCAGACAGCAGCTGATGTTGGCAGAGCCACTGGAGGATGAACCAGTGTGACATGCTGGGCAGCAACCCAGGAGTGGATGAAGGAATCATTGAAATAAACTGCTTCACCAAGTTCTGCCAGGTCTTAGAACACTGAAATTATGACCCTTTTGAGGACTCAAGGAATTTCACAAAAAACAAGTAGTGTTACCATGCATTCATATTACCTTTCCAAACTCAACATACATTACCGCCTTTCATATACTCTTTGGTTCAGTCAAAATAGCCTTCTTGCTCTTCCTCATACACAATACACCCAATACTTTGTTTTCTATTTTAATACCTTTGCAATATACTCCCTCCTCATTCCAGTCTCTTAGAACACCTAACTTTATTCAAAACTCATTTTAAACGCCACCTCCCACATAAGGTTGTTCCATATACTCTTCATTGTAGTAGTGTCTCCCCCCCTCAAAAAAATCATGTATTTATTCCATATACATTTTCTATACTTTTAGGCATATGTAGTATGCTCTCTGGACTCACTCTTCCATTATCCACTTGACTTGATAGATTACGTACCCAGATGATGAGTGAATCTCTTCTCAAGATTCTAGGGGTAGGGAGGTGGAACCAAGATGATGGAGTAGAAAGACACACATACACTATCTCTTACCCCACAGCCCATAAAATACCTATAAAGAAGAACTCTCAACAAATTCTGGAGCAGCAGAAGCCACAGAACAACAGAGTAGAGTAGATTTCTATCCCAGAGTAACCTGAAAGACAGACTGGAAAGGTCTGTCGCCCACTGGACCCAGAACAGAGCCCAGCCCTGCCTTGGCCACACAGCACCGAAAGGAGCAGATCTGAGCAGGATTCAAGGACAGAATCTCCAGTGGCAGGGCAGATCCCTCAACCCACAGGCTTGCCAAAGGTCAGTGAGAGGGTATTTTTGGCTGGCCGAGAAGGGAGCAAGGTGTCCCCATAACTTGGGCCTCCTCAGGTGGCAGCAGTAGAGACAGCAGTGGACGGGGCTCCCAAAGCAGGCAGTAGCCCACATCCATTGTTGAAGGTCTCAGAGTAAACCCCCTGAGGGAACTGAGCCCTGTGTGCTGGCCCTGCCCCATCCTGAGCAGCTGATCTTAATCTCATACTGAATAGCAGCCCTGCCCCCTGCCTAAAGCCCCTGAGGTTTTGGAGCAGCTCATCTGAATCTCAGCCCCCAGTGCTGGCTTGGTGGAACTGGAGGCGAAGTGTTTGTGGAGAGGAAACTCAGAAGTCAAGTAACTGGCTGGGAAAATACCTAAAAAAGGGGAAAAAATAAGACCATAGAAGGTTACTTTCTTGGGGAACAGGTGTCTCCTCCCCATCCTTTTGGATGAGGAAGAACAAGGCATACTGTCAGAGGAAGTCAAGGCCTCTGCCTCCATGGTCTCCAAAGGGAACTTAAATTGGGCTCAAGCAATAGAAGACCTTAAGAAACAAGTTAGCAGCTTACTAAAGGAGAACCAAAAAAACGCTGAGGAAAATAACAGCTTTAAAAAGAGGCAAACTCAACTGGAAAAAGAGGTCCAAAAAGCCAACGAGGAGAAGGAGGTTTTAAAAAGTAGAATTACCCAAATGGAGTAGAAGGTTCAAAAGCTCACTGAGCAAAATAATTCATTGAAAGAGAGAATTGAGTTCAGAATGAGTTAAACCAAGCAGTTAGTAAACAAAACCAAAAACTTGAAAAAATAGAAGATAATGTGAAACATCTCATTGGAAAAACAACTGACCTGGAAAATAGATCCAGGAGAAACAATTTAAAAATTATGGGATTAGCTGAAAGCCATGATCAAAAAAAGAGCCTAGACATTATCTTCCATGAAATTATCAAGGAAAAATGCCCTGATGTTCTAGAATCAGAGGGCAAAGTAAATATTGAAAGAATCCACCAATCACCTCCTGGAAGAGACCCAAAAAGAGAAACTCCTAGGAATATTGTGGCCAAATTTCAGAGTTCCCAGATCAAGGAGAAAATGCTGCAAGCAGCTAGAAAGAAACAATTTGAGTATTGTGGAAATACAATCAGGGTAACACAGGATCTGGCAGCTTCAACATTAAGGGATCAAAGGGCTTGGAATGGGATATTTCAGAGGTCAAAGGAACTGGGATTGAAACCAAGAATCACCTACCCAGCAAATCTGAGTATAGTACTTCAAGGGAATAAATGGTCATTCAATGATATAGAGGACTTTCAATCATTCACATTGAGGAAAAGATCAGATCTGTATAGAAAATTTGACTTCCCAAGACAAGAATGAAGAGAAGAATGAAAAGGTAAACAGGAAAGAAAAATCATAAAAGACTCTCTAAAGCTGAACTGTTTACATTACTACATGGAAAGAAAATATTTATAACTCTTGAATCTTTTCTCAGTATTTGGGTAGATGGAGAGATTGTACATACACACACACATACACATATATAGTTAGAGAATACAGGGTGTGTTGAATCACAAAAGATGATATCCACACACAAAATAAAATAAAACAAAATAAAAATTAAGGGGTGAAGGAGGAAAATACTAGGAAGAGAAAGGGAGAAATGGAATGGGGCAGGCTACAACACATAGAAGAGATAAGAAAAATCTTGTTCAATGGAGGAGAAAAGGGAGAAGGGGAGAGGGGAAAAATGAAGTTACTCTCTCCACATGTGGCTGAAGGAGGGAATAACATGCTTACTAAATTTGATATGAAAATTTATATCACTCCACAGGAAAGCAGGAGAGGAGGCGACAAGTGGGGTGAGGGGAATATTAGAAGGTATGGCAAATGGGAGAAGGGAGTCACTAGAAATAAACACTTTTGAGAAGGGACAAGGTCAATTGTGGGGGAAAAAAAAAAGGGGATAGAAGGACAGAGGGCAATATAATTAGTATTACACAATATGATTATTATGGAAGTCTTTTGACAAACAACACATATTTAGTCTGTATTGAATTGCTTGCCTTCCCAGTGGGGCTGGGGAGGGAGCGGGGAGGGAGAGAAGTTGGAATTCAAAGTATTAGCAAACGAATGTTGAGAATTTTTATTGCATATAATCAGGAAATAAGAAATACAGGGAATGGGGTGTAGAAATTTATCTTGCTCTACAAGAAAAAAAAGATGGGGATAAGGGAAGAGTGGGATGTGATAGGAGGAGGGTACATTGAGGGAAGGAGTAATCAGTATGCAAGGTATTAGGAAGCATGGGGAGGGGAGTGATGGAGAGAAAAATTGGACATGTTACAAAGTGAAGTAAAAGCAATTAGTATTAAAACAATTGACTAAATTAATTACTGAGAATAAATCAATGACATCTTTAGTTTGGGGAAAAGAATTTTAGTCTAAATTTCCTAGAGGAAGGTAAACTCAGGTAAAATTTGGCATTGATGGAAAAGTTAAGGTTTTAATGGTAAATTTGATTTTATGATTGCTATTTAATCAGAAACTAGAACATGTAAAGAAAGGCATGTAAGTCACTTAAGACTTGCCTCAAAAGATGTTCCTTAGCCAAAGTGAAATTATAATCATATTTGAAACCTGGCTATTGGAACTTGCCATTTTTAGCTGCTATGAGACTATTAAGTGACTATTCTTCTGAGTCTAAATCCAGGTATGGATAGCAAGAAAGGCGATCTGAGCCTCCATTCCATGATGCCAGTAAGCCTGTGAGATGCTGGTATGAACTGCAAAAGGTGATCTCATGGGAAAGGTGGGAGAGCGACTGTTCAGCCTGGGCTGAGGTAGGATTCTCCTGACTCAATTTCCCCACTGACACCTGGCAGACTTTAAGCCTGACTAAATGCAAGTGGACAATCTAATCCTGCTGGAATTGACATGAAGTTGGGGAGATATTGTGTCCCTGCAATGTCCCTACTCTTGGTGGCAATTTCCTATAGTCAAAAGGTTTGTAAGCTTAATACCAGATCTTTTAAATTATAGATTATTGGTAGGGGAACATCCGAAGTTAAGTCTAAAATTAAGCTATTAGGCATAGGACTTTAGACCAACAACAATAAGTTAGGGTCCTTTAATTCTTAGTATTACTGTGGAGACAAATAGGTTAAGAGCTTGTGAAGTTACCAGCATAAATATTATTTGTGTCTCAGTTGGTTAATATTTTAAAAAAATTCTTTTGTGGTCCATATTGTAAATGCTTTAAAAAAGAAGTATCACCTGACCAAAAGTTTGAATTATTTTATCTGTTATAAACTGTGTTAAAAATGAAAAATTAAATTAAAAAAAAAGATTCTAGGGGTACCCCTGAAGGTCTTGGGTTTCTGATGTTATCACTTAAAGCCTTTCACCTCTGTGCCCAATATCAAGGAACTAGTTGATATCAATTAGCCAGAGTTAATTAGCTTTTACAAAGGGGTATTTACCAAGAATGTATAGAAAAGAAAATTGTTACAGAAACATTCCCCCAAATTGGGAGATATATTCTTCTCTTGCACACATAAAGCACATACACATGACATGCACACACACACGCACGCACACATACATAGCTCCAACTTAAAGCACAAAGATCCCAAAGCACTCATGTAGGGAAGATATGGAGCTGAGGCACTCCCCTCCCCCAATCCTTCCATCTGTTCATGGAGTTCTCACCAGGTTTGCTCCTAGGTATAGAAGTACCAATGAACCTCCCTTGCTTTCAGTACACAGTGAACTGATCTTAGCTGCTGGATCAATCCACTGTGGGACTGTCTCAAGCAAGGTGCTCCTCAGGCCTAGAACCTCGTAGAACTCAGTTACTGCTGTTACCGCCAAACTCCATCACTGATGCCAGCTGCTGAACTTCTGATGGCTTCTCTAACCTTTCAAAGCACATAACGTCATAACCTGATCCATTCTATCGGCAAATCTCAGTCACTGATGCTTAGGAAAGAATTAATATAAGAGATAAAAGAAACAGAGATATCATGCATTCACCGAAACATAGTGACCAGGTGGGACCATAGTCTTCCACCACTGCCTAGTCAGTATCTTTTAGCAATCCACCTCACTCAAAAGTCACTAGGGAAGAAAGCAAGAACCTTTTGTAGATATCCTTAGCCTCTAACAAGTCATTAGTCCTTCCGGTTTGTTGACCAATCAGAACATGTTCTCTTATCACATGGTCACTCATAGATGCAAAGCAGCTACCCTGAAATGTCACGTTGGACTGAAAACACCAAGAGACAGTGTGCCTATAATGTCTTCCCTGAATTCCATGTGATGACTGAATTTTGTAGTCCACCTATTTGTCCCCTACTAGGAACAGCAGAGAACAGGTTGTGTTTGAGTTCCTGCTAATTGATCCAAATCTTCTGTGATCTAGGCAAATCCTTTTTATATATTCCACATGTTTAATCCCATACTCTATGGAACCCTTTTCTCTCTGCTCTCCTGGGCATGGTCTCCTGGCTCACTAGATTGGATTTATGCAGATATTCAGAGATTTTTTTTCTAATTTCTAATAGGATGCTTCAAAGTCTTAGAATACTTAACTCTGAGTCATAACTAAGTTCTTATCCTTGCTAATTTCTCTTTTATAAGAGACTCTTTATCTTTATTTACGTCACTTATTGACTCCTAGGTCTGGAGGAAGATAGGATTTTATAGGTCATATAATCTAATGCCT
The DNA here is from genome assembly GCF_028372415.1 of Notamacropus eugenii. Taxonomy (NCBI): domain Eukaryota; kingdom Metazoa; phylum Chordata; class Mammalia; order Diprotodontia; family Macropodidae; genus Notamacropus; species Notamacropus eugenii. The sequence continues at coordinate 244,304,015 of NC_092872.1, forward strand.
TATGTATAATATAATATAATATATATATATATACATAAAATCATCTTGCAGACTCTTCCTTCTTCCTCCTCTTAAAAATAATAAACTTACATTATATGGCACTTTAAGATTTATAAGATGATTTCTACATCACAGCCCTCTGAGACAGGTATTGTTACTATTTTTTTTAATCAAATGAGGAAATTAAATCTGAGCCTGATTGTGACTTCCTAGCATTGTGTAAATAATTAGTATTAAAACTGGGACTTGAATCTAGGTCTTCTAACTGCAAAATGAGTATTCTTTCCAATATGAAAGTCACGGTTTGAAATCTTGAAAGGAATTTACTATGTGACCTTGGGCAAGTTACTTAACCTCTATGGGTCTCAGTTTCCTCATCTGTAAAATGAAGGACAAGGATTAGATGACCTTAAAAGTCTCTTTTGACTCTAAAGGTGTAATTAACCTAGGTCACTGTAGGGTTTGGTCGGTTGATAGAAAAAGCTGCATGAAAACAATTTCCAAATCCATCTGAAGACATATCTTTTCCCCTCTCCCATGATGCTAATAACAAAAAAAAAAGGCATCAGATTTGAGATTCCATGAAAACTCACCTAATTTAGCCTTGTAAAACATATTGACTAGGAGGGGAAAGTCACTAGTTTTTTCCAGTTTTCCTCCTGGGGATCCTTCCAAGATTTCACAGACTATTCCCTCCATTTCTTACAATAACCAAAACATCTATGACTTCCTAAGATGGGATCTGCATCACAGTGAGCCTGTTGATGTTCCTACTAATCTATGATTGAGGAACAAGGAAACGCTGAGAAATGCCATTATGTTCTTAATTCTCTAAGACTCCTAAGTTATAGACCAGTTGCTGCTCCACAATGGTGCAGGCAGTTTCCAAAGCTGTAGTTCCCCAAACAGATGAAATTGCAGGTCTAGGTTTGCCTCTCTCTTCCCCACAAAGAATTAGAATATGAGATCAACCTCAAATGGAATCTTGGGGACAAAAAGATGCTCTCTGAGCAATTTTTCTTGAGGATTTAGGAGATGGGACTCGTTGAAGGCTGCTTTGGTGACCAAACACCCGCAAGGTGGCAATTGCCGGTGGGGAGAGGCATTATGGTCTGAATGTCATGGGTGAAAAGCAGGTAGCCATGGCATGCTTGGTATAGTAAAGATCCCCAAATGCTCAGCTACTTATTGAACCTGAGGCAGGCTCATTAATTCATTATTCACTGACCAGTCTGCTAGGGAAGGCACGTTACACCCAAGGGCCAGCACTGATGAACGCAGTCATAAATCTAACTGTTTACAAGCCCAGCAATTAAAGAATAAGCAGACTGAAGGGGGAGGGGGCAGGGAGAGGAACTCTGTAAGCTACCAAAACAATAAGTCTATACCCTGGGAGCAACCACACACTCTGATGGTCAGGAAAGGAGCACATCTGGACAGTCAGCTAGTCACGTGGAAAAACTGCATCGTCCTCTCCATCCCTTTTCAACCCTGTTTCTGAGGGACATTCCTGTGGCGTTGAGTGTCCTCGTTCAGGAATCCTGATTCTGGAACTGGCATAGAGTGCTGTTCAGAGTTTCCTCAGCACTTGGGGGCACCCAGGAAATATCCTGATGTTTCTATCTTCCATGCCAAGTGGATATAAACCTTCGTAGGCTCATCATCATCCCTACTTGCATCCTCCCAGTCACTCTGGACTTGTCATCTCAGTTACCCTTGACTTCATTTTCTCTCACTCCCCATGTCCAATCAGGTGCCAAGTCTCACTGAGCTTATCTTCATGTTTCTAGAAAATGCCCCCTTCTCTCCACTCTCTCAGCCAGCAACTTAATTCAGGCTCTCATTGACTTTCACCTGAAACATTGGAATAGCTTCCTAATTGTTTTTTTTCTGTTTCCAATCTCTCCCCCAATGCCATCCCCATCTAAATCACACTTCACCCAGCTGACACAATAACCCCGCCCTCCCCCAAAGCATGGATAGATATATCCATATTCCTTACCTGCTCAAAAATCTTCATTGGTTCCCTCCTGATCTAGGATAAAATCTAAACATCTTGATTTGTCATTTAACATTTAAGACACTCCACAATCTGGCTTCAAATCTACCTTTCCGACCTTGTGTCCCGTCAATTCTCTTCATGCATTCTACTTTTCAGCCAAACCAGGCTACTCTCTGGTCTGCAGTCTCAGCTTATGTCCTAGTGTTGTGCTTTTATTTGAATAAACCGTTCCCGTGGCTTATCTCAACTCCCCAAAGGTTTGCCTAATCCCCCTAATTATTTGAGCTCTCTTACTCTTCAAATTACCTTGCGTTTACCTACTTGTGTACCTATTCTAGCCCCCTAGGTAGGATCCAAACTCCTTGAGGGCAAAGGATGGTTTCACTTTTTTAGTCTAGCCCTGCTACTTATCAAAATGTACATAGACAAATGTATAGAATAATTTTACATACACACACATACCTATTTGTGTCTAAAGGTGGTCATCTCTAGGGTGGGGAGGAGGGAAGGAAAAATCTAGGTGATATTTTATTATATATTTGAAAGCAATGGCCAGATGTGCATAGCAGATTTGCAGTTTCACATGCAATCATCTTTTTATTGTACTATATTAGGAAATGCTTGTTTTATTCCATAAATTAAAAATGAAATTATCTAAAATGCACATATAGTAGGCACTTAAAATGTTTGTTGAATCGAATTGAATGTTACTCCCCTTTTCTGTTCCTTTCAAGGTTAATTCTGTTAGATTTTGATGATGATTGAGTATAATGAAAAGTGTACTAAATTAGAAGTAAAAGGACCTGGGTTCTAGTTCTGCTAATTAACGACCTCTGTCAAGTAACTTAATTGTCCTGATTCACCTTTTCCTCATCTATAAAATGGGAACCATAGGGCCTATGCACTAGATCATCTCTAAGATAACTTCTAGCCCTCACTTTCTATGAAAAAAAAATTATTTAAAAAAATGTAAACCATGACCCAGAACTCCAGCTTTGGGTTAACTTAGATTGGGTTAAATCTTGGAAGTCTTCTTGGAAGTCACTCTTTTTGGCTTGTATCCCCTCTCCATCACCCCAGTGTTTTCTCCACCCTTAGAACGTTAATATTTGGCTCATTTCTAGTTTTCTACAGAAAAGAATGTAAGATCCTCAGCCCTAATGCAAGCACTCAGGCTGACAATACATCCAATAAAAGGCAGGCTATATTTTACTTGACATTAAATGGAAAAACAAGAAAAACTAATATCCAAGCCCCTAAGTCTTCAAGACAACTCCATTTTCCTTTTCTGATGCGTTCCATCCCTTCTAGGGACAATTCTCCATATTTATAGTGCTGCCCTGTAACTGAGGAAAAAGTATTTGGAATTGAAAGTCAACCTCACATTCTCCACTAAGTTTCACCTTCCCCTGGGACCTCTAAAATCTTCTAGACTTACAGTAAAAAGGCCAAGGTCTCCCACTGCATCAGGGGCCATCTCTAATTATGCTGATCTATATGTTGCCATTAGACCCAGATGGCTGGGGAGGAGAGAGTGAAGCTGGTGACTTTGCACAGCCCTCCCTCATTTAAATCCAATTCATTTGCAAGTCATGGCATCACCTTCCTGATGTCATTTGAGAATAAAGGACAAACAAGACTTATTGTGCTAAGGTAGCACTAGGCTCAATGGTAAGATATATAGATCTATAGATCAGGATGACTGGAGATGGGCCCAGATGTATTGAGAGGTCTTAGCTTTCTCAAGCTAGGGTCTTTTCCAGGTCTCAGTTTGTCTGAGGTAATTTCCATTTTGGTGATTAAGTCTAGGTAAAATGAGACAAAGAACTGTCAAAAACAAACAAATAAATGAATGAATGTAAAATCAATCTGAAAGGGGAAGCCCGTCAAGATTTCTGGCCAAAACAGAAACAATTGCTATTTACATTCACTCTGAGTCATCAGAATCCAAACAATAACCAAGCAAGGCTTAGACTGGGACCTATTGTTGACCAATCAATGAAACCCAGAGTGATTTGGGTTTGTATCATGGTTTACATCATCAATTCTTAAAAAAGAATTTCTAGCCAGGAAACCCCAAGATAGCTTGCTGTGTTCAAAACTGAGAGTCCTTTTAAAATGAGAAAAAAATTGGGTAAGGACAGGGAGGAAGAATGTCAGAGAATCAACTCCCTTCTAACTCACAGTTCTAATGGTAGGTGAGGTCTGGGTTTGCTTTTTCCCAGTTTGTCTCTGACCTTTGCTGCTCTTTAGGCTTAACTGCTGTTTGGTCTCATTGTTCACCTCTAGGATACCTCCAAGAATTCAGTATAATCTATAAATCTCTCCATGGAATGGTTCACCCTCCAAGAATTCATAAAGTCTGATCTCTCAAAATCTATGTCTATTCTTTCTAGAGGACAAACCCAATGGTGAAATTCAACTCTCCACTAGCCATGATTCAATCATCCTCAGTGTCATGTTAGGGGGCCCATAATACCCTGGGTAAGAATACTTATTCATGGAGAAGATAGCATAAAGGCCTCCAAAGTGATATCAAAAGGGATGTTTTATCCTGTAAAAGGGACTTATTCTTTGACCTTGTCAATCTTGACCAGACTTATCCTGATAAGAATGTCTACATGAATATTTCACAATTTATCTTTACCTTTCATAACATCATAAATTTAGAGTTTGAAGGTAGCAAGGTGTTATAGTGGATGGACAGCTGAACCTAGAGTCAGGAAAACCTGAGTTCAAATTCTGCCTCAGATTATATACTAGTTATATGACCGTAGACAAGTCGTTAACTTCTGTCTGCCTTGGTATCCTCATCTGTAAAGTGGGAATAATGATATTCCCAGGGTTCTCAGGAAAATAAAATGAGATATTTGTAAAGTGCTCTGACGTGCAATGTAAACATTGCCTATTATTTTTAGAGACCTCCTAACTCAACCTTTTCATTTTGTAAATGGGAAAACTAAGACCTACAAAGGTGAAATGTAACTATGTTATTACCATCTGCATCACTGCCATCTTTAGAAAGCTTTAGCAATTATGTTAGGCAATGAGATGTCTTCCATCCAGACCTGGAGGAAATTCAAATCTAAGGCAAGCAGAAACAACAGTCCCCAACATGCCGAAAAGAGACAAGATCTTGGAGACATCAAACGAATACACGAAGAGTAATGTATTTTTATTATGCACAGACCGAAGATAAATGCATTTGGGGGAGCAGAGAGTCATAGCAGAGACTGTAAATATTCTGTTTCCAGACTGGGAGGAGCCAGAGACAGCCATCAGAAAATTTGGACCAGCAACCTTCAAGTCGATGAAGGTATATCGTATTCAGAGAGAGAGGGTCTGTTCTTCATTTCCAGATGGAGGATCAGAAAATGGGCTTAAATCATCTCAGGATAAATTTGGATGAGTTTTCAGAAGAACTTGATAAATGCCAAATTTGGGAAACTGGTCCTCATAACCTTGGTGTAGGAGGTAATTTAAAGGGAGGGGGTTATTGTAAAAGAATAATAATAGTTAGCATTTACATGGTGTTTTAAGGCTTGTGGAGCATTTTAAATAGATTATCTCACTTGAGATAGGGTGGATGATTCTTGATCAAGAATGATTACCTTTGGTAATTAGATGTTCCCGTGAATCTGAGATCTCATCCATCTTTATATTCCTTCCAATAAGGCAGGTCACAAGTCATTCACCCCTGCCCAGCCTATACCATCCTCGTACATGTCCTCCTACAAATCTTTTATGCAGATTAACTGAAGTTACCAAGGAATCATGATTCTCTTGATGCTGCCTGGATATCAGTGGAACATGTGGCTCATCCCTTGGTTAGTCCTTACTCTTGCTAGATTCCCAGTTCATTCCTGCATCTCTGATGACAGTCTTTATACCCTACTTCTCTTGCACAATTCCAAATTTATAATGTATTACAGCTTGCTCACGCCTACCATATGCCTCTCCATTGCCCTTTGGGTATTGTTCAACTTCAGTTCTTCAGAACCCATGGTATTTCATGACTCATAGCCATACATCAGCACCAGAAGAATATTGGTATTAAAAAATATGGGCCTTTATTTCAGGGAGAAGCTTAGAATATTAAAAGAATTACACAGTTTCCCAAGTCCAATCCAACCTCTTTTCATCATCTTGCTTGATTCTTGGCTCAGCTTATTGGTTATATGTGGTGTCTGTCTAAGAAAGTGATAATATCGATGTTTGTACTTGATAGGTTGTCCCCCTAACATCAATTGGATACGTATCTGTAATTTTTTACTAAGATATGCCATTGGGGAGCAGGGGGAATTAGGGAAAGTTTATTTTAGTGCTAGTGCAAATTGGATTATTTTAATGCAGCAGATGAGAAGGGGATACTTCTTTAAAAAAAATTAACAAAACATTCTGATTCAATGGCTGTCAAATTAATAATGTTCTCTTTCAGTTCACCATAGCTGCCTGTGGTTTTGAACTGGAACAAGAAGGGGCAAGAGAAGAACTTACCAGTTTCTGAAGGTGAAGGGGGAAAAAATCTCCTTTAACCTTGAATTTATAAAGCCTAATGAGAAATTTCCCCCAGGCACTGGCTCTGAGCCTTTGATGAGCCATCTGACAAGTTGGAGGCAACTTTCTAGTAGCATTAACTAATTAGGTTGTTTCCAAGTTGAAGAGAAAATAAAGTGAGAGCAAAACCAGCAATGTGGCTGCTTTCAGAGGACACCAAAAAGAAAAGGATTTACTGGCAGAAAAACAAGAAAATCGGCATTCAGCCTGCTCCACTCCTATCCACACAGCTGAGCAAGTTTTGAGCCATAGGAAAATATGGGGGAGGATACAGATGGGCAGCACATGGCTGAGGTAGTTAGAGGACCTAATACTTCACAGGTTCTCAAACCAGCTTCGTCGCTATGACTTAGTCACTGTGTAACCCTGAGCAAGATGCTCTGTTCCTCATCTCCTCAGCTTCCTCCTTTGGAAAAGCAGGAGGTTAATTTCAGAAAACAACATCCATTCTATAAGAAAAGCCACTAAGTTATATGTTGATATGTACAAATTCTATATTGATAGGTGCCCACTGACAGGGCATATACCACAAGGATGCCAAAGACAGAAAGATCTCATATGTACCAAAATATTCATAACAATATTGTTTTGTGTGGTAGCCAATAACTGGAAACAAAGCAGGTACCTGTCAATTAAGGAAAGGCTAAAAAAATTGTGGGATATGAATATAATGGAATATTATTATGTCATGTTATTACTAATATGAAGAATTCAGAGAAACATGGAAAGACTCATGTGAGATGAGAAAGTGAAGAAAGCAGGTTCGAGGAAACATTACACACAGTGACTACAATAATGTAAAAAAGAAAAGAAAAGAAACACTAGAACAAAACCAAATGCTACTACGTAATTGTAATGACTGATCTTGTCCCTGGAGAAGAGATGGGGAAATGCCTCCTTTCATCGCCAGCTCAGAGATTCACCAAGAATGCTTTAGTGGGGCTGTCTTTCTTTCTACACCTCCTTGAACATTGACTTTCCCCCTTCTTTTGTCATCTTCACCAGTTTGTTAGGTGTGAGGTGAAAACTCAGTTAATTTGATTTATTACCCTCGTTATTACTGACTTGAAACATTCCTTGATATGTTTTTTAATAGCTTGAAATCCTTTTGGGAACTCTTCAGTTGTATCCTTTGACCACTTATCTATTGAAGAATGGCTTTTGGTCTTAAATATTTCTATTGATTATCTATATGTCTGGAATATCAGATACTTATGGAGATATTTGATACAAAGATTTTTCCCTAGTCAACCACTTCTTTTCTTTTCTTGAATGTACTAATTTAGTCTGTGCAAAAGTTTTTTAATTTCATGTAATTAAAATGATCTTTTTTCCCTTTGTGACTGCCCCTTTTAAGTTCTACTTTTTCTGATTCTTCCTTATCTAATCTGTTCCATTGATCTTTTCTATTTGTTAACTAGTACCAAATAATTTCAATGATTGCTGCTTCATAATACAATTTAAGGTCAATATAATTAAGGTTTCATGATTTGTTCCTACCTTTTTATCATTATTTTCTTTTATATTCTAGTTTTATTACTCCTCCAAATGAAATCTGTTGTTGTTTTGTCTAGCTCTGCAAAGTATACCTTTGGTAGTTTGATTGGTATAGCACCAAATACCCATGGTTTCTTACTTGCCAAATCTAATGGTCTTTTCTCAGTCCTCTTCCTTCTAGATTTTTCTTCAGCATTTAACACGATTTACTTCACATTCCCCTATGGATTTTTGTGTCACTGCTCTCTCCTAGTTCTCCTTATAAGTCTAACATCTCAGTCTCCTTTGGTAAGTAATTGGCCATATCATGCCCCCTAACTCTTGCCATACCCCTGTGTCCTAGACCATCTTTTCTTTACTCTCTACATTTTTTTCAGTGACTGTATCAGTTCACATGATTTTAATTATTATCACCATGCAGATAACTCCCAGATCCAAATACCCAGCCCTACTCTTTCCCTAAGTTCAACAACTACCTATTGGACATTTTGAAGTGCATGCCCCCCTGTAGATATCTCAAACTGATCATGCCCAGAAGAGAACTCATTATCTTTGTCCCTTAAATCCACCCCTCAGCTGAATTTCCCTATTTCTCTTGAGGGTACCGCCATGCCTCTAGTCACTCAGGTTTAAAACTTCGGTGTCATTTTCTCTATATCTAACCTATCATCAAATAGATTTTTTTTGTTTCTCTATACTATCTTCCTCTTCTCTCCTCATAAAGTCACCAAACTAGTTCAAGTGCTCAATCCATCATCTTTCCCAAGAATCATTATAATAGTCTCCTATGTGGTCTCCCTGCCTCTAGTGTCTCCATTATCCAAACTATCCTCCATACAAGCAACAGAGTATTTTCCCTAAAACACAGGTTTAACTCGCTTCCCCCAAATAAAATCCAATGGCTACCTATTACTGTGGGGCTCAAGCTCAAAGCTCTCTGGCATTTATAGTTTTACCTTTATATGTGTAGCCTTTCCCCAACCTACTTTTCTAACCTTATTACTTTTGTAAATATATAAATATATATGTATTGTATGTATATGTATGTATATATTGTTGTTCAATCATTCAGTCATCTCCAATTCTTTGTGACCCCACAGATCCTAACTGTCCAAGAGGTTTTCTTGGCAAAAATACTGGAATGTTTTTTTACTTCTCCAGTGGATCCATTTTGTCAGGTAATCAAAGGTTAAGTGACTTGCCTAGGCTCACCCAGCTACAAAGTGTCTGAGGCTGGATTTGAACTTAGGTCTTGCTGATTTCCAGGTGCTCACCCATGCATGTGTGCACACATATGCATGTGCATGTGCATGCACACACACACAGACACATGCACATGCACACACGCACACACACACACACACACATACACACTGTTTCAACTGTGAGAAATATCCCAGTCAGAGTTATTTCTCATTAACTGCTGACTCAGTCCTGGATCACAGTCCAATAATGACATTTCAGTTCTCTCAGGATAGCAGTTAAAGTCTATTCTCAGAATAGACTTCAAAAAATAAGACATAAACTCTGTTCTTTCAAAATATCTCTTCAGACTCTTCTCCATGACAGTTAACAGGAAAAAGTTACATCTTCTCTCTGTACCTCCTCACATAGTCTCAGCCATGACAGGTGACTTTCTTCAAGTAATAGCTAATTGCCTGTCACTCTCTGGGCTTCTATTCCCTTAAAGGTTCAGTAACAATATCCAAGGGGAGCAAGGTGGCAAAGTGGATAGAGTGCCAGGTCTGTTTACCTCAGTTTCCTCAACTGTAAAATGAGATGGAGAAGGAAATGGCAAACAGCTTAAGTCTCTTTACCAAGAGAACACAAAATGAGGTCACAAAGAGTCAACCATGCTTGAAACAACCAATAACAAAGAATAATAGTTGGACATGCCTGGAATGATTAATAATAATATCATCAATATCCAAAGTCCTGATGAAAGAGGTCATTTAAACTGAGGTTATGTCAGTATATGCTACATGCATGTTGTGAGCTCCTTGAAGGCAAGAACTGTGGTGCTTGTCCTTGTTTCTATGGCACCTGGCACATCTTAGAAGCTTAATAAAGGTTCACTGATTCCATGAGGTACTCTGACTCTGTTCTCATTAAAATTTATTGTATTTCTGGCCTAGATGACCAAGATTAATGACTGAGAACCTAATCAGTGTGTCTAATCATCTAAAATCCTAATCATGCTTTTTAAGTTTTTTTTGAAACGTATTCTCTTGCTAATCTATATTTTATAAGTAACTTTAGTAAGCATGCTCATTATTCCGTCATCGAAGTCATTAATAATTCTCCCCCCCAACCCCCCATCTCATGGAATATTCCCCATATCAGGCCCAGGAGAATCACCCACCATCCAGGTACTGGAAATCCAGAAAAATAAATAAAGAGTCTCTGGCTTCAACAATTTACATTTTCCTAGAAGAAGCAATATATACATAGATAAGTCAACATAAATTAGGTAGTTAACCCTAAGAAGTCATTGCTAGGCATGAGGGCCTAGAGTACTGTACCTACTCCCTCTCCTTATGGGACCCCTTTGTTTTGCAAGAAAGGGAGAGAGCTCTGAGGGTGAAATCATTCTCTTTTTATCTACTCATTTTTCAACCCTTGTACTTCAATAGCCATTATGAGGGAACATCTTGTTATTTCAAACTGCCAAGTCCCCTGAGTCAGGCATAGTGAAGATGGGTGCCGAAAGGTCAGTTTTGTGTTTACATATACAATGCTGAGCCCTGGATTGACAACATTCAGTGTTCTCAACCACTATTTCAAAGATCTGTGACTTCCTCTGTGTGGATACTCCCTCTACTGATACACATCGCAACCCTTCTAGGTCTTACTTCATGGTTTTCAAGAATTTCTCCAGTTGAAAAGTCATCACCTGGTGGCTGCCCTAGTGACAGGCTTCTCCAAACTTAGCTAGGC